>NC_091709.1:31895000-32520000 GCF_041296265.1 Equus caballus
AAGAATATTGTTGAAGTGCTTAACAATTGTTTTGTCTACCTAGCCCTGGTTTTTCTTCGCAAAATATGGTGGAAGTTTAATAATTAAGGTTAGTTTAATAATTGAGTTTATTTAGTTTAGAAAGAGGATGCTAGACACAAAATGAAGAAAGAAAGAATCCTGATTTTGTTCCATTTAAGAGTTGAAGCTGCACCCCTGCCAGTGAGTTCTATGAGATAACCCTACAATATTTTAAAACGTGTCCTTTTTATTTAAAATATTGCAAACAGATTTCTGTTCTTATTTTTTTTTTCTTAAGATTGGCCTTGAGGTAACATCTGTTGCCAGTCTGCCACTCTTCCTCTTTTTTTTTCTTTCTTCTCCCCAAAGCTCCCCAGTACCTAGGTGTATATTCTAGTTATAGATCCTTCTAGTTCTGCTATGTGGGATGCCACCTCAGCATGGCTTGATGAGCCATGCTAGGTTCACATCCGGGATCCAAAGCAGCGAAACCTTAGGCCATTGAAACTGAGAGTGCGAGTGTAACCACTCAGCCACTGGGGCCAGTCCCCAGATTTCTGTTCTATTCAACCAAAATAGTACTAAATTGCACAATACTACAGTCAGTAAAATAATTTTTTAGGTATTGACAAATAATAATGTCCAGACCATATATGTTTTTTTGAGGAAGATTAGCCCTGAGCTAACATCTGCTGCCAATCCTCCTCTTTTTGCTGAGGAAGACTAGCCCTGAGCTAACATCTGTGCCCATCTTTGTCTGTTTTATATGTGGGCTGCCTACCATAGCATGGTGTGTCAAGCAGTGCCATGTCCACACCCAGGATCCGAGACCAGGGAATCCTGGGCCACTGAAGCGGAACATATGAACTTAACCGCTGCGCCACTGAGCCAGCCCCCCCAGGCCATATTTTAAGACAATATAATTGTAAGATAACTATATAGTTCTATTTGTAACTTTCATAGACTATAGAATGTAATAGATATATATAGTACAAGATCCTTTATATTAGAGCATATGGATATGTGGATATGTGTACATGTGTTTACATATATATTCATAAATATTTAGGTACATAGATAGCTTCCATCTTTCCTTGGCCTCACTAGCATGTATCCAAAAATTTTATCACTTCCTTTTCATGACCAAAAGATCATTGTACAAGTCTCTAACTCAAGTCCCCAGCTCTTTCTGTGTATTTTGTCTTGCTTTTAGCTCAAGTGTGCTCCTAAGTTCTTTGAAACTGACTAATTCATTGTGAGATCCTATGACTGTCTTTGATGCAGTTGCCCTTGTGAGATAATCATGTTGTGAGATTGACCTGTCTCTTTGGCCATTGCCAGTAGTGCCTCCACTGAAGGCTGGAAGAGGGCATTCCTTCTCTAACTCCCCACAGCACAACCGAGGACAGAACATTGCTAAAACGCAGAATAAAGTGCATGTAAGCAAGAGTGACTGCAACTTACATTAGAAAAGGTTACTACTTTAGGGGCTGTGAACAAACCAGAACACTGACTCCTTCCCTAACCTCAAGATGTCCTTCACATGCTTGGTAGTTTCACTCTCTGTCAGTAGGAATCACGAGTGCTGCCCAAGTGCTTTTCCAGTCCCAGAAAAAGACAAAATCCTTCTGTGCCTCTTTCAGAACCAGGTTGACTAACATAGGGCTATCTCTTCCCTGCGTGTGATATCTTATCCTTCAAACAAAGACTAATTCTTCCCTAATTCAACAATAAAGAAAATGGACCAAAATATGAATATCATAATATAATGAACACTTGTCCACTAAACATTAAACTGCACCAAATCCAGTCCTATCTCTTTTCATAGTTTTATTTATATAGAGGGGGCGGGGGGTTAGGGGGAGAAAATACGGTATGCCAAGCATACTTATTGACTGCTATCGTCTCTTGACTATTGATTTCCTTGACTAAGGTTTCAACTGAAATAAGTTTAAGACAAGATTTGGAAAAAAGAACACACTATTTGTAAGTTTTGTAGAGCAATGGTTCTGTTGATGGTAAATCAATTTATTGTACAAATAGCATACTTAACATCACACAGCCTATACTATGTGCATTTTAATTATTTCAAGACACTCAACTATTTCCCAAGCATGACAATATATTTCTTATATTTACATAAAGAAATGAGCAATTCATAAGGAAAGTTAAAGTTTAGTCCACGATGAACTTGATTACACATGCGGCAAGATGATCTTTCACAAATAACAGATTATTTTTCTGAGATTTTCTACAACCTTTTGATCCTATACTATTTCAAGGAGCTAAACCATAACATTCTTTGATTCAAGAGGATTTGCATTGCATGTCTAGTAGTATAAGCCTAGAAAGCGTTTTATTCTTCAAACTTAAGCTTAATTTGGAATGAGTGGCCGGCCTAATGTGGATCATAAAAATCAGAGGGAGCTGTGTCTTCTTTTCCGGGTAAAGCTCTGGGGAAGAAATGACGTGCTGCTGAAGAGGATTTGTGCTGCACATCTAGGCTGAGAGAGCTTGAGACATTGTGACTTTCTAGAACCAAATATCGAGGTACCGTATTAAATGGAACTAAAAATGGCTGAGATGATGATAATAATAATATACTTTCTCCAAGGTATTTTTCCCCCTGAAGCTATGTGGGTTATATAAACGGGTTTGTGTGTGTGCGTGTGTGTGTGCATGTGTGTGTGTGAAAGACAGAGTAGTTGCAGTTTAATATTTCCCTATTAATTTCTCTTAGAGAATCAACCTAAGAATAAATTTGGGATTACTCTTTGATACTTCAATTTAATTTTTAAATTATGTACTTTTAGTTTCTTTAAATATCAGAGTAAAAACACCAAAAATGAAGTAAAAATAAAACATAACAAATATAGTCATAGCACATACCACAGTTGAATAACCATGTTCTTTAAGAATGCCTGGCTAGCATTGAACACCTGACAAATAGTTGTTCAATAAATCAATTTCCATTTTAAAAAAGGAAAAGGGAAAAACCAGGAATGATCGTGATCATATACATGGTGGGATTGTGGTTGGGAAGTGAAAAGAAACTTTTGAATTTTACTTGATCATATTTTCTACTTTTTACAGTTTTTATCTATAGAATGAATTGATTTGTAATTATTCATTTTTATGCATCTTTTATGTTATATGAATTGGACTCAAAACAATCATTTACCAATAAGACATTAGTTGCTTTTGGAAAGGGTATAATTTTTGAGGATAATTGTATAGAGAGAAAGCATAGGGATGTATATAGAATTGGTACAATTGTAATATGATGGTTCATTTTTCATTTACCGTGCACCATGCTCCATGCTGATGTTCCAATATGAACAAGATACAGGCAATGGTATCAGGCACTTGCAATCTAGATTGGTAGATGTTTAATGATTACAATAAATCACAATAAGTTCTTCAACTGGGATTACGCACACTATGCTATTGGTGCCCAAAAGAGAGAGTGATTAGTTTTTAGAGCCTCAAGAAAGAAAAATCATTTATTTGGAAGAGGATAAAAAACTTGGTGTGGGTGTTCCTTACTATTTACTCAAAGGAGTTGAAAACTTCTGCTCCCCCACACAAAAAACCTGCACACAGGGGTTTATAGCAGCTTTATTCATAACTGTCAAAAATTGGAAGCAATCAAGGTGTCCTTCAGCAGGTGAATGGATAAACTGTGGTACATCCAGACAATAGAACATTTTTATTCAGCGCTAAAAAAATATGAGCTCTCAAGCCATGGAAAGACATGGGGGAAAGTTAAATGCACATTACCGAGTGAAAGAAACCAATCTGAGAAGGCTACATGCTATATAGTTCCAACCACATGACATTCTGAAGGAGGCAAAACTATGGAGACAGCCAGTAAAAATATTAGCGCTTGCCAAGGATTGGATGATGATGGGGATGGAGGATGAACAGGCAGTGCATAGAGGGCTCGTAGGCAGTGAAACTACTCTGTAGGATGCTATAATGGTGGATACATGTTGTTATACCTTGTTCAAACCCATGAAATGCAAAACAAGAGTGAACCTTAACGTAAACAATGGACTTTGAGTGATTATGATATGTCACTGTAATTTCATCAATTTTAACAAATGTACCATTGTGGTAGGGGATGTTGATAATGGAGAAGGCATGTGTGGGGGCATGGGAAATATGGGCAATCTCTGTACCTTCCTCTCAATTTTGCTTGAACCTAAAATGCGCTAAAAAATACTGTTTAAAAAAACTGTGGTGTTTAAGGCAATATGAGAGTTTGCTTTCTATGGAGTCAGAATTCTGGGGGCCTAGGAAGAAAGGATGTGGAGAAAAGAGAGTAGTTGGGAACTGGGTCAGGCACAAGGAAGTGTTAAAAGGAGTAGGGAGATGAAAATACTGTGAGGATAGGTAAATGGAGGGCACTGACAAAGAAAATCAGGATGACGTACTAGTTTCAGTAGTCTTTAGAAGTAGATCAGGCACTCTTTTCTGATATAATTCAAATCCAACATAGAAAGAAGTTCTAGAATGGTTATGATACGAAGTTTGGCACATCTCTGCCTCTTGGTCTACAGAAAGTGACATGTGTGGTTTGTCCCTGTTGGTGGCATAAGGGAAATATGTCTGATGTCCATGATCCTTATATGGGGAGGGAAAGGTGGGAGAGAAGGGGATAGAGGCACCCTAAGCGACGCTGAGTGTCATTTGGTTGACACTTTTTTTGTCCACTCAGAAGCTTCTGCCTGGGTACTGATGGTTGGAATGAATGATCGCTGCCCTCTCGGTAGTGCATTCTCAAAGGATTGGCTACTACCGATAGCATTGGCTGGTTGAGTAGAATTGGTTGAGTAGAATAACCCAAATAACCCACTATAATCAATGCTATCATAGGATACCATATTTATTAGAATATAAGATAAACCTAATTACCATTAGAAAAACCATTTTGTTTTTGTTTCCTTAGGGAAAATATCTTGAAAAAAGAGAAACAATTGTTTTGTTTATAACATTATTTAGCTTATATGAAAAAAATAGAGATTCCAGGAAAACACTTAATTTTTAAAGAATAAATGGAATAATTACTGTATAAAAGGATACTAAGTATAATAAGAATAACCACATATAAGAAAAAACACAGTAGAGAAATGCTGCATTTAGAAGTTAAAATCATTTGTTTTCATTTCTTTGTTTGGATTTATGTTCCTTAGATTTTCCATACTTTGATATATGTTTTGCAATAGAAAAAGAGGGAGAAATGTGTTGCAACACTTTACTTTTTCCATTGCTTATTCAAAATATTTAGTTTATGCTTTGACTTTCACTGCTCTGTGTATGTTCATATGTAGTATAGTCATGAGCCACATAACGAAATTTCAGTCAACAAAAAACTGTGTATACAATGGTGGTCCCATAAGATCAGTACCATATAGCTTAGGTGTGTACTAGGCTATACCATGTAGGTTTGTGTAAGTACACTCTGTGATGCTCACACAATGATGAAATCACCTGATGCATTTCTCAGAAGCATCCTTGTCGATAAACGACTCATGGCTGTGTGTATATGTCCATATACAATTTATCATGTGCATATATATACATACCATATTGCTTGACAAATTATCCTTTCTTAAATGCAATCTTACTTTCAAAAGCTGTGAAATTTAAAGATATAATTTTTTTGATTAGACAGTCATACTTGGAAAATGTAGCATCTTATTTTTCTATATAAGTTTGACAAGTCTAAATTAATTTTTCTCTAAAACATTCAGGGGAGTTATGAATGATTTTCAAGCTAAATAACTTTGATTATTCTTTACTTATTTACAGAGCATTTTTCCTCCAAGAGATGTAAACACTTGATAGATTTTTATCCTGTAATTTTCTATTTAAAGTTTAAAATTGTTGGTGGTCAATTAAGTCTTATAGAACAATGTATTTATTCTTTACTCTCCCAACACACATTTAAGAGAATTTAGCGTTATAAACTTTGCAGAAAGTTTATTTTACATTCCAGCTAAGTACATCGCAGTCTTTAGATTTTAGCTCAGTGTCATAGAACAAAGGGAAAATAACATATAGTGGGCACCACTACAATGCTAGGAATTTTTTACGGTAAATAATTAAATCAAAAGCTCCCTAGGAAATCAAGAACAAACCAGCATAAAAGTGATAATTCTGCAATTTATCTGTAATTTTGCCATAATTAATAATTATTAATTTTCTTCTCAATGACTACACTTCTAAAGAAAAACTAAAATTACTTATTTGGCATTATGCCTATTAAATATCCAATTTTTAATATTGTTTTTAATCCATTGTTCAGACTTGTGGCTATATTTTCCAAAAGACAAATTGGAGAATACAGCTATTTATTACTGTTAAATATAAGTGTTCAAATCTTATTCATCATTCCTTACATTTCTGTGTTTAAATTGCTAAGTCCATTTATATATTTTTTTACAAGACCTATTGTTGGTTTTGGCACAAATTATTCAATCATGGTTTTTCTCCAATGTCTGCAAAACCATCTGGAAAACTAGAAAAGCCACAGACTTGTGGGGGCCTTTTGGTTTATGAAATTAAGAATGTCTACAGAGAAAAATTTTGTCAACTTTGAGTCAAGGTTTCAACTCTCTGCCAATTTGCTTAATTTTTATTCATTTGCAAGCCAACTACCCATTACATATATTGCTCATTCTAATTACCTAAGTATGTTAGAAAATTGATACAGTAAACCAGACTGTATCATCAATGTGAAAATTAATTATTGACAGTTTTTTATTTCTTCATAGGCAAGCTCTAGGTAACCAGCAACTCCTTATATTTTTCCAACAACATGTCAAAATTGAATTTCTCATCTTTTCACTCACACAATTGCTTTCTCCTATATTACTAATAATATTTTGTTCTCAAAAGAACAGCTGACTTTTGCCTTCCCTTGTTCTCTAAATCTAATCATTATCAGCTCTACATTCAGACATTCAAATAATTGTTACATTTCTCTGGCTGTCACCATCTAATCTAAGATATTCATGGCAAACAACCTATCATTAATATAAAATTAGACTCCTAACTCCTCTCTCCCTACCTCACATGTCTTGCCCTTGCAAGCCATCCTACCTTTCTAGATTCATTTTTCTCCCGATCACTTTTCCACCAAACACTAAAAGATATTCAACGGCAATCAGGAGCCAGATCCTCAAGCGACTACACATTTGGCTGGAGCCCATGTGTGTATAATTGAGCAGGATATTTTGAGGCACTAAAATGATACACAGACTCCATTCAGACAAATTGGTTCACTTTCCTGTCATCAATCTCCAAATACTGGCTGCCATGTCTCTTTTTGAGTCACAGTGCTTAACCCTGGATTTGTCTTAGATTTACATGTGGAGATTTGAAAACGTGTCCCTATGTCAGGCCCTAGATATTATGAATCTGCCATTCTTGAGCAGGCCCAGATTTTAATGTTTCTGATAAACACCATGAATTTTCATGTTTCTTTTTATATGGAATGTTCTTCCCTTATCACCAAATGTTCAAATCCTACTACCCCTCAAGCCATATCTCAAATGCTAAATGCTATAATTTCTATGAAGTCTTTAATTATAAATCTCCTCACCACAATTTGGAAAGACCCTTTTGGTCCTCTGAAAGGCTACAGTACTTGATACAGTGTAAGCATCTTTTATAGTCCATAACTCTTTCTATTTATATGCCAAATGCCTTAGCACTTTTTCTCACTAGACATTTTTCTAAAGACAAATTCTATTTTATCTTTGTATTGTCTAAAGCTCCTTACAATTAGGATGGTAAATAATTATTTTATGGGATGAATTTATCTCACAAAGGGTAATGTATTGCTGGTAAAAAGTTTCTCTGGCTGAGGTAAATAATATAGCTTAGTCTGAATCAATCAATTTCAATATATTGATTAAGCCAAAAAATGCTGTACTCACTCATGCTCTTCAAAGCCTATTCTTGAGTCAACGTCAGCAGTATATCAGTTAGAAAATTAGAAGCAAAAAATGCTGTACTCACTCATGCTCTTCAAAACCTATTCTTGAGTCAACGTCAGCAGTATATCAGTTAGAAAATTAGAAGCAAAAAATGCTGTACTCACTCATGCTCTTCAAAGCCTATTCTTGAGTCAACGTCAGCAGTATATCAGTTAGAAAATTAGAAGGCCATCTCTCCATTTTCACAGTGCTGCTTCCTTTTGGCGAGGCAGCATGTTCCCCATCCCTGGTCTTCCCCTTCTCTCTCTGTACCTCCCTCAACCCAGTTCCTAGGAAACACAGTAGAAAATAACTCTCTTCACTACTGATGAAGTACTACTGATCTGCAAGAAAAAATGATTCAAGGAAAAATATTTGAGGAAAATTAGGTTGTGTTCAGATAAGATAAACGATTGCACCTCAGACTGTGATCCATTTACACCACCAACTAAGTGAAAATCTAATACACAGCAGATCCATGCTATGTAGCGTGTCCTTCTTGATATTAGTGATTTCTTCTCTGTACCTGAGCCATTGAAGTAACTCTAAGTTCTCAGTCCCTGAATCTTTAGCTGCACAATGTAAACACTAAAAGTTAGAGACCTCATTGACAGGCAATATTGAGGAAGATTGTTTCTTTCCAAGCACTCTGAAAAAGTAAGATGTTGATTACTACTTATCAATCGTAGTATCTCTCTATTGGAACACAACTGTACCTTCTTTCTCTCTTTGACCACTCCTCATGTTTCTGCCCCCGTCTTTGAGTCACAGGAAATATGTGGGAAGCTTTTTCTCCACTTTAGTTGTGGAGAAATGTGCTATTTTCCCTGCACCTGGAAAAGCTCCAAATATTTATTTATTTATTTTTGTCCACCATCGTACAGTTTACTAAGAGGTAAATTGATGGTGTAGCGGAAAAGTTGAAACAAACATCCTAAAGGAAGTCATATTGAAGGCAAGCAGAAAGCTCCATGCCTGAGGAGGTAGAAGATGGATGGGTAAAATTGAGCGCCTGCTCCCCATAGCTCAGGCTGTATCATGTAGCTTGATCTACAGGGGCAGCCATTGCCAAGATACCCTTGAAACTATTCTGGTGGTTTTGTGGTTCCAGAGAATGTTTACTAATTCCAAAGAGTAAATTTATGGAATGTTAAAATAATCTTATTCAAACCCTCTAAGCATAACTGTATTGTATATTTGTGTATTTTTGTGTAAAATGAGTGAAAAGTTCAAACATCCTTGAAAAACAAACTCTATTTAATATTCAGTAATTAACACGTTGCTTCCAAAGAGATCATTCACATTTAGGAAATCAAGGTTATATCTTGCATGCTTTGTTTTGATAACATCCACTTAAATATAACCTTTGACATTTTCTTGAAGACAAAATAAATACTTCCCTTTACTGAGTAAAAATTGTTTTAAAGATTAGATTACAGTAACATCATTTTAATTTCTTTGGAATAGATTTTAAAAACTGTCTCAATTCATAAATAATATAAAATAAAAGTAAAATAATATAAAATAAAAGCAAAAAGCAACTCTAATTGGGCCCATTGGCTTCATAGGCATCTTTTAGGGTCTGTTTATGTAACCAAGTGACCTCTAGAAAACAAATAGGGCAAATGCACGTTCCTTCAGGACATCTACGCAGATTATTCTGAAGCTGCATATTGTGAATATGCTACCCAAAAGTTAAGTGCAATTCAATACCTAGTTTATTTCTTTCTTGGGGCTTGGATTGTTATGGGCAGAATGTAGTGTCCCACCAAAATTCATATGTGGAAATCCTAACCCCAATGTCATGGTTTTAGAAGGTGGGGACTTTAGGAACAAATTTGGCCATGAGGACAGAACCCTCATGAATGAGATTAGTGTCCTTCTAAGAAGAGACAGGAGAGCTTGCTTCTCTCTCTCTCTGCTCTCCATCATATAATGATACAACTAGAAGACAGGTACCTAGAAACCAGGAAGAGGGCCTTGATCAAGACTGACCACGCTGGCACCTGATCTCAGACTTTCAGCCTCCAGAACTGTGAGAATAAAGCATTTACTTTTAAGCCCCTCAGGCTGTGGTATTCTGTGACAGCAGCCCAAACTGACTAAGACAAGCATATTCATTTTATTTGCTGATTTTTCTATTGAATTCTTCCACTCTGTATTGTTTATTGGTAATAATTGTTTATATATTAAGATAGCAAAAATCTAATTCGGATGTTAAAGAAGAAACTCCCGGTATTAACAACCTCTAAACTCTCATTCAATTTTATACTTTTTCCTATCTGCCAAATGGTGGTGCAGATTCCTGTGCAACCTACTTCAAAATAGGAGAGGGAAGAGGAGGAGAGGTAAGGGGAAGAAAAGATCTTACTCGTCAGGCATTATTGCAATCTGGTGTTGTTACTCTGACTGCAGTACATATCTAAATGCTGAGTGTTTCTCTCATAAAATGCTTTTGGAGTTCCTCCTCTCTGTGCATTTCCAACAGGAGTTGTTTTGCATGGACAATTCTACCTACTGGTCATTGATGACTCTCCACCTTGGTTCATACATTTAACATTTTACCTCCAGCACGTTTCATGCACAGTTAACCTTCCCCTAGAGGGAACTGTTATAAGATGAGGTCTATTTTACCATAGCTTAGAGCCAAACACCTCAGATTGGATCCACAACTGACCTATAGAACACATGGATCCTTCCTGGAAGCAATATCCACTCCTACATAAGTGCACTGTCTTTTTACATTGTCACTATAAACTCATACATAGCAGTAAATCAAGTACTAACAATCTCTACCGTCTTTAAATCCATGAAAATACAGCTTCAGGCTTTCTGCTCCAGCTATCCTTTCTTGCATAAAAAACCGCCCCAAACTTAGTGGCATAAAAAAGATACCTTCTTATGCTCCCACGTTCTGTGGGTCGGAAGTTTGGAAAGACCACCAGAGGGGTGGTGTTTCTCTGCTCCACAATATCTGAGGCAGCAAAAGCAATGAATTGAATGGCAGGGTTGACTGGGAGCTGGCACAGCTCAGGCTGCAGGATCCTCTTCCAAGATCACTCCTTCGCTCACATTTCTGGCTCCTGCATGGACTGTTACATCAGCGAAGAGTCAGGGTGGTTGAACTTCTTACATCACTGTTCACAGTTCCAAAGCCAAATACTCCTAGCAAACAAGGCAGAAGCTGGGGGGCATTTTATGATGTAGCCTTGAATCTCTAATAGCATGACTTCTGCTCTACTTCTTGGGTCAAAGCCATCATGAAACCACCCAGAATCCAGGAAAGGGGATGTAGGGCCCCTTCTCACTGGGGAAGTGTCAACAAAATTGAGGTTTTGAAGGCCACCATGCTCTTCAAGTCATTCTCTTGAAGCATACTTCTGTTGGTTTAAAAGGAGAATAAAGTTTAAAAATCTTTTTTCATAATGAGTCATGGGGAATGGTGAGCTAAGACATTCAAATTTGGTTTCTTTCCAATTTTTTGTAAAGTCTTGACATTATTCTTGACTCTCATTTTAAAAGAAGAGCTGTCTTTGGCCGCTATTGTTCTGTTGTGAGATGCCACCAAGGTACTGAGATGTGAAGAATTTCATTTTAACAACGTGTAACAGTGTATTCTGTAACCTGCTTTTTCTCCAGTGTCATCTACAGAATCAATATATCTATATTTAAATCTAATGGTTCATTGTTTATTCCACCATGCTTTTGTATGTATATATTAGGTATATTTTAATATGTTGTAGAGCAGCATTCTCAACCCGGGCTTCCCAATGGAATCATCCAGGAGGATTTTATAAATCCCAATGCCCAGGTCATACCTCCCTCAGACCAATTAAATCAAATGCCTAGGGAGGGGACCTGGCATCAGCAATTTTTATAGTTTTCTAAATGATTCAAATGTGCTGCCAAGATTGACAGTCAGTGTTATGGAGCCAGCCCATTCTCATCACTTTCCTTAGTAATGATCCTCTTGATTATATTCTTATGTCTTCTAACTGAAATTCAGAATCAGTTATCTCATTAAGCTTCATAAAACAAGTCTTTGGAATGTTGCTTATAATGTTTTAAATATACGGAATATTTTGAAGGAGAATTGTCACATTTACAATATTAAGAAGTCCCATCCAAGCTCATCCTATTTTAATAAGATTATTTTTGTATATTTTGTGTTTTGAATATTTATTTATTTAAATAATATGTATTACTTAGGCTTATTCCCAAGTATTTTATTTTAATATTTTTAGGTATTGTGAATGACATTTTCCCCACTTATGTTTTTAATTGCTTGTTTGGGATATATATTTAGCCTATAGATTTTTAAACCATTTTGTAACCAAAAACCATTGTGGATTTTGTTATAGTTGACATTTCATTATTTTAGCGTTTCCTAGTAAAAATATTACATCACCTGTAAATAAAAAACAATTTACCTTGTTTCCAATATTTATCCTGCTTTTCATCTTTTTACTTATTTTAATGGTTTGACATATAGAAAATGTTAAGTAATCACATCGAAAACTGGCAAATAATTGATCATTTAATATGATGAATTTTTGTGCTGCTATTTTAAGCAATACCTAAAAGGAGGTGGTTAAACGGTAAGTTCACAGTAATAGTTACGCTTTCCTGAAAGATCTATAATTACTGGCCTAACCATTGACTTGATGCAGAGATTACAGAAAGGGAGACTTGAAACTGCCAAAGAAATTGCCATCAGAGAAGGAAAAGTATGAGGACTTGGAAACTACTCAATGATAAAACAAATGACATTGAGGTTAAGTTCTCTGGAAAGCTATTGCAAAGCAATTAAGGTATAACACAGACTAGGAAGGGATAGACAAATAGCTTAAATCTTTTGGGTACCCTACTCTATGCCAGACACTTTCTGACTGCTTTTACAAAAATGAGTTCCTCAAAATAGTAGTTTTCAAACTTGAGCACGCTCCAGAAGAATATGGATGTCTGACAAAACATCTATTCCAGAGTCCCACCCTCAGAGTTTCTGACTGAGTAGCTCTGGGCATTCCTCATGTGCAGGTCTTTCCAGAGCCTTTGGGGCAGGTGGTTGAGGAAAAGGAGCTCTTGGAAATTCTTGACGGTTCAGTAAGTGATTGAGTGAAGCCCTGTTATTCTCCTCTAGGTTGTGACTCCCAAAGTCTATACACAAACCCAAAACCCACTCTTACCTAAGTGAACACACCTGTTTCCTTTTCCTCTCTCTCACTTAAGTTAGAATTAGGCAATATTTAATGGTGATTTTCAGTGAAGTCATATAGAACCTATTTTTGGGGATATAAATGATGAAGAGGATGAGATTAATTTAACGAGAACATGATCGGCAAAGAACCACCATCAAAATATGTGTGTGTCTGTGTGTGTGTGTGTGTGGGTGTAGGTATGTTAAGTTCATTATCATGAATAGGAAACTTATTTTTCCATTCACAAGATGTAGCTAGATTAAAAGTCTAATTTGAAATTTTCTCTCCTAGGAGAAGTTTGCTTATCTATGCATCTAACTTGGCAATTTGAATTGAGAAATGAACCGTGATTTGGAAAGAGCAGAGAATGCACTGATGTTTATTTTCATTAGGAGACGACTATCAGGTTCCAAATTTTAATATATGTTCTCCAATCCTTTACTGTTTTCATATAGTTTTTTCCTTAATCAACTCTATAATATCACCTGTTTCCCATTCAGCTAAAGATGACTTTAAATATGTCACAGCTGTGCTAGAACTGCCAGCAAAAAAGTACTCTTACTCTGCGACTTTGAGCTCTGATGTGTGCTATCACTTAAGTAGGGTTTACAAATATTTTGGAAGACAGTCTTCACGCTTTACTTCTTGTGCATGTATGTAGGGTATTTTATTTCCTGATGTTTATCAACAGCATTCTACTGTGTGTCCTCCAGTGGCATAGTCAGAACCTAAGTGATTGGTGGATGGGAGTCACACTAGCATCGCTGGAAACAGAAAAGGCAAACAACCTTAACTCATTTCATATGAATTCCACCAGCAAAATGCACATTCGCTTAGCAAATCTTCCAGTTTATATTGTTGAAATGCTTCAGAGCTCCTTTCTTTACTTTTCCCCACAGGAGGACATTCCTAAATTCCTGTTACAAGCTTAGGTCTAGCAAGTTATTCCGGCAGTGATATTCATAACAAATTCAAGAAAATATTCCAACTAAATTCTCATAAACATTACCTCAGAACTCATTCCGCCTTCACCCTTCTACTAAGTGACACTCAAGCGTTGCTAAAAGGAAGAGGGGGTTTTTATTTGTGACCACCATGATTAGTATAAAATGACGTGTATAATATATATATTAGATGAATATGTATATCACTGAGTTGGATGCATACACACACACACACACACACGCACACTCTTTTTTGGCACTTTCCTTCAAGAAAGAGAGAGAATAAGAGAGACTAGGTGGAGAATTATGGGAAACAAATATGCTTAATTATCTAAACCACAGTTACACATGTTAAATGATATTACACAAGTTTAAATGTTCCATATTTTAAAAGCAAACACAAATGAGTAGGAAGTAAATAAATAAATAATTTTAAAATGCCTTTTAAAAGTGTTCCAGGAGGGGCTGGCCCCGTGGCCGAGTGGTTAAGTTCACGCACTCCGCTGCAGGCAGCCCAGTGTTTCATTGGTTCAAATCCTGGGCGTGGACATGGTGCCACTCATCGAGCCATGCTGAGGCGGTGTCCCACATGCCACAACTGGAAGGACCCACAGCTATGTATTGGGGGGGGCTTTGGGGAGAAAAAGGAAAAAAATTTTTTTTAAAAAGTGTTCCAGATATATTTCATTTGTTGTTTGAAGAAAAGCCATTGAAAATTTCTCTTTTTCTCTTCTGATGTTATTTTTGGCCAAGAGCCCTGTGTTGAATTTATTTATGCTCAGAGAAGAAACAGCGGAAGCATGGGCAAGAGACTGATTTTGGATGCTGTCTATGTCTTGTTTTATAATTGCTATAGGTTTACCTTTCTTTACCTTCTTTCATTTACCTTTCTTTAAATATGCTACATTTGACAAAAAAAGAAGAAAACTATTTCCCCCTTCTCTAAAAGCAGTCTATCCTCTCTCGTTCATAAAAAAAATAAACAAGCAGACACTGAACTTTCATTTCTGAAATTCTGATTATTTCATCAACATAAATTAAAGAGTAGCTTTATAAATATGCATTCTGCTGTTGGATTTAATATGTATCTACTTAAAACTTTTTAATCGTCTTTCTCTTTGGTATGTTGACATAAAGTTCATTTACCAACTCAAATTTTGGAATCACATAGCTACTTAGCACCCACGTTGATTTGCTGTGTGTGTGCATGTGTGTGCATCCATGAACAATCAATCGCACTGCATTCCTTCTACTTTACGTTTCATTTAAAAAAATAATTATTCAGTTTGCATTTTCAATTAACATTGCTTTCCATCCTTCCACCTACTATTAATACATACATACATGAATATGGTTTGTTCATTTTAACTACTGTAGCTTATTGCCTTATATGATGGGTCTTATTTTGAGATGTATCCTGGTGAGTATATACCGAAATTTCCTTGTGGGTATAGGTTCACAATCCGAATTCCAGACATTTTAATCTTCATGAAATATTATGGAATGACGGTCCCATGGGGCTGTTCAAATTCACATTCTCACTCCTCTTTCCAAGTCTTTTTTCCCCTACCTCCTCTCAATCTGTGATGTTAACAGATGGCAGCAATTTTAAAAAGTAAAGCAGATCAATATACTATAATGATTTGGGAAAATGCCCAGGAAATACTTTATTTTGGGGGGAAAAAAGTAAAGAGCAAATGTCAAATTAGAATGTGCAATATGACCTAATTTTGGTTGAAAAATATAATAAACATGTGTAGTAATAAATGGCAAGATCTAAGCTGATGCATGTCAAATGGCTAGAATCATCGAGAACCATTATCTCAGGAGCATGGACTTGAAGTGCAAGAATGAAAGACTAAACTTTTACTTGTAATACTTTGTATTACTTGAATTATTATAACTGGCAAGTGATACTTAGTAATTACAAGGTAAAGTTATTGGCCTTTGTAAGCTAAAAAAATAAAGGAGAACACAAAGAACTCTTTAATATCCTTGCACATAAAATATTCTTAGGTGCGGTCCCATTAATCTCAAGAATAATCATGCTTCTACGAGAATGACCAGAGCGAGCATATACAGTTGTGCTAGCTGTGCACTACACAATTCAAGGGACGCCATCCATATAGGCTACTCTTTGAATGGCACCTCTTAGATTTGTGTAGTGCATAACCAGACTAGTAGTACCTGATGGTCCTACTAGTAGAAAAAGGCTCTGGCATCTCTGAGAAATTATTCTAACCCCTGTGGTTCAGAACGGTAAAATATTCTTAGGACTGCCTAGATTTCCCTTCAGAGTGGATGAAAAGTAGAAATAGAAGTGCTGAAAAAAAATCAAGTCATCACATAGTGTTCTGATGCTCAGCTGGGTGCCCCTCAGATTCTTATCCTGGTACATATTTATAGGTGACTCAGGTTCAAGGCCCGAGACTTCTGGGCAGCTACTGTCTGTTAACATGTTACAGTTGAGGTTTTACACCAGGTTCTATGGAGAATAAAATGTAACTATTAGACTGCAGCTGAGGGAGAAGTTGATGCTTTAATGGGCAAACTACTGATGACCTTCAACAAGGGACTGCTGTGTAGATGGCCATTCACCAGGCTGTTGTGTCCAGAGAAGCATCTGCACTTAGATTTGCTGTGAGGTTATCAAATACTTTCACATATGCCTCAATTTTTTATTTATTTATTTGTTATTTAGTGAGGAAGATTGGCCCTGAGCTAACATCTGTTGCCAATCTTCCTCTTTTTGCTTGAGGAAGATTGTTGCTGAGCTAACATCTGTGCTAATCTCCCTCTATTTTATGTGAGATGCCACCACAGCATGGCTTGATGAGTGGTGCTAGGTCGGCACCCTGGATCCGAATCTGCAAACTCTGGACCATCACAGCAGAGCACGTGAACTTAACCACTATGCTGCCAGGCCGGCCCCTCAATTTTTTTTTTAATTAACTAGAGTTTGATTGAAATAATTTTGCTTTAAAGTCTTGTATTTAATATTTACTCTGTTAATGGAAGCTAAATTATAAAGTGGTAATATTAATTTCAAAACATAAGATGTAATCTTGCAGTGTTAACTGAAGCATAGAATGTAGTTTTTTAACATCAAATTTTATTGTTTCTTTGTGAAAAGATCAAACTTCCTTTTTGTCTTTAAAAGTGGTCATGTAATATTGACACAGATTGTCTCATGAGTATTGGCATCTAAAAATTCTTCATGCATTATAGAAGCTTAAGAAAATCACTTAAAAGTTGATAAATATGGTATTTGCTTTTAAAACTTATATACATGTTATATTAATCTTCAGCATCATGTCTTACTAATTTTTAAACCTTGAGTGATTTCATAAATACATTCTAAAATATACACTGGCATGTCATGTATTTGATTTTAATTTGAATATTTATTTATATTGGCCTTAATTTTGGCAGAGACAATCAGTGAATAGTTAACTATAAGTATTGAAGTGTGTATATATTTAATTGTAATGTATATGGATTTTAGGTAGGGAGAATTAAAAAAACATATGAATATGCCTTTATTATATGAATTACATTTGCATAATTAAAACATAATGTCATTTACTAGCTTCATATTGATCACAGGCAACTGGAAATTTCTTCATATTAAATTAATGACAACACATAGTACATGACTTTTTCTGTAGGAAAAGCTATTACCAAAAAAGATAGAAAATGAAACTCTTTAAAGTGAACTTCTTAAAGTCAATTTAGAATCAAGAAAGAACCACTATTTCTAGCAGTATATTAGTTTTTAAATCTATCACCGTTGTTTTCTGCTAATAGATGCATAACATCAGTATATGCGTATAAATTTAGTGTATATATATGTTCATATGCATTCAATAGATGATCAATTTTATTATCCACATAATTTTTCAAGTTTGAAAATTGTTCAAAATACAATTTAAATAATTATATTTGTACATATCTATGTAATATTTCCTAATGTTTAATAGTTTTTTAAATCCATTTTAATGTAATTATAGATTTTAAACAAAATCACAATTATCTTACATGCTTACAATGTGTAAAATACTGACCTACTGACCGGTACAACAATACACATCCACCTGACATAGCAGAGAATATTTTTGAAAAGCTTACTAAGAAAAAAACTTGAGCTGGACTTGACTGGTCCTCTGAAAAGAGTAAAATGCATGATGAAAGGAAGAATGGTATTTGACAGTGAGAAAAAAGAAGGTGGTTGATAGTGATATAGAACCTAATCTTATCGAAAAGAAGGGAGTGGGTCTTAAATTTGACATCAAGGGGATTTGATAGGATGTGGAAAGGAAGTCAAAACCACTGATGTGACATTGGAATGATAAAACGTGGGAAAAGGAAATGCTTTCCTTAGAGTCCTGCAAGCGATTTTTAAGTGGGTCATTAAATTGGGATTAGCCTCTCACAAAAGTCTCGATTACTGCCCCACCCTATCTGATCTTGTTATTAGTATCCCTTCGTAAATTTCCCTATCGCTAAATTTCTGCACACATCTGCATTTGACACCCTTAGAATCCTCACAATGAATGCAGATTCCCATGAAAAGTAACTCAAAAGGCATTAAAAGACAAAGCATAGCTAATTTCTCATAAAACCAGTTGCCTGGTTTTTGTTAGACCCACCCAGATTCTTCTTGGGTCCTGGGAAGAAGGAGTGTTGCTTATTTTCATGGATAGAGTACATTGTAGTTGGTGTGCATCACATGTTTCTCCTTGATTAAGAATGGTTACATTCATTTGGAAAAAGTGAGCCTGAAATTGACCACACAGTTCAGTTGGTTTCCTGATTGCTCTCAGCTTGTGTATTGCATAGTAGTCCAATTTTCTTTCATCCAAGTCAATTTATTTTCCTACAACACTATAATAAACGGTTCTCTGATAACGTCTCAAAAGTAGTGTGCTAATGTGTTCATTTTCTTCTTTGCAGCTGTAATTAATTTAAGGCAGAAAGAACTATTACAGTGTTTATACTATAAATGACGTTTCTCATGTGTTATCTCCATTTTTTAAAGAAAGGGGATTAAATCAATTCTAGCTGATCTGATAGCTTTTTTTCCTAAGCCCTGAAGCTCAAGATGAATTAATAATTAGATTATATTTTGTAAATTAAATTATACCAATTCAATCCAAATTTTGCTCCTCCCACACACTTTATCCAATTTGGTATTAAGCTGAATTTTGCTGTCTTTTTTTCTCTATTTTATTTAAGCTAATGGAGTTAGTTAGGGCAATCACTTAGGAACAATTTTCTATTCATTTCAGTTAATCCAAAGTGTTACGTAATTCTATGTGGATGTCCATAATATATTTCTGAGCACTTAATATTCTTGGATATGCTAAGTTCCACAATGCTTTTCCTGTTGAGAATATTTTCTCCTGGGCACTTTTAATTGCTTTCAGAAATCTTGCAGAGATTAAAAATGTTGCAAACTCAGAGTAAATTCTACTCTGATCTGAAGTAGTCTCGGTCACTTCACAATAACTCATATGTAGAAAGAGTGCCATTAACTATACTTTAAAAGTAAATTAGAATGAAGAACTATTTGTATTAACACTTTGTACAAGTTATCATCAGCTGCACCTGCTTTTCTCTACCATTCTCTGGCACTTGCTGTCTTTTCTCCACCTTGCCTATGCCAAAGGGTGCAAAATACTGTAAGCCACAATTCCATGGGGGCTTCCAAAGTGCATATTTCCAGGCTCACTCTCAGAAATTCTGAATCAGTAGCTCCAGCAGGTGGTTTTGAAATACGTCATTTTAATAAGCATCATGCATGATGGACTGCAAATTGTCTGCAGATTATGCATGAAGATATACTAACAAAGGACAGTATGTTTTGAAGCATTAGGTAGAACTATTATATAAGCTTATCTTTTGTTTATCACCCACTTGAATATAAGCTCCATGGGGTATGTCGTGAGGGAGACTTTTTATTCTTATTTGCTGCTCTGTCCTTAAAATCTATGACTTGGTCTATTTTAGGTGCCTAATAAATCACTGCTAAAGAAAAAATAATGTAAATGACAAAATGTGACTGTTTGTGTTTCTTACTTTGCTATTGATAACTGCTTAGGATAGGGTCTTATTTGTATGAATTCCACAAAGCACAGTAACTTATTTGTAGATAGTCTCCCAAAATAGTTGCTTGATCTATTAATATGTTTCCAACCACGGGATCACCGCCTAAGCAGAGCTACCATGAATTCCATGAGACATGCGTGGTGTACTTAATACTCTTTCATGGTTCAAGGGATCATGGATGGTTCTTTTGGGGAACAGAGTGCCAGACTTGTTTTTCTCCTGCATAGACTTTATTCATAGAATCTATGGAGGAGGTAGAACACTTAAGGAGATATAATAAAAAACTGAATTGAGAAAACCTTGTCAATAGTCTTTTTAGAAGGGCTGCAAGCGCTTCCTCTTGTGTGTGTGCCAAGCACCTACCTCTGTGTGCAGAGAGGTGGAAAAAGCAGAATGGTATGCGAGCTGAGCTCTCAGCCCTCAGTGCATGCTTCACTGTCCCGTTAGACTTCACTTACAAAACACAAATTCAAAGATAAAGTCGGTAAGGATTTCTTGGATATACTGCAACCGCAGAGCATTAAACCCCAAGCGTGGAGCTCCTGTCAGCACATGATCTCTGTGCCAGGCATGGTCACACACCTCTGAGGGCTAAGGTTTCCTCCATTCTATTTTGTGTACCTAAAGATGTCTCTTAACCACTCAAAGAAATATTTCTACACATGGTAGCTTGTGTGCAACATCAACGTACAACATTTTCTGGACAACTCACAGGCAATAAGCAGGCAGCTGTTGATGTAAGGTCTTTACTCCACAGTAAAGAGATGAACAGCTAACATAACTCTTCTAAGTTTCCTCGAAAGGAGGTGAATGATCTGTAGATACTGACTGAGCTGCCTAAGTGTTGACTAGGATACCACAGTCCCTTGCCACTGGGCAGGAACATAACCAGCAATCCCCTCAGACTGAACTCCCTTTTCTCATAACCTTTACCTCCTGTAAGATCATCCGTTTATCAGCCCCGCTCCCAGGGGGCTGGTGACATTGGATTGTCTCATCCTTCCCCTCTTCTATTTCCAGCTCCATATTATAGTATAGATTGTGTATTCTACTTCCATTTGCCCTTCCATTTTGATTTCAGAAGCCTGTTTCAGAAGTAATAAAAACATTGAACAACAATTTTCCCCTTGTCATTCTTGTCATAACAATCCTGCATCTCCTTGAGGCCGTGTGGCTTGCTCTGAAGGACTGGGAAAAAGACATGTATAAGGTGGCTGGGAAAATAGGCAAAGATTAATATATCAAGATGTAGTCGTGTGAAACACATCCAGCACATGAAGAATATTCTCTAAAAAGACTTTGTGATATTAAACATAAATAACCACTTTGATCAAAGTATATTTGTGTCTATGGGACACAAGTTAGATAAACTTTCAGAATGATAAACAATAGGCAAATTATAAAGTTTGAGGCCTGTTCTTAGAAAAAAGACATGAAAGGGGCTCTTAAATATATGAGGAGATGCTCAAGCTAACTCATATAAAGGTAAACACAAATGGAAACTAAACAATGGTATACCATTTTCATCCATCAGATGCACAAATTCAAAACTTTGACACCAGACATTGTTGGGCCTTTGTTGCTTTTATAATTAGTTTATGTGGCTCAAGATCCAAATAAGATTCATACATACCAACAATTTGATATATATCTAGGGTTTTTTTAATATATAGGTTTCCCTCTTAACATTTCTTTTATTTCCTTTGTTCCAAATGTTCTTGTAGTTCACACTCATTGTCACTGGATCTTCCGGCTCCTTTGTGGCCATGGGCAACAGGGTTGGCAGACCCCTCCGTTCCCACTTAGGTCACCTTCCACATCTCTGAATCCTTGCTCAGGACCAGCATGGAACATAGAACTAATGATCAGGCACGCACTGTTTAAGCAGCCCCCACAATTACATAAGAGTGAATCCCTATGAAAAAAATCTCGTATTCTCTATCATTCCTAGAAGTTCAGTTTTTCTGATAAAATCCTAATTGACCCTGGCTTAGAAGAATCTTTGAAAGGTCACCTAATTCACTATCCTACTCAAGTCACAGACCACCAAAACAACCCCATGGAAATTAACTGTGAAACAAAATTTTAAAGGCCTTGGGAGAAATACATATTTTATATTATAACCTAAATTATATAAATATATATTTTATATTTTATTCTATATATTATTTATTTATTTATGTCAGCACATTTCTTTAGCTGAAGTTATTGCATGCTAGTGATAATACAGATTTCCAACAGCAATTATTACATTTCTCTATGATTTTGCAGCTTTCAACTTGACCATCTTTCATCCATTTCAAAATTTTTCCCAAAATATGTTTACACTCTTTCAATCTTATCTTCCTACTTTCCTTTAAATAATATTTTTACTTCTTCATGTTTTTCAAATGAATTCATATTTCAGAGACTGCATCAACTGACATTTTTGTATCCATTATTCTTTTTTTTTTTTTTTTTTTGGTGAGGGAGATTGGCCCTGAGCTAACATCTGTTGCCAATCTTCCTCTATTTTGTAGGTGGGACACTGCCACAGCATGACTTGACAAGCAGTGTGTAGGTCCATGCCTGGGATCCAAACCCGTGAACTTCAGGCTGCCCAAGCAGAGGGCACAAACTTAACCACTACACCCCTGGGCAGGCACCCCATTATTCCTTTCTGTACTTTGTTTTCTCTCTTTTCTTCCTTGTCTTTCCCACAATACATTTCTCTATTTGTGTTCCTAAACTTGAGCATTTTTAAAAATTATGACTAAATTAGATGGTAAGTTCGTTTCCAGATATAACACACAGAATTTTAAATTAACACTTAATTCATCCATCCATTTTCTTATTCACTCAACATTTGGGATCAACCAAATGTTATTCACAACAATAGTACTGGAGATACAACAGTGGACAGAGAAAGAAGGCCTCTATTCCCACTGAGCTTAAAATTTATTTGATTAAAAAAAATAAATAAACAAGACATTTTAGATTGTGACAATACTCTGAAAGAAATAAATGTAGTGATGTGCTGAAATACAATCGAAGGATGGGAGATGAGAGCATGGTTGAGGAATGTGTCTTTGTAGAGATAACATTTAAAGTGAGACCTAAAGAATAAGTGGTGGCTATAGTTCAAATAGTTGAGGACAGAGATTTTGGCTAGAGGGAGCAGAAAAGAGGTGTATTAACCATCTCCGCTTAGTAGATAAGGAAACTGAGCAAAAGCGAATTGCATATGATTTTGCTTTTTAAAGTTTTAAATTTCCTCCATTTTTTTAGATTGCTTCACAAATCTAATCATGTCTTTAATTATTCTGAGGTGAGAGTAAAAGGTTAAGAGTCTCTCATTGACTTACTTTATTAAGACTTGAACTGTTTGTAACTCAAAAACTAATTTTTTAAAAAAATTAAGATATAATAGAGAGAGGAATTGACAGAGGAAGCCAGGAGAAACCAGAAGTGTTATCCTAGGTCTCACCACATAAAATCGTGAATTAAGGAAATGGAGGTTTCTTTCAAATCAGTCATGCACATAGCAAAAATAATTCTAGCCATTTTAAGAAGAAATACATCTGATACAAAAATTAAGGTGCTGATCAAATTGTTGGAGGGAATGTGGGAACAAACTTGAGATTGAATTTCCAAGAATAACTCCCAGAACATTGGTAGAATCTCTACTAAGGTAGCAGCCACTTCTCCCACAATGTGGAATCAAGAGACTGCATCATTGTTCATTGTCACGGAAGTAGTCACTGAAATAGTGGCTTGAAAAACACGTCACTTTCAGATGACTCAAAGATTGAGAAGCAGCTGCCACTAATGCTCACTCAAATCTAGTGACTTTACATGCACAAATCTAGTGCCTGGAACCTTGAATTTTGTTGCAATAAAACAATGCTCCCATGGCAGTGCAAGCCAGTAGCAATAGTCAAAGGAGCAGGAAGCTTGCTTCTACCTCCTTTCTGACTGGTATCTATTTAGTAGAAAGTGATTCATACCCAGAAACTTAACTGCAATGGGGAGTTGGAAATGTAGTTTTGTAGCTTCAATAGTAAGAATGCGCAAAAGACGACTGTAACCCATACCTTTCCCTATTCATCATCCATACATTACCTTCCACTAACACATAATCTTCCAAGTAACAATATCAAAACAGATGCTCATCCTTAACACAATGCAATTATTCCTTGAACATATGAAAATATATCTACCTTATATCCAAAAGAGGAAACTCTAAGTTCTATCATAGCCTATGTTCAAATACGAGAGGTATTTAATCTTTTATTTCTATCACAATCCCAGCTTAATATCCTATAAACTAGTGACTGGAGTATAACGTTAATCACTACTAAAATACCTCTCCTTGTCACTATTGTATAATAGCATTTTTATGTCCTTTGGTAATCAGAATCCATTGCTCCAGATATAAGATCCAGGTGGTAGAACAGCCCATATGAAGGCCTGGGGTACTTTGAATGTCTTCTCTTTCTCTAGACCCCATTGAAAACTAGCAGCCTCTGGATTAATCAATAAAAAGGACCAAGACACCATTCCCATATATTCTTTATGCTACTTCCTAGTCTAAGAAGTCTGCCAAGAATAGTTTTGGGTTTGTACTTCATCTTACTACATAATAAAGAGCAGAAATCAATGAAATTGAAAAAAGAGAAACAGACAGAAAAGCAATGGGAAAAAAGCTGAATTTTTAAAAGATCAATAAAATTGACAAGACTTAAGACTGAGGAAGAAAAAAGAAAGAAGACACTTATAACCAATATCAAAAATGAAACAGGAACATCACTACAGACCCTGCAGACATCAAAGGCATAATAAGGAAATACTGTGAACAACCCTATACACACAAATTTGGAAACTTTCATAAAATGGACCAATTCTTTGAAAAGCACAAACCACCAAATATTACCCAGGATAAAGTAGATAATTTGAACAGCCTTAATAACTTTTAAGAAAATTGAATTAATAATTTAATCCTTCCCCCAAGTCAATGTCCAGGCCCTCATAGTTTCAGCAGAGGATTACATCAAATATTTAAGTAAGAATTAACACCAGTTCTACACAATCTCTCCCAGAAAATAGGAGAGAAAACTTCCAAATTCATATTATAAAGCTAGTTTTGCCCTGATACTAAAGTAGGACAAACACAGAAAAGCAAAACAAAACAAAATCTACAGAACCAATACCCCTCATGAATAAAGATGCAAAAATCCTTTACAAAATATTAGCAAATTGATTCTAGCAACGTATGAAAAAAATTATACACCATGATGAAGCGGCATTTATTAAAGTGATGCAAAGCTGGTTTAATATTAAAAAATCCATCACTATGATCCACCATATTAACAGACTATGAAAACACAATCATATTAATTGATGCAGAAAAAGCATCTGACAAAATTTAGCATGCATTCACTATAAAAGTTCTTAGAAAAATAAGATTAGAAAGGTACTTGATAAAGAACATCTATAAAAACCCCACAGTTGATATTACATTTAGTAGGGAAAGACGAATGCTTCTCCTAGGATCAGCGATAAGGCAAGGATGTGTCCTCTCGCTACTCTTATTGAACATAGTAATGGGAGCTCTAGCCAGGGCAATAAGGCAAGAAAACAAAATAAAAGACATGCAGATCAGAAAGGATGAAATAAAGTTGTCCCTATTTGATGATGACATGATTGTCTACATAAAATCTACCAAAAATAAAGACCCCAAAAAACAAACAAAAAAAACACAACCTACTGGGACTAATAAGTGAGTTCAGCAAGGTCACAGGATACAAGAGAAACAAATATGCAAAAATATATTGTATTTCTATATACTAGCAATGAACACAGGGATATTGACATTAGAAATGCAATACCATTTATAATAACAAAAAATGAAATATTTATGTGTAAGTCTAATAAAACATGCACAAGAGTTGTGTGCTGAAAATACAAAACTCTAATAAAAGAATTAAAGAAATATTTAAATAAATGAAGAAATCTATAGTGTTCATGAATTGGAAGATTCAACACGGTAAAGATGTACATTATCCCGAAATTGCTATACAGTTTCATACAATTCTCATAAAAAATCCCAGAAAGACTTTTTTGTAGGCATAGACAATAGTCTTCTTTCTTTTTCTTTTTTGAGGAAGATTAGCCCTGAATTAACTACTGCCAAATCCTCCTCTTTTTACTGAGGAAGACTGGCCCTGAGCTAACATCCATGCCCATCTTCCTCTACTTTATACGTGGGACGCCTACCACAGCATGGCGTGCCAAGCGGTGCCATATCCGCACCCAGGATCCTAAACGGCCAACCCCTGGCCACTGAGAAGTGGAACGTGAGCACCTAACGCTGCACCACCGGGCCAGCCCGACAATATTATTCTAAACTTCATATGGAAAGACAAAAAAATTAGACTAGATAAAACAATTTTGAAAAGGAAGATCTAAAGTAGCGGGAATCAGTCTACCCGACTTCAAGACATACGATACAGCTACAGTAATCAAGACTGTATGATATGAGCGAAAGAATAGACCCCTAGACCAAAGGAGCAGAATAGAGAGCCCAGAAATAGAACTACCCAAATATATCTAACTGACTTTTTATAAAAAAGCTACAAAAGCAATTCAGTAGAGGAAGTGTAGCCTCTTCAAGAAATCATTCTGGTGCAACGGCCTATCTATAGGCAAAACAAAAAGTAACATAAATAAAATGAACCTTGACCTAAAACTCACATTTTATACAAAATTAACTCAAAATGGATTATAGATTTAAATGTAAAATGTGATGCTATAAGTCTTTTATGAAAATACGGGAGAAAAAGTTAGAGATGTAGGGGCAGGCAGAGGTTTGTGATTTGACAGCAAAGAAATAATACATAAATGAAAAAATTGATTTGGATTTCCTCAAAATTAAATTGGTGGTCTAGTGGTTAAGATTTGGCATGTTCACTGCATGGCCTGAGTTCATTTCCTTGTCAGGGAATCACACCACCTATGTGTCTGTTGTCATACTGGGGTGGCTGCGTATTGCTGTTATGCTGAAAGCTATGCCACCGGTATTTCCAATACCAACAGGACCACCCAGAATCCACTGAAATGGCAACAACAACGAATAAAATTAAATGACATTTTCTCTGCAAATTCCCTTGTCAAAGGAACAAAAAAAGAAGCTACAAAATAGGAGAAAATGTTTGCAAACCACATACCTGACAAAGGACTAGTATCTAACATATATAAAGTACCCTCAAATCCAATGGTAAAAAAACAAACAATCTTACTAGAAAATGGGAAAAATACACGAGCAGGTATTTCCTTGGGCTATACAGGTGGAACACGAACACATGGAAAGTTATTCAACACTGTTAGCCATTAGGAAAATGCCTATTAAAATCACGAGATGTTAGTCTCCGCTTACTGGAACATCTGAAATAATTCTAAAAGTGACAACAATAGGTGCTAGTGAGAATGAAGAGAAACTGGATACTCATACATGGTGGGAAGGTAAAATGCTACAGCAACTCTGGAAAACACTTTGGAAGCTTCTTTAAAAAACTAAGCATGAAACCATGATTTGACCAGCAACTGCAGTCCTGGGTATTTCTCGCAGAGAAATTAAAACTTATGTTCTCACATAAACCTATGCACCAGTGTTCACAGCGATTTTACTCATAACAGACAGAAACTGGAAGCACAAATTAAGATACATCTATACTATGGAATATAACCTGGGAGGGAGAAATGGACTATAGGTATACATGACAACTTGTATGTGTCATTATGCCGTGTGAAACAAAAAACAAATTACAAAGGTTACATGCTGTATGACCCCATTTATGTCCCATTTTTGAAATGACAAAGTTGTAGAAATGGAGATCTGATTCATGATTGCCAGAAGTTAAGATGGAAGGAAGGGAGGAGGGCGTGATGGAAGCGAGTGTGATTATAAAAATGCAACACAAGGACTTCTCAAGATGATAAAAGTGTTCTGTATTTTAACTAGATCAATGTAAAATTCTGGTAGTGATATTGTATTATAGTTTTTCAAAATGTTACCCTTGGGGGAAACTGAGTAAAGAGTATATAGGAGCTCTCTGTACTATTTCTTACAATATAATATGAATCTGCAATTATCTCAAAATAAAAAGGTAATTAAAAAATCATGCTGACTTACATGGAAAAAGTGACATGGTGGTGGGTAATATACCATAGCTTATTAGAAAAAGATTAAAATACTTCAGCCAAGTTAAGGGTCAAGTCTTATTTTCTTCTAATTCCAAGGGATGTAGTTTTTAACTTGGTTCAGCCTTTTGCTTTTCCATCACTGTTCCAGCATCATGGCTCAAAGATAATCTTCACCCAAGAGTTGGTTGTAGGATCCTCAGCTTCAGCAAAAATATTAAGATAACTGACTACTTCCTGTTTTGCATACTCAGGACTATTCTGCACATCTGCTTTTCACTCTTGTGTCGGGTCTTAATTAGATGCATTATAATCAGAAAAGTCGAAAACTAACCAAGCAAGTCAAATATCTAACAAAAAGAACATGTATAAAGATGGCGAAGCTCACTTAATTTCTCATTTCTTTTTTGAAGATTTTATTTTTTTCCTTTTTTCTCCCCAAAGCCCCCCAGTACATAGTTGTATATTCTTCGCTGTGGGTCCCTCTAGTTGTGGCATGTGGGACGCTGCCCCAGCGTGGTTCGACGAGCAGTGCCATGTCCGCGCCCAGGATTCGAACCAACGAAACACTGGGCCGCCTGCAGCGGAGCGCGCGAACTTAACCGCTCGGCCACGGGGCCAGCCCTTAATTTCTCATTTTTAATGGAAGCCCATTATATTACAAATATTGACCTTGGTTTTTATAGAATCAGGACTGAGAATACCCCCAAATTGTTCTCCTTTTACGCATGAGGGACTGCAATCAAATTATTATGAAATGCTAAATGTTTTTTTGGTGACAATATTTATGAAATTTATAATAAATTTTGTTGATTGAAAAACTTTGAAGAGTGCAAATGAAATTTTCAGACAATTTGTACACCTCCAAACTGAGGCCTTAGGGCATTCTCAATGAAGCTAAATGAAGATTAACATTACGAGATTTGTGATTTAATGAAATTGGAGCTTCTGAAATAGTTATGCTTTATATTGACATATCTTCTACATGGTTCCTTGGTTTAAGATACGACAATTATTCTTGCAAGTGTGTATTAACTCATTTTGAATAATAATAGTACGTATTTTCTCTTGTCTTACTCCAGAAAATTGAACCTATTATTATAGCCTCGAGGAACTGAAATGTGTAATTATACTTTCAAGGTGAATTTCAAAGAATATTAGTATTTTAATGTAGAAATGCTTCTGAATGCAAAAATAAGCACCAAGGCAGCAAAACAGAGCTCACTTGAAATATCTTGACTAATTAAATTGAACTATACATCTATTAAAAGAAAACTGATGGTTAAAATAAGAAATATCTGTGTCATATCAGTAAGTGGCAAGATTTTAAAAGCAGCTCAGCACATGTTTTGTAGCATAAATTACAAGTTTTGGCCTCAGAACCCTCCTCCTACACTTATCAGCACTGTAACTTAGAGAAAACTACTTAACATCTCTAAACTCCTTTTTCTCCAGCTGTCAAGTTGTCGTAGTTGCCTCACTGAATTACTAGCAGATAAAATAAGGTAAGGCGTTTAAAGTGCTTATCACTATTTGGCACTGAGTAGGTGCTCAAAAAAATATGTAGCGTTAAAGTGTAAGTGTAAAGAAATACGGCTGGCTTCTTCATTCAGAGAAATCTGCTTGCCTTCTTGCCCATCCATTGGCATTGGGGTCAGCCATTTTATTTATTTATTTTTTTAATTTTCTTTTCTTATTTTTTTTTTTTGGAGGAAGATTAGCCCTGAGCTAACATCTGCTGCCAATCCTCCTCTTTTTGCTGAGGAAGACTGGCCCTAAGCTAACATCCATGCGTATCGTCCACTACTTTATATGTGGGACACCCGCCACAGCATGGCTTGACAAGTGCTCCAAACGGTCGCACCCGGGATCTGAACCAGCGAACCCCGGGGCCACTGAAGTGGAACATGAGCATTTAACTGCTGTGCCCCCAGCCGTTTTATTTTTGAGTCATTATTAGAAACCCTTTTGTAGCTGGTTAAGAAAGAAGATCCCTCTGGGAAACCCTTTTCAGGTTTAGAAATAGGGAAAGAGGCAAAGAAGTATATGTTAAGGGAAAAGTATAAAAACATTCAGTGAAATTCAACATCAGAACCCCAAAGGAATATTTTCTATTCCTTGCAAGGATGCTACTTAAAGTTATCCACAGTGATATAACACATGTGCGAGAATCTGTCTCATTCGTTAAATGTAATTTTGTTAATTTGCTACCACTGCTAGACCTTTTATTATGGCGTTGGTCAAGGCAGATCACTGTGAAAGTACAAAACATTGTGTTCTTTTTATAAACTGTTCTCCGTGAATAAAATCCCTTTAAATTCTGGAATCCTTTCCTTCCTGCCAATTAGTGCCAACTCTGGTTAGAACCACCTCCACACAGCATCATCAGCCAGCTATGCATAACACTTTGCCCATAGCCGTCAAAGAAATCGAGCCTCTGAACACAGGAGTGCAGGACTTACCTTAAGAGCCAGCTATTGAAACTTGGATGGAAACCAAACCGCAAATATGCTCGCTACGGATTCTGCTTTATTTACCAAGAATGCATCATCTTGAGCCAATAATTTTCCAAAGGGATTCTGGGGTGAAACTCAGAGGCAGGAAAGTGTTTTCCTCCCAAAATAAACAAATGGATTTGACACTGAGGGGGCAACGTTGTAAGTTTAATTCTTTCCCAAGTAAGAAGGTACAAGTTCAGAGCCTATGATTTGTTATCCATTCTGACTACTCAGTTTAAAACTAGAGGGTGACCCAGTGACTTATTTTAGCTCCTACCTTCCCAAACTAAGTTCAGAGAGTTATTGCAAAAGGAAAACCTGGACCACTGTCATTATGCTACTTGTGGAGTAATTAACCCATCAGTTCTCGTTCTGATGTGTAATTTGTATGGACTCCACATATTTTGAGATGTGAAAATAAATATAAGCTATACACAGATGTAACATGCCCAACAGCAATTGCCAAGAGAAAATGACTAGATTTACTTCTGAAGCATTTTAATTTTTTCCCATTTGACATAGTGTACGTGAGTCTTAGAACTGAGTAGCTTAACATTAGCAGGAAACAAGGAGTCAACAGGTTGAGATTGCCTGGAAGCAAAAATAGTTTGGAGGATTAAAAGAAAAGGTTTTGCTTGAAGGAGGGAAAGTGGGAAAAAAGATGAGATGAAACGGAAAACAGGAACTAGCCAATAAATGAAGTGCTAGTTGGAAGTCTCTTTGAGTTTTAGGATTTGGCAAAAATTTAAGTAACCACAACTAAAATTGGGAGCACAACTAAAATATTTTAACTAAAGTAGTCCAAGCTCATAAATGTCAAAACAATCCATTTGATGCTTATATATACATAAAGAATAAGCATCCTTTAGAAAAACTGCGGAATTACATTTAACATTTTAACATTGATATTATGTTAGAGTAAACAAGAGTAATAAGTGGAAATAGATCTTGAAAAATATTCAATAATTCTTTTCAAATAGAGAATTTGTTTATGATAAAAATTTATGTACATGTTTCTTTATCATGAAAAATATGTTGATGTGAAAAACCAGTACTAAAAATACATTAATAGGGATGGCCTGGTGGCAATGTGGTTAAGTTCACGTGCTCCACTTTGGCGGCCTGGGGTTGACAGGTTTGGATCCTGGGTGCGGACCTACACACCACTCATCAGGCCATGCTGCAGTGACGTCTCACATACAAAATAGAGGAAGATTGGCACAGATGTTAGCTCAGCAACCATCTTCCTCGAGCAAAAAAATAAAATAAAATAAAATGGCTTTAACAAAGGAAAATTATATCTAATAGTTCTGTTGTTAGGGTCTTATTTAAAAAAATTTATATATATATCTTTTCAAGGATTTTCAACCAACCCTAATAGTGACATGAACTGGGCATATTCATTTTTTCTCGTGTTTTCTTTCTTGTTGGTAGCAGTGATGTTATTTTTAGCAGCTTTAACCTGAAACGTGGAAAGAGAAAGAAAGGAACTATTATGATGAATAATGGATGAAATAGTTGATTGGTGGAACAAGTGTTGGAATATCTAAAATACTTTTCCCCAGGTCTTCACTTTTAGAATTGGGTGTAAAGTGATAATATGTTCAAATGTCTTTTAATTGCAACCATAAGCAATCAAAGGAGGCATGGTTTGGTGCTCAGATTGGCATGTCTGAGACACACGAGGTTACGTTGGTGCCCTGGGGGTTTCCTGATCAAAGCTTCTGAAGTGGCGAAGTTGAGACACTTCCAAGAGACTTGAGTTAACGCTAAACAGCTCGAATGATTTCACTGTTCTGCCTCACACCCCGATTAAGCCAACATCCAAACATTCATTCAACTTAGAATAAGGTGGATTGAATTCCTTTAAAACATTCATAGTTTTCTAAATTATTCTATAACAGAACTTGATAGAGAAATATAATAGCAAAACCAAGTTTGCAAATTCACTACTTTTACACATAAACAATATTTCCAAATGAACCAAGAAAGTTGCTTCACCTTTATAACCACTGAATAAATGTAAAAACTTTATCCTTTTTCCAAGATAAGTTTTAACTGTAGAGATTATTAAACCCTGTTTTATTTAAGTAGTATTAAGTACATATCTGTTCTCACATATTTTTCCTCTTAGAAACAAGGCGCAAAAATCTAGAAGAATTTCATTGTAATGTAAGAAAATGGGACTATTTACATCTATGCTCTTCCCGATTTAATATTCTGGTGTCCAAGAAGTAAAATGAAGTAGACAAAAGCTAAGGGAAAGCCAGAAGGAAAATTCCACATGGAACTAACGCCGTCTTTCAATGGTCATTTAATACACACACATACACAAACACACACACACACAAACATAGTCCAAATATAATCCTAGCTAGTGGAATGAGAAGGAATGAATGATGCAGTAGAAATAGTATTGATCTCAACCTTAAAGCATCAGAGTTGCTTCTGTCACTAATTAGTACCATGACCTTGGTCATACATTACTTCTCTGAGCCTTGGATTCTTCAGATGGGAAGAGAGAAATTGGATTTGTGAGGTTTCATGCATTTTTCCTGTGTGTGTAAACTTGAGTGATCTAATAACAACCAGCAATGTATGCCTGACCCGCTACTGGGAAATGATTAGACTCCACAGACCGGCACTCCTGGGGAGACCTCTGCTTAGGATGAGGGAGGTATCTTTTATCACAACTGGATAAAGGCTTTAAGAATACTGCTGTGCTGTCAAACACTCAGGAAGAACCTATTTAAGCAAGTGTTTTCTCAGGGACTGAAAAGGAGTAATTTTTACTTTGCAGAATTTGAACAGTTGCAATGGAGTCATCATTTTACTCGTTTCGCCTTGCGTTACGATTAAATGTTAGAACACCCTATCAGAGTCTGGGAATCATATTAGTGCAGCTGGCCAAGGACACATCAGTCGTGATGGGGAATGGAACCCAAATAGCATGTCTACAGGACGATGGATGAAGACTGGTGTGCAAGTCAGTTTAGGGGGACTGGAAGTATCTGGAGGGTTGTTGGATTTCTGCAGAAGACTGTGGCTTACTTTCAAGTCAATGTCCCATTGAAATCTCCATTTCAGAAAGATATCAGTTTATGCTTTAAGAAATGTATCATATCATCCTCTAAGAAATGTATCAACATATCCCACAAATCTAGAGAGAGTTTACAAGGCTAACTTTTTACCATAGAGGATAGAGAATTTTAATTTAAGGATGAATTTACCCAAACCAGTTATTTAAACAAGACTGTTTACTACTCATGTGTGTTAATTTGCTCAGACTGCCGTAACAAAATACCACAGACAGGGTGGCTTAAACAAGAGAAATTTATTTGTCACAATTATGGAGGCTGGAAAGTCCAACATCAAGGTGCCAGTTGATCTGGTTCCTGGTGAGACTCTCTTCCTGCCTTGTAGATGGCTGCCTTCTCAGTGTGTCCCCTTATGGGGGGAGAGAGAGAGCGAGCTCTCTGATGTCTTTCTCTTCATATAAGGACCCTAATCATATGGGGTCAGGATCCTACCCTCATGACCTCATTTAACTTTACTTCCTTACTCTAAATACACTCACCCTAGAGGTTAGGGCTTCAACTTAGGACTTTTGGGGGGCTACAATTCAGCCTATAGCCTCATGCTCTCTTGTTTAGATATGTGACCTTAATGTTTTATTTGTGGCTTGTATATAAGCACAGAGTGGTCACCATCACTCCAACTTGGAGGAACATGTTGCTCAATCCCACAGGCCACTCTGATGTGTATCTCCGAACTATCTGCCTGGGAGAAGAAAGGGGGAAACATTCATCTATTGACTCCCATCCTCCATTGACAGGAGTATGCTGCAGTGTGTCAACTCTCCTACATGTCCACACTCAAGAAGGATTCATGCTGAGTGGGTTCCCATGGGTCTTCTATAAAATGGAGCCAAAAATGCCCAAGGCAAGGAGTAAGAGGTTACAGTGAGATGCTGTCAGTTTTGGGCCTGGGCAAAATTGGTCAAAGCCTGTGTGGAACTAATCAGGCCAGCAGTGGCTAGAATAGGAGGAGAATGGGGTGTCTCTGAATTAGTGGCAAAAAATGTGTGATTCAGGCTGCTGTAGATTAGAAATGGCCACAGATCCTTTTACATCCCTCCCATTGAAAGGAAGGGGTCTATCTATCCTCTCCTTGAATCTGAGACACTTCCTAATAGAACATGGGAGAAACGAAGCTGTGCCAGTCCAGGCTTTAAGAGACTGGCAGCTTCCAGCAGGTTCTGTCTGTCAGAATACTAGTTCTCGGAAACTAGCTGTCATATTGTGAGAAGTCCACGTGATGTCAGGAAACCACAGGTAGACAATCTGGCCAATAATTCAAGCTAAACTCCCAGCCAAAGCCCATGTCAACTGCCAGTCAAGTGAGTGCACCATTTTGGACATCTAGTCCAACTCCAGCTGCCATCTGAAATCAACCACACAAGGGAATCCAAGTGAGAAGGCCCATCTGAGTCCACTCAACCCACAGGTTGTGAGACAGAAAAGTGAATTATTGTCTTGGGGGCCAGCCCAGTGACATAGTGGTTAAGTGGTTGCCTGCTCTACTTCAGCAGCCTGGGGTTCACGGGGTTCGGATCCTGGGCATGGAGATACACACCACTCATCAAGCCATGCTGTGGCAGTGTCACACATACAACCTAAAGGAAGATTGGCCCAAATTTTAGCTTAGCGACAATCTTCCTCAAGGAAAGGAGGAAGATTATTGACAGATGTTAGCTCAGGGCCAATATTCCTCACACAGACAAAAAAAATCATTGTCTTAAGATAAGGGCACTAAATTGTATTAAAATGAGGCAGTGTCTTAACATAAAGGTATAAGATAAGGGTATCAAATTGACATGGTGGTAATAATTCTACTTAATATGTGGAATTTATTTAATATTTGGAAGTTTATTGATAATCAAAAATGTGCTTTTAAATTTTACTCATGATTAACATTTTTATGTAACTGTTATTACAGCATGTTTTTGAGAAAAATGCCAGTGTATTCTGAGCTCATGATGACAAAGATAATGCCTAATATTTTTCTTCATTTGTGTGTGCCCATTGCCTTTCACCAATATTAGCACATATTAGACACTTAAGATATATTAATTAAGAACAGTAAATGTTCACCACAATATATTAGTATTTGAAATGTAAGTGCAAAAGACCAATAAACAGGAAGGCCATGTAAAAATACAGACCAATGCTGTCCACACTTTGTTTATAATAAACTGGTGAATTTTTTTTCTCCTAAATCTTCCTATGATTTGAACTAGTCTTTGTAATTTCCTGATCTTAATCAGTAATTAAAAATCTACTGTGTGAATTACAGATTGTTCAGGAAAAGTATTTGATTTGCCCACATTTCTCTAGACATGACTAAATTAGGGGGCCTTCCCATTGCAAAGCAGTTTTATCCAAACTAACCATAATGTGACCATTGTTTTGCTAGTGGCTTTAACAATAAGATGCATTATACAAATATTTTTATATTTTTATTATGCAACCCATTATAATTGCTTTGAGCTACGTTTAAATAACGTGGGTGGGAACTAGGATACAGTCTAAAAAATGACCTAAGGCATTTAGTGGTAGTTGGAATTACTGTCAATTAATGTTGCTTTTCAAACTGATTAAAAAAATATCTGTGAGATTTTTTGCTATTTTCCTGAATAAGCCTTGGATTGCTGGAGTTTTATACAGAGAAGCCTTCATCTCTTTCGTTAAATGTTTGTACTTCATTATTACTAAGTGCACCGTATTTTTATGTTATATTTCAGGATGGCACACAAAGGGAATTATCATATTAATTACATATAATGTTGCTGTTTAATGATTTACTCTATAAAATGAAACAAATACCATCTACACACACCAAAGTACTCTGCAAAATTATTTCTATTTTAGGAATTAAAGGAATGGGAAGACAGCATCCTTTTAAAGTAAAAAAAATAAAGCCACATTTTAGGATGGGCATTACTGTGACATTAATTATTTATAGTTCATGGAAGTTTTTACTGCTAATTTCATGATAAAGTCTCTCTTCACTGACATTCACACTAACAATCATTTTTCTATATATTAAGATTTTTCTATTTACTAATAATCTTTTAATTTGATATTTATTTCTATTTACTAATCATTTTCCTCTTTACTGAGACACTGTACACTGTAGAATCAAGTTAAAGTCACACACACATTCACACGTACATATACATGCACGCACGTGCACACGCTCTGCAGGCACTGACCATATGACAGTTGTGTTTTCTCAGTTCCCTCTGTGGTCATGATCCTGTGGAAATAGGTTGGTCAAAGGAGATCCTTGTCTACTTTAAGAGCCAGAGTCCCTTTCCTGGCTGTCTTCCCTCTGCAGGACTTGCCAGGGCCTCAGAAATTATGACTTCTCAGAGCATTTACGCCCCATGTGGCAACCTTCTGTTAGATGGCCAACATCTGCTTTTAGAGAAGGACACACTAGTGCTACTCCAGAGCCTAATACTGGTAGATAAAATCTATAACTGTAAAATAATTATATGATGAATTGAATTTTATATGTTATACTGTCCAACAATATTTTGCTATTATTTTGTAATTAGACTAGAAGTTTCATTTTTCTAGGAAAATTTTTCCACATCATTTCTATCACTGGGAAAAATAAAAATAAGGGGATGATAATAGTTATTAAGAAAAGAAACTTTGTATGTAGAGATCTAGGCATAAGTGGGAATTATAATCATAAGGAACACACTACCAGCCTTTCATCAAAGGTTAAACGCTATGCATATTTGAGAAAAATATCTTTGCTCATTATAATACCTGGTACATCATGTTATAATTAAGATTGTGTCACTCTTTCCATTATAAATCACTATTTTAAAGACTCATAAAACAGCTGTAAAAATGAGCTCCAGGCTCTACTTAGCATGTAAAATATTAGCCCAGGAGAATTTATGTTTTTTATTTTTATTTTATTTCTTTACAAAACCGTCTTTCAGGTCTTTTTAAAAAGAAGAAAAATTTCAAGTAGATATTTTTTTTCAGGTGCCTTTTTTGCACTTCATAAATCAGAACCAGTCTTGCTTGTTAAAAACCAAATCTTGCAAGTGCTTGGTGAATTAGGAGACGCAATCATTTGGAGCGCTTCAAACAGCTCCTTTCAAAGTGCCTTAAATATTTTAAACATTACATGTGATCACTAAATATCTTAAGAGTCTTATAAGCCACCTACAAGGAAAGCTTTTGCCCCTTTCCTTTCCAGATGGTATTAAAGACTTTAGTGATGCCAAAGTGTAGTGTAAGTTACTTTGCGATTATAGATGTGATCCACTATTTCAAAAATTCAGGTTCCATGGGACAGTTCCCCATGGCAAGCCATGCCAGCCTGTTCCTGTTTTTTCTACCTGTGCGCGCCGGGCACGCAGTCTCAGCCTGGCTGATGTCCACTGACTAAATTCACCTGTAAACTTCAACCAGCTGAATACTTGGAGTGAAGACTTTACAAAATTCTAACTATTATAAAGAAAATACTTTGCCACCAATGCACATAGGCTAGATGTAAATTAAGAGACCGTTAGGCTCAGCAAGACTCAACTGCAGAGGCAAATGAAAAGTGAATATGTAAAAGCAGAGAGAATAGCTAAGACATTTTGAGAGTCTAGACTTTGTTCTCAATGATGTCGGAATTCGTTTTGTTTCAAACGAAAGTCTCATTGACTTTTAGGGTGAGAAAACTGATTTTTCAGTGGGCTCTTCTCTGCATGGATGGATATTTTTCTTTCAAATCTCAAGAAAGAATGTGCAAAGTCAGCTGAATTCAGGCCATTCTTTGTGCTCATTAATAGAATTCCTTTTGCTATGGGAATCACATTGTTTGGGCCCAGAAAATACCCCTATTTATTATGTTCTTCCCAATACAAGATGTTATGCTAAATGTTTTTACTTATACGATCTCATTTAATCTTCACAGAGACCGTGTGTCAATGTGGCCTCCAATATGCTATGAAGAAACTGCAGAACAAAGTAGTTAAATAACTTTTTCAGGGTATTTTCCAAGCTGATATTTAAACTCGGAGAATCTGACCCCAAATAAATAGCTCTTATGCTATGGTAATTTCATCTTTGTAGAGACTTGCCCCAACACTTTCATGCCAGGTGAACTGATAAAGATGAATTAATCTGGCAATTTATTTTTGGTGCACAAATAGATGTCAAAAGAAAGTAAAAATGTTTCAACTTTGACAAAAATAGCTCATACATAGACAACACAAACACACAGCACAGCTTAAAACAATATTGTTTCACTCCTGGACCTAATCAGTTTCATAAACGATATCTTGTAAAAGTGTTGAATAGAAAGGGTGTGAACGTTTTACAACACAGCCAGAAATGGACACCCTTCCTATCTAGAGGTGAGCTCTACATCCTCTCCCCTTGAATTTGGCCAGGCCTGTAAAACTTCAACCAATAAAGTATGGCTGAAGTGACATTATGCGACTTCTGGGGCTGGGTAGTTAAAGGCCATTCAACTCTGTCTTATTTACTAGCACACTGGCTCTTGGAGCCTGGGGTTGTTGTATAAGAAATCCAAATACCTTGAGGCTGCAGTGCTGGGAGGAAGTCCACGAGGGAAGACCACAAATTGGGGCTATGGTGGAGTCCCAGTTGAACCCAGCCTTCAAAGGGACCCAGCCTTCAAAGGGTCCCAGCCCAGGCAGTGGGCATGTGAGTGTAAAAGCCTTCAGATTATTCAACCTCCAGTGTTTGAGCTATATCCATGCATTTGAATCCCCACGTTAAGGCCCCAATCATTACGGAGCAGACAAAGCTGTATTCAGTCTGCCTTGTGTAAATTACTGGCCCACACAATCTATAAGCATAATATTATCATTTTTGTTTAATATCACTCAGTTATGGAGTGATTTGTTACATAACAAATAGATAACCAGAGCAATTATACAACCCCTCATAAATCAAAATTGTTCAATAGTGTTTTAAACATTTTGTTTTTAATCAAACATTAAAATATTGATTCAATTTGGGCATCAAGTGCTTCAAAATTATGTGACTCGTTGGCATGTAGATTTCCAGTTACGAGGAATTCAAATATTCAGATTTTGTGTTTAAGATATTTACTAAAGATGCTTGCATGTGTAAGTTCCTTGAGAGAAAAGATGAAACATCTCTTCCTACTCACTTTTTTCCTCCCATCCCCTTGAGACGTCCCCTTGCTGTGCTGGGTACATCTCAGTAAAATCTTAATACAGGGACAAATAATAATAGCACTGATTAGAGACACATCGTAGTTAAAATTAAAATCAAAATATCTTCTCTTTTGTTGACCGTAGTTCCTAAAATCATACAATCTAAGGATCGAGCAAAATAATACAACTTTTCCTCCAGAATTTAAGAAGCATATTAAATGTAGCTTCTTGTCTTAGGTTTTCAGAATAATGTCAACTTTGAGACACAGGCAATTGAACAACCTTTTAGGTGGGACTGACTTATCCTGAGAGATGCTGGCACATTAATAATTGAATACTTTGATTTAGGTCCATGACAGATTGACAGAGACTGAAATGTTTCTCACCTGTATCTTAGATCTATGAATCCACTTTACTCTGGTAATGGTGTCAACATTCTACCTACTGTCACGCAAGTATAATTTTCTGTACAAAGGTAGTTTGGGTGCTAAAACACCATAATTGTTTTTAATAATTTGAAAATTAAAAAAACTTGAACTTTTAATGTGTTTTTCTCTTTAGTCCTTTATATTTCTGATTGTCTAGATTAGAAATATATCTCTAGTTACATAGATAAAATTTTCAAATGCTTAGCTAGGAAGAAATATACACAACAATTTAAGTTAATAACTTTTCATTGTTGAGATAATTTATGCATTGATTTTTGTTTTTTCTTTTAAGATTTCTGAACTAAAATGTGCTGTCTCACATGAACTCTGTCTTGGAGCAATATACTCAGAGAGGAGAAACATTTGCTCAATTTAAAATATGACAACTATTTTCAAATACGCTTGAACCCGGAAGTGAAATATTTAACAGTGAAACTAAAATATTAAATGCAAATGAAAAGGTTTTAAAAAGTGTTTGCTGCTATACAAAATGAAGACTTTGTATAATGAAAGCAATATGTTATCTACCAGGAAAATGAATCCGTACTTGCACCGACTGTCCAGCAGACTTTCTGTTTAATAGTAAGACCAATTATTCTCTCACTTGTTGCCAAGTTGGCTCATTCATTTACTTATTCACAACATTCATTAAATACTTTGAATATGACTTACACTTTTTAAAGTGCTTCCATTAAAAACATAGAACACGGTCTTTAACTTTGGGAAAATAACCATATTATCAGTGACCCCCTGGTCCCTGGCCATTATCTTTTCTTACTAGTAACAGTTTCCCCAGAGATTCTAGGAGCTTCCATGCCCACTTGTTTATTAATTCTTTCCAAATCTCTAACATGGAGCTCTTTCATTCTTAGTTCTTATGCCTAACTCAAGATGTTTTCAGCTAGATTTCCAAAATAGACTTAAAACTCAACAGGCCCTGAATCTCTCCTACCAATTTGTTCTGGCCCTGTGAAGACCTATATTGGTTGATGGTCCTAGTATCCATTTAGCCCAGGTCTTTGAACAGAGTAGGTTAAATTATCTGAATCCATTTGTTTGTGCACATCTGTTAGGTTTTATTTGGAATATAATGATAGTCCCCAAAGACTTTGGGGACATTAGAGAGAGTTAGATATTGCCACAACCTGGGTACAAGGTTATAAAGGAAACACTTTCAAGATCACATTCTGCCTCATGCAAAGACTAACATACAAACTAGTTCAGAATATCTTTTCTGTAAGCTCTATGAAGTTACAGATCTTTATTCTTCTGTGGGCTCTAACCACATCCTTACACTAAAGATTCACTGGAAGCAATATTCTTATTCTGATTCTGATTCTCCTCATCAGGCATCCAGAATTTCTCCTAAATAGATGTTTTAGGCACAAGAACTTAGAAATATAAGCCAATGTTGCAGCTACATGCCTCACCAGAGTTTTATACCCTGTTCATACAAGAGTAGAAAGCGCCTTTAAAATATTTTAGCCAAAAAACATAGCTTGAATACCTCTTTGTAGCCGTCAGTGAGAATTATTTTTTTAAATGTTCTACTTGCTAATCAATAAAATGGGAAGTATTAATGTGAATAATGAGAGCTAAAATTTCACGTGTGTTGCGTTTCTGATATAATACTAATTGACCATTCTTAGATTGGAAATTCCAAGTTAGAGAACTGATTACTCTAGCATTGAAATTTCAGTTAATGAGCACAGATAAAAATCACTATGTCTGCGCCAAAGCATTTTAAAATAAATCCATCAAAACCAATTAGTGTTTGAGGTGGAATCACACATTAACCAGCTTAGGAATTTGGTCAGGTAGATATAATTCCTAGTTCCACTACTTACCAGCTGTATATATAACTTTGGGTGAGTCACTTAGAGTCTCAAAACCTCATGCTCTTCATGCATATTGATTCTGCTAATTTCTATTAGGTGCTACATATGTGATAGTCATGGTGCTTGATGCTTGAGATACAGGACTTAGCAAAAATCAGACAGTGTCCCTGCCCTCATGGAGCCACAGTCCATTGGGATGACTAGATTTTAATCAATAATTAAAAAAAATAAAATTAAAACTGTGATAAGTGATATGAAGGTAAAAAAAAAAAAACTAATGGCACAAAAATTACCCTCCAGATCTAATCTAAGGGGTCAGAAGAAGCTTTCTTGGTAAAGTGACATTTGAGCCAAAATTTATGGGTTTAATATGAACGAACTGTGGATAAGTATGGAGTAGAGGCCAGCGCACTGGAAATTTGAAGACGAAGACAAAATATGTGCTAATTTAAATCTAGAGAGATGAACATTCAGGAAGCTGAACATGCGTGTTGGGTCTTATTAGGAATTTCAACTTTCATCCTGGAGGCCAGGAAGAGCCATAAAAGGGGTTTGCCAGAACTGTCACATGATCAGGTTTTCCATGTAGAGAAGCTGTCGCAAGATTACAGGAATAGATGATAGGAGGTCATTTGAGAGGAAGCAGCCCAGACAAAAGATAAGGATAGATGAGTCCCTCAAGGGAGATTTGTCCTACTCTTCATTTCACCATAGTGTTTCTTTTAAAAGTTTCCAGTATCAGTTATATAATTGCAAATGATTAAATAGCAGTGAGTCCTTCATAACAAATCATCCACATGTTAAAAAAAAAAGGCAAAAAATTTTCCACCTGTTGTTTAGATATATTTGAATAAAGTACACACGCAAATTATGCAGAAAAAATTTTAAGCTAGTGAAAAGAAGCCATAGCTCCATTAAAAACATTGGCCCAGTGAAACGGCCAAGTATAAAATTGATAAGTTATACACTTTTAGAACAAACCTTAAGGTCACTCTACACACCTCCTATTTTATTAAGTTCTAAATGCTCAGTCCACCGTTCTCTCCAGTAAAAGAAAGTTTGGCTTTTAATTATTTGTTTGCTGTGTATTTCCTAGGATTCATTCTGAAACCTCAGACACTTTACCATGTTTTAAATTAAGAAAAAGTGTATCTCCAATGACTTTAGTATACTTAATTATCTAATTTCTGTGTCCTACCAAAAGAATGCAAAAACAAGAAAATGAGTGGAACCACTTCATGCCATGCGTTACTAGTTTATAAGCACTTGGAAAAGTTTGCTTTACTTATACTGTCTTTATCATTGAACAAAAACAAATAAGTCAATTGTGTCCATTTCAACACACTGTAAATCTGTGATGTCTATACAATGCCATATGGGAATACAAGAAGCTCTACCGTCAGAATCCAACCACCAGATGAACCTGACTTTTATAAAATCAAACTTGGGAAACACAACACACAATCTGTATCTGGTGTGGTACAGTGTTTTCAACTGGGAAGAGATAACATATGGCTCTTGCGATCTTTGAGGGTGATGTCACTGTGTATACTCCTTGCCCGCATCTCTGATGTTAACTTGGGGGTCAAGTAATGGTACTAGACGAGTAAAGAAAATAAATATGTGAACCAAAGCAAATGAAACAGGTCTAGATTGTACTAGTTGTGAGTTGAAATGCTTCTCCAGAAAATTAACTTAAAAGGTTTTATTAAAGGCTAAATTTAGAGGCTCCAAGTCTAAAACATTGAGAACAAATCAGGCACATAATAGAACAGACATAAAAGAAGAAAAGCAATAAATTACCCTATTCAGTGAACTTTGTATACAGCCAAGTGTAGAACCATCTGATGTTTTTGCTTCTTTTGTAGGAGGATAGATTGCGTTACTAAACAATAAGAATACATGGATTTCAAACCTACAAATAACGCAAACTGTAGTTTGTTTTAGCACAGGATGTAACATTTAGGCAACCAAATTGAGTCAGATGGAGACTGATGCTGTCCCAACCCTCTGCTATTCTTCAGTAACTGCCATTTTAGTTTTAGTTTTTCCATTCCATTTTAAGGACGTCCTGTACTTTTAAATGTTTTATATCACTTTAAATTATTAAAGAAGAAATAGAATGAGTTAGATTAACCATTTTGTATGCTTCAACTTCTTGACCCTGGAAATTTCCTTGGAATGTAGAGTGGAATATATAATATAATATAATATAATACATAATAATATATAGTATATTATATAATATATATCTCAAAGGATATATATATATCCTTTAATGAGAAAGGTAGATAACTCTTCTAATTTTTAGTTCTTCTGTGCAGAGACAGTCGGTCCCAGCTTGATGGCCCAGGAGGCAACATAGTCAGGTGGTTGAAGCAAAACTGAGTTTGAATCCCAGCTCTATCTTTTACTGGCTATTTCAACTTGGATAAATTATTAACCTCCTTATCTTTAAAGTAGGGAGACTAGTAGTCCTTACCTCATAGGGATGTGTGAGGATTAAATTAACTAACATTTATAAGGTTTAGAACAGTGCTTGGCTCATAGTAAGCACTACATGTGTTTATTTTAATTTTAAAAATTGACAGAATTTCTCCTAAGAAAACGATTACACAGCATGATAGTTAACTTTATATGTCAATTTGGTTACGCTTTGGTGCCTAGTTTTTTAGATGTGATTAACATTTAAATTAGTAGACTTTGGGTAAATCAGATTACCTCTATAATGTAGCCTCTATAATGAGGGTGGGCCTCATCCAAGCAGTTGAAGACCTTAAAAGCAAAGACTGAGATCCCCAAAGACATAGAAACCCTACCTGAATTTCCAGCCTGCCTGATCTGCCCTGGGAAATTCAGACTCAAGAATGCATTGACCAACAGTTACATGAAAAGATATTCAACATAGCTAATCTTCAAGGAAATGCAAATCAAGACCACAGTGAGATATCGCCTCACACCTGTTAAAATGGTTATTATCAAAAAGATAAGAAATAAATGTTGGTGAGAATGTGGAGAAAAGAGAACCCTTGTGCATTGTTTTTTGGAATGTAAATTGGCATAGGCATTATGGAAAATAATGTGGAATTTCCTAAAAAATTAAAAATAGATCTACCACATGATCCAACAATCTCACTTCTGGTTATATAAGCAAAGGAATTAAAATCAAGATCTCAAAGAGATATCTGCATTCACATGTTCATTGCAGCATTATTCACAGTAGCCGAGAAATGGAAACAACGTAAGTGTCAATCAGCAGATGAATGAATAAAGAAAATGGAATATTATTCAGCCATAAAAAAGGCAATTCTGCTATTTTCAACAACAGGGATGGACCTTGATCACATTATGCTAAGTGAAATAAAACATAGAAAGACAAATACTGTATGATTTCACTTATATGTGAAATCTACAAAAGCTCAACTCATAGAAACAGAGAGTAGAATGGTTGTTGCCAGGGGTGGGAGGGAGGGGTGGTGAGAGAAATGAATGAAGGGTACAGACTTCCACTTATAAGATGAATAAGTTGTGCAGTTTTGATGCACAGTATAAGACTATAGTTAACAATGTTATATACTTAAACGTTGCTAACAGAGTAAATCTTAAATGTTCTTATGACATACACAAAAAGGAAATCATGTGAGGTGATGGGTGTGTATATGATGTATATATGTCTAAGATAATTTCCAATTGACCTAATTTTTTCACTTAATAAAACTTTGTTGATGGCCTACTATGTACCAAAAAACCATTCTATGTGCTGAAGATGGATGTTTTCCACTGCCATAGAGCTTTCATTCTTGAGAAAAGACACAACAGTAAATAATTGAGTAAGTAAACCAAAGAGAATGTTAGTTATAAAAGCTATGAAGGAAATTGTTAAAAGAGTGATGTAATAACATGACTGTGGCTACGCACATGACCTCAAAATATATTTCTTGGAAAATAACCAGTGTCTGTTGCATATCCCCTTTCTACTTCACTCACAACTCTACTATAGGACTTATCATATGTGTTGCATTTATTTAGTATACCTACTCACCTGCCGCTGCTACTTCCTAAAGAGCAAGGCTCTTATTTGAATTTGTTTCTAGCACCAATATATTACCTTATATACGAATATGGAAGATAGATGACTTCTTCCCACTTTCTGTCAACTTCTTGGAAAATACAAAGTTAACCACTTGTCTACCAAAGGTACTTTTGCAGCTTTTTAAAACTATGTGTGCATGTGTGTATGAAATCAATACATGCGCAAAGTTTCAAAAAAATCAAATAATACAGAACGGCTAGTAAGCAAATCTATAGCTGACTAAGTCAGTCATCTTAATGCTGATTCTTGTTCTACAGAACCATCTATTTTATCTGCTTTGTTTTATAGCTCTTCTGGTGCTGATTACATCCACCTGGCTCAATAATATTTTGCTATATCTTGTGTATGATTTATCAGCTTTTGTTTTTTTGTATTGTTCTATTTATATATTTTAGATCTTTGAAACTACCTTTGAAAAGTTAATATTATACGTCAATATTTTTCTAGAGACTATAGACAGAAGCCAGAGCACTAGATTTGTAAGATGAGAATGTATGTCCCCTAATTTTCCTTCTGCTTCTTACTACATTTTCGTTCCAACTTCTGTCAAGATGATATTTCATCGTCAAGTTTGATAAAGTTTACACTTTCTGTAAGCATAATCAAATCTTCCCTGCTTTCTCCCAAAGAGGATTCCAAACACTGAAAGGTAATGATTTTCAGCCTTGTGTTAAAGTACAAAATGCAAATAAAGAGAAACAATTAAAAATTCTAAGAAGAAAGAGCTAAATTTAAAAAATGTAATACAAAATATCAAGAATCAGTAAAATTGTCAAGTGGGCCCATTAACACCAAGGGAAAGATAGAATGTTTAGGAGATGGAAAGAACTGAAACTAAGATGGATATTAGGATGGAACAGCATTAAAAATATGGTCAGTCATCCATTCCTTCTCTCAACGAGAAAAAGGGAGTTAATTAGAAACATAAGAAGCCAGAAAAATCCATAATGGTGAAACAGCCCAGGTATGAAGTTAATTAAATTGTCTGGTGATTCCAAGCAACTGGTGGATTTTAAGGAGGAGAAGGAATCAATTCCAACATTGTCTTTTAAGTGAGAAAAGCATTCTAAAATTTGAACCGTAGGGAAGGAAATGTCCTTATATCACGCACTTGTTCTAACGTGTGTGTTTATGAAGTTATGATAATATAGGAGTTCTTGTTCTTTTCCCTCCAATGCATTTAAAGCTAGCATTCTACCAAATGCATTTCTTTTCATTTAGGAGTGATTTCCAATCAGGTAGTATATTCTGTTTAAATGGCATTAAACTCTATCCCTAATCACTGTGCTGTCTTAAACATGTGTGTTTGTAAACTGTAATTTAAACTGTTGTGTTGATAAAAAAGAGAACAAAACATTTTATTGAAATCATTTGCAAGAATGTATTCACATAGTTTTTATGCCAATGATTTTCATTACTTTACTCCAACTAGGGGAAAAATGGGCCGAATTAAAAGTTAGGCAGAGTAGATATGATATTATTTTTAGTGAAGATACCATTTAAATTGTATCAGTGGCAAATTAATTTCAAGTGAGCTCTTGCTGCTTCTCAGCATCCAATTTATTGACATCTTTTCTTATTCCTTCTTCACTCCAAGCACGTCCAGTCTTCTGAAACTTCCACTGCCTATCCACATCAATCCTGAGCACACGACCGTGCTATTCACGGCTTTACACAGCTAGCTAAATCTGCTCTGCCTAGAATATTCTTCCCTGAATTTTTACATGACCTCTTATCATTCATCTTTCAGCTTAAACGTCACCACCTGGATGAAAACTGTCATAGTTTTCAAACTAAATTTTTATTGGAGTATACCCTCAAATGCCCTCTAAAGAAAATGCATGGAGGGTAAACTTTCATAATCTGAAATATTCTTATTCCACCCCCATGCTTGATTGATGGTTTATGGAATTCTTGACTAAAAACAACTTTCTCTCAGAAATCTGATTACAATGCTCAGTGGAATTCTAGCATCCAGTTTAATGATAAGAAACTTTATTTTAATCTGTTCCTCATTTTGTTTTTTGCATTTGACTTGTTTTGTTTTTTCTCCAGGAAGTGTTTAGGAATTCTTCCTTAATTTGTTTGTTCATTGATTCTGACAATAAATCTGTAGGATATTTCTGTCTGAAGATTCCTGGGGCTGTAGGAAGTTTCTTTATTTCATTTAAAAATATTTCCTTTTTTATATTCTTTTTTCTTGTTATCTCTTTTAGATTTCCTCTTATTTGAATTTCTTGAACTCCTATTAGTTACAAATATTTATAGATATCCTATTAGTTGATCTTTCTAAAACTATAGGTTGACAATTTGGAATGATTTGATGATGTTTTTAAAGTTCTTGTTAGTTGGATTAATCTTTCTAGAACTCCTATTCATGGAAACGACTGTCTATTTTCTAATTTTTTCTTTCCTATGTCTTATTGATTTGTTTCTTTGTTCTACATTCAGGGGTCCTTATCTTCAACTCTTCAATTTAATTTTTGCTTAAGAAATCTTATTTTTTTTTTATTAATGTTATGATAGATTACAACCTTGTGAGATTTCAGCTGTACATTATTGTTAGTCATGTTGTGGGTACACCACTTCTCCCTTTGTGCCCTCCCCCCAGCCCCCCCCTTTTCCCTGGTAACCACCAATCAGATCTTCTTGTCAATATGTTAACTTCCACCTATGAGTGGAGTCATATAGAGTTCGTCTTTCTCTGACTGGCTTATTTCGCTTAACATAATACCCTCGAGGTCCATCCACGTTGCTGCGAATGGGCCAATTTTACCTTTTTTATGGCTGAGTAGTATTCCACTGTGTATATATACCATATCTTCTTTATCCAATCATCAGGTTCTGGGCATGTAGGTTGGTTCCACGTCTTGGCTATTGTAAATAATGCTGCAATGAACATAGGGGTGCAAGGGACTCTTGGGATTTCTGATTTCAGGTTCTTAGGATAGATACCCAGTAATGGGATGGCTGGGTCATAGGGTATTTAAGAAATCTTATTTTTAATGTAAGCATTCCTTCTTATTCTCTGATAACTTTGTTTTCATATTATTATGATCTTATATTTGTCTTCCCAAGTGTAGTAAGTTGAATAGTGTCCCGCCAAAACTCATGCTCACCCAGAACCTCAGAATGTGAACTTCTTTGGAAATATGGTCTTTACAGATGTAATTAGTTAAATTAAGATGAGGTCACAATGGATTAGAATGGGCTTTAACTCTGATGATTGGTATTATGAGAAGTGGAGAAGACACAGATATCTACATAGGGAAAACGTCCATGTGAAGACACAAGCCGAGATTGGAGTAATGCAGCTATGGGGCAAAGAACACCAGAGATTTCTAGGAGTGGTCAGAAGCTAGAAGAGGCTCCCTAAAGCCTTCATAGGGAGCGTGCCCTGGAGACACCTTGAATTTGGATTTCTACCTTCCTGAGCTATAGTAAAATAATTTTCTACTGTTTTAAGCCACTCACTTTGTGGTAAATTGTTATGGCTGTTCTAAAAAACTGATATGCTGAGTTTCTGTTAGATCTTATTTGGAGAAGTTTTGAGTTATTTTCTGTTGTCTTATTTGTATCTATTTTCACTGGGGTCATTATTTTCATGTTAGGTTATATTGGTCTTTGAGGACAGACTAAAACATGTATCTAAGAATTTTTATTTTTCCACTCAGATTTAAGGGGAGGGTAGTGTAATGGCTAACTAGGATTCTGAGTATATGGGAGAAGCTTGTCAACTGTCAAATTTCATTTTTTGGGCAGGGGAGCAAAGGGGAATGACAAATGCCATGTGATGATTGGCTTTGTTCTGGGACACTGACATCTATAATTGTCCTTGCACTTCCCAGAGAATTCGTCCCCTTTTTTTTGGAGAGAAGACCTCCAATTTTTACCGTCAATAGCACCATCATCTCCTCGAGCACATTACTGCAGAATCATGGGCTCTTCTTTGAAGTCTCATGTTCTTTTATTCTCTATACCTAATTTTTGTTTACATTTTGTTAAAATCTCTCTCGTCACTGTTGGTGCATTTAATCTCCCAATGTTCCCACTTTATTTTGTCTTTACTCTTGATATCTGAACATTATTATTGGATCTAACATCTTATATCTTATCTCCAATCCCCCTTCCAATCCATGTGCCACTATGGAATTAACCTTAAAGCTGTGCTTTCCTAAGTCACTGCCTTGTTCTGAAACTTTCACTAGCTTTTTATTAACCTCAAATCACGCCTTGTACTCTGTGCTCATCAGGACTTTTTAACCTCTTCTTTATCTGATCTCAAATAATCAATTAACCTTACCATCTTCATGTAGAGCTACTGGGTCTGACAAACTGATCTGTTCACTTATGCCAAAACAAATTTTTATGCCACTGTCTTCTGCTCATTTGTTTATTCAGGTTAACTAACCAAAATGTATGTTTTTCTCTTTTCTGCCATCCAAAAGTCCAAAATCTTTCACTTCCTCCCTGTAAAAACATATCCAGGAGCCGGCCTGGTGGCATAGTGGTTAAGTTTGTGCCTTCCACTTCAGCAGCCCAGGGTTCACTGGTTCAGATCCTGGGCGCAGACCTATGCACCACTCATCAAGCCATGCTGTGGCAGCATCCCACATACAAAACAGAGAAAGATTGGCACAGATGTTAGCTCAGCAACAATCTGCCTCAAGCAAAAGAGGAAGACTGGCAACAGATGTTAGCTCAGGGCTAATCTTCCTCCCCAAAATAAGCAAGCAAACAAACAAAACTTATCTAGATGCTCCAGCCCACAATGATCTCTCTGCTCTGAAAACCCAACGTATACAAACTACATCATTCATTCACTATAATGCCTCATGATGTCATCTTTTCACATTGATTTATAATCTTGCCAAGATTCTTCCTTGCATTGCTTTTATAAATTAGATAAAGATATCTAACTACTTGATCCTTTCCATTCGATTAATAAGACAAAAGAGAAAAAATTTAAAATGTTATAATATTATAGGTAGATTCAATGTATTTGATTTTAAGATGAAGGCTTAAAGAAACCCTATCTATGTTTAACTGAATGGTTAATAGTTCTAATACAGATATTGCAATAATTTACTTGCTGCATTGACCATAAAGATGTGACTAAAATGACACAGTCCACCTCTTTGGGAAGAGAACAGACTGTGAATGAAGGTCTATCAGCAAAGAATATATATATGTCCTCCATTCCTACCTCCTTAGCTGACAGACCATGTCTCCCATTACACAAATTTTAAGTACCAGATACTCACTTTCCTGGCCTATTTTTTTTTTTTTTTAAATAAGTCACAGGCTGTGAATCAAATGGTGGCAACTCTAGTCTCTTGATTGGTTCAGATTCAAATTTGTGTAATTATTATCTTTTTCCTCACACCTCCCATCAAATCTATTAGTACATCGGTCAGATCACATCAATCTCATTTCCAAAACCCAGCATTGACTTCCTGTCTTACTCAGATTAAAATTTGGGTTATTTTGGTACAGTCTGAGAACTCTACATGAACTAGTTTCAAGCTGTCTCTCCAATACTTTTTCTATCCTCTTCCCCCTCACAGAATCTCCTCCCTCTTAGTTCATCCTCTCTTGGCCCCAAGACTTTTGCTCTTGCTGTTTTCATTACCTAAAACACTTTTCTCTTCAATATCTGTACATTTCACTGCCTTACTTCATCCATATCTATGCTCACATATACTTTTACCAAAGAGATCTTCTTTAACCACCTTCTCTGAAGCAGAACCTTTTCTACTTCTCTATCCCTCATTTACATGCTTCTCCTTCTTTTTACTTATCCCAACCTGGCATATGTACGTATTTTATTGTTGTTTAGTGTCTGTCTTTTATAACTGAAATGAAAACCTCATAAAAGCAGGGAGATTTTTTGTTTTGTTCGTAACTAGATCCCCACTGCTTCTAACAGTGCTTAGTACACAGGAAGAACTAAAGAAATATTTGTAAAATAAACAGCTGAACTGATGAATACTGTCCCACAGAACTTCTTGGGAAATCTGAGAAGGGGGACTGCTTGATAAAAAGTAAGAAATATGCAAGAGTCCATTTCCTTCCTACTTTTAGACGCTTGTTTTTGAGGACATGATGCTCGGAAACTCTGTGGCCTTCTTGGAACTATAAGCAGAGGCGTCACTGATACCCTACAAATGGGAGCACAGAAAGTTCCAGAAAGTCTGGATACTTGTTGACATTGTTGTACTGAAAACCAACCCTAATTTCTTGATTAGTCAGCAAATAGGGTGTTTATGCTGCTCTTTTACAGTATGATGCTACGTTAGCCTAAATCATTCTGGGCATGACTAAGGCAAATTGGATCCTAATCTCTGCTAGAGTGAGATGAGAAACAACCTCAGTGGGGCCAAAAGAAGTGAGTGAATACATGCACCCGTGAAGATTAGAAATGGGGGAGGTTGATAACCTTTTGTCAGTGGGGGATAGAACAGCAAGAATAAAGACAAAGAAGCTGATCCTGGTGAAATCAGGTACGGGCCTCGGATTCTCATAAAGTGGGAACAATAAGAGTGCCTGCTTTGGGGTGTTGCTGGGAAGATTAAATGTGGTGATGGCCGTAAGCAATTGCTGCATTGCTTTTTCTTGTGGTTATTGTGGTTTAGGACCTTAAAGGCCAAGATGGTGGTGGAGAAGCGGGGGGGCATGAAATTAATTGGCTGGGCTAATAGAAGTCATTGACTGTGTGTGTGTGTGTGTGTGTGTGTGTGTGTGTGTGTGTGTGTGTGTGTTTAACAGAGCGGCATTATATAAAAGAAATGTAGAAGCAGAGCAATCAGCCGTCTCCCCTCCTTCCTCGTCAAGGGAAGCTAACAACGATATGACAAGATCCTATTGTTCGACGATGATTGATCAAATGATCTCCTTTGCTTTGAACATAAACAATTCTCAATACACAAGTGGAGGAAGAGAGGAGGAGGTTCTTCCCGTTACAGACAAAGTAAATAATTCCTCACACATGGGCTGATGTCAGAAGTGCCAGAAGCTTACGAAATAAGGGAAATCATTGGAATAATTATACTTCATTGAGTTTATAAACTTAGTTTGCATCTCTCAACGCACTGCTTCTACAACCATATTTATTGCCAAACCAAATTATCCTCAAAATTTTGAATATAGAAATAAATACGTCATCTGCTGTAAGTGGTCAAGAGCATTGCATAGCTATTTCTCCTCTACACTCTGATAGATATAGATGATAGCTCTTAGCTCATTTAGGGTCTATGTTAGTAACAGTTAATGTAGCAACTCTGCTCATCTCTTCCTAAAATCTTTTGCTGGCAGAACACTTTAAGGCTTTCTCAAAACTGCATAGAGAGATTTTTCTAGAACAAATTGTCAGAAAGCCATTTCTTCAATAATTTTCTGAACTTGGAAAAGTTAAGGTTGATATGTAAACATATTTAGTTGTCCCATTTCACGTAAAAATATCCAGCTCCAAGGAACTCATCTGCCTTTTGGAACTTATTTTTATAAAAATAAAATTGAGTGCATTGCTTTATTATTTTAAGTTTCTTATAACTGAGTCTGGTAATCTAAGAAATAAGTCATTAATTTCCTTAGATATTCATGTATAATCCTCTAAACAATATGCAATAACACATGTGTTTAATGATAAAAGGAGATTATAGAGTCTAAACTTTCTTCTCTTTTCTACATTGTAAAAGTTTAATTCCACTGAATATATATAATTATCTTTTGTATAGTCTAAGGAATTTCAGATCTTGATCAACATTAGCATCTTTGTTGTTGTTCTAGTGAAATATGTATAGTTTACCTATAGAAGGGTAATTTCAGAATAGTTCAGGGGAAATATCAACATATTTTATAAGCACAGAGAATTTTCATAATACCTGATAAGTTCTGACCATTCCTTTTAAATTGTAAGTAGCTAGGGGATGGAGCCGGATCATTCAGTCAGTTTAATAGAATGGTGATATTGTTGGCAGATCACCATTTAATCACTAGCTCCATGTAGAGAGGTAACCAAGGCTGAAATAGAGTTAAATTCCATACGACATCTACATTCCTTTGGAATGATGTACCTATTCACTGAGGAAGTTAACAGTCATTATAAAGCAGGTCAAGCTCACTTAGGACACAAATTTGTAGATTATTTGCAGTATACTTTGTACTAACGAAGAAGAGATTAGAAAAAAAGATCATTCATTGAGTAATGATCTCGGAAAGTGTCTTTACTGAAAAGATTTTAAAATTCTAAGTAGTAGTTACTTAAATCCCTCTCTGCTTACTAAAACTCTGCCTTCTGGGCTCCCTTCCTTGTCCTCAGTCAACCTCAGCTTCTGGTGTATTTACAGCAGAAATCCTCATAGAGAAAATGCACATCCTTTAAAGAGTTTATAAAATCCCTTAAAGGAATATTTTCCCCAGATTGTGCCCAGATTCATCCAACTTCCTATTTCAGAAATTCTCATGCATCTCACTATTAAGAGTTATTGGCTTACTAAATCTCTGGAACTGATGAAAGGACAGTTTGTTTTGTCCTTCAATCTTTTAAGGTGGAAAAGTATTGAAAACCAGAGTTCTAAAGTCATTATCCTATCTCATCATTTTCTGCCAGATTATTTTAGACATAATATTACAATTTATGTGTCTACTTCTTACCATCTATAATTACCATTTTTTTCTCCAGCTGACAACCCAGCTTTGATTACAAACATATAAGATTTTTAATAAATGCACAGATTTCCATTCATCTTCAATCCTATTGAGTTCAATACTGCTTAATATTTTCTGCTTTGCTCCTGTTTTTGTCTATTTCCTGTCACTTTCCTTTAGAACTTTTTGTACTGCCATTTAATGCTGTTAGACAGTCATTAATTCAATAAAATAGAGTTTGACTAGCATAAAAAATAAAGTAGACTTGAAACAATCTGAATACACAGAGAGTGGTAAGAGTATTATTATTGCTTTGTGAACTCTGTATGTGTGTGTGTGTGTGTGTGTGTGTGAGTAGTATCTATTGTGTGAGGTTTATATGTGTACTGGGTAAGGATGTGTAAAATAGATTTCTTACAATAGATTCCAGTCTAAAAGATGTGAAAACCACTACTCTAGTAAAAATCACATTATTAAATTTCCTGATTTTACATTTCTATTTTCATGTGGGAAACTGTGTTTATAAAATAATTTTAGCTACCCCCATTAATGAGACTATGTATATATCTATGTTTTTTTCCTGAATAATTCACCTATGACCTATTCATGGTTCCATTTGTCTTTTATCTCAAAACTAACAGAGATAGACGTGTACCTCAATCTTCTTAACCACAATATTTCTTCAACATCTACCTGATCTTTTTTTTGCTACCATTCTGAGTTTTTCCAATTCGAGAATGTTTAATTTCTTATTATTTATCATTTATTTATCAATTATCTCCTCTTCCAGTGAAACTTATACTATTCCAGACATACTTGCCATCATGCCTGAATATCCTGTTTGTCTTTTAGAGTTACAAGATCTGTGTGTCCTGTGCATGTTTTAAGCACAGAAAGGACATGTAGTTTAGTGATTACGAATAGACAAACCACACAAGTCAACCTAGCTTCAAAATCTGTCCTCACCACTTACCAGCTGTTTGAACCGTGGAGTTAGGTAACTTTTCTGTACCTCACTTTTTTCATCTATAAAATGGGACCAGTAAGAGTAAACTTTATGAGTATGAAGAATAAATGTGTTAGCAGAGGTAGAGAAGTTAGTGCAATGTCTGGTACACAATAATTACTTAGTAGTTTTTAACCATTAGTCTAAATTGTTGCAGTAATATTTTCTTCCCTTGAGGGAGACATCCAAAGTAGTTTTCTAGTAATAAAGGAATGCATTGTGTTGACCTACTTAGTTTGCCCATGTTAAACATTTGCCAAGAAAACATCTGGAGATAGCTTGAGTCTCAATAAAGGAAACTAGAGGACAGCAGACAGTAGAAATCCACTATTATATACAGACAGAAAATCATCCAACAAGATGATTCAGTTGATCCAGTGAGAAAAAATTCAGTACAGGGTTAAAAACAAACAGAACGAAATGAAACCAAACCAAACCAACAATTATAGTCTCAGAATTGAAAGAAAGACAGACTTGAGAATATTGAGAGAAGTGCTATTTTCTTGGATTGGAGGATTTAATATTAAAACACTTTCCAAAATGGGTTTACTGCAATTCAAAATAAAATTCATACTTTTTAAACATAAAGTTCATATGGAATAATTGAAAAGTGAAAGAGCTGATGATTATTTTTAAGTGGGAATAAAACAATGACAGTTGTTATATGATGGCCATATAATAAATATTACTTGAACGATAACATTAACTATTAAAGAATATCTTAAAATTACAATACATAAAATTATGTGGCATTAAATCATAGGCATATCATTGAAAGAGAGGAAATAGCCCTGAAATGCTATGAAGTCTACAGAAGAACTTAATAGAATAATGGAAGCAACACAATTTGAAGTGAAATAAATTGTGTTTTTGTAAACAATGTGGTAAAATTGATCATTTTTCAATATTCTGAAGAAAAGTTTAGAGTTTTTCTCTGTGGCAAATACACTGTAGAAATAATTAAGAAATCAAAATAAAATAATAATTGTTGGAATTAAAAGAAAATATTAAATATTTATTTGACCATTCTATAGAGGGTTTTAAAAAGAAGTCTGAATGGATTGAATTAATCAAAAGGAAAAGACTGAGAAATTTGGCTCCAATCAAAAATTATGATTGGAAACTACAAAAAGATGCAATACACACTCACGGAATAGTTAGAGATCTGGAGAAACTGCCCTCATATACTGCCGAGGAAGTATAATTGGTGCAATCATTTTGGAAAATATTTTTACATTATCTACTGACGTTGAAGATACACAATCCTTAGGACACAACAATTCCAATAAATATCCCCAACAGAAATGTGGGCAGATATGCATCAAGTCATTGGCACAATTTTTCATAGTAATTGATTCATGATATCAGCTTACAGCAACAGACATGAGTCTCACAAGCATAAGGTTGAATGAAATCAGTCAGCACAGAAGAGTACGCACTTTATGATACCATACAGACAAAGTCCCACAACAGCTAATAAATTATATAAGATTGGAAGTCAGGATGGTGAGCAAGGACAACAGTGGTTGGGAGGGGACACAAGAGACCTCTAATGTGCTGGCAAAGTTCTGGTTCTTGAACTGGTTGTTTCACAGACATTAGTTTTCTTTCCTTCTTTAATTTTTGTCTTATTGTGGTAACATTGGCTTATAACATTATATAAATTTCAGATGCACATCATTATATATTTCGATTTCTGTGTAATTACATCATGTTCACCACCCAAAGACTAATTACTATCCATCACCACACACATGTGCCTAATCACTCCTTCTGCCCCACTGCCCTACTCTGGTAACCACCAGTCCAATCCGTTTCTATGCGTTTGTTCGTCATTGTTTTTACCTTCTACTTACAAGTGAGATCATACGGTATCTGACTTTCTCTCTCTGACTTATTTCACTTAACGTAATACCCTCAAGTTTCATCCATGTTGTCACAAATGGCCAGATTTCATCATTTCTTATGGCTGAGTAATATTCCATTGTGTATATATACCACATCTTCTTTATCCATTTGTCCTTTGGGCATTAGTTTTCTAATTATTCACAGAGCTGTTCCTTCGGTTGTGTCACTTTTGTTTAAGGAATTGTGGCAGTCACAAAAGTATGCTGCTCACATCTTTAAGAGAAAACTTCACTGGGAGGAGTGTAAATAGTTTATAGCTTTTGAGTTCCCTCATAGCATCACTGAGGCCACACCCTGCCTGAGCTGCTTCCAGCCAATGGCTAGCACAGTGGGGTGCCAGAACCTGGCCATTTCTATCCCACTCATGATTCCTAGAATGGAAAATCTTGACTCTGAAGCTTTCCAGCAGCCCATCCAAGACTTTCTCAGAGCCACACTGCAGTCTGAGGCTCTCACTATCCAATCTTCTATTTTTTCTTTCTCCTGTCACAAGTATCAGGGTCTGTACCATGATCCACGATCTCTGTTCACCCTTGCTCCCTCTCACTTGTACCCTTCACAGACGTCTCCCTGATAAATCTCTTTTATTTCTAGTTCCATCACGGAGTCAACTTCCTGGAGGACCTGCATTAACACTATTGGAAGCAAAGTGGTCAGACAGGTACTTACAGGTAGGAAGAGATTTTTTTTTACAACTGGATCACTCATTTTCCAGCTTGAAAGATTGGAAGAAGGTTGCCTAATTCCATAAAATTTACTGACACATTACCTTGGAAAAATGTCCCCAGGGGCAGCAAATGATTCAGCGAACGATGCAACGATTCAGGCATTTCAAAGGTATGGAGTTGTATAGACACCCTGCAGAGGAATAATGAGGAACTGAGGACAGTTAAACCCTTAAAGGCAAGGTGTGAGATCCAGAGGGCATCTTTGGTGCTATACAAAGAGGCCCATCTCCTGCAGAGGGAGAATAAATACAGCTGAGGGTGAAGCACTCATGAATAGTGTTGTAGAATTCCAGTAAGCATTGAATGGCTTCACAAGACAGATCTCTCATGCTCGAAGGCTAGAGCCCAGGTTGGAAAAAGTTTAGGTTATGACCTGCCCAGTAGGAGCACAAGCATAGAGAAAGGGTAGAGGAGAATGTTCTGAAAAGCTGCAACACTTGAGTTTGGTCTCAAAAGCTGCATGGAATTTCAATCATCTGAAAAAAGAAAACTTAAAAATTAAGTCTCAAGGAAATTAATTAGCAGAGGCGAAAATTCAGTAAACATTTAAGAAAAGGTTAAATCTTCTATCATGACAAATATTACGCAGGAGGTGAGAAAGCTCAAAATGCAGTCTGGGAATACATGGCCTACGAGATACCAAGTCACAAATCAGGAGAATAGAAATCTTTGCGATTACTTTGCAGTCATGTATATAAAGTCAAATATGACCAAGAAAATCAGTAGCCTCCTTTATTTTTTCCTCCCAATCAGTATTCACTGAAAAAGTGCTCTGTGTGCCTCAGTCCTTATCACGTCCCCCAGGAGAAATATATACCTTCTTAAAGATGTAACATAGGAACAACTTAAAAATACTGGTGCTTGAATTAGGTGCAAAGGCACGTTCCTTGTTGTCCAGAGGTGAGAATACATTGTTTAGTTTAAAGAGTATGATGACACTGAGACAGCAGTTGCCATCTGGTGTTTTGGCCTTGCTGCATATGTTTTGAGTATCTTTGCCTGCTGGATTACGACACATGAAGTCCATCTATGATCATATGACGAGCAAATCACTGGGTGTCCTTTTTCATTTCTCCCTTTTCAATCAGCTTCAGCACTTCTGTTAGCATCATCCCTGCACAGTTCTCCTGAAGATGTATTTACATGGCTAGTTGACATAAAGAGGTGGTAATGTACAAGGAGCACAGACTTGTGAACTGTCACTGTATTATTCTAGCCTTGTCAAGGATAGGAATGTGGGGTTTTCTTTCTTTCTTTTTATTTTTAAGAAAACAAAACAAAACCAGATGTTTCGTCTCATTGAGAATCATCCTATCTAGCTAAGCTGGAAAGCCAGTTTTCTGAAAGGCAAATGAACAAATATTCTGGAGCATATTACAAGAACAGGAGGTTAAATTCATTAATTTATGTTTATTTTTAGGGCACCAAGTAAACAGCTTTTAAAAAAGGAAAGCCCATAAAAGGTTGGATGCATTATGTTCGTACTTGAAATATAGTATCTTTCAAGCTGGCGAAGTTAATTCTATGACTACACAAAGTCTTTCAGATCGTAGAAATGCAGGAACACGTCCCAAATTGTTTTATAAGGTTTATACAGTCTTGATACCCAAATCAGAAAAGGACTCTGTATAATAAAAGAAGATTGCAGGTCAATCTCACTTTTGAAAAGAAAATTTTAAATATTCCACGAGCAAAATAGACAACAATATTGACATAAAAATCCATCAAATCAATTTGGTTTTAACTTAGGAATTCAAGCATGGTTTTGTAGACAAGTTATTTGCCTACTTAATATCCACTCCTGCCTTCTTGCTTTCTAATAACAATTTTATTTACTCAGTAAGTAATTTCTCCTTTACACTTCTCTTTCATATCTTCCCTTGCAAGGATGCTATTTGACAGACTTGTGGCTAATGGGCTGTTACCAAATCTGCCTGAGCATTTGATTAGAAAACTTTTCCTCTCCCAATGAAAGAGACAGTAGTTTTCGAACCACTTTGTCCCACCTCTTCATTTCCTGAGTGATGACATGATGTCTGAACTCTAGTAGCTACCTTGGAGCAATTAGCTAAAAGCATGAGGATAAAATCCAATAATCTAAGAATGGCATGGTGGAAAGATGAAAAAAGCCTAGATCCTCGACTGTATGTTGCAGACATGCATCAGCTTCATCCACTACCCATCTCGCTACTTATTCTTATGTGAGGAAAAAAATGGCTTAATTTGTTAGTTTTGTTTCCTGTCTATTTGCAACTGACAGAACTCCTAACTGATAGTGTTTTAACATGAATAAACGCTATTCACCACATTAATAGACCTTATGGATGAAACCCAGATGGTCATGTCACTAGATGTAGAAAATATGTTTGGAAAAAGAACACCATTTTATAATAAAAAATTCAAAGTAGGAATTAAAAGAAACTTTAAATCTGATAAAGAGCATCAGCTTGAACTTGAAGCAAACATCCTAATTAGTGGTAAGAGATTTGAGGCATTACCTTTAAACTCATAAAGTGGATTTAAACAAAACATAATTTATACAGCAAGACTAGACTATGCCAAAATTATAATGTTGATTTATAAATGTAGATGGGTGCTGGAGTATTTACTACTTTTCTCAAAGTTTTAGCTCTCAAAGTCTGAGAACAGTGAGAATATTAGAGAACCACACCAATATTTTTAAGAGATGTACAGCTAGACACTAATATGTAGGACTTGCTTAAATATAACTTTCCTTAAGTTCATTAAAAAGCAGCCTACCATCTTCCCTCATCCCACAGAAGAGAGTATTGATTAGGCACAAATATAACTATTTGTTCTTAGTTCTCCATAGGTTGAAGGCAGAAGATGCCCTGGAGCTTCCTGAAATGACAGGAAGTTGCCTATATTCCCAGTGTTTGTCATGGCTAGCAGCACTACCCTGTTACACAACTGTAGGGATCATTTCCTCAACTTGTTCAGTGCATAGCCAATCCTATAAACTATAAAGTGAATGTACTCTGGCAGGAATGCATGTGTTTCTTGTGTGTCAATCAGATGCCATGGCACATTATGGGCATCATTTAAAGTGATCTCACCAAGGAGAGCTAGCTACCTGAGCTGCCTCCATCTGGAGGGAGATTTCCGGAAGGTAAGAACTAAAGGTGAGTTATAAGAGGCCACCAGAGAGTTAAAATTAAGAAATTATAGTGAAATTTTGAAGAATCTATTAACACTGCCCTTGGAAGAGAGAGAATTTGAATGCTTGCCACACTCAAAGACATTGATGATGAAACGAAGCCTGCAAAAATAAAATAAATAAACAATAATATAATTCAACCTAGATGTAAAGAATTTTGTCTTCTTCCTCTAAACACTCTGTTTCTCTCAATTTAAGAGGATCCAGAATATTAAGAGGGGAGAAGTAGACACAAAACGAGACCAACAGACAGACAAAATCCAGAGTTTTGACCCTTCCTTTACAGTGAGTTCACTAGCAATGGATTAGACCCAAACTACCGGGCAGAGAAGAAGCCTTGAAGTAGATATAAGTTTGAAGTTTTGGGTTAGATTGGAAATTTAACGTCCTTAGAATAATGGTAATTATCAAAAACAAACTTGTGCTTGTAACAACGTGATCCAAAAGCCAGGAGACTCTCCTGTGTTCCAATTATCCAAGGGCAGAGAAAAGAGATTTGACATACTACCATGGGAATTAATGAGGGAAGAAAAATAAAGCAAATTTGTTTGCATTCCACTGAGTTCAGAGATTTCAAAATCTGGAAAAATTTTAGGAAACTCCAAATATTTTTAGAGACTTGAAATATTTTAACATGTTAATCTGTTTGGTGTGGATAAATAACATTAGACTCAATTTATAAATAATGAAAGCAGAATCAATTTTCTTATAGTCATAATCCAGATGAGAAATAAAACAATATGTGTTTGTGTGATTCCTAATTCATTTTTTTTCATTTTTTTGTCTTCTAAATATATTTGACAAGCCATCTATTCTGTCTGGTTTCTTATCTCACGTCCCCTATTTACATTAAGGGATTAAATCTTCACCTGGGGCTAGGACTTGGTGGATTAAGCCGTCTATGCTCACTCTAAAATTTATCAGTATCATGAGTGAATGTGGAGGACATTTGATACTAGTAGTAAGCATGTGTCAGACAAGTGGTATTTCCTTTCGTATCCCATCTTTTTAATCATGTGAGATTAGAGGTTTGAAATCTTTCAGACCTGGACTGGATGGATAGAGCAGATAGTACATGAATTTCCTTTCTCTCATATGTGCTTAGATAGCCTAGAGGGAGAATAAAAAATTATCATCTTGTAGCAAATGTGGATTTTTGGACTATAATGATGAAATAAACAAGCTAAGCAAATCCTCAGATGCTCAGCATTGAGACTGAGATTACAAGGTTGAAAGCCATGTCTACTATTTCTAGAGTAAAGAAGAAAGTAAAGAGAGGGGAGAAGAAGGCCAGGGAGGAGGAGAGGATGTGGCTGTAGGAGCAGGAGATCACAGAATGCCGTTCTGATTATCCCAACTAAATGCTAATGAATGACGCTACTGAGGTTGTACTATACAATCATATTTTCTTCTCATTTCTGAGTGTGATATTTTCAACTAAAAGGGTTTAAAAGCATAGTAAGATATTATTTTAATCGAGAGTCCATCTACTTTTATAATAGATTGTTAATTTCTTTTTCCTATTTCTAAATTTTACCCATCTGGTAAAATATAAAATCAGAACCAGGAGAATTATTTTCACTCCTGAGGTTTTGGATACAGATATTTTGGATAATTTCTAAGTTTTGATCCTATTCAGAGCCTTCCCTCTTAGTTGTTAGTTCTGTTTGAGAGCCTGTGGTGCTGTGATGAGAGGTGCAAAGACCTCTCCAAGTGCAAGAAATGAATATTAACCAAATGCCAAGAGCAAAGCTGCATATGTTTAGATTATGACTGTGTTAACAACTTAGTCCCACTCATTTACAGTGGCTGTTCAGATTTATGAGCTGAAATGTTTACATGTTGATATCAACTCTGCCCTGCTTCGATTTTATCCCAAGATATTTGCAGGGTTCCCACTTTCAAATGTATTTAGATAAAATAATCCTGGTCAGGACATCTGGCATTGTCCTTTGAATATCACTTTGTTCAGTCTTTGACTGCTAATGTGTTTTTCTTCCTAACATGTTCAATTCAGGACAACCTATCCCGGTCTTTAGTCTCTCTGTGGTATTCCTCCTCTGAGAAAAACAATGTGCAATGCAATAAAACCCTTCCACCACAAATTCCTAGAAGTTTGTGCTATATAAAACAGACAAATCACCAATGAGGGGCAGTCAATATTCTATTCTTTATCAACATTTAAGCATTGATTTCCAAGGATGAATTAATATATTCCTTGGCAATTAACCATATTCCCTTACTCTTATGAATCTTGAATTTTTGAAAGGTCTTTGATAACCAAAAAATAAATAAAATTTCACTACAAATTTTGTTTCATTTTGGAAAAAAGTAAAGATTACAACATTTGAAATTGTTTGAAAGGACCAATTGTTGGTAGGGATGAACAATATGTCTTTTGTCTCTTTAAATAATTTTATTTCCTCAGTCTCTATGTAATCCTTCATATTTGCAAGTTGTTCACTATTGCCATGGATAATGATGTCATTCATCTACTCTTTGATTCAGATTTACTGATTAGTGTGACTTACGCTTATTAAAGAGCATTCTACTTCCGTCATCAATTGTGGTTGTAGTTTCAGTGTTGTCTTATTAAAAAAATAATAAACTCTAAAATTATTTCGATCATCCTTCAACAGTGACCAAATTATTTCAGACTTGACTCTATCTTCCTCTTAAAAGACAAGTTACACGTTCAAATCTATCATCTAATGTTTTACCTGAAAATGTGCATTCCAATACAGTAGCAGGTTACTTGTGGATCTAAAATGCTGTCTTACTTAAAAATGAAGACATATGCCTCATCTTTGGTTAATCATCTTCAGAATTCAAGAATAGCCATGCATCAGGCTACCTTCAACCTTGTTATGTTCAGTGAGGAGCGTAAGTAAAAGCATCTTTTGTTTGTGAAAATAAAGAGAAAAGAAAGATGTCTTATTTTCAACTAGATAAAACCATCAAAATCTTCAAGATATGGCCTTCATTGTTTTAAAAAATGAATTTTGAAGAACTATATTTTCATATTTTAGTACATAAAAGATGACTGATTTTAAAAATCAAGTTAATTTTATTTCTTATTTGCGATCATTTTACCTATAAACTATAAGCTACACCTTTGCATGCCAAGTACTACAATAAAAGATTATTCTTTGTAAAATTGACAGTTTACTGGTGGTATTTAACTAATTGTGGGAGGACTATTCTCGTAGATTTTGCTATTTGTTTCTTAGTTCAATGTAATAATTTCTTAATCAAAAGTTTTGTTACTTTTCATGGTTGAATATTGCGTTATTCATCAGTAGGTTATAGGATTTAATAAATATATAACATTTTAGAATGGTGATGCAACATACTATAGGGGCTTGACTTTAAGTAAGTGGCAAGTAATAGTAAGGAGAAGAAGAAATATTTGTTTTTTTAGCTTAATTTCTTTGTGATGTTTATACTAAAAGATCTCCTTGGCCCCTGTGGAGAAACATCACAAATTTATCAGCTGCCTTCTTGAGAGCAGAAAATACAACACAGAACTCTCGCTATGTCCCTAATCTGAGGAAAATCTAGTCATAAGCCAAATTATGCTGAAAGGCCCACTATATTTAGATTTTAGGATGTTTGCCAAATGTGTGACTTATTTTAACTGTGTATGTTGCTCAGCCAAATGTCAACAGGCATAGCTTCATTATATTGAAAACCCTGGCACTAAGCCCCGTCTTGCTGTAGAGCACACACTGGCTGTCTAAAAACATTTTACATAACCAAGTGTCAGTAAGCATGGTTATTATAATAAAACTAAGTGCCACCAAACCACAAAACAGACCTTTGCACTAAAGTTATGTTTTATCTTTGGTCATATTAGAGGTCAGAGAAAAATGTCCCCCCCTTTTTTTTTTGAGGAAGATTAGCCCTGAGCTAACTACTGCCAATCCTCCTCTTTTTGCTGAGGAAGACTGGCCGTGAGCTAACATGCATGCCCATCTTCCTCTACTTTATACGTGGGATGCCTACCCACAGCATAGCCTTTGCCAAGCGGTGCCATGTCCACACCTAGGATCCGAACCAGTGAACCCCTGGACGCTGAGAAGGAGAATGTGTGAACTTAACGCTGTGCCACCGGGCCAGCCCCCAAATGTCCCCCTTTTAATGATGTAGAGATAAAGTAGAGAAATGTGCAAAGCCCATAATATACCAGTTACCTTTGTTCTCAAACTTGAAGTTAAAACACCTACAGTGTTCATGTATCACGGATAAGTTCTAGAAATACACCAAGAATCCCAAAGACTTAAACGGAGGATCCAGTGGGAGAACAAATGAACGCATATATCCTTGTCCAAAAGCAATTCTATTCTATTAGAGATGGCCAATCTCTGCTCAAACACCAGCTTGGAAACAAGAATTATTATGAAGATAAAGCAACCATCTTGCTGGCTATCTGAATCAACATTTTAGATTATTGGAGTAGTATGTTAAAAATACTATACAACTCACAGCTTAGAATTTGATGCAAAACGTCGCTGTTCTTTCTATGTTCATGAATAGTGAGATTGCATATTTACAAAGTTAAAGTCATATTAACTTCCTTTATACCAGATGTTTTTCAGTCTAATTCTAAGGATGGGGCTCAGGATGTTTATGAACTTTTGTGAATACCTGAAAAATGTTGATGGTATAAGCTTGCAAATATTTTATTAGGGAGTGGGGAAGTTGGTTAGAAGATCTATATTCTTAATCATAGTCTTCAATGGATTTGGATCCCGCTAAAAGCTAAGAACCACTGCTATGTTCCATTCTGTTCTAGAACTTGCCTGCTTTCTATCATTGTACTCTTCCATCATTACCCTTCCTTCTGCAGTTTACTGTGTGAGGCATATAGTCTGAACAGTTGAAATGAAAAGTTCAGTTTTAATTGTTTTTGCCCCATGAAGTAGTTTAATAATGATCTGGATAAATCTGAAAACACTATTTTTAATAGGGCAACACCCTAATAAAATATACTTTCATGGAGCTTTGTTAAATATGTCTGCAACAGTATGCTACTTGTTTCTAAAATCATTTTCTTTTTTATTTTACACGGATATGAGAAAATTGCCATTCTAACAATTACAATGAGCTCAAATGTCTCCAGTCTCAGAATGAAACCAGATGTAATTCACAGGTAAGTTTTTTTTATTAGACTACTTAAAAATGAACTGTTTCTCCCCCCTCCCCCCAACACTTCCCCCTCCCCCCTAAGGTCCATTGCGACGTAAGTGACTTAAATGTTGCTGGTGTTTGTAAGTACAAAATCCATAGGCAAGAGGAGTATTGAACATCATTTGCATGGTTAGTTGAATATATTACTCACAATATATTTTTTTAAATTGTTATTACCCTTTTATCACTTAATTATTATTTTTGCTCTCTCCAACCTGGAGATTGGGGAAAGAAATTAAAAATATATTTTTAAAGGGTTCCTTAGAAGCCCAATTCATGTTTAGTATAGTTGCTGAAATATTCTAAGCTTTACAGCATTACTATAGAGGTTTTCGCAATATTTATTTTCTTTAACAAAAAGAATTAAAATACCAGTAATTTGGACTCAAATATTTTTAACTTTTGATTTTGAGATAATTTTAGATTTGCAGAGTTACAAAACCAGGGCCAGAAGTCTAGCATACCCTTCACCCAGCTTCCCCTTATGTTAACATCTTACATAATCATACAATTGTTAAAACAAAGAACATAACCTTGGTACATTTATAATAACTAAACTACAGATTTATTTCAATTTCACCAGTTTTCCCATGGATGCCTCTTTTCCGTTCCTGGCTCCAGTATAGCATCCCACATTGCATTTATTTGTCATGTCTCCTTGTGCTCTTTGAATCTGTGACACTCCCTTGTCTTTCATGACCTTGGCACTTTTGATCAGTATTCATCAGTTATTTTATAGAATGTTGTCAACTTGCACCGCCTAGTATTTCCTCGTGATCATACTGAGGTTATGCATTATTAGGAAGGATACTATGGAGCTAATATGCTCTTCTCTCTGAGTCATATCAGTGGGAAAAAGATGTCGATATGTGTAACTGGGACGTTAACTTCAATTACTTGGTTGAAATGATATCTGCTAAGGTTCTATGGTTAAAATCATTATGTTTCCCTTTGTACTTACTAAATATTTAGAGGGAAATACTTTGAGTCTATGCAAGTTCTCATCTCCACTTAAACTTTTGCCCACTAATTTCATTACCATGGGTGGGTGTTGTTTGCAACTGTGGCTTTTTAATAGTGGTTTTCTATTTCCTTCATTTCTTCTACATTTATTAGTTAGAATTATTTTGTAAGGAAGAGTTATTCCTTCTTCTGTATTAATTATTTATTTGGTTTTTTTTTTTTTTTAAAGATTTTATTTTTTCCTTTTTCTCCCCAAAGCCCCCCGGTACATAGTTGTGTATTCTTCATTGTGGGTTCCTCTAGTTGTGGTATGTGGGACGCTGCCTCAGCGTGGTCTGATGAGCAGTGCCATGTCCGCGCCCAGGATTCAAACCGACGAAACACTGGGCCGCCTGCAGTGGAGTGCGCGAACTTAACCACTCGGCCACGGGGGCCAGCCCCTTATTTGGTTATTTTTTATATCAGTGTGGAATCATGTATGATTGCTTTATTCTTTGGACTACTTTTCATTGTCACTGTTGTCACTAATGTTCACCTCGAGAAAGAAAATTCTACCACATTGGTCTTTCAGTTTGTCTCATGTACCTTTCACCATACTCCCATCCTTTTTTCTTTGTTGATTGGTTGGTTTGCAGCAAGTATTTCCTTAACTTCTAGCACCACAAGATACTCTAAACTCATTGTATGTTTTCCCTGCCCTGCCCCTGGAGTCATCCTTGTTTCCAAGAAATCATAATTCCTTTTATTAGAAAATGGTATTTAGAAACCAAAAACTGGGTGCTAAGTGTGCTCACTGTAGTGATGTGTCACTGCTTTTGATACCTTTCAGGGACTAGAGACAGGAAACTTATGCATGTATATTTAGTACATGCATTCATACATATCTACCTATCATCTACGAATCAGCTATGACTATGTGTACACACCCATACACAGGCACATAATTCATTTCAGCACCATGGGGTTCACTCTATCCTTCCCTCTTTTCTTATTTATAACTTTGAGAAACCTGGCTTTCATTATTAAAAGAATATTTACTTTTTTTTTAACCATAGCATGCAATAAAGTAACTTAAAAATTGCTATTCCATTACCAAGTAGAATACAGTATTGTGTACAGTTCATTTTGTCTTTAGCCATACATATGCAGTCAAAATACCATTTCCGAAGCTGCCATAAAGAGCTCCTTTTTCCCAGTTTCCTTCAGTGTATTTATGTGATTCACTTGTAATACAGTTAGATTAACTCATCACAATCTGCATTCCATCTTTCCTCCATACACTGATTAATATGTTTTTAACATTTACATACAGTAGGAATTACTCTCTGTGGTAAACAGTCTTATTTTCTTTGACAAATGCCTATAGCCATGTATCCATACCACAATTCCATATGGAAGAGTTCTCGTTCTCAAAATGTTCTCGGAATATCTCTGTATCCTTAACCCCTCTTCACATTTCTCTAAACCTTGCCACCATTGATCTTTTTTTGTCCCTATAGTTTTGTCTATTCCAGAGTCTTATGAACACAGAATCATGAAGCATATAGCCTTTTAGGTCCGGGTTTTTTTCACTTAGCATCTTGGCATAATGCATTTATTCATTCGTATTTTGGCATGAGTCAAGAGTTGTTTCTCTTTATTGTTATTTTCCTTGCCAAGATTTTTTTAAAAAGACAATTCAAATCCTCATAATTTGGACTTGATCCCACTTTTTTAAAAATAAAAAATTTCCAATGTGCTCTAAATTTAAAAATGTGTGGCATTTATTTGGTTTCAAATGTTTATGAAGAGAAGTTTCTTTGTTCTCATTTCTCTTTCAGCCTAAGCTGTTGTTAACAGAGTTCTAGGGAAAGCGGATAATTACTACAGTCGTGTGCTGCTTAATGACTGGGATACATTCTAATAAGTGCAGAATTAGGTGATTTTGTTGTCGAGTGAACATCATAGAGTGTACTCAAGGGGAATAAAATTTGCTGCCCCAAAATATGTCTAACAAGAGGATTATTTTAGGCTGATTCTTTTTAAGAAACAAAAGACTTGGAAAGTTTTGTTACTTCCCCATTACCTACTTAAAAGAATTCAGATTAAAAAAACCTTTCTCAGGAAGCCAGCTATCACCTTAGGATAATATGAGCTGGGTTGTTGTAGACAGGGAGGAATCAAGGAAAGCCTGTGTGCTGGGCTCCTTTCTGTGTTCTTCTGTTTCTGTGTGACCAAACACTTCTCAAACATTTGCTCTTTTCTGACCTACATGTGAATCGCCTTCCTTCCCTTTGAAGTTCCTGACTTTCTCCATTCCAAACATCTTCTTTTGTTTATAACTAGTGATGGTATTTAAGGTCAGGGCTTCCACCAATTTGATGAGTGCCTCAGTTTCCCTGAGTATCACGCATGTATATCTGTTATTAAAATTTTGTTAATTTTTCTCCTGTTAATCTGTCTCATGTCAATTTAATTTTTAGACCAGTCTGAAGAAGCTAGAAGATCAGAAAAAATTTCTTCCTCCTACAGTATGTACACAAACCTAGATGGTATAGTCTACTACACACCAAGGCTATCTGACACTAATCTTATGAGAACACCATCATATATGCAGTCTGTCCTTGACTGAAGCATTGTTATGCAGTGTATGACTGTAGTTAAATTAACATTTAGTAACTGGTATTTAGGAGAGGGTAGAGCAGAGTATGCGGGTAATTGTTTCCTGAGATTTCCCTTTGTAGCATTATATTCACATCCAAGGACTCTACAGAAATATGTATGTAGTTAGAACAGATTTGCAAGTATCATCCTAGCATAAATAAAGAGAAGATATCTAGGGAAAGTCTTATGACCAGGCGCAATAAGCTACCACCAATAATCAGAGGCTGGTTTCAAAACCTTAACTCCAATGCTTACTACCCATGTGAGCTTGCTTCTCAGCTTCCTCATTTGTAAGATGGAATGGCAGTAATACCTATACTGCAAAGATTATTTAGAATATTAAATAAGATACAGATTTTACAGTACTGAGCACACTACTTATTACACACTTGTTAAGTGTGCAATAAATGTTATGAATATGTACATATTTATCCATCTATCTCCTGGAAAAAATTCCCTCTTCTGAAGTATATGTTTCCCATCTGAATAACTAAAAGTAGATAACAAATTCCTTAGTGGAAGAGCAGATGTGTGCTGAAAGGGGGGGAGAGGATCCTGTTGGCTGTCATCCTCTGTGACATCATGACCAAAGAAGGCTCTCTAAAGAGTGGTTCATGTAGAATTTTGCTATTCTATGTGAAATTCCAAAAAGTGAGGTCATAACAGGGGTTCCTAAATACCTCTGTGTTTGTGCTTATGTTTATAAGTGGTTGATTTATTAGATAGTAATGGGTAAATATACGGAAGTATGTAGAAGATATACAGAAAAGATGAATCCATTTATATTATAATTTTAACTTATTTTTATTACTGACAAACACATTTGATCTTTCCTGGGCTATAATAATTCTACCTCTGTGAATCTTTCCTTTCTATCCTGTTTCTACACTGTAGAAACAATGTCAGCAACAAAATAAAAGCCAACATCTGATTGTTACTTAACTGTTTATAGCTATTTCTCTTTCATTATCTTATTTGGCATCTTAACACACACATACATACAAACACATTCACACACCCAAACCTTGTGAGCTAAGGGTGGCTGATCTTGCTATTTTCATTTCTCTTGTATCACATTCCTAAAGTTTTCTCTATGCTTATTCCTTTTCCTTTTTTATTCACCTTTCTTACTACTGCTGCATAATTATCATCAAGCATCCATTCATCCACTTACTGACAAAGGATTTAATTATTTCTAACTATGCTTCTAAGTGCCAGGACTATTAAGAAAATAAATAAATGAAATATGGCCCCTATCTTTTCCTTTAGGAGGAGACATCCTTTCAAGTCAATGCCAAATTTAAGTGTGATAAGTCCAATGGTGGAAAGATATAGAGGTCATTATAGAAAACTGAAGAGGGACATCTAAGTCAGACTGACAGCCAAGGAAAGCTTCCTGAAAGAAGAACTGTATAATCTGAATTTTGAAGGCAGAGAATGAAGTCAATAGATGGTAAAAGAACCAGGGCATTTCCTGTGCAAGGAACAGCAGCTGTAAAAGCACAAAAGCATGAAATGCACAAGAGATTCTGGCAATGTAAAGTGGTTTGGTTAGCTAAAGGCAAAGATAGTCATAGGGTAGGGGGAGATGCTGTCGGAAAGATAGTAAAAAGAACAGATCATGACAGAACTTACAATAAATGTCAAAACTTTAACCTAAAAACTTTGTAAAACTACACACAAATATTAAGCTCCAGAGTAACATGATATAATTTTAGAAACATCATGCTGAAAATAATGTAGAGGGGTGGACTAGCCATGGGGTATGGGAGCTGAGGAGGCAAAGCAGCCAGATAAAAGGGTATCGCAGTATTTCAGGATACAGGTAATGAATGTCTTAAGTTAAAAAGTATTTATTGAGACTGAAATGGATGAGGAGAGCTAGAAAAGTGGAACTGAGAGGTATAGATAGGAGGTGAGGATTGAAACCATGAATTCAGGAAAACACTGACATATCTGGTATGGGCTTGTAGGTAAATGTGGATGTTAAAGAAAGAACAGGCGCAAAAAATAAATCTGACACATTTTATTTGGAATATTCTGAGTTTAACAAAAGAAATTTGATAGGCATTTGAATATATAGGTCAAGCACTGAGCACAGAGGTGTGAGATAGAAATAGAAAATTGACATTTATTAATATATACATAGAATATGGAGCAAAAAGTTTGGATAAGTTTGCTCAGGAAACTAATGTAGAGAGGACACACGACTATAGATTAAGGTAGGTATACGAGACAAAGAAAGAGAAGACCGCGAAGGAAGCTGAGAATGAAGACTAGACGTGTTGGAAGGAAACAAGCAGAGAACAGCAGTAGCATCATGAATATTCAAGGAAGAAAAGGGGTTTCAAGAAGAAGACAGTGCTGAACTTTGCAAACCACCAAAGAATTCCAGTCAGAAAGGACTGAAGAATATCCATTATACTGATAATATGAAGTCACTGCAGAACTTACAAAGGGCATTTGTGTTAACCAGTGGCTGGTGTTACGGACTGAATTGTGTCTGCCCGAAATTCACATGTGAAAGTCCTAATTTGCAGTAACTCAAAATGTGACTGTGTTTGGAGATGGGGCATTAAAGAGGTAATTAAGATTAAAGGAGGTAGTTAAGGCAGGTCCCAATCCAATCTCACTGGTGTCCTTATGAAAAAGAGCAAATTTGGACACACAGAGAGGTATCATTAGTTGGTGCATACAGAGAAAAAACCGTATGAAGACAGAGTGAGAAGATGGCCATCTCCAAGCCAAGGAAAGAGGCCTCAGAAGAAAACAAACCTGTCTACACCTTCATCTAACTTCTAGCCTCCAGAACTGGAAGGAAATAAATTTCTGTCATTTAAGCCACTCAGTCTGTGGTCCTTTGTATGACAGCCCTAGCAAACTAATATAGGTGGTAAAGAAAGGCCATTTTATCAAAGGAGAAGGATGAGGACCAAATTGGAGGGAAGAAAGAAGAAACAATGAGTCTGGATGTCTCTTATAAGCTTTATAGGTAGAGAGAAGTGCTAGGGTAGAGAGAAATTTAAAGTAGAGAAACGTTTAGGGTTGGTTGGTTTGGTTTTGTTGAAGCTAGGAGACAAGCGAGCATGTTTATACACTAAGGGGGAAAGAGAACAGGAACCTATCAGGAGCAAAAGGATTATTTATGGCTCAAGGATCTAAGGAAACTCAAGAAGAGGATGTTCACTCATTTCTTTATGCATTTTGGAACATATTAGTGAGTACCAGCCAAATGGACAGCACTGGAAATCATTATGGAGCTACAAAGGTAAGTAAGGCTTACATACGTCCATTAGGAATTTTGTTTGTTCCAGAGAAAATAACCAAACATACTACAAAATAGTATGAAGTGTGCTATCACAGAACATAGAGAAACATCTGGAAAAAATATCTACCCCACTAGATGTAGAAATGTAGGCAGGGGATGTTGCTTTAAGTAGGCTATACCTGATCTGAATCTTAAAGGATAATAGGAATTATTCAAGAAAAGAAGGCAAGATGTGGTCAGTAAAAAAAATTGCAAGATAGGTTGAGCAGTCTTTTCAAAGGCAGGGAGGCAAAAGAGCATAGACTAATACTGGTGAGGAGATATGCTTATTCTTTACTTAACATTAATTGAGTTATTTATCTTCTTACATACTACATAGGATGCATCTAGATTAGTTTAACTAAAGACTGTGTGCGTGTGCGTGTGTGTGAACTTACAACTATACTGCAATTTTGCAATAACTCTGTTGCAGTGCAGAACTTAGCACAAACAAGATCTACACTGGATTGCAGTCCAGAGGATGTTGGTACTGGGATATCATAAAGACCATCCATGTTTAGTTTCTTATGGATGCTTTAACACATTACTACAAACTTAGTGGCTTAAAACAACACAAATTTTTTATCTTAATAGTTGGGGATGTCAGAAGTCTGATATGGGTCACACTGGGCTGAAATCAAGGTGTCATCAGGGCTGTGTTCCTTTCTGGAGGCTCCAGGGAAGAAGCCATTTCCTCGTCTTTTCTAGTTTCTGGAGGACGCTCACATTCCATGACTCATGACTGGCTTCCATCTTCGAAGCTAGCAATGGCCTATCAAGTTTTTCACACATTGCATCACTCTGATGCTCACTCTTCTGCCTCCTTCCAAATTTAGGGGCCTTTCTGATTGCATTGGGTCTACCTGGATAATATAGGAAATGCTCTCTGTTTTAAGGTCAGCTAAATAGCAGGCTTAATTCCATCAGTTGCCTCAACTTCCCTAGCCATGTAACGTAACATATTCACAGGTTCCAGAGATTAGAGTGTGGACATCTTTGGAGGGCAGCTATGCTCATCACTCTGTCACCAGCACCACTGGGATGTGAACATCTTTGAGAGGCTATGATTCTGCATACCACGGTTTGTACTTTGGCCCCCAAAGATTCACATCCAATCCACACACCGAATACATTCACCCTGTCTTACCATCCCCTAAAGTCTCAATAAATTACAGAATCGACTCAAAGTCCTAACTCTCTTCCACTTCTTATCAATTCTATTATATGAAGTAAATGTTGAAAAATAGAGGAGATGTGGAATTATTTGCAATTAAATGACAACAATTTTGATCAATTTCAAACATACATTTAGTTCGAATCTCAAAACTAATAATAAGAACATTGTTAAGTCCATAAATGAGGGTAGATAGACTGGAAATACTGACAGAGGAGTAACTCTAGTATCTAGTATCTCCTAAGGACATGTTTCTTCCATTTCTTGTGATCGAGTTAATTTGGAAATCACTTTTGCTGCAATAAATTCCTGAATTAGTTTTGGAAACAGGTGCCTATTTCCCACGATGAATTGCATTACATCAACACTGCACATATTTGTAGAAATATAACAGAATGGCTCTGAGATATAGGCTGCACACATACAATTCTACAACAGCAGCTGGGAAATTTGCATCAGCCTAAGTTTTTCATGGTATTCGAGAAATAACCTGATTGGACATTTCCCCTCAAGCTTTTCTTGGGGGTTCTTTCCCTCATCGTCTTTTCTTGTGCTTAGGAACCGGCTGTACCCAGCCATACAGTCTGCTACCGGTTCGGTTACAGTCAGATTTTAAAATATCTGCCACTCGTGAGTGGATATTTTGAGATAAGACAAAAAAAAAAAATCCACATTTTTTAAACAATCAGCTTTGGCTATGGAAAGGGTTGCTTACCTGACTAGGGTTTCAGATATTGACTAGAGATTGACTAGAAGGTTTCATTAAAAAAAAAACCTTCAAAAGCTAAGACGGATTTTTTTTTTCCGTTTTTTACCATACAGCTCAGAAGACTCCTGTTCATATTTTGTGAGGCCTTCATTTTTTTTTTAGGAGAGAAGGGATATTTTAATAACCAGAGAATTAAAAGTAGAATTATTAAATTTAGGACCAACATGTAGATATCCACCAATAGTTGAAGAGTGGCTGGGAGATATGGATTATCTTTCATCATCTCATATTAATGGGAAACTGGAAAATAGCTTCCCTCTGCCATTCCTGGCAGCTAATACTAGTTATGATGATTTCTCTGGGCCCAATTTTAGGAAGGACACTATGATTTCTTGTAATTCTCTGTATCATTTCATCAATTCTCATAACAACCCAGCCACTTAGATGTTACTCCACTTTGCATATTTACTTTGTTGCACAAAGTTAAAACAGCAGAGTTGGATTTTGACCCCAAGTTTTTCTAATTTGACAGCCTATGATTTTTTTCACTTATCTCAACTTAAAAAAAAAAGAGTGATTGTAGATGTTTTATAGCGAGATTATTGCTCTTTCTATGACTTTCTATGACCCCTAGGAACACTGCAATACTCTATCCATCAAGTGTGTTTAGCATTCTGCCCCAGGGAATCTGGCATTTGTATATATTGCAACCAACGTTCGTGTGCCTGTTACTGCACATTCCATTCACAAGTGGGCACGGTCGATCTGCTTTCATCCAGATGCCCATAGTCAACTGTCTCTCCAACTTCGATTGTCTTAACCCTCTCTCTGCATACTTAATTGATAACTACAACCAACTTGAAATGTGTCTTCTGTCTTTTCACGTCTTCATTTCCTCTAGGTTAGAGGGTTCTGGGAGGAATATCATAGAGATAAAATGCCATTTTCTTAAAGCTTATCAAGGGTACATATTGTTAACTTGATCTATTGATTTTAACCTGGATCACCTAGCTAAGGTAGTGTTTATCAGGGTTTTCCACTGTAAAGTTACTCTTTTCCCCCATCTTTCCCTACTGCACTCTTGGAAGGAAGTTGCTGTGCACAGCACACACTTAGGGAGTGGGGGATTATTCCAATTATTTGGGATTATTCTACGAAGCAAATTTGTCTCTTTTCTACATTTCTTAACTTATTCAGTCATGTGTGGGTATCGGTATGGACTCAATATTTACTTTATACTTTGTGATCTAATACTACTTTACTTTTTCATTGCCCAAATTGTTCCAGCTTTGAACACTGGGAGCTCTTTCACTTGGTTCCTCTGTCCCTTTGACACGTCCCACCAATGTGGAGTTTCTTTTCTTCCTTTTTTTTTTGAGCACTAACTGGCACAAGATACGGCTCCAGACTCATTTTGTATATTTATTCTATTCTTCAAATATTATTAAATAGTATTCACTCTGTAATCCTAGTTTTGTAAAATTAATGGAATTGTATGCATATGTAATTGGAATAATATACCTCAAATGTTCGTAGTAGTTATACTGTCTTTGGGTAATGGTGATAGTAATTTTCTATTTGTCTTTTTGTCTAATTACTTTTAGTATTGTATATTACTTATATTTAAAAATCATTAATATTGGATGATTAAAAAGGGAATAAAAATAGGCTGAAGGCAGTAATAACTTCTTTAGAAACGAGTAAGGCAGATGTCTGCTGATGCTCGGGACATGAAGCCAATTTTGGAGAGCTGCAGCTGCCCTCTACTGGTCAGAACTTCAGACCCTCTAGAGAGAAAGGCCAGTGCCCTTTCAGAAATGAAAGCCTGCCACTTTCTGGACAATCACAGTTCTGATCTCTCAGGAGTTAAAAAATATTCAGGCTTCTGCTACAGAATCTATAGACAGATTGAGCTCAGCAACATATTTGAGGTGTCACTATGTGAACTTAAAAATTCCCTGCCATAAATGTGAAGTTCATGCCGTGGGTTGTGAACAGAAATGGATATGTGTGAGAACGGGCCCAGAAAAATATCGCACACGCTGACTTGCCAATAGCGCACCTCTTGAGTCTGATCTAAAGAAAATATCTTCTTGGATGAGGATATTTGGTCCATGACCTCTCTGCTGAGAATGTGACCATGTCTGCTACAAAGTTTAAATAAATAATGCTAAGACTTCATTGGAAAAATCCAAAGGGAAAAAAACCCAACTTCTTTTATGTACTACTCACTTAAGCTTAAACTGTCTGGTGTGAATTTGTGAGAAAGGTCAAAAGTTTAATAAGTGATTTAGCCAAGAAGGAAATTCATGTCTTGAGTAAATGATTATTGGACACACATTCTCGTATGGATTAGGCGCCTGTACTATGTACTAAGAAGCTGCTTGCAAGACAGCCCATGTGGTGCTTGCACTGGTGAGCAGGGACAGACCACAGACAATAAACATCAGTAAATGAATTCTTTGGTAGGAAGGAAAAAGGAAACTGCAGTGAAGGGAGGGTGTTTGGGAAGTCAGGGGTGAAGGTGGGGACAGGTTACTGTATTCAACAGAGGAGTCAGAAGAGGCCTCTTTGAAAAAGTGAGATTTGAGCAAAATTTTTCAATTTTTCGTATCATCTTTTATGTTAAAACAAAAAACCTTCAGCTCATTCTAATTACTCCTAGAATAAAATGCAAATGTTTTAACGAGGCCTCCAGGCCTCTGTGAATTCCAGCCTCTGCTTGGTTCTCCAGCCACATCTTTCACCAGCTTCCTCGGAGCTGATGCTACTGGTCAACACAAGGTTGACATAAGAGAAGCCATATTGTTAAAATTTGCATTGTCTATACTTCTTATCCTTCTGGACGGACACTTGATTATAAAATGTGCTCTTTAGATTTTTTAAATGTTGAGCAAGATATAAAATTCTAATAATACAAAAAAGTCAACATGAAGCCGGGAACAAGAGAATATTTCCAAATGAATGTTAAACAGTTTCATTCCTCTAACCCAGATCTGTGCCCCAGTTGAGCAGGAAGTAGCTAGATCTGTCGTCACCCCAAATCCTTCAAGAATGAGGAATACCACAGAATAGGAAGGCAGAGAGTTAGTCATCGATGATTAAGTAGCTAGGAACTAAAGGTGTTTTTGTCTTTTTGCCACTACTGATTACAGTTTTTAGCAGTTTAACCCACCCATTATTAACCGTGCTGCTTAGTCAATATGCTATCTGACTCCCACTAAATTCTTATAGATAACATCTCCCTGGAGCCTGGGTCGCCATGGTAATGGGTGTGTGAGCTGTTTTGCAGGCCAGTCAAGACCACCAACCCATCAACTAGGTAGGTGCAGATCTCCCATAAGCAATCTTTTGACATCAAGAGGCTAAAAAGTCCACCCTCAGATCATGCTAACACCACCATTTGTGAATGTGGGTCCTATGAAGAGGCATAAAGTCTGCCCACACTTGCACAGATCATCAATTACCGCACCTCTCCTCCCCTCCAAGTACCTCTCTCCACATTTCAGAACACCTTGCCCCCATCCCATAAATATCCCTGAGGCCCTATTTTCAGGGATGTGGATTTGAGACTCATGCTCTTGCTTCCTCACGTGACTGCCTTGTGATTAAACTCCCTCTCTGCTGCAATCTTATCTCAGTGTTTGGCTTTCTGGGAGGTGGGCAAAAATGAACCTGGTTAGGTAACACTGATGCTGTTCCAGTCATATGGAGTTCAGTTTTTCACTTTTGTTTTTTTAAAAATATTTTCTTTAATCACCAAGCTCATTCCCACCTTCAAATCCAAACATCTTTTATCTCTTCTGTCTGGATTCTCCCCCGCGACACACCATTAATCTCCCTGCCTCATACCTACCCTTCAAGGCTCAATTTAAATACCTTTTCCTCAAAGAAGACTTTTCTTGATCACCTACCTTCCCCAAACTAACAGCTCCCTGTGTTTCTGCTTTGGATGTTTATCACAATTACACTGAAATACTGATTTCTTGAATGTTTGCCTCCTCCCACCCCCTGGCCACACTCCACTGCTGAACTCTAAGCTCTGAGATCAGAAGTTGTGTCTTTATTGCAAACACTCTTCCCAGCACCTCATATACTCGGTTCATAGTGGTTACTTACTGGATATTTGTGAAACAAATGAATAAATTATTTGCACAGTTTTTGGTTTGGTTGGTTTTTTCTATGTAGGTAACCTTGATTATCCATACAATTAGAAGGAAACTAATGCAGACATCCTTTAAAACTATGAAGTTTTCTTCTGCCTTCTCTGTTATCAGCCAAATTTGAATCCTGGAGACAAGAAGTCAGACACGATGGAAGCAGAAATTCTTGAATCAAGAAGTCTGTCTGTATTCTCTTGGAAGCTTGTATTTAAATCTGTTCCATACTTGGCATCATGCACAGTCATGGGATTGTAGAAAAGCAGAATGTAGTAGCTTTGATTATAGCAGAGATCTTTAAGAGATGTTACTAGAGGCAGTATAATAAAGCCCATCATTTGGGTGTATGAGAATCAGTGTTTAGGAAATACATTAGGATTTCATTCAAGTACTTCAACTTTGACCAAATGGCTATGAAGGTTTCTGATAGCTGGTGGCTGGAAAAAGACTGGAGCATTGCACAAACTGAAGGCCATCCTTAAAATTCAACCTTGTCTAATTCTATGTGAGAGACTAGTTTTCCCTCTTTGGATTTTGTGTCTGGGTTCCTAAGACCACCCTCAGACTTAATGATTCACTGGAAGAACTCACAGCACTCAAAAATTGTTATACTCATGGCTATGGTTATTATAATGAAAGGAGACAGTGTAAAATCAGCTAAAGGAAAAAGTCACAGGGTGAAGTCTAGAAGAAATTACGTGCAAGCTTTCATGTGACACCTTCTGGTGGAATCTCAAGGGATGTGCTTTATTCCCCTAGCAATGATGGGTGACAACATGCATGAAGTGTTGGCAATGAGGGAAGATCACCTGAGCTTTTCTGTCCGGGATTTTTATTGGTGGTCAATCATTAAGGCATATAGCTCCCACACTAAGCTTCAAGGCCCCAGAGAAAAAGCAGGTATTCACCATAAATCACATCAATAGCATAAACTATATAGTCAAACTGCTATAGCATGGCACAAGGGCCAAGGCATGCAAAAAACACAGTTATCAAAGACAGAGTTTTCCAAGAGCTCAGTGCTTAGATTCCAGGAGCTTTCCTAGGGTCAGTCCTGAAAATAGGCCTTTATTCAAATGTGCAGAGTTTGACCAACCAAGATCTAATCCACGATATTACCATAAGATTTTGAAGAGCATGTCTTAGTTGGTAGAGATACCAAGTGTTGATGAAAGAGTGTAGAAGCCTCTTATCGTTACTCACAGAAGTTGTGTTAGACCTGGGAAGGATGGTAGTTTATTTCATTTTAAATTTTTGGAAAGGCACCAAGGAAAGTTGAAAGTCAAATGTACTCTCATCATGAAATTTTTCTCCTTGTATTTCCAGAGGACCTTTAGCTCCTAGAATAAATATGACACACGGTATGGATCTATGTACCAGGTGTATTTTCTAGTTGTACTCTCCACTTGAGGCAGCTCTTTGGCTAAGAAAAATGTCACCTTCTTTGATAAGATCCTCAATATATCTTCATCAATCAAGATTCTTATAGTTGAAATGCTCAACACTCATTAAAAAGTATGAGAAAGAATGTTACCTATTGGCTCGCATCTCATATAACAAAATGATAAGGAAGACAGACGGAAGCTACAATTAGGGACGCCTGGAACCAGATACTAAAACAACATCAGATGTCTCTCTCCATCTCTCATTTCTACCTCTCATGGGCTGCCAGCTTTATTCTGTTCTCCATAAGCTTTCTCCACTCAGCAGGTAGCATGGACAGCCACGGAAAAGATTCTGACTGACTCATATGCCTAACCTTGGACCAATAAGTGTCATTAGAGGACATCATTTTTTAAGAGATGACTTAACATTGATAAATTTAGCCCTGGCCTCATTTGGGTAGGGTGGTGTATTGGGGTGAACAGTGGCCCTCCAGAACCTATAAATGTTACTTTATTTGGAGAAATTGTCTTTGCATATATAATTAAGTTAAGGATCTTACGGTGAGGAGACTTACATAGGTGAGTCCAAAATCCAGTGATAGGTGTCCTTATAGGAGACACACAGAGGTGAGACACACAGACAGAAGATGAAAACGCAATGTGAGGACAGGTACAGAGATTGGAATCATGTGGCCACAAGTCAAGGAACCACCAGAAGCTGGAAAGAGCAAAGAAAAGATTTTTCCCTAGAGCTTCCAAAGGGAATGCAGCCTGGGCAACACCTTGTGTCAGACTTCTGGCATTCAGAACTGTCAGGAAATACGTTCATGTTGTTTGAAGCCACCACGCTTGTGGTAATTCGTTACAACAGCCATGAGAAACTAATACAGGAGGTTGTTTGGGGTTTCATTCTTTTAACTTTTCATTTTCAGATAACTTTAGATTCACAGAAGAGTTATATGGAGCAGAGAGCTCCTCTTTATCCTTCATCTACTTCTCTCATGTTAACATCTTACATAACGACGACACGTTAATCAAAACTAAGAAATAAATGTTGCTTTAACGCTATTAACTAAACTACAGGCTTTGTTCAGATTTCACTGGATTTTTTTTCCCATTAATGTCTTTTTTTTTTTTCTGTTTCAGCATCTACTACAGGATACCTTGTTGGGCTTAGTCATCTTATGTCTTTATTCTCTTCCAATCTGTGACGGTTATGTGCACCACAGTTGAGAATCAAGAAGGAAGAAGGGATAAGAAGAGAGGAGGAAAGAATAGGTGGAGATGAAGTCTGTATAGTATGGAGGTAGTGGTTCCATAGGAGACATTGAAGATCAAAGGAAACATGGGCATGGCTTATAGAGGCCACTGTTAAGGACTAAATTTTTGTGTCCCCCAAAATTCATATGTTGAAACCCTAATCACCAATGTGATCGTATTTGGAGATGGGGCCTTTAGGAAGTAATTAGGTCATGAGGGTGGAGCTCTCATGATGATATTAGTGCCTTTATGGGAAGAGACAGGAGAGAGCTTGCTTCCTCTCTCTCTCTCCCTGCCATGGGAGGATACAGCAAGAAGGTAGCCATCTGTGAACCACGAGGAGGGACATCACCAAAAACCCAACCATGCTGGAACCCTGATCTCAGACATCCAGCCTCCAGAACCATGAGAAATAAATGTTTGTTATTTAATCCATTCAATGTACAGCCGTTTGTTATAGCCTCCCAAATTGACTAAGACATACACTATCTGATTAGAACTGGCCCTTGCTATGTTCTAGGGAAAAATTTCGTTGTTTGATAAGGCACCTCAGAAGCAAGATCTAGTAGAAAGTACAAATAATCATTCAAAGTAATTACTTGGATTGAGTTGGTAACTAGATCTGCTGGACCAATTCTGGTTCATAGAGCATGAATCTGGGGAGTTATTTTCCATATGATAAATCCTGCTCATTTCTATAAGGATCGAGTAGTTGACTAAATGTTGTCCCTTATTTATTACCACTGGGCCATGGTATTTCCTAAGGTATTTGCTCAGTTCTCCTTGTTCCTCCCAGGCCTCTCCTGCTGGTTTAATGTAGAGCCTCACACTACCTCTGTGTTCATGCCTCATTTCATAACACCACTGACTATCTCAGTCTCCCTGTGGCGTGGGCTACACAACACCACAATCTCATTCTTACCTGCTGTGGGGGAAGCTGCAGCAACTCCAGTGCCCAGTGCAAAGCTTCCTGAACCCAGAGAGACTTTGGCCTCCCCAGTTACCATCAGGGGGACTGGGTAGCACAATACACAAGTGTTGAGGATTTCAGACTATTGGGGCAAAATTTGGTCAATGAGAGTGAGGAAAAAGGAGGAAACAACATATTATTTCTTCACATTTACTCACTATACACCTCTCTCCCCAAAGAGTCATCTTGAGAAAACTATTTCCATTAGCTTGTCCATACACATCACCTAGCAACCAGCTATGTTTCTTGTGGTCAGTTTGGTAACATGCCACCTTGAATGCAATTTTTTTGCTTCAACCTTGATGACCTGAGATTGCACTGCTTCCTAAAGCGTTACCATGTTACCACATAAACTTTGCTTCGGGCTCTATTTTCTAGGGGCACTTTGACTCATCACTCTTCTACCACAACACAGACACAGATGGTCTGCCAAGTAGCATGTTCATTTCATTGATGTCAGCAGGAGCAGACGTTCATATCCAACTATGTTGATTCCTTCCTTTAGTCTATCTTGGAAGCATTTAAGAATTTCTGCTCTTGAAGCTCTCTTTCAGTTGGGGACACACATCAAGATGCAGCTGTTGCATCAGGAGCTGCGATTCCGTAGGCCTGCCAACTGGTACATTCCATTATACAATAAGAATTCTTGGGATGTGGAATCCAAAACACCAGCCAAAGGCATAGCTTAATATCCCCACAGTGGTGTGCAGTGACATAAATGTAAGCATCAATTTTATCTTTCCTGATAAATAGAAAACTGGAAATGGTACCTTTGCATAGTTGCTTGCCAAAGGTGGACATGGGCTTTCTGCAAAGACTTGGAGCTACACAAAGGAGCATGATGATTGTGCTGAATTAACTCTGAATAACTGAGAAGAGAAAGATTGATAACATGTTGAACAGTTGAAGAGTGTCCCCCGAAAATTCAAGTCTTCGGAACCTCATATGATCTTATTTGGAAAAAGTCTTTTCAAGTGTAATTAGTTAAGGATCTTGAAATGAAATCCCTCTGGACTTAGCATGGGCCCTAAATCTAAAGACTAGTGTCCTTATAAAAAGAAGAGGGGTCCCAGAAACATGGAGAGGAAGGCCATGTGAAAACAGAGGCAGAGATTGAAGCTATGCTGCCACAAGCCAACGAATGTCAGGATCCACCAGAAGCTGGAAGAGGCAAGGAAGGATTCTCCCTTAGAGCCTTTGGAAGGAGCATGGCCCTGCCACCAACTTGATTTCAGACTTCTGGCATCCAGAATTGTGAGAAAATAAATTTCTGTTCTTTCAAGCCACTCATTTTATGCTACTTTGTTAAGTTTGTTATGGCAAACCAAAGAAAACAACACAACACAGTGGGAGATCCCAAAGCAGTTGCAGAAAATGTCAATCGGCTAAGAGAAATACGGATAGGAGCGGGCATAGGGAATATACACAAACAACAAGAAGCTTGATGTCAGGTCATGTCTTTGCCTCACTCCACAGCTTTTACCTATTTACTAGAAAACTAGTAGCAGTCCCTCCAACTGGGTTTGCAAATTGCACCTGCTCAAGTTACATTCAAAGAGCAGAACATTTCTTCATACCAAATATATAATTGTGTAATACAGGGGAAGTGATATATTCTTCCATGGTCACATGCACCAGTCTTGTAACTACAGCTTTAAATAATGATCCTTCTATCAATCTACTAGAATTCTAAGTCTGTGTTCTGCTTATGAACTTATTACAATAAATATATTAGGTTTCTAGAGGTATCATAACAGGTTTTTTTTTTTGAGGAAGGTTAGCCCTGAGTTAACTACTGCCAATCCTCCTCTTTTTGCTGAGGAAGACTGGCCGTGAACTAACATGCATGCCCCTCTTCCTCTACTTTATACGTGGGACACCTACCACAGCATGACGTGCCAAGCGGTGCCATGTCCGCACCAGGGGTCCGAACCAGCGAACCCCAGGCCGCCAAGAAGCGGAATGAGCGAACTTAACCACTGCACCACTGGGCCGGCCCCAACATTTTTTGATTACTTGACATCATTGAGTAAGGAACGACTTTAAATTTCTCTCTTATCTAAGTTTAAAAAGGGTTGCCACAATTTAAGGATTAAAGGATATCGTTATTAATGATAGATATACTAGTATATCAAATTTCATATCATTTCAAGGATCATAAGTACAGGAACTAAAGTTTGAAATGAGTACTTAAGGCTGAAACTAATGTATTAGTCATAGTTTGCCTGGATTTTAAGCAAAGTTATAGCTCTAAAATCTCCTTTTCTTTAGCTGATTCTGCTTCTCTTTTTGACTTATTCCCACTTCTTTTCTGTAATTCTGTAATCCTCAGTGTGGGAAAAACTATGAAGATAGAACAAATTTATCAATTAGAAATCTCACATTCTGTTTCTGATTTACTCTATAACCTAACATCTCATACAGTTTCACTGTTCCCAGCTGTGGAAAATTATACAGTTACCCTCTAAAGCTCTTTGAGACTTTTGGTGTTACTCTAGATACAATGATCCATCATCAACCTAACAATGGACTTGTTGATCTCATTGAATGATCTCTGTTTCTTTTATTTGGATATACTGACTTCCTAGCTCTGTATGAAGAAGGCTCCGCATAGCTAGAATATTTCTTCACTGACTCAAATTGTCTCCTAGATAAAAACACCAACAAACCAAAACAAGCTTACACAAGTGGAAAACTTCACATTGTTGAGGAATGAATGACAACCTCAAACGTGTGAATAATGTTTCATTCACAGCTGTTGTGGTTTTCGTCTAGTTGGCAAAATGTCTAAGTCTAGGCTTTATCTACCTATTTTAGTTAGAGAAAGTTGTTTTAATATCTGATGGCCCTCATTGTATAACTCTTCAAGGGTGTGTACTTTCAACTGATTTTACCCTCCATCCTATAGTCATAATGATGGGGTTTGCAATTGATTAAAACCTACAGATCTTTACTTCAAAATTTCCTTAAAGCCTTTACTGTAGAATTACTTTTTGTAACAAAAGGCTACTTATATTCTTTGTAGCTATTATCATGTTTTCTGGTACTGCTAAGGACCATTTCTTGATAACGGTGCATTTCAAAATAAGTAATTTTAATAATGATGTGTTGTATTATTTTTATATAGAAATAACATATTTGCAAATTGGCATCCCCACACAATCAAAGGGGTCATTCAGGCCCATTCCAAACCAACTGAAATGCTGACACACTTTGCAGGAATCTACAGATTGAGCATGTTGACATTCTAGTTTTTACCTGGCTTTGATGGCAAATTCCAACTTTTGGAGAAAGGGTTTACCTTCCTTGAGTGAAATTTTCTGACCACAGGACACAACTGTGATTATTTTGAATCTCATGATGCTCTCTTTTTGTAATGAGGCTATACACACCTCTAGGAAAAAATACTAGTTTCTCCATTTGCTGCACTAAAGAATAAGTTTAAAAAAAGTGTGAGTGTGTATGTGCATGTGTGTTCCAAGGATTGAGTAGAAATACATCATACTCCTAACACCTGAAATAAACAAGTGACAATAGACACAGGAACATTAACCAACAAACAGCTCTTCAGTAGTGTGAGATTATTTATCTTTCCCTTAGAGAATTCTTTCTCTGCAAGCCATTCCTATCACATTTTCTTTCCACCTCTCCCTCCTAGAATCATGAGACATCTTCAGTCATGGATCATTATTTTAAAGATGAGATAATTCTTCAGGAATGACTTTCAAAGTGATTTTGCCACAGTGAATACTCTGTTGAATCATTAACATAAGACTAAGCATTTTAAATTTTATGTCTCATGATTTCCACACGGAGAGAGTCAATGAGTAATTACTTATTGTCAAAAGAAATGTGATTTTGACTACAATAACATTTGTTTGAAAAAAATAGAATAAAATAAATATAAGAATTATATTTTTTTAAAAAGAAGACAGATGTAGAATCTAGGCAGATGTTCTTTAAATAGGATTTTAGTCAGAATTCATATTTTGATCATATTTTTCAGAAATGGTAAGATTAAATAACTGGAAATTATAAACCTATCTCTCAAATCAGAGTTCCCATTTTTTTTTCCTAAAAGTTAATGTCAAACTTATACAACTTTATTTTCTGTCCATAAAATGTAAACTTTTTACTGTAACCAGAAAAGTAAAAATAGAAACAGGCATTAGCCCTAATAATCTCAATGAAATGTCTTTTGCCTGGATCTAATTGCATTAAATATTTTGAAAGTCACCATATACATTTAAATTGTAGTGAATATAAAATCCACCTAGTCAATAAATATAGTCCTCAATCCTCTGTCACAGAAAGCTCATGGTATGGGGGAGACACAAGAGAGTCAAAATAAGTGTAATGTGTTGACAGACAATGTGGGTTAGAGAAAAAGAAGAAAAGCTTTACTGCACAGATGGGGACTGAAAATTAATAGAAGGTTGCTGGGTGGAGAAAAGAACAAAGGGAGGTTGAAACAAAAGAATAAAATGTGCAAAGCCTTGGAACCATGAAAGTATATAGACCATTCAAAGAAGGCAATAAAGAGATGGGGATGGAGAAGGAAATAGAGATGGAGATATAGAGATACAGAGATTAGAGAGAGAGAGAGAGGGAGAGGTAGAGACAGAGATAGAGGTGGGGTAGGAGTGAGGTAGGGATAGGGGTAGGGGTAGAGATCTCCCAACATGGACACGTAATCTCTTCTCAAGAGTTACAACCTCGATTGACCATAGTTTTAGTGGACAAACCCAGTGGCTTATGAGAACAAAGACTTGAGCACTGTTTTGAATTAGGGGATGTTTTCCTCTTTCCTGATCAGCCCCTCCTCATAAAGCGTGCTCCCAATAGTAGAACATCTCTGGCTTTTCATAACCGCTCAATCATTATTTCCCCAGATGGGATTGTTTGACAAATTTGTGATCATGATTGGCATTCTTTGCTCTGTTTTGCTATCTTCCTTCTGTTTGGAGAGCCATCCTGTCCACGGACAGCACAGTTAAAAGCTGCTCAAAGCTAGGGAATAAACTCCATGGTCTAGGTAGTTCTTGTAGGTTGAGACCATAATTTAAGCCAATGCTGCCTGGGAGTGGCCTGGCAAGTGTGTCTGATTTTGGATTCCTTCAAGAAATTTGATCATGAAGGAAACAAATGGTGAAGGAAAGACTGTAATGTGAAGCAGAGGTTAAGTTATTGAAAGGTTTATCTGTTAGATTTTGATTTTTCAGTGGAAGAATTCTGAGTGTGTTTATTGTTTGAAATGAGTCATGGGGAAGAAAAGGATTAAAAATACAAAGATGATATGAGTTGGGTGAAGAGGAAAATTGCGTGAAGCAAAAGGTGAATGGATCCAAGTGCCCAAAGAGAAGCTCTTCTAAGGAAGTAAGTATAGGTGCTATTGAGGTAGCTATAGAAATAGGAGACGGAAATGGGGCGAAGTTCTAGCTTATGACATCTGTTTTCACCTTGGAATGGAAAGCAAAGTTATTTCCCAAGATATCAAAGTTGTGAAAATAGACCTGGGACCTAAAATTAAGATGTAAAAATTTGACATATTGGCCAAAGGTGGCATCTTAGAATGGTGGATTTTTCTAATGCTACCACTACTTGTAAGGCAAACATTTTTTTCTGAGTAGCTGTATTTTCTTTAAAGGAATATGTACTAAGGCAACTGTGTGCTAATTAACTATAAGTTAATCTAAATAAACAATTTTTTATTCCTTGTAGAATTCTGTTTCTATATATTCCACATATTTTTTCTCCAAATTTAATTTGGACCTTTAATTGCTTCATCAAAATGGCCTGAGGGAGGGGCTGGCCCCGTGGCCGAGTGGTTAAGTTCACGTGCTCCGCGGCAGGCGGCCCAGTGTTTTGTTGGTTCGAATCCTGGGCGCGGACATGGCACTGCTCATCAAGCCACGCTGAGGCGGCATCCCACATGCCACAACTAGAAGGACCCACAACAAAGAATATACAACTATGTACTGGGGGGCTTTGGGGAGAAAAAGGAAAAAAATAAAATCTTTAAAAAAAAAATGGCCTGAGGGAGCACTTAAATTATTGAGAAGATAAAAAATGCAGTTGGTAAATTACATTTACTTTAGTGAAGATGTATATATATATGTATTTCTAGAAACACCTTAGGATCCTATACAAATACTTTTATTGAAATGAAACTGAATATTTCTGATATGAATCACACAGTATTTCTCTGATATTAAAAGTTTACAACATCCATTAGGGAAATATGACCTGTTCACTGCCTAAATATGCTATTCCTAGTTTATAGAGGAAATTTCATATATGAAGGTTTCACCTCCTGATTCACAGTGCTTGACTTGTAAATGGTATTTTACATAGCAGTGTTGCTTATGAATCATTTATATCAAAGAACTATTAGTTATAAGGTGTTTTATACATTCCTAGTTCATGTAAAAAGTAGAGGTGGAGTTAGAAAGTATTCAATGAGTATGCTTTTCCTCTTTTAAGAACATAATTATGAGTCATTCATCAGTGAAACTCTAAGTCTATGACACATCTTTAATGATACATCTTCAGAGCAGGGCCATATGGAAGCTTTGAGAAAGTAACGTTTTCAGTGAGGTCAATTCTATGGGATTCTTCTTTATCCTAAAACGTGGCTTTGATAGTCAACCTATCCTTTTTTGTTGTTGTTGTGAGGAAGATTGGCCCTGAGCTAACACCTGCTGCCAATCTTCCTCTTTTTGCTGGAGGAATATTGTCCCTGAACTAACATCAGTGCCAATCTTCCTCTATTTTGTATGTGGGATGCTGCCACAGCATGGCTTAATGAGCAGTGCATAAGTCTGCACCCAGGATCCAAACCTGTGAACCCTGGGCCACTGAAGTGGAGTGTACAAACTTAGCCACTACCCCACTGGGATAGCCCCAAGTCTATCTTTAAAAACATGACTTCAGGGGCTGGCCCCGTGGCCGAGTGGTTAAGTTTGCGCGCTGCGCTGCAGGCAGCCCAGTGTTTCGTTGGTTCGAATCCTGGGCGCGGACATGACACTGCTCATCAAACCACGCTGAGGCAGCGTCCCACATGCCACAACTAGAAGGACCCACAACAAAGAATATACAACTATGTACCGGGGGGCTTTGGGGAGAAAAAGGAAAAAATAAAATCTTTAAAAAAAAAAAAAAAAAACATGACTTCACAGCTATATACACAGGTATATATATAAATACATGTAAATTATAAAAATTATAATGTATTTAAACTATATAAATGTACTTAGATTTGAAGTTCTTCAAACTTCAAAACCAAATTGTTTTAAAACATTATATAGGAGATTATATCTGTTTATGTGTGTATATATATATTTGTGTGTATATATGTTTATTTATCATTTTATTTAAGTTTCTTTGAAAAAAATGTGTTCTAGAAATGTGTATTTTGATGACAGAGCAGAAAGAATTCTATTGTTTTATGATTTAAAATATATAGAAATAATAACCATCCGCAGCTGTGTTGAATAAGTGTAAATTAAAGATACTAGTAACTTTGTTTTTTGTATAATTCCATAAAGAATAATTATATTTTCCCATATCGAATATATTTTCAGTCCCATTTTGAATATGTTTCCTTTTAATTGATTTCTTATGAAGGATGATTTAGCAGAAGTGTTATTTGGGCCATTTAGAATCCATTCTCCCTTCAGAGAGTAACACTTGGATTTACCTCTCAGGGTTCATGATTTGGGAGAGTTCATTGCTACCCAGGTTTTGGAGTATGCTTATTACTCAGGCCTGGACAATCTGAGGCAATCTACATCTCCCTTACCTAAGCCAAGAAGACGAGCCAATGAGAGGGCATCTTGAGGGCACCAAATATAGGCATACACTGAAGCTTACACTTGTAGTTATCTCAAGTGAAGACTTCTACTAAGCTAGAATTTATCTTTATCATTAACATTTTTTTCGTTATCTTATGAATTCATGTTCTTTGGACTAATTTAAATTGGGATAGCCATGTATTATGCATATTATTGATGGGTTATCTTCATTTCCTGAGCCTCATCTTTACAGATGAAAGGGACTTCAGCTTGAATAAAATTCTTGACTTCTCTTGCCAATCGTCACTCACTTCTCTCCATGGAAGAAAAATGACTTCACTTCCTGGTAAGCTTGGGGGAAGAAACTGAGTATACCTAGACCACTCCTCTCTCTCTCTTCTTTTCATAACCAATCTATCTGCAGGACACAAATTCACATTTGCTCTCTTCTTTTGCATTAATCTAAGTGAAGAGAGCTCCATTCCTGTGATAGAGACCCACAGTTGCCTTGGTTATGCCTGTGACTGGAGCAGAAACTGTAATAGAGTGGAAAGCTTAAATGTTTAGTCGGGTATTTAAGACACTTCTCTAATCCAGCTTCTATCAATGGTAAACTTTTATTTTGAACTGTGTCATCTGGACATATGGCATTTCATGGTCCTGATTTAGGGAGGAGAACAAAGAGATAGCATTAACTTACCCACATTGGATCCTGCACTTTTATGACTACCCCAGCTATTTAATATGCTATAGATCGGATCTGTTCCATTGTAGTATACATATAATGTACCTCCCCTCACTGTGTGACAGTTTTTTCCAAAATAAGAAGCTGTCTGCCTTATGAGTTTTTGCTTATTATCACCTCCTTGAGGAATTCTTCTACTATCCCTGTAATATTGGGTTAGATACCTCTCCTGCTTGCAGGAATAGTACTATATTTGATAATTTGTTCCAGATTATCACATTTTTATTGACTCTTTACTTGTCTGTGTCTAATACTAGTTATGGAGCTTTTTGTTGGTATCAACTTCACTTATTGACCATTGTAATACCAATGACCAAGTAGATAAATAGACATCAAATACTTGTGTGAGAAATGCATTAAAGAAAGAATGATTGAAATAACAACTTGATGAATAGATAGTAGAATACACTCGTGGTCTACAGGGCACTTTGGCATACATTGTCGTTTTGCATCTTAATAATAGCGCTATTCAAAGACAAACGTGTGACATACTCTTTTTAAACATAAGTATACTACACTTGTCTAATTTTTAAATGTAAGATGCCATGTATTTTAGTAACAGTGTGTATTATAAATATATTTTGGTTAGCTTTTGGTGTATACAAAAATACTCTTAAACTTAGTGTTTTTAAAAAAACACATATGTGTTGATGATTCTATAGGTCTGTAATTAGGGCAGGGCTTAGTTGGGACATCTCATCTCAGCTTCATGTGGTGTTAGCTGGGATCACTCATGCATTTGTGGTTAGGGGCAGGCTGGTTGGGGGCTGGCTGGTCAAGGATGACCTCACTTACATGTCTAGAAGATGCCTCAACCTGTCATCAAGGCTACTCCAGTTCTGTTTCAAGGCCAGCTTGGACTGGAGACTGGTTTTCAAGAGTGTGAGAATGTTAATTGCAAGATTTCTTGAAGCTTGTCATAGAAATCTTATAACATCATTTCTGCCACATACTATTAGTCAAAAGTTCTGACCAAAGTCATCTTTTGATGGGAGAAGCAGCAAAATCATGTTGTAGAGGGGTGTGCATACAGAGATAAAAAGTTTTGCAACCACTTTTTGCAAACTACCATAAAATGTTAATTTAAGACTGTAAAGATAGGGGAGACTAATATTTATTAAGCACCTACTGTATTGCAGGTATTTGCATATCTTACTTCACTCATTAATCATCATAGAAATTCTATATGACATGTATTATCTTTACTTCACAGTTAAGGATATTGAAAATCAAGAAACTTAATGAACATGTCCCAGTGTCCATAGCCAATAACTGATACAGCAAGCCTTCAAAAACTCGAGTCTACACAATTTCAGAGACTATGTTATGCCACAGAAGGGAAAGTTAAGTAAAATTAATGAACAACATATCAGAGCTACAAAGATTGGGATGGGGAGCAATGAGAATAGCTTATTTAGGATAATACTTTTATTGATTATCTACTGATAGATTCACAAACCATCACAAAACTTAATTTTTAAAACAACTATTTAGCTCACAAATATGTGTATTTGCAACTTGGGCTGAGTTCACTTGTGTAGTTCCTCTATTGTTCTTGTCTGGGCTCTTAAATATGTCCATAGATAGCAGACATTAACTAAACAGCTTTGCCTCTGGTGATTGGCTAGCTATTCACTGAAGTCTGGAAAATGGCAGAAAAAAAAAAATATTTGCAAAGGCTAGTAAAGCAGAGAAAAAACTATCATTGGAGAGTATGATACCAAAATTAGTAGCAGAATTATCTTGTGAACCCTGCCAAGATGATTTCCAGGTAGAATGTTGAAAGTGTCATTGGGCTTCTTGTGTTTCTTTTGATAAGATATGAAGAGCGGGAGATGATGCATTTGTGATTAAAATTTAGAGGGAATATACAGGAAAGGACAAATTAGGCTAAAAGCAAAATTTCTTCTTATCCCTAGTCTCAAAAGTAGATAAAAGATTCTCAAAATAAAATGAGATTTGGGGGCCAAAGGTCATTCAAACATGACTCTGAGACTCTTTTTAAGGCCTGTCATAGACTGAGTGTTTGTCTACCTTCAAAATTCATATGTTGAAACTTAATCCCCAATGTGATGATATTTAGAAGTGGGACCTTTGAGAGGTGATTAGATCATAAGAGTGGAGCCCTCTTCAATGAGATTAGTGTCCATATGAAAGAAACCCCAGAGAGCTGTCTTACCCCTTCTGCCATGCGAGAACACAGTGAAAAGATGGCCATCTATGAACCAGGTAACAGGCCCTCACCAGACAATGAATCTGTTGGCACCTTAATTTTGGACTTCTCAACCTTAGAACTGCGAGAAATAAATTTTTGTTGTTTATGATCACCCAATCTATGGTACATTTTTATAGCAGCCGGAACTAAAACAAGGCCTCAGAAATATTTATGGTATGGTAGACCTTCTCAACTAGAAAGATGGGTTCTATTATTCTCAAGGACATGGTCCCACAGCAACGAACCCTCCAGCCAAAGTAGGTAGTAACCTTTTTTGAAAACAAATGTAGATATGGCTTAATTTTTTTTAATGGAATAGGGTAAAATCCAGCGCTTAAAAATGCTACAAAGTCTTTAAGGAAATTTACCAGTAAATAGCCACCAGCTTGGACTAAGGGGATTGGAATTGCTCAAATTGCAAACAGGTCTTTGGGCGTGCACGTTTCTTGAAAAGAAAACAGAGTGAGAAAGCTGTTGAGTTGCCAACACAAGTTGTTTCTCAGGGAAAAGAAAGACAGTTCAGTGGGCAGGGCCCAAAGTCCAGAGAGTTTAGCTAAGAGCTATAGAATATTATTAACTAGGGAGCTACATCCAGGAAGCAGTAGAAACAGTGGAATGGGGAGTCATTCCCAGCGAACAGAAGCAGACCTTAATCAAGGAATAGTCTCTGTCCCCAGATTGAGTGGGTGTAGCAATATTTGCCTATCTAGACTTCTATGTTCCAGTTATTACGTGCCTTCCAATCTTCCCCTTTTTAAATAGAAATCTTAGTGGTGATTATCTTGTCCCTGCCTTTCCATGATATGTTGGGTATGCGAATATTTTGTTGTTTATTTCATGGATTTTTGGATTAGGAAGAGTCACATCTAAGGGCTACCTCTAGACTTGAAGTGGATCATGAGATACTGGACTTTGACCCCGATACTGTAACTGGATGACACCTTTGAGGGTCCTGGGTTATAGGTAAGTATATTTGGCATGTAAGTGGTATGTACATTTTTATGATCAGAGAGCAGGTTGTGCTATATCATAAAAATGGCTACAAATTATTCTCTTTCTGGATCCTTTTCCTTGCAAATGTGATGTTGCAGATGACGCCAACAAGAGAGAGATTTTATTTCCCCAGCCCTGTAATCAGGTTTGATCATGTAGCTTGCTTTGGCTAATGGAACCTTATCTTACGTGATGCAAGTAGAATCCTGAAATGCACTTGCATATCATGTTTGACCTCTTGTTGCTTTGGAATTCATCTGTCTTATAAAGAAGCCTAGGCCACCCTGCTAGATGATGAAAGATCTATGGCACAACAACTCTAGTCGTGTCAGCCAAGTGCCAGTGCCCAAACTAACTGCTAACTGAGCATAAATGAATGAGCGTGGTTGACATCAACAGACTCTGGAAAAAAAACAGAAGAAATACCCCAGTAGAATCTTCACCTAAATGCACGGCTTTTGTTTAAAGCCAATAATTCTGGGATGGTTTGTTACATAATAAATCTAAATGATGAACCATGTAACTGTCATTTTTCCTGACGTTACTTACATTTTACACAAATTGTTCAAAACGTCATCAGGTTAGCTTTAAGAATCATGTCTAAATATTTATTTCCTGGTCAGCATCATGCCAGCACAAGACATCTTTCTTTTTGTACCCCCTTCAGCCATAAAGCTTTGGCATCCATCTACAGGCAAAAGTGCCTTTAAGAGAGTTCTGGGCCCAGCATCATATGCCAAGGGACCCAGGAGGAGTCTTGCTCTCCTGTGAGTTGTGTTATATGCAGACAGACCTCAGTCTTGGCTGTGGATCTTGCAGAGGCCTGTGAATTGGCTCCAGTTTCTCTCACCTGTGATTTGGGAACCCCTGAACACTGACTTAAAGAATCACTCACAGAAGAGAGAGCCTTTGTGGGAGTCTACATTTCCAGAGAAGTTCCAGCACTCTGTTGGAGGAAAAAAATACAAATTCGGATGCATTGGATTGGGTAAGAGGAAGAGTTTCCCTTTACCTGTGTCACCCACCCCCCAAAGTGGTACAGCCTAGGGCCAAGAAAGATCTTCCTTGGCCCAGGATTTCTCCCATGGGGGGAAAATAGACTATATGAGTGAGAATCCAGCTTTCCCAGTTGTGTGGGATGTTGTCAAAGGGGTTCATTTCTCTCTCACCCCATCTAAGGGACTAAGTCAGGAGCTCCACAGTGGAGGAAGAAAGAGTCTGGCAGAGTGGCAGATAGGTCTCTCAAAGGGCGTTAAAGGGACCCAAATGCAAATTGCACCATGGATTCAGTCAAGAAGCCCACTCATAAGCTGCTGGGAGCGCCTCACCTGTGGATCCTCCTAACTGGCCTGCACTTATCCCCAGTGCTCCACATGCCTTACCCACACATCCCGACCTTGTGGCCAGCTCCCTGTGCATGGTACAAGCAGGCTTTAGCATACAGCTAGTGAGCACACACAGAACATTGGCAGAATCTGTGGGCCAGAGAGAGACCATGAATTGAGCTGTAGCAACACATTTGAGAAAACAAAAGAGAGGCTATCAGTACTCAGCCTAGTGTGTTGCAAGATCCAGAGAAAGGAAAAAAGCTTAAAAATTCTGCCACAAGAAGGAGCAAGAAGCATGGAGCAGGTGTCTCTATAGAAGGTCTGAGAAAACCTCAGGATCTCTAGCAGGGCTGATGGAAGGTATTTCTTCCCTGAAGGAAATTAGTAAAGATTGAAGGGGATGGCTGCTACTTCAAATGCAGAGAGCAATGCAAAACTTCAAGGAACATGAAAAATCAAGGAAACATGACACCACCAATCCATTCACAAGAGCGCCGAAAACAAAACATTTAGGAGTAAACACTTAGGAATAAATTGAACCAGGGCGGGGAAAGATCTGTACACTGAAAACTACAAGACTGATGAAAGAAATTGAAGAAGACACAAACGAATGGAAAGATATCTCATGTTCACAGATCAGAAGAATTGATATTTTAAAAATGTCCATATTATCCAGATAGATTCAATGCAATCTCTATCAAAATCCCAAAGGCATTTTTCGCAGAAATAGAAAAAAAAAATCTTAAAATTTGTATGGAACCAAAAAAGACCCTAAATAGCGAAAGCAATCCTGAGAAAGGGGACTAAAACTGGAGGCATCACACTTACTGATTTCAAACTGTACTACAAAGCTATAGTAATCAAAAAAAGATGGTACTGGCATAAAAATAGAAACATAGATCAATGGAACAGAATTGAGACCCCAGAAAGAAACCCTCAATATAAATGCTATAAATAAACAGTCAACTAATATTTGACAAGGGAGCCATGAATACTTGATGGGAAAGTACAGTCTCTTCATTGGAAGGTGTTGGGAAAACTAGATAACCACAGGTGGAAAAATAAAATTGGACCCCTATCTTATACCACTTACAGAAATTAACTCGAAATAGATAAAGATGTAAACGTAAGAACTGAAACCATAAAACTGCTAGAAGAAAACACAGAAAAAATTTCCTGACACTGGTCCTGGCAAGGATTTTTTGGATATGACACCAAAAGGACAAGCAACAAAAGCAAAAATTAATAAGTGGGACCACATCAAATTCAAAAGCTTCTGCACAGCAAAAAAGAAAATCGACAAAGGCCAACTATGGAACTGGAGAAAATATTTGCAGTTCATATATCTGGTAAAGGGCTAATATCTAAAATTTATCAACTCATAAAACTCAAGAGCAGAAAAACAATTAATCCTATTAAAAATGGGCAGAGGAAATGAATAGACATTTTTCCAAAGAACATGTACAAACGGCCAACAGGTACATGAAAAGATGCTCAACATCACTAAGTATCAGGGAAATGCAAATCAAAACCTCAATGAGATATCACCTCACACCTGTTAGAAAAACTATCATAAAAAAGACAAGAGAGAAGAGAAATGTTGGCAAGAATGTAGAAAAAAGGGAAACTTTTTATACTGTTTGTGGGAATGTGAATGATACAGCCCCTATGGAAAATAGTATAGAGCTTTCTCAAACAATTAAAAGTAGAATTACCATATGATCCAGCAATCCCACATCTGGGTATACATCCAAAGGAAATGAAATCAGCATCTTGAGGAGATATCTGCATTCCCATGTTCATCGCAGCATTACGCACAATAGCCAAGATACGGAAACAACCTAAGTATCCATCAAAAGATGAAGATATATACACAATGGAATATTATTTAGCCATGAAAAGAAGGAAATCCTGCCATTTGCAACAACATAGATGGACCTTCAGGGCATTATGCTAAGTGAAATAGTCAGATGGATAAAGACAAATACTGTATGATAGCACTTATATGTAGAATCTAAAAATGCCAAACTCAGAGTAGAATGGTTACCAGGGGTGAGAATGAGGGGAAATGGGGTGATATTAGTCAAAGGGTGCAAACTTCCAGTTATAAGACAAATAAGGTCTGGAGAGTTAATGTACGGCATGGCGATTACAGTTAAGAATATTGTATTATACATTTGAAAGTTCCTAAAGAGTAAATCTTAAATGTTCTCACTATCAAAATGGTAATTATGTGACATGACTGAGGTGTTAGCTAAAGCAGTGTTGGTAAGTATTTTGCAATATATATGTGTATCAAATCAACATATTGTATGCCTCAAACTTATACAATGTTATATGTTAATTATACCTCAATAAAGCTGTAGCAAAGAAATAAATATTAATTTCCCATAGAGAGGGGTGACTGTAATCAAAATAAAGATTGAATGTGAAGAGAATAAATGTGTCAGACTGGATGTTTCAATAGTCAACGTACAAATCGACAATTCTCTCTACAAATTTTAGTCATTGCAGCTTTCTTGAGTTTCAGTTATGGATAATAACAGGAAGTCTAGAACTCTAATAACCACCTCCAACTTCTAACTCAAAGGTCCCATGTCATTCTTTTTTACATGCATGCATTTCCAAAAGCTTTTGAATTTCTTGAACTGTTCATTTTCAATGTACTAATGGGAGCAAAGAGGCACTGGCTATTGGCTTTGGACAATTATTCTCTGCAGATGTTGTACCAATTATTTGACTGGTGGAAATCTCAGTCGCTAGCAACTCTGAAGATAGGCCACCACTCTCTCATTACATTCCTGATGCTCTTAGCAAAACAGCCAGCAATCTCTGAGTTGAAGCTCTTTCAATCCTCTGTTGGTCATTTCCACTGAAGACCAGGCCATCCTAGAAATATTTGGATACAGTGGTACCTGTATCTGTCAATTTACAGATGAGCAGAGGAGAGTCAACATTAGCGAAATGGCCTTCTGAGCACCAGAGTGAGGTCACGGCCGTGTAGCCGGGAAGTTAAGGTACATGGCAGGGGTTGAGTCTCTCCAATGACAGTTGTAGACAGTCAGATTTGAGTCTGTTTGAGAGAAGAGGAGATCCAAAGGGGGATCAAACTCTGGCTATGATAGCAAAGCTGATTCCAAAAGTCAGAGGGGAGTATAGTAGTGATGGCTAAATCTTCTGCTGAGGCTGCTGCCATCAAGACTAAAGGAGTCTCTTCAACAGAAATATTTAAAGTATTGGGTTGTATTTAAATACCTCCATAAGAATTAAACCTTCAGGAGTTACTGCTCCTTAACATCTTTTCAAGAAGTTTAAGGAAGAGTCTAATGAAGGATAATCCCAACACTAGTGGAGAATGATTCCAATTCATAAGGGCATGACTTCAATTGCTGCCTGAAATTTGATCATGGTGCATGAACAGAGCTCATCCTATAATTATACCCTCCACTTCATGCAAAAAATTCTCAAATGTCACAACTCCTCTAAAATATAACGTGTTGTTACATATTACAAAGGAGAATTTCTTGTATGTCTTTAAAAGCAATAAGGTTTTTGAAACGGTTTTAGAAATTCTGAAATTATCCTTTAAGCTTCAACAAAATTACGGTTAACTGAGGCAAAAGAATTAGCCTTAGAGAGGATAATCTACATTTCTCAATATTGCTAAAAAAAAAAGCTAGACACAAAAAATAAAAGGCAAACACATTCCCTTATCTATCTTTAAAATTATTCTAAATATTAGCAAGCAATAAAAGGGGAAATCAATTCATGATAAAATCATTAGATTATTGGAAAGATTTATTTTTAAAATTTAAATAATTCATGGCAGTGTATTATCAACACATTCCTTTTATTAAGATCAAGATATTTCTTAGTATGTTTTTATTTTAACTTTGATGAAATAGAAAAGCAAATAACTCCTAAATATTTTTCCCATATTAAAGATGACTACCTTTAAAGGTGGTTCCCATTTATGGTAAAATACTGTTTCCTGTTTTACTGCATGCATGTATGTTGTATTCAAGCTTATTGCAATGAGACATGTGAACAAGGGCATAAGTGATTCAAAAGAAATCGCATGAAAAGCCATGTCATATTGAAGCTTTTATGAGTTAAATTTCTTTTAAAGTTGGCTGTGGAACTTTGTGGTTTGGTTCCCATTCAACAAAATTCCCAATGTTTATATAATGCCAAACAAAAGAAAATATGCTGTGGAAGTTTGGTAGAGGAATTGAAATTTTAGGTTAAATACTTCAGTCCAAATGCAAAATTAAAGAAAAAAGTCTGTTGAAATTAAGTGTATGGTTAAAATATATGAAATAGAAATAATCAGATTACCAAAAATTTGATCCAATAGAAGCTTTCTTTTTGATTTAAGGGCATTTACAAAAATGAAAAGACAACTATTCAGAGAATAAGTTTTTCCCTTCATATCCGGAATAATGTGTGATTATCTATGAAATTTGTAATTAACAAAACTGTATATGTTGTCTTTTACAATCATAATCATAATGGATTCTATAATGAATGCTATGTCACGATTTTTTTTCCCTTCATGTTGCTTTTATTTCCTTTTGGAAACTACTTTACCAGCATCATGGATTTTTGGAATTTTCAGAGGTACTAATATGTCTCCAGTATTCGGTAATTCTCAAAAATACCGATATTAAGAAATATTCACCGACATGCAGTAGATTCCTGGATATGCAATGGTCCACGAAACGTGGAAAGTCTGCCATCATACTGCATGCCACATCCTGTCAGAACTAGAGGCACATGAAAAATCACTGAAATGAGGTTGAAAACCTTCCCAGACACCAGAACATGTAACTCTTGAACTTTGAACCAAGTGCCAGGAGTTTCTGGATGCTTCTTTGGTCACCCTCATAGTGAAGCGTCACTTAGTGTTTGGTGATGAAGACCACATTCATTTTAAGTAATTGAAACATATGGTGACAGGGAGAAAACAGTTTAGCTGCAGTGTTTAGTAAGAACGTCTCTTTTCAAAAATGCATTTTCAAATTTCACAATTTCAAAAAGCCAGTTACCGGAAAAGTTTCCTCTTAGCCTGCCCCAATTTCCTTCTTCACTGGCGATGTTTCTAATTTCTCGTATACTCTTTTGGTATATCTTTGGATATACAAGTAAATTGAAATATACACTCTTAGTTTCTCCATTTTTTATACAAATTGCAGTGTACATATATATATATAATTTTTGTCGCTTTGCTTTTTTAAAATTATGCAATCATTATATCTTGGCTATCCTTTGACTTTAAAACATAGAGCTATTTTTGCTATAATCTTATTTATTTAAATAAATACACCGTATTTCACGTGTGAAATTAAACAGTTTCTTTTGATGAATATTTGCTGTCTCAATCTTTGCTATGCGAAACAAAACAAATCCTACTACCATTATATTCATTATTATTGCACACATGCGTGAGTGCACATTTGTAAGATAAGTTCCTAAAAACGGCAAGCTTTTCCACAGGCTGTGTTTACCTTCACTTTCAATAGCTATTCCCAAATTACCCTTGACATAGGTTGTACCAAATAGCACAACTATAATCTAGTTATATAACTGTCTGTTTCACATACTCTCATCAATGACATGTAATCCATCGTTTTGATCTTTGCCAAGTAAAAAGGTAAAAACTGGTAGTATAGGTTTTCTTTTCCTCTATTTTAATTAGTGCAGTTGATGTTAAGTCTATTTCAAGTGACTTGGCACCTGAGGTTAGCCATGAGGAAGACAAAAAGAGAAAAAGAAAAGAAGGAAGGAAGGAGAAAGTGGAGAAGGAAGGAACAGAAGACGAAAGAAGGAAAAAAGAAAAAGAGAAAAAAACAGAAGGAGAAGAAAGGGAAAAAAGAAAGAGGAAGGAAAGAAGGGAAAGAAGAAAGAAGAGAGGAAGAGAAGAGAGAGACAGAATAAAGAAGAGAGAAGGAAAGGAAAAGGAGGGGAAGAAAAGAGGTAGAGAGAGAGAGCACAGGAGCAAAAATAGAGCTAGAAGGAGAGGGAGAGAGAGAAATAAAAGAAGGCAGGGACGACAGAGGGAGGACGTGCAGAGGGAGGAAAGCCTAGTAGTGGAACACATTCCAGGTGCGTGTGAAAGAATAAGGAAGGCTCAGCTGAAGCAGGGAATGCATCCGGGCAAGGAGCAGTTTGGTGCCAGATAATAGAATTTAAATCCAGTGCATTAGATAATCATTATGGAGGTTTTCTGAGCATAGGCGTTCAATAAGATTATTTAAGGATTGGTAAAACAAGATGGTATGTAGTGAAAGAGGCCTGGAGTCAGAGAGATGGGTCAGGTGCTATTTGCCATCATTTTGTCTGAAGGTGATATGGGTGGTGAGAGCTGAAAAAGCAAGCAGCCAATGACAGAACGTGATGACCGTATGGAGGAGACGAATGAATGAAGGAATGCTGACTTCAAAATTTTTACTCATGTTGTTTCAACTCTCCTAGAAAACAATGTTTCTGTTTTTGGTGAAAGCAGCACAACAAGTGATGTAATTAGCCAAAGAATGTTTTTCCCCCTCTGTCAATGTAATTAACTCTTATCATTAACAATTTTTGGTCTAAAATATTAAGTATACTCAGCCAGGGGAATGACTGAGCACATTCACTGACAAAGTCAGGGAAGGCCATCGAGGTCTTTACGCTCCTCCACCCTGATAATCTCCACCAGTACTTCCTCTAACAACTACTCAGACTAAACCCACAATCTATATGGAGCAGTGAAGTCACCATACACGTACAGCCTCAAGATAACCTGCTCGACCTTCCTGCAACCAAATCATCCACTCTGAGTCTCTGATGGAGAAACTCTGAAGACATCATTGACCAAATTTACTTTGTAGGTAGGATTTGCATCATCTTATCTAGTCTCTAGTCTTATATACAATTCACATGTGAGCTCCTTGAGAACACAGATGTATTCCTCCCGTTTTGTGCATTGCTGTTTTCTCAGTAACTAAAACAGCGCTGGGTACATTGAAGATACACATTAAATTTAAATATTTAAACATTTAAATATCTGTGAAATGAATCTCTGTATGTTGGATGACTAACTGCACAGTAGGACTGGGGTGGGGAGCCAATGCAAATTAACAAACTCCATATCTCCCTAGAAGAGAAAGTCTGCTCTGTTTCTCTCTCTTTTTGTTTTTTTTTTTTTTTTGAGGAAGATTAGCCCTGAGGTAACATCTGCCAATCCCCCTCTCTTTGATGAGGAAGACTGGCCCTGAGCTGACATCCATGCCCATCTTCCTCTACTTTATATGTGGGACGCCTGCCACAGCATGGCGTCCCAAGCCGTGCCATGTCCACACCCTGGATCCGAACCCCAGGCCACCGAAGCAGAACGCGTGAACTTAACTGCTGCACCACCGCGCTGGCCCCCTCTATTTCTCTTAATGTCCCCTCAGTGGCCGGTTGGTGAGTGGTCATTGGCGAGTCTGTTGTCCCTGTGGGATGGAATCCTCTGAGTGTGGATTTTAGGTTTTGTTTGTTTGTCTTGTTGACTTTTGTTTACAATGAATCTTTTGGTTTGTGTGTTATCTTCTCTTTTATTTTTCCTGCAACATTAAATTTTCGTTATCGTTATTTTCATTTGTTGAATGTTAGCAATCCAGCAGTTTGAGTCAATTTAAAAGCACTTAATTTTGTTTTTCTCTCACGGCTTTTGAGCCCACCCAAGTGCACGGCGTTCCATCAAGACAGGAAACCCTGCATTTTGTGCACCAGAGTATTTAGACTTGATTTATCTGTGTCTGAATCCAAGTTGAGTTTTCTTCAAACTCGCAGGCTTAACTATTTAAGTGGCTAGTACACTAAACTCTTAGCTCTGCAGAGTCACAGCCATCACTGACCTGGCTTTAATTTGGACTTGGAGTTAGTATTTTTTCATTTGGCATTAATGAAAAAGCAAAGATATTCGTCAGAAAACTGCCAAAAACGCGAAGTTTAATTTCACAACTTCTACTGCAGAAAAAGTTGGTTTTCCCAAACTTTGCGAACTCTGATTTTTCACTCATGCATCTTAGGCCATGATGTTTCCTCCAGAGTTATCTTTCTTTCTTCTCTTCTTTTGGCAAGACTTACCTTGCTGTGAATTTCCTCAATGTGGGTAAAAAGGTTAAAGCAATAAGAATTTACGGTTGCTGACCTTCCCCGTCTCTTGGTTTGTGAAGGCACTTATGTTGATGTGGCAGCCTAACTCTCTAGGGCTTACAGGAAAACTCCGTTCTGTTCCGGAAACTGCTGTGAGCCAGCGGCTGTGAACTTGCGGCCCAACCACAGGGAATCGGGAACTTCTGAGTTAGAGCCCAGACTCAGCTGAGCCACACGCAGTGACCTCAGGCAAGTTACTTAACTTTTGCCTGTCCCTCATTTTCTAGCTGTAAAACGGGAAAAATTAATATTTACTCATGCAAGTTAAGCAGTTTGCCAGTTGTTCCTACTATACTCTGGGTTAGTTTTCAAGTATGTATATTTGTTTGTTTGCTTTGTTTTGTTTTGTTTTGAGGAAGATTAGCTGTGAGCTAACATCTGCCGCCAATCCTCCTCTTTTTGCTGAGGGAGACTGGCCCTGAGCTAACATCAGTGCCCGTCTTCCTCTACTTCATATGCGGGACGCCTGCCACAGCATGGCTTGACAGACAAGTGGTGCATAGGTCCACACCTGGGATCTGAACCAGCAAACTCCAGGCCAGCGAAGTGGAACATGTGAACATAACTGCTGGGCCACCAGACTGGCCCCTACTTTGTTTTTAAGTAACAGTTTTAAAAGGAGAATGGATTTGCAATTTTATTTTTTAAAGATTGGCATATGAAAATTACAATAAATTGAAAAGAACTAGATTAAGTCAAATATATAGAAATATGTATGTACAATCTTTTTTGAGCTACACTGTAACTAACACTAATTAGCTACTTCCCTGCCAATTATAATGTGACTCTAATAAGGAAAGGGTTTTTTTTGTAATTGTTTTCTCCTAACTATACCCCCAGAATTTAGGACAGTGCCTACCATATAATAGATGCTCAATAAATATTTCCTGAATAAATGAATGAACAAATAAAAGTGAAAAATTAAATAATGGTTCAGGAAAATAATAGACAAGATAGAGTTCTTGATTTTACTATATATAGGAATCTCTTTTTAAATGAAGCAAGAATTATAGCCATATAAGAAAACAAAAAATAAATATAGAAATTAAAGTTATCAACTTACAATATTATAGAATTCTTTATTCGCTCTTTGGCGACAAATAATTCAAAGCTATCTTGTAGTAATTTAAGGAGTCTACAGAATTTGAGTTATAAGATGTCTCTTCAGTATACTTTCATATCCTAAAGAATTTCATATTCTAAAGAATCACAAATTAGTAATAAATTAAAATACCTTTTTAATGATGTGTTGATTTGGAGACATTACAAGAGAAGAGAAACTTATTTGTCAAAAATTCATAAAGGAGCTATTATTTAATTGAGATAGATATTTTTGAATATGAAAAGTATTGGAAATTTCGTGTAAAAGAAAGTGGTAAAATTAGGCATTGTCAAAGTGCCAAAATATTTTTCTTAAATTATTTTATTTGGTGACAAAATCCATTTTTTTGTTACTTATAAATGTTCCCTTAAAATAATTTAACATTTACTCGATTGACTTGTGGAATGTTTAATAATTTAACATTTACTCAGTTAACTTCTGGAGTGTCAATTTTTAATAGATTTCTGTAGAATCAGAAAGAGCTATTTAAAAAGTGATATAAGTGGAATAAGAGTCTCAAGGTGGAAAGTGACTAAATGAGGAGGAAAACAAGGAAGCTTGTAGGAAGAGCTCTACAAAATATACGAAAAATTAAACACAAATTTTTAGCTTTTACCCTATCACAATCTTTGAATGGCTTTAAAGGAAAACCAACACATTATAGTAATGGAATTTAGGTTGGAATGAAAAGAGATTTATTTATCCTTTTACTTGGAGGAAAAAAAAAAAAAGATGTGTTTGTCAGCTGAGTACTTATTCTTTTCCTGTCGAAATTTAAGAATTGTACTGGCAGGACTGGCCCGGTGGCATAGTGGTTAAGTTCCTGTGCTCCTGTTAGGTGGCCTGGGGTTCATGGGTTAGGATCCTAGGCATGGACCTATGCATCGCTCATCAAGCCATGCTGTGGCAGCATCCCACGTACAAAAGAGAGGAAGATTGCCACGGATGTTAGCTCAGCAACAATCTTCCTCAAGCAAAACGAGGAAGATTGGCAACAGATGTCAGCTCAGGGCCAGTATTCCTTACCGAGAAAACCCAGAAGAATTGCACTGGCGATGGCATTTAATGAAAATAACTGAACCAAGGTGGGGTGGGGGTTTAGGTTATGTGACCTTGCCATAATTGTACTTAATGAGAGCAGAATAAATATGCTCTTTGATGTGGCTATGTTTTAAAGATATTCTAGGAGTGAAGATGGCTGTAGATATTTTTCGCTGAATGTAAATGACTTCCCCAAAATACCCAGGTTCTTATTATACTTATTTCCTGTGTTCTTTAACATTCTCTGAATACAGTGGCAGAAAGCCTCCCATTAGTGTTGGTAACTTTAACACCTCTCGTCTCCAGTTAATCCTTTTCATAATAAGCACGGATATTTAGAAACAGTGGATCCTTGTGTGAGTTTCCTACTGCTGCTGTAACAAACTACCACAAACTTAAAGCTTTAAATACCACCAACTTATGATCTCACAGTCCTGTAGGTCAGAAGTCTAGGTGGGCTCACTGGATCCTCTTCTCTGGGCTCACAAGACCAAAATCAGTGTTGTTAGGCCAGCACTTTTATCTGGAAACTCAGAAGAATCCACTTCCAAGCTCATTCTGGTTCCAGGCAGAATCCAGTTCCTTGTGCTCATGGGACTGAGGTCCTAGTCTTTTTGCTGGCCGTCATGTAGAGCCTGCTTTTAGCCTCTAGTGGCCTCTCTCTGGTCTGTGCATGTGGGCTCTTCATCTCAGTCAGTAACTGGGCATCAAATCCTTGTCACCCTTGGAATCTCTCCACCTTCTCTTTTTCACTTGCTTCAGCCAGAGACAGTACTCTACTTTCAAGAGCTCATGAGATTAGACTGGACCCACCCGGATAATCCAGCATAATCTCCCTATGTGGAAGTCACTGATCTTAATTACATCTACAAATATGGGTTTTTTTCCCATTTAATTTAATACATTCACAGGTTTAGGGAGTGGATATCTTTAGGAACCCATTCTGCCCATCATATATCTAAATCCACTAATTGGTAAGAATGTTAGACTAAGACAAGAAAAAACTTGTCATAACCTAGAGAGAGCAGAATTGGAATATTTATAAAGAACCATGGAATGCAATAGGCATTTTACAAACAGGAAATGATGAGGCTAATATTTTGGGAAACAGTTTCATTTGTGAGACTAGAGCCTCTAAGTTAGGAATTAAGAAAGACACGTGTCATACAAGTGCTCTGAATAGAACAATAAAAATTTAGGGGCAAACCTCAAAGGAGTTACAGAAAATGAAGCACAAAATTCTTGGCCCTTTAGAAGAAAGGATTAAAGATAATGAAGTGTCAGAGTGAAACAGGATGTCATGGTGAGCAGAATTAGCCATTGCAATCACTTATAAGAGGGGAGGCATAGCAATACTAAAAATTTAGTCTATTGCCTTACAATTTTAAAAGTGCTTTCAATTATGAAAATTTGTGTATGATATGGCCCAGAATTTTCTGGGTAATTTTATTCTTATTGTTTCTTAGCAGAGACACTGAACATAAAATAGATGTATTCAGCCATTTTCATATTTCTGGGGAGTTAAAAAGCTTACTTATCAAGAGAATAGTGTATCTTTCAATAAATACACCCAAATACCACAAGTCTAGGAAAATTATATAACTAACTGTCTGATAAAGAAATATGCAGTGATTTGCATAGTGTCTTAGGTAAGAATTTGCCCATCTCTTTCAATGTCCAAAAGATCCTTTTTGGGCATTTTCAATTCTGTGGTCATCTTGCTAGGTGAACCTCACTTTGGCAGTTAAGAAGGCACTTTTCTATGCACATCACATTTAGAGGTGTTTTTCTTTAAGGTTATCCTGCTCATCTTACTGCACCATTATGACACTTTGCTTCCTTCCCAATTGGATTTGACATTCCTGTATGCTAAAAGAGGATTTATAAGCTTGGTTAAAATAATTTAGATCCCTGGGGTCTGTTCATCCCCAAATAAACTGAAGATTTTAAACAATCTACCCTGTAATGCAGGGGTTCAATCCCAAGGCTTGTTCCGACTCACTTTTCCAAGATTCAGATGCTCAGCTGAGCTCATCCTGATATAATGACCCTTTTTTTTTTTCTTAATCATCTTTGAACTAAATAAGAAACCTGAAATTTATAAAGGGAAGGTTCTTCAACCAGAGTTCTCACCAGCCCAGATGACCTTTTTAGCTTAATGGAATGGATTCCAATCCTTTTTCACTAAATAATTATTTATTTTCTTTCCTTCTTATCTGCTTGGTTTTGAATCCAGCTCATTAGTTTCAATCTTGGACATATTTTGACTTTGTTACTGTTGCTGATGGTAGTAGTTGGTTGGTTGATTGTTAAGTGCATCATGGTGAGAAGCCTGCCAATGTTCCCAATTTTTCATGACGATTTTGAAAGAACACTTTCATTTTTCTCCCTTCCACTTCTCTCCCTCCCTCATTGTCCTTCTTGTTGCTTCCTGAATAAACCAAGCTTATTCCAACTCTTAGACCTTGTTTCCCACTTCCTGGAATGCATATTTTGTGACCCTCATGTGACTCCATTGCTGTCCCTTGGATTCAGTTCAGCTGTCACCTCCTAGGAGTTCTGTGTACCTAACATAAAGTGTACACCCATCTATTCAAAGTCACTTCACTCCAGATTAATTTTTTTTCTGCATAGAACAAGTCACTCTCTTATACTTTTCTCATTCATTTTTAAAATTTTCTATCTCCTCCTGTAGAAATATTAACTGATGAATGAATAAATAGGTAGAGATATATAATTGCGGCCTTCCAGTCTGGAACTTTCCTCAAGGCAAGATAATATGGCTAAGGTATAATCCCAGATTTCTACCTATCAATCTATTAGAACAAAAACTCAGAACAAAATATTTCTAACTCAATTTTAAAGATATAAAATAAGCAATATCTTAAGATAGCGATGTCTCTGGCTCCTTCTAGAGTCCATTGCTATTTTCTACCCACTGAATTCTTCAGATCACTTCTCCCATGGTACTGCCCTGTGCTTGAGGCTTATTTTTGTTCCATAAACCTTGTCATCAACAGCTCACATTGGAAAGAATCTGATGTCTCTATGCTGATGTATCAGTGTGTCCCTGGCACAGAATGTTAAACCTCCTCGTGTTTCAAATGTCATGTGTTTTTTCACACACGTTATCCACTATATAGACTGTCATGTTTTTTATGAAATACTCTAGAGTGGCTACATTTCAAGCCCAAGCTAATGTGAGAGCAATTTTTGAGAAGAGGGTCCATTTTTTGAACTTTTCACACACACCAATCTGAAAACAGTTACAGAAACCCTGGGAACAAACAGGCTTACACTTTTCCATTGCTCATCACCTCATGTAAGCTCCAGCAGACAGCCACCCCATAAGTCACAGGCATGAGTTTTCTGTGGTCACTCCTGGAACATCATCTTTCTGGAGTCTTCTGTTGTTTTTATGACTTCTGTGTACATTTTTGATTGACATGTAGGAAATGGAGTTGTCTTCAATGATCTCTTGTTTAGAAGATACATGATGTGCCCTTAGGAAGTTAGAGATCCCTTTTGAGTTTTTAAAGAAGAGGTATAACATATTCAGGGCCCTGGAATCCATGCCTAAAGCTTCAGAGAGTAGGGGAAAAGGGTGTAACCATTGGCTACAATTTAGTTCCTGTTAGGGTGTGTGAGATAGTGTGGTAAGCTTGATTTTCTGTTTCAGAGTCTCAAACAATTTTGGGGGGAAAAAAATATCTTTTCAAAATGCTTTGAAGCATCCAGGGAGTTTTTCCTCCTAAGTGATTATTCCACGAAGGTAAGAGGGTGATTCAGCCAAATCTACAATTTTTCATTTGGATAAACTTTTGATGGCCTCTACTGAGGGATTGGACTTTCCAACTTTTTGGACTCTGTGTCTAGCTGTTATATTGTGGAAACTTACTTTTATAATGTATTCTGAGAGCATGAGTCCTTCCAAGTACTTCTCTAACAAGTATTTCTATCAAACTGAACAGCAATTATAGCATTGAAACACATTAGAAATGCATATCTTTTGCGTATTGCAATGGTACAAAGTGGGAAGATCTGTATTGCCTCCAATTTGCAGTTATTTACTAAAATAAATTTGAGCTCCAAATGTGTTTCCTTAAGGGTGTGATGGAGCTAATATCCTTCCTTTTGTGGTAAAGATTACTTGAACACTGATTTTTTTCCTCAAAGGAAGTACATTCTAACCATTGCTTAATATCTGGCAGTTATTTAAGCAAAAGACAAAAACATTTAATATTTTTTGCATCATTTTCCATCCAAATAATAATATCAAAATACCCAGACACTGGTTATGAAAATATAGAAATTGTGGTAACAGCCAATTAGTTCCCAGAAAGTCTTACAGTTTCATAAAATTTTCCACAATAATCATGCATTGGAAAAATCTCCTTATACAAACACGAGTCATACTCAGGCTAATAGGTCAAATCAACCTAAACTCTCCTCCTATTTCCAAGAAAGAAAGTGCATAATCTGAAACAGCATTCACAGAACAAGAGCGACAAAAGCAATGAAAATCAATATATTGTCAATACACAGTAAGTGTGAGATCAAGATGCTATTACATTTATATTTATATCAAGGAATTGTTGAATGTCCAAAATATTTCAGCATTCAATGCATCTCTGGCATGAGATAGGATACAAGAAGGGGAAATTCAGACTGTTTTCCATATGGTTTCAATATAGGTATCCAGTTGCTTCCAGGACCGACCTACGGTTTCTGCAGAATCATGCCCACGAAATTGACACTGCACTGGCAATTCACCATGCTCCGCACATTGTACTGTGAAGATGAACAGAAAAAGGGGAATTTTAGGATTGAGAAACTCTGATTTGTTTCACAGGCTTCCTTCCTTAGAGCAAGTTAGAGGCTTTAAACATGTACCTTGTAAAGTTAAATAATATATGTTCTCCCTCCCGAATACTCTGTAAATACATTATACTAATTTTGGTGGCTAGATCCATATTTTTCAGTGGTGGTGTTTCTAGCCCCCAGCAGTGAGATGCAATCATAAGTCCCTTCTCACATATCTCGTAATAGTAATCACTTCTGAAATCTTTTCATGAATGGCATCCCCCTTGATCACCTCATGTCTAATGTTTGGGATCTCAGTCCTTGGTCATGGATTCTGTTAATTTGGTGTGAATGAAGTGAAGAGCTAGTTTAAGATCCCGCTAACCTGGGTCCAAGTTAACTTCTTCTCTCTCACCCACTCTCCCTCCTTTAAAACAAATATATCATCTGTTTTCTATTGGGATCTTGATTAAGACAATATGGTTACAAACGCAGAATTATGCTATACACAATGATCTACATCAAGATTTTTTTCACTAAAACAATAATGTAAATATCTTTATTTCCTAAAATATTCTCCAATTAGACTCGTTGTATTTTTTCTATAGTACTCTTTATTCAAAACCTCAAAAGCAAATAAAATGCGAATGTCGCAAGCCTTACTAACTTTTAACTACACACTTCTTTTGTATTAATAGTTTAGGTTGATAGGAGACCCACGAATTCGGACAGATAAAACCTGAGTTACCAAAGAGTCTCCTGATTTATTTCTGGGATCCAAAATGGTTGTTTGACATTCACCAGAACCCAGACTCTTAGCCACTGGGAAAAACTGGAAGGAACAATTTATATTTGCCCAAAATTTCCATATCTCCGTCTTTTAGGCATATGAAAAGATTGCAATATTTTGTCCCCAGAGAAGCTGGTTGTGTTCATTTGACTTGATTTGGTCAATGAAGTAAGAGCAAAAGTGACGTGTTACTGCATCTGGAAGTAACAGTGATCCCATTAGCCATTCATCAAGCTGCCTCGCTTTCCCAGTGCTCCAGGGATTATGGAAGCACATGTCAAAATGAAGCTTCCAGCATCCTGGGCCTTGAATAACATGGATGAGGAGAGTCCCTCTGTCAAAACAATACAAATATTTAGGGTCTGCAAGGAATACACTTTTTCACTGTGTTTACCGACTGAGATTGGGGAATCTTTTACTATTTCAGCAAATCTTGCCTGTTGTGACTGATACAACTACCATCACCACAAAACATCCACTGTTCTTTTCTCCTTCTCTCTTGCTAGATATCCCTTTGGCCATGAAGTTGTTACAGATGCCACCACCTATTATGCGATCACTTATATTCTACAGCTGCAGCACAAATATCCAATCCCCCACGTTGTTGCTAGATTCTGCCCAGAAGAAGTGGAGATGGCCTTTTTCCAAACACTGTGCCACTTGAATCGTCAAAGAACTCTGCTTATTTTGAGGTTACACAGCATCTCTTTTTAACAACTTCAGCAGCTCTAGTCATTGTCCTGGCCCTGGATATTTCTGAGATTTTTGCCCCTGTCTTCAAGAAACTAAAGTCCAAATTAAAAGACTAAGTAGGAAGAATATGTTATATAATCTCACCCATTCTCCTAAGCTATCTCTTGTCCCACATACACGTGACAACAAAAATCTCTCTTTTGTTCACTTATAAAACAGATATTCCCATGTTAATCGAGAATGTAAACAATGGATGGGGGTGAAGTGGGCAGACAAGTTGTTCGCATTAGCAGAGTCTGAGCCGTATGTCATCCATTCAAAAATACCTTGTTCCAACTATAAAAGAGGTAATCTAGGGTCTGGAGCCTCACTTCTTCTTGCTGTTCTGCCAGACTTTACAGGATTTTTAAATCCACCAAACTATAGAAGGTTTTAATCTGGATGAGTAATATCTCATTGTAGGTTGGAACTATTATTTAGTTTCATCAATTCTTTACTGTTAGATTAGATTGTTTATAATACTTTGCCTTTCTATCAAATGTTAGTGTATTTTGGGGGGTACCCCAGCTATATGTTAATAGCCCAGCTCACGCAAAGTTTTAATTTTCAGCATGAAACATATAAATTTCAGCATGAAATTCTCAGAGTCGAACGGAAATTCTGATTCTTTGTCAACAACTTGTAGTTTAAATTTTTTAAAAAAATTGTTTCTGCAGCATATTTTATTTGTTAAAAACAAACAAACAAAAGCCTAATAGAATAGCAAAATTTGACTATCCTTACTTCATAAGTAATGATGTAAGCCATAGATTGGTCCACATGGCTGGCTTTGGATAGTAATGTAAATCTGTGATATCAGAGGGGCTCTGATTTAATTTGCCCAACACTTTGAAATCTATTGCGTATACCTTTGATCTTTGGTGAAATATTGTAGTGTGTTTTTACAGAATATTAGGTACATGTGTGTTTATGTGGGTATATGGGACTGTCAGAGAAAATAGAAATCAACCTGGGTAAAGAGAGGGTTATACTTACTCTTTATAGTAATCAATAAATTCCTATTGAGGCAATGTTGGGAATGGCAGAGGGGGCTAGGCTGAACTGGGGGGAAAGCACCACCTTAATTGCTTTCCCTGCGAATGGTGCCAAGACCCCTCCTGCTCCCAGCATCTTTGAGAACTCGGGCTTCTCTCCATCTGCTCTTACCTTTCCAGTAGCTCTTTCCTGGAAGGATAATAAGGTGATGTTTCTTTGCTCTTTTCCCATCTACTTTCTATGTTGCAGAAAGTTCTTAGTATTTCTTCTTTGTTCAAGACAGAGTTTCCTGTTTTTCAGCATTATTATAGAATAATTTAGGGTATAATATTTTTCCGACATATCAAAGTTTTGAGCTAGAAGTATGTCTTTAGTCTGCCATCCAAATCCAATCTGAAACCCATTTTTGAGAAGATTCTGTAAACTTTTTAGTAAAAACAATGATATTTTAATATATGCAGAATTTCCACTGACTAATTTATAAAAATATATTTGGGACCAATAATACTAATATAAAATACTGAAAATAGCCATTGATTTTTAAAATTTGTGTGAATACTTATAAATTAACTTTTTAAATTTGTGGAATTCACTCAAAGACTTTGTAAAATGTGCTGTTTTCCATGGTAAATTTTATTGGTTAAATGAAAATTTACAATATTTTGCTTACTCAAGTATTTGTAGACGTTGTACAATGCAACATATTATGTTATGCATGAGAGATACAACATGAGTGTGAAATAGACAAATAAATACTGCTAGCTAATATTTATTGAACACTTACCATGTAAAAGCATTGTGCTAACCAATTTGTAAAGTCTTTCTCATTTAACGTTCATAGCTACACTTTGAGGTAGAAGTTATTACTCTCTTCATTTTGCATATGAAAAATGGTGGCATTTTAGTGTAACAAGTCTTAAAATGTCTATGCACAAAGGACAGAGATAATAAAAATAAAGGAAGCAAAGTTCTTGTAAAGAACCACATAAGACCTGGCTCTTATAGAATAAGCTTTTGCCAAACAAAAGATGAGTGAGAGTGAAAGTTATCTCGGAGGAAAAGGGAAGGGCATCACTTTTACAGAGCCAAAGGCTTATCAACATTTCAATGCAATTGAATTAAAGGGTTCCGCCAATCCCTGGAGTGAAGCTGGCCTTGTTCAGAGCCTGGATTCGGACCACATCCAGTAAATGAGGAAGTCGCCACACAAAAGTATTTATCATAGTAGTAACATTAACAGGCTTGAATTTTAGAATAAAAACTTCAGTGACTTATACACAACTAATGCCCTTTAATTTCAAATTCCTTTTGCTTTGCTTTTTTGGTGAAGGGATAGGCATATTTAAAATACATATCATGTTCTACCTATCTTAATAGCTTCCTCAGTTATGTTATATCATTTGATTCCTAACAAGTTAATAAAGTAAGTAGTAATAGGATTATTTTACAGATTAGGAAAGTGCAGCTCAGAAAGGATAAATAAATTGCCCAAGACCACTTTGTTTATAAGTGGCAGGTCTAGGACATGAAACTGTCAGACTCTAAAACTTATAAGAAACTACTGTAAGTCAGAGCCCCCTGAAACATATTTTGGAGATATAGTTACATATGGTAATATTCACTAGATAGTTGACAAATAAAAAGAATGTAATGTAATGTACAAAATGTACTTTATGTGATGGGAAATAAATTCTTGACAAGTAAAAGAATCAGCTACAATTGTCTATTATTTCCAGCTTATTTTAAATCATAAGATGCTATAAATAGACAGAAAAACATCCTCAAAAGTGTTCTAAGGTTATCCTTATTTGAGAGTGAATAATTTTACTGTTGGAGCAAGGAAGACTCAGAGCATTTATATGCTTAAATGGCATTTTGATTTTCAAAAATTAAGGGCCTGAATTTTGGTCTCAACATTTGTTTTCATTTACACTTCTTTTAATCGTTGTATTTACCATTTAACTCTCCTGTCTCACAGTGACCTTCTCTCACCACTTCCCCATTAGATGTAGAAGAGCATTAAAATTGCCAAATGGTCTTCCCTGTATTTGTTTAACCAAATGTTTGTGAATTTTGTGGTACTGCACACCTGCAAGTTAATGATGGTCTGACGAAACACTTCAGACTAAAAAGAATTTCATTTTCGACAACCATCTGAGTGTCCTGGTTCTCTTTCTCTCCTCCAAGATACATAAGCTGAGCTTAAAACTATAACTGTAAATGTATTTTAAAGGAAATTGTAGCATGCTTTATTTTTTATCCCTAATGTCTTGCACTAGGGTCGTAAGCCAAAGACCAGAAATCCATGGCTGGGGAAATCCATGGCATATGGAAACACATGAACCCCGTATTATATAGTCACGTTGGCCATTATTGATCAAGGCAACTGAGAGCGGTGCATGGTTGTGAAGGAATTTCCAGAGCCCAAGCTTGCAATTGAGCCATGCTCAATAATTGTGTTCTGAGACCTAAGGTCAATCACTTAGGGATTTTTATAATATGTGCTGTAAGAATTTGTGGGAAATTTGCTTGTTTTGTTGTATATTTTTAATTATGCCACCACCACTACCAACCCCAGCATCAACACCATTACTGATATCCACCAATAACCACCACACCATCACCAAAGCCACCAATACCACCACCATCACCACCACCATCACCACCACCAACATCATCACCACAAAAATAATAGCAGCACCACTACCATCGTCCTCACTACCATCACCACCACCACCACCACTGAGGAGAAAACTCTGTATATTCCCCCAAGAAGAACAAGTATTTGGTGACAGTGTCAAGGTTCCTTTTTTGCTCCCTTCTGCCCTATCTTCTCCAAATGTGAGGAATTTAGTCTTTGTTTCATTAGTCCATTAAAATAGCAAGTAATATGGTACGACACAAGGACAGCCGCTGAGAAACATTTATTGCTGTATTAAACAGAGCCATTTTTCACTACTGCTGGTCTGGTTTTTGTAGAAAAACTACATCTACTCTGTGTGAGACCAGGAGTTTTAACCGGCATCCACAAGAACATCACTTAGCCTAACTTCTAAGCACAGAAATAGACATTACATATGTTCATATAGTTCAGAGAGCGAGGTAAGAATGTGATTTGTGTTTAATAATAAAAAGCCATAGATTTTGTTTTGAGAAACTTATTGATTCATGGGAGAAGGTTATTTGCATACTGAGGACACTCGTCAATATCATTAACTAGCATTTTCATGGAAGCTTTAAATTTGGGGAATTGTTTTATTTTAATTATGAGATGACATATGTTGAGGAGGAAGATGCTAAACCAAGCATCAATGATAAGCACAACTGCCAAGTGACTGAATGGTTAAGAAATGACACTGAATGTATATATTTATAAATGTCAATTAACTTGAAATTTTAGACAAAGTCTTAAATCTTAGTTTAAGGATGAAGGATGTAATTTAATATTTTATATTTATAATACATTTCATCTTTTGGAATTGTTGTAGATTTGCAGAAAAGTTTTAAAGATAGTGTAGAGAGGTCTCATAACCCCACACCCACATTTCCCTATTATTAATCTTACATTAGTATGACGTTTGTTAACATTTATGAACCAATATTGATACATAATCATTAACTAAAATCTACACTTTATTCATATTTTCTTAACTTTTATTTAATGCCCTTTATCTGTTCCAGGATCCCATCCAGGGTACCACATTACATTTAGCTGTCATGTCTCTTTAGGATTCTATTGACTGTGACAGCTTTTCGAACTTCCTTTGTTTTTGATGATCTTGACAGTTTTGAGAGTACTCATCAGGTATGCTGTAGGATACCCCTTTATTGAAATTTGACATTTTTCTCATGGTGAGACTGAGGTTATGGGTTTCTCAGAGGAAGACCAAGAGGTAAAGTGCTATTTTCATTACAACATATCAAGGGTACAAACTATTAACATAACTTAGTGTTGATATCGCTCTTGATCGCCCGACTGAGGTGGTACTTGTCAGGTGTATCCATTATAAAGTCATCCCCCGACTCTCTCCATATTGTAACTTTGGGAAGGAAGTCGCTGCATAGTCCATACTTAGGAAGCTGGGTATTACGCTACACTTCCTTGAGGGCAGTGCAACCATGTAAACCATTTGAAATTCTTCAGCATGAGACATTTGTCTCTTCTCTCTCATTTATTTATTTGGTCATTTATTTACAACACTATGGACCCATGGATATTTATTTTATACTTTTGGTCACAATATAATACTACTTCATTTATTTTGTTGTTCAAATTATTCTGACTTTGGCCATTGGCAGCTCTTTCAGTTGGTTCCTGTGTACTGACATATCCACATCATTGTCATGGGCAGGGCGGTTGAGTACAATTTTACTTTCAGGAACTACAAAATACTCCAGGTTGATCTTGTATATTTCCTGCCCCACTCCTAAAATTAGCCATTTATCTAAGAAGGCTTGTTCTTTTGTTGGAAATTAGTATTATAAATGAAGATCTGGGAGCTAGGTGTTCTTGGTGCTGCTGTCTGCTTCTAGGCCCTCTCAGCTGATAGAACAGGGAAACATATGTGTATACATTCACCTCTGTATGTACACATATCTATAAATATTGCTACACACAAACATTTATCTTTGCATTAAGCTAAACTTGAGTTCATACTGATGAGTTCAAATGTACTCCATTACCAAATGGATCATAATTGTCCTATGGCTCTTCAGATGTTTTGTCCTTTTTTTCCCCATTCTTTTTTCTCCCTGCTTTTCATTTTGGGAAGTCTCCATTGTTGTATATTCCAACTCACTGATTCTTTCCTCAACTGTGTCCAGTCTATTGATGAGATGATCAAAGGCAGTCTTCACACCTGTCACGGTGTTTTTTATTTCCAGCATTTTCTTGCAATTCTTTCTTAGTGTTTCCATCTGTTTGCTTACATTACTCATCTGTTCTTCTATGTTGTCAATTTTTTCCATTAGAGTTCATAATGTGTTAATCATAGCTGTTTTGAATTCCCTCTGATAATTTTAACATCTGTTTCATATCTATTTCTGATGTTTGCTTTATCTCTTTAGACTGTACTTTTTTGTTTCTGCCCTTTTTTTACGTTTTATCATGCTTTGTAATTTTTTTGCTGAAATTTGGACATGACATATTGAGTAAATAGGTCTTTAGTGTATGGTTTATGTTAATCTGGAAAGTATTCTGCTTGTTAAATGTTTACCATAGTCATGGTGCCAGAAGCTTCAAATTCTTAAATTTTGGGATTTGCTATGAGCTCTTTGTTTTATAGAGTCTGTGTCCAGCAGCCCTTTTATCTGTAATCCACTGTTATTAACCTGGAGCCTTGTTGGTGATCAGGTAGGATGTGAAGGAAGGGAAGTGTTTCTATAATCTATGTTCAAATCTCAGTATTTCAGTTGGCCTGCAACCTTGAACTGTGACTTTCACAAGTGTTCCTTAGCTTTTTTCCTCCCTTAGATGAAAAATAGGAAGGTTAGAGGGGGCTGAAGTGGGGCAAATGCCCTTCCTCCAGGTCAATAAGGCTCTGGTAAATCCTTTGCCAGGGAGAGTAGGCCTTTGTAATAAAGAACATTCTAGGTGTATTTCTCATGGCTCCTATTCCCTCTCCTTATCAGAGCCATGTGCAATCCTTTTTGACTCTGCAACCATAGGAATCTAGTGAGGTTTCTGGAAGTAGAACCCATGAAGGTATGGAGACATCTCCAGACTGTGGCCCACAGGAGTTTCTCTCTCCTGCTGTCTACAGTCAGGCTCCAGCAACTGTCAAAAGTCCCATTCAAGTGTTCCTACCAGTTTTTGGCTTGAGCAGCATCTTCCCCATATTGGCTATGTCTCTCAGATTTGCTGTCTCTTCAGGTCACAGGACGGTGTTTTGCTGTAATCTTACTTCTCTGATGAGCCCTAGAAAAGTCATTAGTTTTAAGTTTATTTGGCTTTTTCTTACTGTAACAATGGAGTGACAATTTTCAAGCTCTTTACATACAAGAAATAACTGTAGAACACGCTTCCTTTTTAATGTTGTCAGTTTTGATGGCAAATGTGATAGAGAAGATAACAAGGTATTATACGCTTTAAGATATTTCGATTATAGAAATGTTTATACAAATTGACATTAATAACAATATCAATTAAATTTAACATTAAAGTTAAAACTTCTTAATAATAAAGTAGATGAGGAAATTTTAAAATGAAACCTAAAATATATCCACATTTGTTGCCTTAACATTTGTTGTGCTTTATGTGCTATCCTAGAATTGCTCAAAATATCAAAGGAAATATAAAAAATTATTATAAGCAGATTTCTACAAAAATATGAAATATTATAAAGATGGATTTCATGAATCTACAAAAATATTTTTTTCCTTTCTTCATATGTTTAGTCCTAAATAAATGACATGTTTAACTTTATTTGATTATAATGGAGTCATTTTGGTTAAACTTTACAGTATTACTTTTCTTTTTGAGAGATGTTAGATAACTATATTTATATATATATATATATCTGTAGATTATTGGAAAATGTAATAAATAATTATGTTGAATGGAACACATTTGTCCAATTAGGAAATAGGAAATGATATATTTTATATATCTAGATCAGAGGTCAGCAAAACCATGGCCTATGGACGAAACCCAGCTCACAGCCTGTTTTGTAGACAAAGCTTTATCGGCTCACAGCCACTCCGTTGGTTTACATATTGTGCATGGCTGCTTTCAAAGCTAGAATAACAGAGTTTAGTTGCAACAGAGACCTTCTGGACCACAAAGCTAGAATATTTATTATCTTTCCCTTCGCAGGCAGAATTTTCCTATCACTATCTAGTTGCATCCTGATTTAACAGAATAAATATCAGAATTTAACATTTTGGCATGGAATATATTCCGATTAATTAATAATTGAAACTGAATGGAAAAAAAACTTAAAATTTCCAAGAACATATTTATTTTGCCAAAGAATATATAATTATACTTGACGCCATGTTTAAGTAATTCATATTTTCATCAGCTTAGGAAATACCAACGCACTGGATCTGGTTTCATGATATGTTAAAACCTTTTTATCATTGCACGTAAAGAATTAATCACAATAGATAAAGTACCAATGTAAGCTATTTAAAGACACCTGGTATTTTACATAAAAATCCATAAAATAAAGCACCTTCTTTAGGATTAAATATGTGTTAAATATATGTTAAACAGAATGTATACATATTTTTTAAATGTGCTGTGCCAGGAAAGTTGGATTTAAGAACTTCGGTTCTATTACATATCTATTTCCTCACTATACTTAATAGATGGAAAAAATTTTATTGGTAAGTTCATTTTTGATTTCTTTCCAAGCACCGGCAAAAAAAATAAACAAATTCAAAGGGAACTTCTGAACATAACTTTCCAAATAAAGTTAAAAAATAAAGTGTGACTCAAATCCTGTGTGCATGGGTCATTTAGTGTTTATCCTGATTTGTAACAAGCTTGCGTGTGACATTAGCAACCTGCACTTGTCATGAAGTTTGAGCTTTCATTTAGGCGGGTGGATGCTGTGAAAATTTATTGGTTGAAATAAGGAAGCAGTTAATAGGCTGGTCAAGTCATAAACAACAGTCTTTTATGGAAACAAAAGTTCACTAGTCTGGTCTTACCCTAAATTATATTCAAACAACTGAAGGGACTTGAAAAAGAGCAAAATACCAAACCTGACTCAGTCTCCACAGGAAGTCATAATTGTAACTAATAATGACAGCTTTCAAAAAAGGTAGGCAAGGATATTTTGAGGGTTTCTTCTTTAATTACCTGTTTCTATCCAATTTTTTTTAGGTGTTGCTAAAACCTAATATGTGTTCTGTTTCACTAGAAAAAAAATACCAATTTACTTTCAAAAATTCCATGATCTAAAAGAGCATGAATACTCAAAAAAAAACTTTAGTGCAAATATTTTATGTTGTTAAATTCTGTTTCTCTTTTCCACCTATCTGTATCAACTTCAAGTATTGCATATTAATGCAGAGGCAAATACAATCTGTGTTAGTCGGACCCAGATGTCCTTTTCATCCAAACCTCCTTGGAGACCCCAGCAAAAAGCTTTGCCACCCACAGCCCAGCTCACTGTTGTCCAAACCTGTACAGAATTTGGTGAAACTAAAGGTTTTTTAGATTTCAAATCTCACCCTCCAAAACATAACCGTCCTTTGTCTTCATTCTCTCAGGATCAATCTCTGCTTTCACCAGAGGACCCATCAGAACATTTAATGTCTTTATGGAATTTCTTTACTTTGATCGAATAGTGGAAGGCTCTTTTTGGAAAAGAGTGTTCTTCATTGCCACTCCAAAGACGCCATAGAAATGCAACTGCCTACAGAAAGCAACAGCGGCCTAAATTCTAAATATAGAATGCTCTATATAATTCTTAGGATTCTTTAAGCTTGAGATCATGGAAAATGTACCTCAAATTAGTTTCAACAATGAAGTGGATTTATGGCTCATGTACCAGGAGAGTTCAAAGGTTCGTGTTTTGTTTAATTTTGTTGCTTTGATATCTCCTTGGGAAACAGGATCCTTTAGTTATTCTACTCTGCTTTCCACCTCGAGCCCTATCCTAAGACTCGTTTCCTTCCCCGCAAGACAAAATAACCATAGCAGGATTCACATTTACACCTTGCACCACCTCAAAAGGTATGAAGACAGAACATGCTGTTCTAGAAAAAAATGTCTTCTGCATGTAATTGGCTTTGATAAAGTCCAGTGGCTGCTGAATAGTATTATGCCAGTTTTCTCAGCTCGGGCACTCATGCTCCACCATAAAACACAGGCTTTGGGAAGATGTGTGAACACCCAAATAGAAAAAGTGTCACTATCAAGAGACAGTGTTATGAATGTTAAGGAAGCAATGAGAATGTCTATGACACTCTAAGTCATCAAATGACACTCATAACCTAACTAAAAATTCTAATGATATTTCTTACTCTTGTGAGTCTCTCTATTTTATAAAATAACTCAGCCAAAGGCATCATCTGCTAGAAGATAAGAAGTCTGCATCTTCAGATACGAGCACACTTTGCAGCAATTCATAGAAAAGTCACTTAGGTCCACTCACTTATCGCTATGTCTCTATTTAGAGAGTAGAAGACGAACCATGAAGAAATTCAATTATACAAAACAGATGATTTTAGGAACCATTCATTTGTATGCAGGTTAACCTTCCAATCCACTAAAGCAGAAAGCAATAGTGTGATACACTGTATCTATCATGAGCTGCTTTCCCTCAGTATGAAATATTGAATTAACTGAAAGCATAATGATTTTCAGAACAAGCAATCCCCAACAAAAGGGACAAATCTCCCTTCCATATTGATGGTGGTAGATGTGGAATCAATTAAAAAGTTCTGTCATGATGGAGTGATATTTATCTCCATTTAAAAAATAGTGGTTTCAGGAGAGCCCTGTGGTTGAGTGGTTAAGTACACACACTCTGCTACAGTGGCCTGGGGTTCACTGGTTTGGATCCTGGGTATGGACCTATACACCACTTGTCAAGCCATGCTGTGGCAGCATCGCACATAGAAGAAATAGAACGACTTACCACTAGGATATATAACTATGTACTGGCGCTTTGGAGAGAAAAAAAAAAGAGGAGGATTGGCATCAGGTGTTAGCTCAGGGCCAATCTTCCTCACCAAAAAAAAAGTACCTTAAAAAAAAATAGTTGGTAGCTAAGAAAAAAAGTGGTCTTTTTGGTTTAACCTGAAAACAAAGTTTCTTAGAATCTCTAACCAGTTTTTTATTATTTTTTCTCTTTTACATATTTCCTTCTGAAAAAATAAAAACTTTTTTGAATGAAGCACATAGTAATGTTCAGAGTTACCCTGTTCTTCGTATACATCATTTACCTAAAAATATTTACAGAAAGGTTTCTACTTGATAGGCCTTGCTTTTTGTACCAGGAGATGGAAGAAAAAAACAAATGAAATCTTTCCTGAAGGAGCATACTGTCTCATGGAGTTATGCCAGGGGAAAAGAAGAAGAGATAATTCCTGCCCTGGAGCACCATGGGGGAAAGAAGGGAGGACAACTAAGTCAGCTTTGAATAATTGCAGATGACCATGCAAAGGAGGCGTCTCTTACTTGAGAATAGATGTATGAATAGGATTTAGCTTCGTAGGGAAACAAAAGGAGGGGATTGCAAGAAGTTGGGATATGTATGTGTGTGGTTCAAAGAACCAGAGAAAGTTAGAACTGAAAAACAGTTAACTTGAGTGAAAGAGGCTGTAGACCAGATTACAAAACGCTTTGAATAGTGTGAAAGGTGTTTAGATTTTTAACCAAGAAGAATTTTGAAATTGAGAGTGGAATTGATCAATTTTCATGTTAGAAAAGTTTGTCTTTGACACTGTGAAGGAGAGATTGGCTTAGGGGGAGCAGAGAGCATGGTGCTAGGACCCAAAGGACGAAGATCAAGTCAAAGGGGCAACTAGAAGAGTCTAGGCTAATAGGATAAGCACATGGGCTAGGATGGAAATGCTTGGATGGGTGCAAAATATTTTTAGAAGGAGGCCATCTTAATATGAAGGAAGGAGAAGAGACTTATAAAGACAACAGGTTATGTTTGAGCTCTTAGAAAGCTACTAGCAGGAATGGCGAGAAGGGTAGAATTTTTATTAATTGCTGTTCTTTCTTTCTTTCTTTCTTTTGTAATCTTGAGCATTGATACAATTGGATAGGATCCTACAGCTCTGGGTATTTCCAGCTAGCAAAATATCACTTCTTCCTACCCCAAAACACAGAGCTTCACTATCATAATCTCTTCAAAATTTAAAAGATTAATTCCATCATGCTCTTGTTTTCTATTTCTTTTAGTGCCACAAGAAGCTCAAGATTCCCAGATTCCTCATTACCTGGCCTATTCTCCCTTACATGTGGTTATGGACCATTTTCAATCCAAACCTCTAGGCCCTCCTAATGGCCAGTCTCTGCAGACCTCTACCTCCTCAAGTTTTTAATGAATACTCTCTTCACCCTCTTGCTCCAGTTGAAATCTTTCTCCCTCCTGTGGAAATGTTTTTCTTACAGTTATTTCTTTTTTCTCTCATAGTCTTTTTAAGACTAGACATAGATGCTCCATCAGTGTCCTATTGGCTCTCGATATTATCTTCCACCCTTTTGTCACTCCCTTCTTCCTCTAAAATTCCCACCATCGAAACTCGTATATCACCAGTACTCACACACCACTCTATATCACCTGCTACAACTCTTTGCTTTCATTGTTTATAGATTTGGGTTCACTTTGTCCTGTATTCCATGAAGATCTCTCCACCTGCTTAATTTTCAAGCTCTTTAGCATAGTTCATTTTATAATTCTTTTTGCCATCAATATCCACTTGAAAATTCTATTCTCTGAGCCTCTCAGTTTTTTTTTAAATTCAATTAATTTTTATTGAGGTAACATTGGTTTATTACATTATATAAATTTCAGGTGTACATCATTGTATTTCAACTTCTGTGTAGATTACATTGTGTTCACCACCCAAAGTCTAGTTGCTATGCATCACTGTATAAATATGCCTTTTTACTTTTTTTGCCTTTCTCCCCCTTCCCCTTCCCTTCTGGTAACCAATTCATTCTCTGTGTCTATGTGTTTGTTTGTTGTTGTTATTTTTTGTCTTCTACATACTAGTGAAATCATACAGTATTTGGCTTTCTCTGACTCATTTTGCTTAGCATAATATCCTCAAGGTCCATCCATGTTGTCACAATGGTAAGATTTCATCTTTTTCATGACTAAGTAGTATTCCATTATATATACACACCATATGTCCTTTATCCATTTATCCTTTGATGGGCATTTAGGTTGTTTCTACATATTAGCTATTGTGAATAATGCTGCAGTGAACATAGGGGAGTGCACATCTTTTTGAATTAGTGTTTTTGTGTTCTTTGGATAAATATCCAGAAGTGTAATAACTAGATCATCTAGTAGTTCTATTTTTAATTTTTGACTTTAATCTAAATTTTTTAATTTTAATCTTTAATTTAAGAATTTTAATTCCTTTTCGTTACCTTTTCTTGGAAAAATACTCAAAACCTTAGTTAACTCTAACTTTTTGCCTAGCCAGTGCCCACATCCAAAGGAGATGCCCATTGCTGAAAAATACATGCCAATTGGACTCACGTTAATTCATGACCGTTAAGCTCCAGCATCTTTAGTATTTCAGGACAATCCTGTGACATTCCTCTACCCCGTTCTCTCAGAATCCCCTATTTTCTAAATGACTTCTGGACAAATTTTCTCCTCTAACATTCTTTCCCTCCGCCACATTTCCCACTAACATGTTCTGATGATGACATTGTATCTGGCCTTTTGGTGAAATAAGTGCACTCAGAAGTGAAATTCCACAAGCTCACACTATCACATTCACTAACTCACTTGCATTTTTGGTGTTTTCTCCTATTCCTCTGAATGAGTATTTCATATTCCTTTCTATGGCTGACCATTTCACTTATTTGTTGGAGCTCATTCACTCTTGCGTACTCAAAAACACTGCTCCCGCAATGCCCTCTCATTCCTGCATCTCTATTTTTCTCCCTATCAATCATTCCCTTAACCATTAAGTCATTACATTACTTCACACAACTTAAAAACAAAACAAAATAACTCCCTTTATCTCACATGTACCTCTAACAACACTTTATTTCTATACTCGTTTTAAATACAAAAATTCTCAAAAGGGGGGTCACCAATTGGTGGCTTCTTTTCCCTTCCACTTTTTCTTTAACCTACTCTGAACAGACTAGCATCTCCATATTTCACTGAACCAGTCTTAATGTAGATATAATGTGGATACCAGTGAATTCCTTGTTTCCAACAAATGGAAATGCTCAGAATTTATCATACTCAAAATATTAATTGAATTTCCAACATTGAACCTCTAGTCTCTCTTTCTTGAAACACTTTCTTAACTTGCCTTCCAGAAAACTCTTCTTTTTTGATTCTCTTACCTTTCACTGACCTTTGCTATTCCATTCCTATCTCCTTAACATCTAAGTGTTGGTATACCCAAGAACTCAGAGCTCTGACATTCCCTATCTATAATTTTCTCCTTGAGGCTCTTATTCAGTACCACAAATCTTCACAATTAAGTGCTGATTGTCCTCTTATTTCTTATATACAACTAAGATCTCTCCCCTGAACACTAAACTCATATTTAACTGCCTACGGGACTCCTCTACTGTACTTGGCTGTCGAGTCAACATCTCAAGGTTATCCTCTACAAATTCAAACTCCAAATGTTTCCTCTCAAACTTGCACTTCCTACAATATTCCCCTGATCACACTCTACTCTCCAGGTTACTCAGGTAATCTTTCTGCCCCACTTCTGTTAGAACTTGCACTTTGACTTTTTGCTCATGGCTCTTTTCATATCACCTAAAATAATACTTGAAATGTTGAAGATGTTCAATAAATAATTGTTGAATGAAATATGAATAAATGAAAATAGGAGAAGAGAAATAAATTTGGCTTTGGACAATTTGATTGGATTATCCTGTGAAATGAAAATTTTTATAGGCAATTCAATGTTAAAGTCAGTGATGCAGATAATAGCTCAAACAACTACCATGGAAAAAGTTGTTTAGGGAAAGTGTGAAAATTGAGGAGAGGAAAAAATCTAAGCACAAAATTCTATGGAAGGACAACTTTCAAGCATTGGGGAGAGATAGCAGTGTCTGGAAAAAGAGAAGAGCAGAAATGATTAGCAATACAAAATGAAAATGTGTCACTAAAGTCAAAGAAACTAAGAAAGGGATTGCAAAAGAGTCAATGTTGTTAAATGCCCAAGGGGCCAAGTTAGATAAGAACTTGGATTGGCAAAAAGGGGGTTCTTGGAGAAATAATTAAGGCAGGTTTAGAAGAATTATTCGGATGGAAGCCAAATTACAACACATGCAGGATTCAATGGGAAGAAAGGAGGTGGGAACCATGAGCACAGATTGTAGATTTGTTACTCTTGGCTGTTGCAGGAAGAAGAGGTACAGAGAGGTGGCTACACGTGGTACACAGAGAAGGGATTACTGTTTTTGCTATTAAGATGAGAGGAAAAGTCTATATATACCAAAAAAAAGGAGTCAATAAAAAGGGAGTATTTGAATATATATGGGATGAAGTCCTGGAAGAGAGAACATATCTACAATTGTAGGATTGATAGCGACAAAAATATTTATTGTATTAAAATTGAGCAAGTGTACTCTCATTAGTCTTTTCTATGGAATCCTTAGTGCTGAGTATTATTAAAGAGTAAGTCATTCCCTTAAAGGGCCCCCTTGAAACTGAAGGGTTTAATAAAGTGATGTGAAAGAAAAAGTATAAACTATAATAAATATATTCCTTTATAATGAAAGATAACTAGCAGAAGAAAAGCAGGTTTTATTTTTGTTGTTGTTGTTGCCTGAACCTTCTCTGCCTGTGGGAAAACTAAAAGGGGAACTAAAATCTTATCAAAAGTCTTGTACAGTGTAATGATCCATTCTTGGTAAGAGCTCTCCTCCCCATTAGCTTCCTATAACAAAGGGAAGATAACCCCAGGGAAAGGAAACTTTAGAATCTGCTGAGAATAGAACTTCACTCAGGTAGATTGTAGCCACCAGAGTGTAACATTGAGAGCACATAAGATTTAATTCAATCCATAAAAAGACTAATGATATAAAATGGGAAAATTTGGAATGTTTTACTAGCAGGCAATAAACAGTCTCTTGATAAAGAGAAAATTTACCAAGAAAGAACCAAGGAATGAAATGATGGTTGCATAACTTAGCATTGAAGCTAATTCTTTGCTCAAAGTAGAAGAAGAAATCCAAAGGGGAGGAAAGACAGGCCTCCCCCTAACATTTATGGGGCCCAGCAATGGTAAAATCGTGGTCCACGTACCATATATATAAATATTTAATATATTTACTCACTCCTCATTTCCTAGGTCAATTAATCTTAATCCTGGCCACACCCTTGCATCATCTGAAGAGTATTTAAAAATGCTTATGCATGAACCCTTCTACCCACTGAGGCTTAGATTTATTTGCTGTAGAATAATTTTTATGTTTTAATATTTTATTATAAGGTCGCCAGCTGATGCTAATGTGCACCCAAGGTGACAAAATTCCAGTAGAATAATCAGAAAATCTTCTGCTTTGTGATCTATAGGTAGGATAAAACTTATCTAAACTCAGATTGTGGAATATTGGAGCACTAAGAACCTTCCCTCGTGGTTCTGTCTTTGGCCAGAGGGGACATTTGGCCACTTTTTGTATAAAATGGTGTGGGAGGAAGAGTGCAAATCTATGGAGGAAATAAAGAAACATAAATACATGTCCAAGGATGTAGTTTTGTGAAACACCAAGAAGCTCAGTAACACATTTTGAAAATACCTGAAGGGGCCAGCCCAGTGACGCAGAGGTTAAGTGCTCTCGTTCCGCTTCGCAGCCCAGGGTTCGCAGGTTTGGATCCTGGGTGTGGACATGGCACCGCTTGTCAAGCCATGCTGTGGCAGGCGTCCCACATATAAAGTAGAGAAAGATGGGCACAGATGTTAGCTCAGTGCCAGTCTTCCCCAGCAAAAAGAGGAGGATTGGCAGCAGATGTGTTAGGTCAGGGCTAATCTTCCTCAAAAAAAATAAATTAATTTAAAAAAAGAAAAAAGAAAAAGAAAATACCTGCAAATTGTCTTGTCTTTTTAACCAATCTGATTGCAATTTGGTTCATGTAAACTAGAGATCATGAAGATAACTACTTCTTGGTTCTAAATTTTCCAGAACAAGTAAGCAATCCACCAACATAACGTGAATGTTTTGAATAGATTATTCCACTCTCAGATTTCAGGTTATTTCTCCTAACATGGAGAATCATTTATATTTATTGTTCCAGGATTAGCATTCAACAATGGAGTAAAGAAAATATTCTGTAGATAATGCTTGCCACAGCCATTTTTCAAAATATAGTAGTTAAATTTGTAATATAACAATTTTTTTAAAAAGATGTGTTTTAATCAACAAGTTCAATATTTGTTGAGTAAATGGTGTATATAAGGTGGGTGTGCTAGAGAAAGACATATGGCATAAATAATGCATGCTAAAGAACAGTGAGTGAGTTAAATAATATAAGGCAATAGTAAAAAAAATTGCAATGCACTTCATGACTAATTCATGTGTTCTGAAAGGTGGTATTATAAATATAGACGAAGGAAAGATTGCTGAGGCCTTGAGTGTAATAGAGATTTCAATACATTTTGAAATATGATATTCCAGGAAGGAAAGAGAACAGCCAATGGAGGGACAAAGTGTGAGCTCTGGAAAGGCAGTGGAAAACAAATCTATGAATGAACTACTGGAGATTACAGAGACCAGTTGTCAAGAAATTAGACTTTTCTATGGAAGAATATTAGGGAGTGGAGAAGGGAAGGAAGGATCAGTGAAATTAGAAGTCAGAGGAATATTATATAATACACTGAATGGAAACTAAGAAATTTAACTGGCCATGTGTGTTTTAAGTCTTCAGAACACTTTGAGAAGGGCAAAACCACTGCAAGTGGTAGGTTTTAACTAAAAATTTAGAGTGGAGGAGATAAATTTTATTATGAACCTGTCTGTGGCTTTTCTAACGAACTTTGTACCATTTACTTTGAGGTGAACTCGTTGTGGAGCAAGCAAATGCACACTTCTTGAAAGGGAACTTGGAGAATCCTGTGTTAGAAGGTCCTCAGTTCCTTCTTTGGGTCACAATTGAGGTGAAGCACCCCTAAAAAAGCTAAGACACTTTTATTTGGTGCTAAAATAATGTCCTAATGTCAACATAACAAATGTATACCGAGACAGGATGATTCATTGAAAATAGTAAATTTTACACCAGCATTTTTATCACCTTACTCTGAAATCTCAGACAATATACTCTCAGCATATTCATTTCTCTCTAGTATGATTTTCAAACAAATGACAGTAAGAAATAATGTGGAGTTGTCTTTTTTTTTTTTTTTTAGTTGGTGTGTAAGCATATGAATAAAATTGTTCTTTCTGGTAGATAATAAGAGGGATGAAATCTTGCACTTTGAGATAAATTCTAGGTCTTTCTCTCTCTCTCTACTTATACAAGGAAGCAAATACTATACCCCACAAAGTTATGGGCAGTCATCTTGAGAATACACTGAGGACCTTGCCTTGGGGTAAAGCTTACACTGGAACCTAGAATGGAGAGAAAGAAACAGGAACTCAACCTACCTGAGCTGCTAAATCAACCAACCCAGAAAGTGAAATCACTTCTGGGTATCTAACTTTGTGAACCAATTACTGCTCCTGGTTGTTAGAGCTAAACTGAGTTCTGTTTCTTCCATCTAAAGGAATAACATGCCAATCCATATAATGTTACTGCAGCGTTTACTTAAAAGATAGACAATTTGCAGTTATTAGAGTCTAAATTTATAATAGAAAATTTCAAAGAAAAGATACACAAATACATTGGTAATCTGTGCAAGAACATTTGAGTATTTGTTTTTCTTTCATGCAGGGCAGAATACTATTTCGAATTGTTTATTAATATATAACTCTTTGCCATTCCTCATGCTTGTATTTTCTCATACTTGTAGCCTTCTCTAATTTGCACAGCTAGAGCATCCTATAGATACTAAACTCAGGGAAAGTTTGTTACTAACTAAAGAAGTGCAAATCTCAGAAATGCCTTCTTTGGGAAAAACCTTGGCCTCAAGTCAAACATTATTTTCTGATTTAGAACACATTTTGGCTGTTAATAGACCTCAAGATCTCCAGCCTGGAGGATACCAATAGCTATGAGTACTAAAAACAAAGGAGTTTTGTACATTTATACATTTTACACTGTTTCACTTTCATGATTGTATGCTATTTTTTTTACTTTTTAAAAAATATTCTTTTCACCTGTATGTTTACATCATGACTGAAATAAAATATTGGGATGCTCAAAATATTAAAGAAACACTACAGTGCTCTTGGAAATAAATAAATAAATTCATTCTATGTTCTCAATACCAGTGAAAACTGAAAACTGTTTCAGATACTAGCACTTAAAACAGCCAAAGAAGAAACAGTGTCATTCAAATATATTATGCCTGCCACTATTTAATACCCACTCAAATGTGTAGAAAAAGTCGCTGGTAGTTCAAATGTTCTTAGTTGAAATAAATTGAAATATCATTTGAATTAGCTTAAGCAAAAAAAGTAAATGAATTTTAGTGGTAATGGGGTATTTTTAGGGAAGAAGAAAAAGGAAGTGAATAATACATAGTTGGGGAAAAATAACCAGGTGATCTCATTTTTACTGAAGATCTCTCTAGAGCAGAGCTTCTCAAACTTAGTATTATTGATGTTGTGAGCTGGATAATTCTCTGTGGGTGAAGGCTTTCCTGTGCATGTAGGATGTTTAACAGCATTTCTGACCTCTACCCATTGGATGCCAATAGCACCTCCCCCAGTGTAATAGCCAAATGTCCCTTGGGGACACAGTTGCCTCTAATTGAAAACTACTGCTATAGATATAGACATAGATCTATATTTCATAGAGGTACTGATTTATTATAGATATAAGTAAAGATAGATACAGATGAAGATGGAGATACAGATATAGGCATTGGTATAGGTGTAACTCATTTCTCATCATGACTTTCTCTACATAGTGATAAACGTGAACACTGACATTTACAACCTAAAATTCAGGTCCTAGAAATAAAAACAGCTTTAGACTTCTTTAGGGTGCCAAGTTAAAAAGTCCCAGGAACTCATTGACTCTTCTTGGTTCACCTATCTCCCTCAGACCAACCAACTGTACTCAGGGCATATTGAGTCATATCATAACAGAGTAACTCAACAAAACAGAGGATGGTGTTGGGATAAGAATGATTACTAGAAAGGAGCAATGCTCCCAGAAAACCAGGGGATTACAAAGAGCCTTCATGAAATAGAGGAGGAAAAATTATTAAAGAACTCAATACAGGAGATTTTCCTGAGCAGAAAATAGAAGTCTTCACCCTTCAAAGTGAAAGGGCTTAATCAACCTTCTAGAAAAATTAACAAAAATAGATACATAGATTGACACCTAGCATGTCACACTGAAGGATCCACAGAAAACTTTCAAGAGAAAAAAACAGTTTACCAACAAAAGAATGAGAATCAATTTGCCATTAGTCATCTTATCTGTAATACTGGAAATTAGAAGCGTCTGTGGGAAATTACATTCAGCCTATAGTTTTATATCTATCAACCAAAATACAACAAAAAATAAAGATATTTTCAAGTCTCCATAATTTTAGCTCACATGCACCCATTTTTAGGAAATCAATAGCAAATTTATTGTAAAAGTATTAAAGTAAACAATAGAAAGGAAAACACGAGATGCAGAAGATAATGAATCCAGTGAAATAGAGAAGAGAAGATCCAAAAGGACAGACTTGATCAGAACAAAGACTGCAAAATCAAAGCCTTGGAGAAAAGGGTATTTCATGGGAAGGTAGAAATAAAATCTTAGAAAATATCAAAGATTTATAATACCAAAATTTAAAAAAGAAAAGAAAGGTAATCACTGACTCTAGAAACAACGAACTACAGGAAGACATGAAGCCAACATGAAATAGACTAAAATGACCTACAACTCTGAGCAATCACCGGAGAATCTATAGGAATATATATTAAGAATATTCTTTGTTAAGTAGGCAAAAGAGTTGTAAATAGGAAAATATAGAGGCAAAATATATTTATGGCAAGCCCTCTGGTTCTATAATGCATAGTATTTATCTAACCATAATATCCTAAAAATATATATTATATTTTTTCTTTTTGGCTCTGATTTGTTGAGATATAATTTGCACACATTAAAATTCACCTTTTTTTTAGGTATACACTCCTGTGAAGTTGGCAAATGTATGCAGTCCTGGAACCACTACCGCAAACAAGATATGGAATATTTGCTTCCCAAAAGTTACGCTCATGTAGATTTATAAAGATACTCTTCAAACTTTTGATATGGTTTCTGTCCTACTACATTTTTCAGAATGCCATGTAAATTAAATAATACAACAGAGAGTCTTTTTTCTGGCTTCTTTCTCCTAGAATCATGTTTTGGGTTTTACCAATATAACTGCATATAACAGAAATGTGTTTTGTTTTATTACTGAGAAATATTGTATTGGTTTATTTCCAGGGGTTTTTTGGCAATGTACCCATCAGGATTCAATCAGGAGACAGAAACCACACAATAACTTGAAGAGGAGAAGTTTAATACAAAAATTGTTAACTTGGGAATTGCAGTAATTGGGGCTTGATTAACAAGAGGCAAATAAAACTCTAAAGAATATGAGCATAGCAGATGTAGGGAGCAGCCATTCCCCTAGGACTGTAATAAAACACGTAAGGAAGAGCTACCCCCTCCTAGGGCTGAGTGCCAATCCTCACTATAGGGGCGGAAGATACAGCTCACAGGACAGTAAAGAAGTTCGGTAACACGCAGGCAGTACCCACTAAAAATCCACCTTCTGAAATGCCGGGGGAAGCTGGAATTTACCATAAGTTCCTCCAACCTTCTTCTTCTTACTCAAAACTGTTTTCGCTATTGTAAGTTTGTTTGTTTTTAAATTAAATGATACACACATTTTTAAAAAATTTTTTGAGGTAGACTTACCATGAGCTAACATTTGTTGCCAATCCTCTTCTTTTTGCTTGAGGAAGGTTGTCAGTGAGCTAATATCTGCGCCAATCCTCCTCTGTTTTGTGGTTTGCTGCCACAGTATGGCTTGATGAGCCATGTGTAGGTCTATACCTGGGATCTGAACTTGCTCTGCGAATCCTGGGCCCCCAACGCGGAGCGTGCAAACTTAACCACTACGCCACTGGGCTGGCCCCTCTAAATGCTTTATTTTCCATATAAATTTTGAAACTAGCTTGTCAGTATAAATAAAGAATGCTGGGATTTTGACTGAAATATTATGGGATCTACAGATGAATTTAGAGAGGATTACCAATTTAACCATATTGAGTCTTCTGATCCAGGAGCACTATTTAATTTTTTAATTTTTAGAAAGAATCTATATCCCAATCATTTCAATGAAAATTAAGGGAAAAAAGAACTCTCAAAATTAGTGGCCATCATCTAAAATATATATAGTGGCATTGGAAAAAACAATTATCCATTTCTAAGTGGAAAATAGTGAATGCCACTTCATTTCTTTCATTGAAAGATAAACCTCATAAAATTTAGCATATCACCTTTATTAGTAACAATAACTGACTCTGGGAAATATCAGCTATTGGAGATACCAGATGCCTCGGAACATAAGAGGATGATATGGGACTGAAATCAAGTCCATAGATGAAAGTAGGTCAGAAATTAGGTCTATATAGGTCAGAAATATGAGTCCTCAATCTCTTTCCAACTTCGCAGTCAAATAATTAATCCCATCCCCAAGGAAAAAAAAAATGGAAAGTTTACTTTCCGGGGAAAGTGGACCACGAAGCTGTCATCTCAGGAACATGAAGCATGCTACAAGTTGTCATTTAGGTGCTGTGATGGCATAAGGTAAAAGCAAGCATTACAATGAAAGTCTACCATTTCCTCCTTTTCTGTCCATCAGCAGATTAGGGCAATCTTCTCTGGGGATAATAAATTGTCTCAAAAGAACAGGAAAACCGATATTAATGTTTTGGAGATACCGTGATGCAATGGCTGACTCTTACCTGACTGTTGTAGCAAAGACCACTAATCAATAAGTCCCTCTTATGTGCACAGTGTCCAAAGAGAACTTTTAGTGTCACATTTTAAATTATGAATGGGCAGTGAAAGATCACCAGATGTTTTTGGAAAACTTCTAAATGAAAGATATCAAAACAAACAAAAATTATGTTAAAAGAAATCACATAAAACAGAGACATTGCAGGAAAAATTCTAAAAATGTTATAAATAATACCCTGAGAGAAAATAGAAGATTTTATGTGTCCAAAAGAATCAGTAGAATGTAATTTTTTTAAGTTAAAAAACAGAGATGATAAGTAAAAGTTCTTGATATCTGAAAAAAATATGGAAGGAAACAATATAGGACCAAAAATATGCAAATAAAGACAAAAGGATTTTAAAACCATCGGATTAAACCAGGAAGCTCAATAGCTGAGCTTCAGAAATAAAAGAGTTTCAGACAAAAAGGATATTGCAAACACATTAATATAAGAAAATTTTTCATAACTTAGGAACATGGGTTCCCCATTCAAAGGGGTCTAACATCTCAATGATGTTTTTTACAAAACATGATAACAGCCTCCAGATGGAGAGGAGGTCATATGAAAAAACTGAGGATCTGAATAGTATGGCAATTTTCACAGGGAGTGCTAATTACTAGCTACACATTCTTTTTTTTTTTTTTTTTGAAGATTAGCCCTGAGCTAACATCTGCTGCTAATCCTCTCTTTTTCTGAGGAAGACTGGCCCTGAACTAACATCCGTGCCCATCTTCCTCTGCTTAATATGTGGGACGCCTGCCACAGCATGACTTACCAAGCGGTGCCATGTCCGCACCCGAGATCCGAACCAGCGAACTCTGGGCTGCCGGAGCGGAATGTGCGAACTTAACCACTGTGCCACCAGGCCGGCCCCTAACTACACATTCTTGAGAAAAAATATTTCTCACCCAATCTATGCTCATCCATCTTAGAGAATACTTAAATCATAATAAATGGAACGTTGGTAGAAATATGAACATTTAAGGCATTGCTGGTGACAGCTCAGAAGGAAATGAGGAAAATGTTGTTGGAAACTGGAGGAAAAGAAATCCTTATTATATAGTAGCAGGAAGCTTAGTGGAATTATATCCTATAGTTCTATAGAAAGCAGAATTTATACGCAAGGAGCTTGAATATCCAGGTGTGGAGATTCTAAGCAATATGTTGTAGGTAGAGTCTAGTTCCTTCCTGCTGTTTATAGCAAAATGTGAGAGGAGAGAGAGAGATTGAGGGAAGCAGTATTAAAGAAAAAGGAAAGAGGACTTGATGACTTGGGAAATTCTCAGCCTAACCAGATTACAAAGATGCTAAAATTATGAAAGTCACTGTCAAGAGAGGCTTTTCTGAAGAGAAAGCCAAGGGTGTGGCTAGACAACCTTCAATTAGTACTTTGGAAGGATAACAAAGATCAGAGAATTCAATTACGCATGTGGCTCTTTCAGAGATTAGACAAGTGACTCATAGATCCCCTCAGCTTCCTAAACAGAAGCCAGGAATAGAGATAGGATTATCCAAGAAAGATTTTCCTTGAATCTTTTGTCTAATGGAGTGAATTCCTGAAACATACAAGGGAGATTTACAAGGTTCTTGAGAAGATTATGCCAACAGTCATGCGGCCAGGTTGGATCAAAATGAAGGAAGACTGTGGGATGCTCAAAATTCTGCAAGTAGGAAACAAGCTGATAAAACTACTCAGCTGTTGGGGTCATCCTGGTGGCTTAGTAGTTGGGTTCACGTGCTCCACTTTGGTGGCCTTGGGTTTCATGGGTTTGGATCTCGGGCATGGACCTATACACTGCTCATCAAGCCATGCTGTGGTGGCATCCCACATACAAAATAGAGGAAGATTGGCACAGCTATTATCTCAGGGACAATCTTCCTCAAGCAAAAAGAGGATGATTGGCAATGTATATTAGCTCAGGGCCAATCTTCCTCACCTGAAAAAAACAAAAACAAAAACTACGCAGCTGCAAACATTTATTACCACACATACAAAACTAAGAAAGATTCCTCCAAGTATGGAGGCTTGAGCCAGAGGATAGAGCCTCTAGCTCAGAAGGCAGAGCCAGAACCACAGAAGATTATTCCCAGGCGTTGGAACCTAATGTTGCCTGACCAGTTAGATTTTGAAATTACTTAGAACTGGTGACTTCTTTTTTCTTTCCATTTTCTCCCTTTTTGAATTGGAATGTTGACAACTGTTATCCTTTGCCTCTCTCACCATTGTATTTTGGGAGTAGATAAGATATTTTCTGGTTTCACAGATCCATAGATGGGGAGGAATTTTGCCTTTGGATGGATTATATAGAGAGCTTCACCCATACCTAATTTAGATGAGTTAGGTATGAGATTTGCACTTTTGTCATGATGAGTCTTAGATGAGGTTTTGGACTTGAGATGATGCTCTATTGGCTTGAGGTTCTGGGAGATCATGGAATGGGATGAATGTATTTGACACTTGGATGGACATGAATCTTAGGGATCTGTGGTAGACAGAATAATGGCCCTCCACGATGCCCTCACCCTAGTCCCTGGAACCTGTGAATGTTGCCTTACATGGCAAAAGGGATTTTGGAGATTTTAGGTTAAGGATCTTGAGATGGGGAAAGTATTCTGGATCATCTGGTAGGTCCAATATAATCACAAGAGTTCTAAAAAGAGGGAGGCAGAAGGGTAAGAACCAGAAAAAGGGAATGTGATAATGGACGCTGTGAGAGAGAAAGAGTAAAAGATGTTTGCTTCTGGCTTTGAAGATGTAGGATGGGACCAGAAACCACAAGAAAAGCAGAAGACTCTAGAAGATGGAAAAGCCAAGAAAACAGATTTTCCTTTACAACTTTTAGAAGGAATGCAGCCCTGCTGACCCATTTTAGACTTCTGACCTCCAGAACTGTATGAGAATAAATTTGTATTGTTCCAACACCCTAAGTTTGTGGCTTCCTCTCTCTAACCCTGCCTTTACCTCCCCAGCCGCTTTCTCCATCCATCACCCTCCCACTTGCCCTGGGATGGAGAAATAGGAGAGAAGGAAACAGAAATCAGCAATTTAATGCCACACAGCAGACTTTATTATATGGATTTCACAGCAAAGTTTAAGCAAATAATTCCAGCAATTCAGTAGAGGGGTTTTTGGGAGAGGTGAGTGGATTGGTGTCCCACAACAGTCCCTCATCCATCACAGGAACGAAATAACCAAGGTGCACACTGGACCACACAGGCAGCAGATCAAATTGATGAGCGTCATTCTGGGACTCCATGTTCCATTGTGCAATATATGTAATATCCACTTAAGCTTAAACTTGAATAAAGCTCTCAGGCTTATCGGTCTTGCTGGAAGTCGCAGTAGGAGGTCCAGGCACAGGTACTTTTCTGAAAAATACTTGAGGAGGAGGCTTTTCCAAAGCAAAAGTCCTCACGTCAATATAAATAAATTTGTATTATTTTAAGCCACTGCATTTGTGATAATTCATTACAGCAATAGGTAACTAACACACCATCCAAATTATTAATCCAGTGTGAAAGCCAAATAAAGATATTTCAGACATATATGGGTCCAAAAATTCATTCCATGTACTTTTCCCCAGGAGGTTCTTGAAAGATATGTCTTCCAAACAGAAGGAGTAAACTCCAAAAGAGGAAGACATGGTGTCCTCGAAACAAGGAAATACAACACAGAAGACATAAGAATTTCTTCACTCCATAGGCTACCATTTCCTTTGACTTATTACAAGACAACAGAATGCCGCAGCTTCATCAAAATCTATTCATTTATCCACTAAAAGTTTATAGCTATAGATTACCAAATAGAATATTTGAAAACTGGTAAATGGAATCTGACAAAGTTCAAAGCAAGAAGAATTTCCATGAGGACTTAAAGTCGGATAAGAACTACAATAGGAACAGCCATGCCACTTGCAATGAGCTTACTCTTGGATTGTCACTAGGTTAAATTCTTTAACACACACACACACACACACACACACAATAATGAAGTAGGTTTGTAATTATTCACATTTAGAGATGATGAAACTGAGGTCTAGAGAGGTGAAGGAACTTGTGGATGACGCAATAGTATTGAATAAATAAGTGAGAAGTAGCCTATTTCTACTCAGACGACGGGCTATTATGGCAGCTTCATACTGGATACCATCAATTCTTATCACAGAGGGGAATTTCCTGTTTTACGTTAAGAATAGGGGCCAAAATAGAACCAGTCATGAAGTCAAAAGATATTCCCTCTTGACTAGCTGAACCCTCATTAGTGTCACAATCATTTTAAGAACAATTTGAATTAAGATCGCTCACCTGGAGGTAGTTAAGAGCCATGGTATGTATTTACCTGCCATGAAAAATGTTTTTCTTATATATAGTGCCTAAAAAGTGTGGTATTTTATTTCCTTTTTCACAGCTGGAAAAACTCAGTAACCAACTCGTTTTTCATGGTGTAATATCATTTGGTTATAGCCAGTGCCAGCAAAGAAATGAAAAAAAGAATCGAACAGAATGCATGCTTTTAAAATGAATGTGAACCACGTACACTGGTTTCAGATCAGATTCTTAAATCGTTTTTCAACTGAGTGTGAATATACCTAATAAACAAAACAGTCGAACTAAAAATCCGTGAGTTGTTTGTGAAGTTGAGTTTTATTTGAAAGAGTCAGCAAACACGGATGTAACTTAAAGTAACCATTATGTGCTCGTTGCTGTGATATATTTCATTTTCTATAATACTAGGAGCAGCAACAATCCTAGGAAGAGATTTTATAAATGAGCTCCCTTTGACAGACAGGTCAATTAGGGAGATGTAGTCTGTCCAAAATTTTAAAAGCAAACTATTCGCTCAGTAAGAGGATGGATGGAAGCACACATTCTTTTTTCAGGGACAAAATTCTAAAAAATCATTTATTCCTATTTTGGCACAAAGACAAAAGTGCTATTTCTGAGTAAAACTAAGAACATCAGAGTGTTACATTAAGTACATTGATTATAATAAAGGTGTTCTGGAAAGTTATAAATGAGTTGCACTTGCCTCAAAAGCTTTGAACTATTTAATAAATTAGAAAGAAAACACATTAGTTAAGTGCTAATTTTACTCAATTTCTTATCCTCAATCTCAATTTCCAGGGGGAAAATTATTACTTAGTTTACACAGGAGAGTTTGTTTTAATATATGTAGAACTTTCAGGAAATTATTTTATAGAAATAATGTTTCGACTGCTAATGGAAGGCGGCAGATTCAAGGCAAGTATTTACCTCTTTCCCTCCCAATAACCTGTGGAAATGAAGGAAAATTTATTTTAAAATGTGCAAATCCAAAACCTGGCCCTGGAAAGCAAAGAAGTGTGTTATGAAGCTTTTCACTAACTTTTTGGAATGTGGCACTAGCATTAGATTGGAGGAGCAACTGAGTAGAGTAAGGGTAACCCAAAACAGGCACAAGAAGATGATTGGGTAGCAAAGAATCCTTCCCAACCATTCTCAGAAAAACTCTAAGCTCTAGGTACGCAGGCTCAAAGAATAGGAGGCCGTACTCGCGACAGGCAAACGCGGAACTGTCTACAGGAGAGCTGAGCCTGTTGTACTGCTCCAGATCCCCCAGCTGGACAAAGAAGCAGACTGTTCTTTTCTGGACTGCTTTGCTGGCTTCCTACCATCTACCTAAACTCTACATTAGAATTCCACAGGGCTACGTCATATGCTATTTTGCCTCCTCTATACTTTTTCCTACTTTGTTTAAACTTTTCTCATTTCTCAAATATCATCTGTCTGCTGATGACTACCATTTTTTACAAAATCTCCAACACGCATCTAGACAGTAGAGCTCCAGACTACTACTGACACGTCCTCTTTCATGTTTCAAGACCTCTGTAGTGACCACTCACTGGTTAGTGTCCATTCATCCATTTTGTAGTAACAAAACCCCAATTATTCTTTAGGATACCACTTTTTCCCCATTCATCCCATATAGTTCAGATTTGCTTTATTCCTTTATCTACTCCGAGCATCAACTTACATCTCATGTTTAGCCAATCACATGCATCAATCCTCACCAATGAGAGACAGGCTAGAGCTTTTACTGAAGCTATTAGAAAAAGGAAAATCTTAGTCTACTCGAATGGACAAGGTCAAAGGATGTAAATGTGAAGGTTTATGGGCCCACCATGAAAAGAGAGCTGGTTAAATACACACACACACACACACACACAAACACATGGTGCCCAGAACAGAGAGACAGAGACAACATTTTAGCAATATAATCTGAACCTCAGGCTCTGTTCTCTTCCTCAGATCATCATACTTTGCCACATTTGGGATGTTGCCATGTGACCTCAGCTCCCTCTACCAGGAATTTTCTAAGACCCTAGTATTTTCTGGCTGCTTTCTTCTCAATCTATAAGTCTCAGTTTCAACATTACCTCTTAAGAGGGATCTTATTCAACTATTAACTCGGAATGATGCCATCAATGTTTTCTATAAAGACAAGGCAAGAGGACTCTGTCCTATTGCTTCATAATTATTTTATTATTTTAAAGCAACTCAATCCCTATCAAAGTTCCAACATTTTTTTACAGAAATAGAACAAAGAATCCTAAAATTTATATGGAACAACAAAAGACCCCGAATAGTAAAAGGATTCCTGAGAAAAAAGAACAAAGCTGGAGGTACCACACTCCCTGATTTCAAATTATACTACAAAGCCATAGTAACCAAAACAGCATGGTACTGGCACAAAAACAGACACACAGATCAATGGAACAAAATTGAGAGCCCAGAAGTAAACCCATGCGTTTATGGACAGCTAATATTCGACAAGGGAGCCAAGAGCATACGATGGAGAAAGGAGAGTCTCTTCAATAAATGGTGTTGGGAAAACTGGACAGCCACATGCAAAAGAATGAAAGTAGATCATTCTCTTACACCATGCACAAACATCAACTCAAAATGGATTAAAGACTTGAATGTAAGACCCGAGACCATGAGACTTCTAGAAGAAAACATAGGCAGCACACTCTATGACATTGGTCTGAGCAGCATATTTTCAAGTCCCATGTCTGACCTGGCAAGGGAAACAAAAGAAAAAATGAACAAAAGGGACTACATCAAACTAAAAAGCTTCTGCACAGCAAAGGAAACCAACAACAAAACGAAAAGACAACCTAACAATTTGGAGAAGATATTTGCAAACCACATATCAGATAAGGGGTTAATATCCAAAATATACAAAGAACTCATACAGCTCAACAACAAAAAAATCAACAATCCAATTAGAAAATGGGCAAAAGATCTGAACAGAGATTTCTCCAAAGAGGAAATACAGTTGGCCAACAGGCATATGAAAAGATGCTCAACATCATTAGCTATCAGGGAAATGCAAATCAAAACTACAATGAAGTATCACCTCACTCTGGTCAGAATGGCTATAATTAACAAGACAGGAAACAACAAATGTTGGAGAGGGTGTGGAGAGAAGGGAACACTTGCTCACTGCTGGTGGCAGCGCAAACTGGTGCAGCCACTATGGAAAGCAGTTTGGAGTATCCTCAGAAAATTAAGGATAGATCTACCATATGATCCAGCTATTCCACTGCTGGGTATTTATCCAAAGAACTTGAAAACACAAAGGCATAAAGATACTTGCACCCCTATGTTCATTGCGGCATTATACACAATAGCCAAGACATGGAAGCAACCTAGGTGCCCATCAAGGGACGAATGGATAAAGAAGATGTGGTATTTATACACGATGGGCTACTACTCAGCCATAAGAAATGACGAAATCCGGCCATTTGTGACAACATGGATGGACCTTGAGGGTATTATGCTGAGTGAAATAAGTCAGAGGGAGAAAGTCAAATACCATATGATCTCACTCATAAGTAGAAGATAAAAACGACAGAAAAAAAAACACAACACATAGCATTGGAGATTGGACTAGTGGTTACCATTGGGGAAGGGGGGGTGGGGGAGGGCAAAAGGGGTGATTAGGGTCACATGTGAGGGGATGCACTATAATTAGTGTTCGGGTGGTGAACATGATGTAATGTATACAGAATTCGAAATATGATGTACATCCGAAAAAAATAAAAATTAAAAACAAAAAGTTACCAAAAAAAAGAAAGAAATGCTTCTGCTTTATTTACCTTTTCACAAATATTACTTTTTTTACAAGTTTTACTACTCTAAATTACAATTATCATATTCATGTAGTTTAATTTTTAGAATAAATTGGATTAACAATAAAATGTTAAGTATTCTCTGTAATATGAAGTTGTGAATTACTGTTGTTTTAAAACATAAGTAGGAATTACTTAAAATATCCAAATAGAATCATATAAAAGTTGAGTAATAAGTCAATATAACTTACAAGTGTTTACTTCATGTCCATTATTTTCAAGATACCAGAGTACATAAGTATGATTAAGACTTTGATCCTGCACCAAGAGAGGAAAAGAAAGAGAAAACACTGACCCTCATTTAGTACTGATTCTGTCCCTGTGTTCTTCATAAGCCTTCATAACAGCCCTGAGAGATGTAGAACCATTTCGTGGTGAAGGGACACTCAAAATACTGGAGAACTTTCCAAAGTTTCTACTGTTAAAAGCGATGATGAAAGCAAGATTTAAAATGTGAGGTTTTTGACCTATTCTATTCTCCTATAACGTGTTGTTTCTCTTACAAACATAAACATTTTGGAAATTTGTATTTAAAAGCATGATCTGTTCAATCATTTGTAGGTTTATTTTTCTTTTAGGCTGTGGCTATTTGTCATTTAGAGATGTGATGCTGCTTTGTATTTAAGATGGCCTGATACAACGTGTACTTTGGAGAAGACAACTATGTATGTAAACACGTAGGGAGCATTTATTCAATTTATATGGAGTAGAGTTGGGCTAATATAACATGGTGCAACTAAAACATCCTTTAGGATTTTTTTCTTCAGTGACAAATGTAGTGCTACACTCAGTGAGAAAACTGAAGAAAGAAAATAATGGTTTTTAAAACACAATGTTTCCACAAACTGATATGAAATTTACCACAGACAATGAGATTTATTAATTATGAGTTATAGACAGTTATTTGTGAAGATGGTTTTGGCTTTAGTGAAGTGAAATCAATCTATAATAATTATAATTGAATTATTACAATTGATTATTCCAGAAAAATTTGACTTTTTATTTGTGCCAAAATTCAGATTCTGAAGACTCAACAACATTGTGCAATTGCAATTCTTTCCTACTCTGCATAAATAACATTTCTTCCACTTCAGGGTAATTTCCAAACACAGGCTTTGAATACTCCTATTCTGCTAACTGAAGACAGTTCTGTGTTTTTAATGAGTACCACTGCAATTTTTTAGATTGGAAGATGGATGTTGACAACCAAATCAAAAAGTCAAATCTAAAGGTCATTTAAAAAGAGACGCCTCAGATTGTTTATGAGAAGCTAATGAGAGAGAAAAATTAAATCTATTTCTCCTCCTGCATGTGTGGGCCCACGTGGCTTAGGGAAGCTTTTCTCAAAGAAAACATCAATGTCACTAATAATGAGAAGTTTCTATGTCTAGTAAATTTAACTTATTGTGTTTATTTAAATGTTCAGATGAGGTCACACATATAGTTAATTAATAGGTCTTTCAAAGTTTACTGATATTTAATTTCATGTGGGATTGACTTTAATGATTTAGAAAGACCTTTTTGACATTCTTTAGATCTTAAATTAAGAGATAAAACAAACATCTTTGTATGTGTATGTGATTACATAAAAATTCTTGGAAAGCCAGTATATGTACATGCTTAGTTATGATGAAGATCTTCATGTCATTTTTCTTATGCCAAAAAGACACACATTTCATTTTCTTTAGATTCTTGGATTTAATACTCCCAAATTTTTCACATTGTGTATGCCAGATGATAATGTTTATGTTCTAGATATAGGTTAGAATAGAAGTCAGATAAAAAAACAGGGAGAACACAAGAGAAAAACTATATTCAGCTTTGGCTCCACCTTTCTTAGGAAACAATTGAATATTAAATACCTTATGAGATACTTTTATTCTTTGGGTGTTAAATGAGCCCTGAGAAGCTCAAATGAAGCAATTGATTAATTTATTTTAAATATTTACTATTAAAACGAAATACACAACTGTTCTTTTATGATTAAATACAAATTTAAAGTCCCTGTTTACTTAGAAATACATACTTATTGTAAGTTTAAGTGAGGGAAAAAGGCTTTTTAAATTATTTTTCCAAGTGATAGATGTTATTCTGAAATTTCAAATCATAGCTTTAAAACTGAAATAGGTGAACGGATGCTGAACTTTATGATGTTGATTTATGCTGAGTATATCTTCTAGTTAATACCTATTACATCACAAATCGAACCCAAAAACTTGGTGTAAAAGAATGAACATTTCATTGTGTTCACAGAAACTGTAGTCAGGAATCTGGACAGAGCACCAGCAAGGATGGCTCATGGTCTCTGCTCTAGGCTATCTGGAGGCTTTACTTGAAAGACTTCAATGGCTGGGAGTGAATGGGGCCTAGAATCCTCTAGAGGCTTTTCCCATTCATGTCTGACAAACTGAGTTGGGAGAACTCCAAGGCCACACTCAGTTGAGGCTGTCAACTGAAGTTCCTACTCTGAGACTGCTGTCGCAAGATCCTTGTAGCTTGGACTTCCTCGCGTCATGGTCACGTTATAGTAGCTGGTCTTGCTACATGGAAGCATAAGGCTCACAGAGAGAGGATTTCAATGAATAAGCCAAAAGTTGCATAGCATTTTGTGACTTAACCTGGGAACTCATATAGAATCCTCTGCTATATTTTATTGGCTGTAGCAGTCATCCTGCCCAAACTCAAGGGCAAAGGACATATTCCCACCTCTTGATGAAAGAGTATCAAATAATTTGTGTTCATGTTTTAAAGCCACCAAAATCCGGCCTCTGTCCACAAACCGTTTACATTTCTTCCACATGCAAGTACCTTCACCCCTTGCCAAGACCCTACGAGGGTCTCATCTCCTTACAGTATCATCTGGCTGAGGCACAAGGTCCAGAATGTCCATCTAAATCATGTCTAGGGGTAGTTGAGGCTTCTCAGGAATAATTATATTTGATACAAAAAGAGTCAAGATATCTTCCTCCACCACACCCAGAACACAATGGTGGGAGAGTTAAGGATAAGTCAATATTATCATTACATCACAATTCTAAGGCTTATCAGAATACCTATATTTAATTTAAAATTATTTAGTTATCCCCATTGTATACAAATTCTACTGGTCACATTTTAATGTGATATTTTAAGATATAATTTTAAAGGTTTTATAATTTATAGCTATGCATCATCAGCTTATTATCAATAAGATCTTATTATTGCAAATTAGTGAAGGAAGATATTCTAAAAGCAGATTTACTTTCCCAGAAACAAAAAGATGACACACATGAGCTAGATGATCAAATATTTAGGGACATTGCCAATAGAATAAATGACATTACAATAGTTGTGGGGAAGACAAAAACTTGCTGAAGCTTGAATTGTGCCCACTAGGTAATTCAAACAGCAATGACTAATTGCCACTAGATAGTGGGAATTGTAGGTGTGAGGTTGCTTTACAGGAAATATCAGGAGGATAAAATGAAACTACTAATCTCAGACACTGTATCTCATAAAATTGAGAGCAAATTCCTCTGATCTTAAATATTATAGCTATCACAAACCATTTCAACATAAAAAATAACATTAAGTAGTGATTATGGGAGAGTGAGAAGATGGGTAATTATACACCACAGCACAAAACAGGAAACATTGTAATCTGGAAACCAATAATACAAAAGAAAAATTCTACAACTATAAATAGGAAATAAAGAAATATGTTTTAGGGGCTGGCCCAGTGGTGTAGTAGCTACATTTGCATGCTCTGCTTTGGTGGCGCAGGTTTGCACGTTCGGATCCTGGGCGTGGATCTACACACTGCTTGTCAAGCCATGCTGTGGTGGCACCCCACATACAAAATAGAACAAGACTGGAACAGATGTTAGCTCAGGGACAATCTGCCTCAAGACCAAAAGAAAAAAAAAAAAAAAAAGAGGAAGATTGGCAATAGATGTTGGTTCAGGGCCAATCTTCCTCACTCCCCCCCGCCCCAAAAAAAGTTCCTCAGTTCCAACTGTTACAATAAATAGAAATAGTGTGATTACGTGGTTTTCGTCAAATCTTTTTCCTAGTCAAACTGTGTAAATATTTTGAATATATAGGAATAAAATAAGGATAAAACTCCATGCCCTGAAGCCTGTGGAATTCTTCACTGTATTCTTTGGAGCCAAGTCTTGGAATGTAACCAATCCTATCTCTGTGCTGATCTATACTATAGAAGTCAATAAACGTTAATTCTAAACTTTAAGGCTACAATGTCGTTAGAAGACTCCATTTGACAATGCCAGTACTTCAGTCTTTGGTCCATTCCCAGCATTTTACATTACCCCAGTGCTAAGCTTGCAACATCTCTCTGAGACTTGGCTATAACTATCTATCTTAGCTTGGTATTTGTTCCATTAAACTGCTCCACCTGTTGCCATGCTGATTCTATTGACTCTCCAAAGAATGGATAGGTATTCCTGGGAAAAAGGCGTGCTTCTAAAAGTTGGGTACAGGTTTCTTTCTGGTATTCCCCAGGCGAAAGGAGGTGGAAGACGGGATTCCCCAGCAATATTACAGGAATTTCCACTACCTTCTCCCGCAAGTGCAGGGAAACAAGAAACTCATAACAGTAATTCAGAGTAGTTATGACTAATGAGAATATAATAACCCCTTGACTTAAAAAAACATATTATGTCTTCATAGAATCCAACAGTAAGGAGGACAAACACCACATCTAAAAAGAGACTTGAAAAATGACTTGGATATATCTACTTGTATGTTATTGATCTGTCTATCTATCTATCATCTATCTAATGTTATACTTCCAGAGAACAGAGACTGATCTATTTTGTTTTTGCCCTGGAAATGTTAATCGCATCTTCAAATGTGCTAAGGTTTCGGCAACTAAGATATTCCTGAAAAGAAATTGCTTAAAAGAAATTATAGTAAATTGATTATTTGTTAAAAGCACTAGGGAAACATAATAAATTGTTTTATAGAGTGAAGAGTTCAGTTCTAATACGACTTTGTTAAATCAGTACTCAGTTTTTATATCTTAGTTTTTCTTGTAATACAACAGCATGTGAGAAAGACAGACAGATGCATAGACAGATATGTCATTAAACAAAACAATATTTCAAATAAAACACCACACATCGACTATTAGCAGATTTTATCATCTCATAAGAGGTCATATTTGAGTATTACATATTTTTCAAACAGAATTATCATTGTGATAATCATACTTCTAAAATGATTGATTGTTATATAAAAACTAAAGATAATAAAGTGACAAGTATTGTACTTAATGAAATGCTTTCCAGAATATGCTTTACTAGATAATAAATATACACTAGATGTCCACCGTGTAACTTATCAAATGATAACTTGTACACAAACACATTGAAAAGTAGTTTTTTGAGACTATCTCAAATTCAAAACAAGCAATATTTACATAACATGGTTCAGGGAATAGATATTAACAAAAATTATCTTCCCTCAGGCCACTGTCTAGACCACAGGAAACCTGGTCAACAGCATATGGGACATTACAAGGTACAGACTCAGAAGTTTCCATAATGCTGTGGCCAACAGCTCGACACAGTGAGTCATGGCCACAACAGTAACCAAACTCCAGTACACAGGCTGTTAAGACAGTGATAGATGCAGCTTCCAACAAAATCTGGCCAAACTAATATCTTACAGCTTTAAAGAACAATTTATCTTCGAGCAGTAAATCAGTAGAATCTAGAAAGCTCTGCCAGAGCAAGAAAAGTATAGAAAACTAGAAACAAACAACTTTTCATGACTCAGCTTGCTTTGGGAAGGAAATTGTTGGATTGAAGGACTTAATCTGGATAGTTCATGCCCATATTCATATCTCTCTATCTGTAAGTCTTGTATCTGCCTAGGCTTACCTCAGATGAAATTAAGTGAGAAATAAATGAGATACTGTGACTAAAGTCGATTAGCATTTTAATCGTGTAGATAGATGCACATGTGTGTTCACGCATGCATGCAAAACCCCCCACGCCCCCACACACATACACGTTGATTGATTGAAGTCAGTCATCACACGGCATTAGTCTGGTCAGAAGAGTTGGTTCAGGCAGGAAGGCATGTGACTCTACTAGTCAAGGGAAAGTGAGAGAAGTGTGTTTGGGAATATGGGGGAAATATGTTGTTGTTGTTGTTTTAGGGTTTTTCTCTCTCTCACTCCTTTTTTCTTTCTCTCAGGAGGGCCACTGGGAGGTAGTAAATTCTCTCTTCCGCACATTTCCGTTGCATGATACAGGCCTGAAACTACTACCAGCATGAGAAAGAAGCCACAGTATGGAGAAGAGCAGTGACAAGAGAATTTCAGAGAACTGGAGCCAATGGGTTAAACCAAAAGCCTAGATGCCTATTTGTGTAAACCAATTCATATTCCCATTGTTTAAGGCTTTTTGTATTGAGCTATCTTTTTACTTAAACCAAAATTATTCTAATAAGGTATCCTACTCCCCTTTATCCTAAATGTATCTAATTAAATATCCATATGAAAAACCTGATGTTGCTTGATTTATTCTATTCATTTATCTCCTTTTGTACCTCAAATCTTTCTTACACCTATTAATGTTTTTTAAACATCCCAAATACCCCACCTAATATTCAGGAATTGATTGATCTAATTTAGTTAATGAAGTGAGACTATGTTCAATATTCAAAAGATAAAAGAATACATACACAAATACTATTTTATTACATTTAAATTTTTTTCATTTTTTAAAAAAAGTCACGTATTTATTTATATGTATTGACAGAGAGATCAAAAGATGAAGACAGAAGCGGGGTTTCTTAATGTTATTAAATATTAATAAGGTTGGAGTTAGAAACCATCTTTAAACAAAGTATTGGTTAGTGGTTATTGTACTTATCCCACTGACAAAGAGACAAGTATTAAAATTTAATACTGTCATCCTTGTGCCTTCAAACTGAGGAAATTAGGTTCCTATTATAGTTTCTCAGACAGAAGTTTGTGAAAGTGGAGGTAAAATAAAAACCAACACCTAAACTACCTCGGAGGAGTTTCTGTAAACTGGGTGTGACCTTTTTAAGTGTCAGAGGTTAGGAGAATGAAACTTTATGCCATTTTTCTTCTGCTAACCATGGCGTTAAGAAGAGGAAGTCCAGGATCATATTGTGTTCATCTTAATATCAGCACCATCACCACCACCAACAGAACTCTATTTCAAAGACTCATCTTGTTCTTTCTGTTGCTAAAGGACAGAGGCCAGAAGTAGTTAGACTGATGTTTAACAGAATGTATTCATGATTTGCCTGCTTATTTGTTGTGATACACGAAGGTAAACTAAGAATTTGATTTTGGAGAAGGAAGAAAAACCAGAATCTAAGGGCTAGAAGCTGACAGGTAAGTGAGAGGACAGAGGCTTAAGTAAATGTGGACACACTGGGGACTTGGAAGGGCAGTTGGTAGAGATTGAAGAGAGACTAAGAAATTTTCAGTCGTGGGGGATGGAAGATATACACTTAGGATGTTTACATTAACTACTCCGTGTTAAGTGATAGCTTGTTTCATTTTATTTTTGTTTTTTGCTTTCAAATAATTCACCTCTGTTACTGAAACTTTTGGTAAAACTCTGCCTCACACCCCACCCATGTGTTCAAGATATTTTGGAGACAAAATCTTTTAAGACAATGCTCAGAAAGGGAAGAATATGCAGGCTTTTATACCAAGGTTCAAAATAAATGAAACTGAAATGGAGACAGACTGGCCAGGAGAAAAGAAACACGCTGGAAAACCATGAAAAGAACGGAGAGACTTCCCACCTGTGGGATGGGGAACGAAACTCTCCTCAATTTGATGTTAATGTAGAGGGGCCACGGAAGACTGGAGGACCTGGAAACATAGTGGCAATTATGCACATATTGAGCAGGTATAAAATATAGCCCACCCAGTAAGAGATAGCCTTTGTAATGTAAAGATTCTAAGAGTCACATTGTTTAATTAAGTTTTCATATTTGGGGCATATATGTTCTTGATTACAAGTATCAGTTGAGTCCACAGAGTTCATTGCTTCAACTTTATCTCTGTCTCTGTGTGTGTGTGTGTGTGTACAGGGGGCTTAAACTGAGGACAAAATGAGGAGAATTTTTGTATCTGATAAGTGAACCTCCTCTTATGATTAAACTAAGTATATTTTACAATACAATTCTTATGTGTACACCTAATATAAAAACAATACAATGATAGTCTGATATGGTCCACTTACTACTCACCAAAAAGATGATGGGAGCCCTAACCTAGTGGAGCCAAGAGAACAACTATATTCTCAGTCAATTATGATATCTTTCCTTTTTGGCGTTATCTATTCTGCTCATTATTGTACTCCACAGCATTATCATCCCATGTCATCTACATAATTTATAGTTTGCACTCCAACTACAGAAGTCATTGTGTTAGAGTATTTATGCAGATTTTATTCCTCTTCAAAATGACCTACAAAATGCCAATAGCATACTTATTGATTAACCTGGAGGAGGCTATGCTCTGTGCCTTCATCCCTGCAGGGTACTCAGTCAGATGGTGGCAATCTAGAAGATGCCCAATTAGGGAGCATATTTAATTCTGCTTCATCTAACTCAAGTGTTCCTTTCTTTATGCAATCCAAGCTGTATTTGTATTCTTTTCTCACTGTTCTATGACATTGATTAGAACAACATTTTGAAATACTAATAACTGGCCTTCTGGCAGTACTAGCTCAGAAATATTACTGTTTAATCCTTATATGCTCAATATCTTATAGGCTACACAAATATCATATTTAAATTTCATTTTTATCTTTCTGTCGTAAAATAAAAACTGAGTTAAAAAGTAAGCTGCCTCTATTTGACAAGGTGATCTCTTAGGAAAATAAAAAAAATAGCAATCCATCTCGAACACTTACATATTACTTTATTTTAAAAGGTGGTTGACTAACTTTAAAAGACGATTGACAGAATGTCAGAAGACACTCATAAACGTATTTGAAATGATTGAAAGAAAATCGATATTAATGTGAACCATAGGGTGATATTACATGTTTCCCACTGATACAGCTGACTCAAGCATAGTGATATCTTCTTTTATTGAATAATGTTCATTTATAACTTACTTTATAAGTAAGTTATAAACTTCACTTAATTATTTGCTATTGTTTTTCTCACACGACATTTAGCTCTGGCATTTCATCAAAATCTATACTACTGAAATATATTTAAAAAGTTAAGTTTTGAAAAATGTGTTGACAATTTCTTTTAATTGAAGTCTGGTGGAATGCATAAGCAATCAAACTTCGAGTTCATCTTAAAATAGTGTACTAATTTGGCCAACATATTTTGCATCCACGAAAATTACTGGAACAGAGAAATTGACAGACTAATGTGTTTACAGAGCCCAGACTTAGACTCTCAACTTATTAAATTCAGATCCTTTTAGAGGAGCATTGAAAACATGTGTAACTATTTCAAATAGCATTATCTCTTAGCCTTGAAAGAAATAACACATTTTATTTTTCATTTACATCCAGCCAATATTAGAAGATAGGTAGATATGGAGACTGGCAAGAAAGAATCCATTCTAAGTTGGAAGGGGTATCATTCATAATTCCACCCAGATGGGAAGCAAACTTCCTTGGAACCCTTACTTTTAGTGAAAAATAGAGGCAGTTAGAGAGGAGAATAATGGAATAAACATACTATAGATATATAGCTGGTAGTCTTCTCTACTGATATTTACAGAGGTCAGTTATGTTGATGGAGTTAGAGGCCCCATCTTCAGATAAAGTACCTTTTTTAGCCAGGCACACTCACTCTGAGCAATCAGGACTAAAACTTAGAAAAATACAATGATAAATGGGACTGCACAGCAAGCAAGGAAAATAAATTATGATTTTAAACCTCTCCATCCTTTTGTGTTGGAAAGAAAGAAATAAATCCTGATCAATCATGCCAGATCTGGATTAGGGAAGTTATGTTTATGTGAATCTAAACAGATTTATAAAGCTTTCAACACTGCAGCCTGGTCTGAGAGCTTTTTCTGGGGTACCTCCTCTTTGTCACCAAAGCAGATGGCCAACTTACACATGCAAATGAAAAACAGACTGTTGTTATAAAACAAAAGAATGGGATTCAACAAGCTGAACTTAAATTATTATCTTAGCGCAGGCGAGCCCAACAGTAGCTATCATCAAATTCAGACCAGCCCACCCTTATGAGCAGGACTATGATGGTTATGCAATATCTGCAAGGCATTTTAAATCCATGGCATAAAAATGTGTGCTTGGCATATCATGGTATAGCAGGCGTTATGACAGTAGGCAGGCTTCTCCCAAACTGAGGAGTGTGATTAAATGCAGTGCTCAAATGAAGGGTTTGCAATGACACATATTACCCTCCTATTCTGGCTCAAAAGCAGCTCTGAGTCTCTGCTCCAAGAATTCACCTCAATCGATCTTCAACACACCTTATGTTTCTTAAACCTATCAAGATGATTAAATGGAAATATGTTCCCATCCGATAGTATGCTTGCCTCCATCCACGTTCTTTTGTGGTAGTCACAAACCTTAGAACTTTTTTTATACAAATTCTCACTTTTTCTAGTATATAGACACTGTACAAGTTTGTTAGAAGTTAGAAGAAACAGCTCTTTGAATACTGTGGATCATTTTGGGTAAGTGCTTGAAGTTGTATGAGTTTGACGTCTGCACACCTATGACTTTGAGACATAAGTTGGGAACATGAAATTGCAGGTCTTCAAACAGTATGATGACGTCTGTAACTCCCTAAAAGTTTGGATAAAATCAGTTCTGGATGTGTACAAAATTAACCTCATGCAATGAAGGCACGTTGGCATTTTCAGGTCAACCCAGGCTAGTGACTTTCTGGCATGTTTTGATATGGAGTTGCCAATTGAATTACAGGCGAGACAGTTCATTTCACAAATAATGTAATCACTCATTCTATAAATTTAAGGATGCAAATTTTCATTAAAACTTCAAGGATGGGCCAGCCCTGGTGGCCTAGTTCTTAAGTTTGCCATGCTCCACTTCAGCATCCTGGGTTCAGTTCCTGGGTGCAGACCTATACACTTGTCAGGGACCATGCTGTGGTGGTGGCTCATATAAGAAAAGAGAGGAAGATTGGCAACATATGTTAGCTCAGGGCAAATCTTCCTCAGCAGGAAAAAAACAAAAACAAAGTAAAACGAAAAACTTCAAGTATGTTCTTTTAGAAAAATTAGCACATATTATAATGACTCAGAAAGCTATTTAACTTATGAGAATGCATAAATCCTAATGTGGATGTTAAATGTTATGCACAACAAGCATCATCAGTAAAATAAATCACAATTGAAAATTCCCAGCTTTATCAACATTCAGCTAATATTTATGTAGTTCACAAATGCTGTAACATATTTGTGAAAAGTTATTTCAGATTTATTTCTATGAAAAAAATATCTTTCATGATAACATATTACCAGTTGAAGATTTTGAGTTTAGAAAATAAAATATGGATGAGAAACAAGCATGTGATAAAAACTTGGACTGTTAAAACAATAAGAAAAATTTACAGTGACTATTTATTTTCTGGTATAAATAATCTTATTTTAAATCATTTCCTTCACAGTAAAATGGCCAAAAAATGGAAATAAAGTTTCACTTCTGAAATTTAGGTATCTTTATTTAAAATTTATTAAAATTTCTTTTATGCTATATTTAGAGAGATTTTTCATCCTCTACAATTTATTAAATCTAAAAGTAATCTTGTGATTAAATTGGTTAAATTTTATTATTGCTCCACAATTAACTTTTTCCTGAGTTTTATTAAATTGACTACCTATCAATTTTCAAAAATGTTTGAAATTCCTTCCTGCTAGAGGGTTATAAACCTTGTGCACTTGAATTTAAGTGTGGCCATGTGGCAAACTTTGTACAATGAAATGTGAGTGTAAGTGACATGCTCTGCTTATCCCTGTGACATGACCCATGTCATTGTTGCAGATAGAGAATACTCCATCCAATTGTATTAGTGAGTGAAGATGCTGTGGATCAGAACTCACCTGAGGGGCTGGTCCCGTGGCTGAGTGGTTAAGTTCAAAGGTTCCACTTTGACAGCCCTGGGTTTCACGGGTTTGAATCCTGGGCATGGACATGGTACCGCTCATCAGGGCATGCTGAAGTGGCAGCCCACATACCACCCTGGGCGCTGACATGCCAAAACTAGAAGGACCCACAACTAAAATATGCAACCATGTACTGGGGGGATTTGGGGATAAAAAGAAGAAAAAAAAAAAGATTGGCAACAATTCTTAGCTCTGGTGCCAATCTTAAAAAAAAAACAAAACTACACCTGAGCCATGATGGACATGAAAAGTGAGAGAGAGATATGCTATTGTTGTAACCTACTCATTTGGAGAGCATCAGCAAATGATTCCTCTGTTCTTTTTTTTTTTTTTTTTTTTTTTGGCATTTTCAATCCCAGATGCTATTTTCCAGATATTTCTCAAATTTTCGGCTCCTACTGATGTCATCTTTTCCCCAGAAACCTGAATCTGAGACATTGGCTTGGTCTATGGATAGTTTATTTGTATTTGTAATGCTAGGAAACTGGAATAGAGGACTGGGAAGAATAAGAGGGAAGGAGGCAAGGCTAACACAAGAGTTTCTTATCAAGCTATGGGTAATTGGGATTTGATTCCACTGAGACCCATTGAGATATCTTAGAATTTGTATAGAATGCTTCCCACTATCATCTACCTGAAAAGAATAAAAAGGAGGATATTTATCCATTGGCTCTTGTTGTTCTTATGCCACTAGTCAGGAGTTGCCCTCTGGGTGTTAGCACATTTGTAACTTTCTGGTTTACAGGAGTATGGGAACCAAAGCATCTAAAAAACTCTGGGGCAGAAAGCAAGCTGAGGCAAGGTGTTGATCATGGTACACCTGTGTGAAGCTGGCTTGCACAGCAATAATTGCTGAAAGAATTGTTCATTTCATCTCAGTTGCCATTTTTATCAGCATAAAATCGTTAATGACATTCTTTTAGAATCCTTTAAAAAACAGAGGATCTCTATGTAACCTCTTGCATGCCTGATATTGGCAGTGTGTCTGTCTTCATATGTTTTTCCTTTTTTTTTTCCTAAGGAAGATTCACTCTGAGCTAACAGCTGTTGCCAATCTTCCTCTATTTTGTATGTGAGCCTCTGCCACAGCATGGCTAATGACAAGTGATGTAGGTCCACACCTGGGAACTGAACCCAGGCTGCTGAAGCAGAGCATCCCAAACTTACCTGCTAGGCCACTGGGGCTGGCCCTTCTTATGTTCTTCGTGATCAAACTTGCTAGGGATTATCAATTTTATCAATATTTTCAAACAATACAGTTTGTGTTAATTTTCTTTATTATATGTCCATTTACTTTTTCATTGATGTTTTTATCTTCATATTGTTCTTTTTAATTACTTTGGGTTTAATTTGCTCTTTTTCCCTAGATTTTTTTTTTAAAGATTAGCGCCTGAGCTAACAACTGTTGCCAATCTTCTTTTTTTTTTTCTGTTTTTCTCCCCAAATCCCCTCAGTTCATAGTTGTATAGTTTTTAGTTGTGAGTCCTTCTAGTTGTGGCATATGGGATGCTGCCTCAGACAGCCTGACAAGGGGTGCTTTGTCCACGCCCAGGGTCCGAACCAGTGAAACCCTGGACCGCTGAAGCAGAGCCCGCAAACTTAACCACTCATCCACGGGGTTGGCCCCCCCCGGCTTTTTAATGAGGAAGATTCAACTATTGATTTTTAGCAGTTGTTTTAGAGAATTATAAAAGCAGTTATATATATATGTGTGTGTGTGTGTGTGTGTACATGTGTGTATATATATGTATGCATATATATACAAAAGAATTATAGAGTTATAAATATCCCTCTAAACTTTTCTTTAGCTGCATCCCACAAATTTGATATGTGATGTTTCATTAACATTTAGTGTGAAATATATTCTAATTTCTCTCATCATTTCCTCTCTGACCCATGTATTGATTACAAGTGTGTTGCTTAAATTTCAAACATTTGGGGTTTTCCTAGTTATATATTTTTTTTCCTAATTCAATTACGTTATAACCAAATACTCTTTGATATCAGTAAAATATTTTATATGACTTTAATGTTTTAAAGTTTATTGAGAATTGTTTCATTTTCCAGAATAGTATTTACCCTAGTAAATATATTATTTGAATTTGAAAAGTATTTATATTCTGTCTTTATTGACTTTAGTGTTCTCCAAATATCAATTATGTCAAGGCCATTGATGGTGTTGAAGATATCATTTAGATCTTTAAGACTTTAGTGATATTTTTTCTAGTTGCTCTATCAGTTATTGAGAAAGGGGTACTAATATCCATAACTATGATTATGAAACTATTTCTCTTCCTAATTCTCTCAGGAGTTCCTTTATGCATTTGAAATCTCTGTTATTGAGTTCATAGATATTTATGATTGCCACGTCTTCTTCACAAATTGATCATTCATCATTTATGAGATTTCCCTTTTTATTTCTGTTAATACATTTTGTCTTGAAAACTTTTATTTAAAATTAATACAACTATTTCAGTCATCTTATCCTTAATGCTTGCATTATATGTGTTTTTGTGTTCATTTACTTTCAAAATATGTTTGTCTTTAAAATAAAAATATGTTCCTTGTAGATAGCATATAGTTGGTTTTGTTTTTCAGTCCATTATGAAAATATGACTTTTACTTGGATTATTTAATCTAATAACAATTAATGTAATTATTAATATAGTTTTTGTAATTAGCATTTTTTGTTTTCTGCTTTTTTCCTCTGTTTTTATTCTTTTGATCTTCTTTCGTTGTCATTGTTTTGATTATTTGCATATCTTTTAGAATTGCATTTAAATTTTTCTGTTGCCTTTTTAACTACACTTTTCTCATTACTTTTTCATGACTGGCATAATGATTATAATGTACAGCCTTAACTCTTCATAATTTATTTAATAATGTACTACTTTGTCTAAAATATCAAAATCTTGTAAATGTATATGTCAGATGTCATATCCCCGTCTTCTTTATATTACAGTTGTTGAATTAAATTTATATGTCTTTAAACCTACAAGACAACGTATTATACATGTATACATGGTTTATCAAACAACTAGGAAGAGGGACCGGCCCAGTGGTGCAGCTGTTACGTTCGCATGTTCCGCTTCTCGGCGACCCGGGGTTCACCAGTTTGGATCCTGGGTGAGGCCATGGCGCCGCTTGGCAAAAGCCATGCTGTGGTAGGTGTCCCATGTATACAGTCGGTGAAGATGAGCATGAATGTTAGCTCCGGGCCAGTCTTCCTCAGCAAAACGGGAGGATTGTCAGTAGTTAGCTCAGGGCTAAGCTTCCTCAAAAAAATTAATTAAAAAAAAAAAACTAGGAAGAAAAAGAAAAGAATATATCTACTCAGATATTTCTGATATTCTTCTTTCTGTACTGAGAACATAGTCTTTCCTCTGCTATCACTTTCTTTAAGCGTGAGGAAAGTCTCTTAACATTTTCAGGGCAGCTCTGTTGGTGAAGAATTCCCCTGATTTTCTTTTACCTTCATTATTGAGGAATGCTTTTGATGGATATAGAATTCTGGTTTGCCAGATTTTGTCTGTTTGTTTCTTTGTTTAAGCAGTTTAAAAATGTTGTTTCTGTGTTTTCTTATCTCCAATGATTCTGGTGAGAAGTCAGTCATTAATTGGAATTGTGTCTCCTTCTATGTAATATGCTAGTTTTCTCTTGTTACCTTTAAGATCTGTTCTTTATCTTTGCCTTTCAATCATTTGAATATGATGCACCTCACTTTGGACTTCTTTTCTTTTTCTCTACTTGATATCCATAGAGCATCTTATATCTGCAATTATATGTCTTTCATCAATTTGGGAAACATTAAACATTATTTCTTAAATATTTTTTGTTCTCAATTCTCTCTCTCCTTCTACTATTCCAGTTACACATGCATTGCACTGTTTGAGATCTCAAGCAAGCTCCCAGGTCTCTGTTCATTTATTTTTTCGATTTTTTTCTCACTGTTTTTTACTTTGAATAACTATTATTGATTTAGCATGAAGTTCATTACTCTTTCCTCTGTCATGTCTACTCAGCTATTAAGTTCATCCATGGGAATCTCTTTACTTCAGAAACTTTACTCTGGGTTCTAGAATTACCAATTGGGTCTTTTTTGTTGTTCTTATTTCTCCACTTGGCACTCACTATGGCACTGAACACACTCCCAGAATGAGGAAAACTGGAATAATATACAAAAGAACACTGAGACAAAAGACAAAATACGTATTTCACAAGGGTTTTATGTAATATATGTGTATATTTTTGCCATGTATTTGGTTATGAGAAATTTGGGACAATTTGGATGTATTATTAAAATGCTATGAAAATGCTATTGTTGCTTTTGTTACTAGGTAACATAGTTCACTAACGTAGCTATTGTTAATTCTTGGCAGGTGTCCATATGATGAGATCATGTTCAATTACCTAAGTCCTAAAAAATCTTAATTAAAAACAAACTTTGGGGAGTGTTCTACAGATGTATTTAATGTCCTTATGGAACTACTGAAATAATTTTACTGCTATTATAATGTTAAGAAATGATAGAGAAGTATAATTATGATAAACCTACCAGTGTCAATGTAAGTGACTAATATAATGAAAACTGCCATGTTATAAGTATTTTAAAGCAAAATATAAAGTGTAGCAATATTTTAGGTGCTTCTTGGAAAACAGTGACAAATGAGCTTAGGTTGATATATGTTTACTGTTAATTGAGGAATTTTAACTATTGAAATATCTTAATATTAAGAACAAAATTGTGACTTGGTTTTATATAAAAACAATTTTCATCTTATGTTAGATATGTTAATAATGGTCTAGAATAGTGCATATAAATGTACACACACATTCTTGTGTATCTATAGAATTATGCACACAAACAGCATTTTACCTGTAGGAATATTGGTCAGGAGAGGCTAGGTTAAGGTACAATAACAAATGACCCCCAAATCTCAGTGTCTTAGTCCCCCAAAATTTATCTTTTGCTCCCCTGAAGTCTGCCGGTTGTCCAAGCCACTCTGCAGAACAACTTTCTTCCAACAGTTGATTTAGTCTTTTTGGCCGCCTCAGTCTTCAGAAACTACAAATCAATATGTGGTTTGTCTATTGCCATTTCAGAGGGAGACAGTGAGACATACAGTTCTGGTGATAAAATTATTACACTCACTTGTCACTTTTACTTACAATTAATTAGCCAAGTTAGTCCCTGGCCATACCTAACTTGGAGGGGATGAAAATTCAACTCTTAAGTTGTCTGGAAGGTGAAAAGACCCAGAATCTCCAAGTGTATTTACATGAGAAACATATATGTTTATGTTTGTGCGTATGTATATATATATCTACCTTCTTACCTATATGTGTGCATACCACTATGAATGCATGTATGTTTATATACACAGAAACCATTGTAAAATTTATTCTTAATGGTGCAATACTAATCGCATGTTTATTAGAGGCATCCCACATGTGTTTTCACCTGTCGATTAACATGTCCCCGGATGTCCTAATCAACGTAATTTTTTAAAAATAAAATAAAATTTTAAAATTTACTACTTGAAATATGGAGACCTACTAACATTTTTTCAAACAATTGATTAGCATACCTGGAAATAAAGATAATCAAATAAAAAAGAACTACAAGAAATAATTAATATTCAGTAACTGAGATAGTTAATAATTAATACATGACATCCTCATCATTTCACTGCATGAAGACAATAGCCAGTTTGAAATATTCTAGATCAAATGGAAACATTTTCTGTAAAAATTTAATTTTTTAAAAATTCAATACTGAGGAATAAATTTTAAAAGACAGAGAGAATATGCAAATACATATATATTTAGATATATGGATAAATAGATTAGCATCATACAGGTTTTACGGAAAATTTTTAAAATTATGTATTATGGCCATAAAATAAACATATTACTAAAAATCATCTGAGAGACTAAGCAGAAAAATAACTAGGAAATCTTTTGAAAATTATGAACATTGAGGAAACACGTGATTTGTAGTTGCAAGAAGACAGCCTTCAGGCATGTATCTACCTTCAGGGGAAAACACCAATTTTTTAACATATTGGTTGCCATAGTCATAACAAAACTATGTTAAATTCAAAGTTTTCTTTACAGCCAACCCCGAGATATTTGTTATAGAGTACTTAGCCTCTTAAAAATGGAACAAATAAAGAGATGAACATATGTTTAAAAACAATCAGATCACATACTAGTGAGTTAAAGAGTTATTTCTGAGTCCAACAGAAGGTCGGAGGTTCTAAATAATCTCTGGACAGGGCCAGAGGGAAATTCCTTTTGCTGCTTGGATGAAATATGCTTAAGACTCAAGAGGCCTCAAGAAAATAAGGGTGAAAGGCTGCCCCTAACCCTTGCAGAAGTTGAGATAGAGACAAAAGTCAGGATTAAACTTTCCCGTAACTTAGTCCAACTCTGTCCTCCTAAAGTGTAACTTGGATCACGCTAACCCATAGATATCACTATGGATTTTAAAAATATAAATAAATTCCCTAGTTGGCTAGGAATTACAGTCTTTTAGTCTCAAAGGCCTGTTCAAGAGAGAAAAGGGAAATATTTTTGCATAGTCAGAAATTTAGATTGAAACTCAAGAATACTTCTCCAAATATGTTTAAGTTATTGATCAATAACACAGGCTCAATTTGTCACACATAGAGATGTGAGGAGAAGGGAAAGCGGGATGGCTAATAAGTAAGGAGGGAGAGTTGGGGGAGACAAGGATAAATATAGTTGATGATGATGGAAACTTCTATTGTAACCTCGAAGCAAGTCCTAGACCAGAAGTAAGAAGAATTAGGTTCTAGTCCTCATTCTACCTCCCATACCTCTATGATCTCAAGAAAATCATTCATCCCATCTTCAGCTTCAATTTTCTCACCTCAGAAAAAAGGGATGCTATATTGAGACAGTGTACGTGAAGTGCTTTGTCAAGTTTTAAGTCCTCCATAAATGCAAGCTTGGGGTTAGTGTTATCATCAAAGGTTTGTTGAATTCAACCAAAACTGGCTATAGTATCATAATGGCAGTGTGACTACCAATAAGCATTAGCCAGACTAGAGTCATTTATAAGCTGTGTGAATCCCTAACAGTAGAGGATGAAAGCATTGCTATGATTATTTCAGCTAAACGAGTTAGAACATTTCAAGTTTACTTAGGTGACTACAATGGGAGATGAGGAATGAAGGATTATTAAAAAAAAAAAACCACATAGCTTTTTTTACATAAAAACCACTGTCCTAGAGCTGACTAAACAAGCATATAACTGTAGGTTTGTGAACTTTATTACTAGAATCAATCTCTTCCACCTTTTTTCTCACTATCTGGGTAACCATAGATAAGGTTTTCAGGGATTCTGAACTTATACTTTGAATCTGTTGGCTTAAATATCATCCTGTTTTAATATTCTATGATTCTCCCAGGCATAGATTTTGCACGGTGAATCTAGCATGGCTAATCACATAGAAAAAGGCATAACATGAGCCTTTCCAGTAAATCTCAGCTCCTGAAGGAAGTCACTGACCACCCTTTGTGATTGTGATGTTGCACTTATAATGGAACTATTTTGTAGTAAATTTGGAATTCTTAATCATACTTTAAAAATGACATACATCAATATTCTATTACCTTATCTTTTGTTAATTCTTATACATATGCAATAAATGATTGCCAATTCTATAAGGTAAGTCTAATCTGTAGAGACAGAGAGCAGAGTAATATTTGCCCGGAGCAGAAGGTAGGGAGAAGAGATTGACTGAAAAGGGGTCGAGTAAACCTTTTGGAAGTGATGGAAACATTCTACATCTTGATTGTATTTGCTGTAACACAGTTGTATACATTTCCCAAATCTCATCAAACTATACACTTAGAATGAGGGCATTTTACTGTTTGCAATTTATGCCTCAATCAGGTTGATTTAAAGAAGAAATAATTACCTAAGGTATTTGTTGTTGTTGCGTTATCTTATCTTTCCATCTCTTCTTTGGTCACAATTGTTTACATAAATAAAAAATGAAGTTCACTATCTTCATCGATGCTCACAGTTCCTTGTTAGAATGTAGACTTATTCCAAATATACTTGCCAATTCCTCCAACTTTTAATTAAAAATATGTTTTGATATTTAGTTTTCAGGTCAACATTACTTAATGAGTAGGCCATTTTGAAAGAGTATGAGTAATTTTATCATTTTTACCATAGCCGTATGTCTGTTCAAATCAATAACTTAAATGTATGCAAACCAGTATACGTGCCCAGGAGAGCACCCGGAGGGTTTAGGTGTTCAATAAGTGTTTGTTGAATGAACAAACCTCCTTTCCTGCCCTATGGCCTCATCCTTGCTCTCTTTGATAATAGGGAGGAGCAAAATTTAAAATTGTGCATCTAAACATGATAGAACAAAAATTCTCATTAGTAAAGGAGGGTCTGGTATATGAGAAAAGTTTTCTACAAAAATAACTTGATATATAACAGATGTGATAGCTAATAATCATGTAACTCCACAATGTATTTCTGCCTGATGGGCTACTTTTGTTTGCTTTAGTTTCTTATTTGTAAACCTGTCCCTTGGGATTTATCTTATCTATGTTGCTTTGCATAAAACTTTCGTTCCTCTGATGTGTTTCCAGCCAGACCCTCTCTTAATAGTTGTCTCTTCAAATTGCATTGGGATCTGGGAATCCCCTTATAATCTTTCAAAAAATACCCTCAAATTTCTTCCGAGCCTATAAAAACTAATCACGATATCTGTGTGAGAGGATTTATGGACAAGTAGAAGCATTTAGTTATATATAATTACCAGCCATTAAACTCTGCTATTGATTCCAACAGCTTTTGTTGTGTCCTCTGTGTGCACAGTAATCCTTCAGCCCACAGCTCTCCAATATTAAGCACGGCACTGGAAGTTTCCAGGAGAAATGTTTCCCTGTGGTTTTTAACAGAGGGCAGAGCAAATCTTGTTTCTAGAGACTGAGAGATATACTCATCATTTTTAAGTTAATCCCAACTTCCTGCCTAACTCCCTTTTCAAAAAGATTCAACTTTAAATCTAAATCTTTCAGCAGACATAAATAGAGAGTTCAGAGAAACAGCAATTATGAAAATTTCATAATCGCCACAAACTGAAGGAAGTTCTATAGTAATCAATCCATTAAGATAATGTTAGCATTCCAATTCATCCCTTCAAAAATACTAACAAGTCATGAGTAGAAAGTGAGTAGCCACTTGAAAATCATACTTGCTGAAATGCATATGCTCAATATGTAGAAACAGCCATCTTAATACTAAGAGCTAACATTTCTTGAATGCTTACCATTATCAGACACTATTTGATTTTCACAATAGTGCAACAAATTATTATTACAAACTCCACTTTAGAGGAAACTGAAATCCATTTAAGTCAAAGTAAGTTGCTTGTATGTAATCAGAAGTGATATAGCTGAGATTTTTTTAACCCTGGGCAATCTGGGACCACAGCTGTTACTTTCAATCATTACATCATACGGCCTCAAAACGATACTAAAGACTCTAAATTGTGTATTTGAAATGATCATTTCTGCTCTGTACTCCACATGATCTTGTGGTATTTGAACTGTTTGAGGAAAATTCAAAAAGAAAAGCTGGAAATGATTTTTGTTTCCCAGTAGAAAGACTTAAAAAGACAATCTTGCTATTTCTCATTGAAAAATATATGATCAAATAATAACGTCTCTTCTCCAAATGTTATGTAGATAATAAGGACTGGGACTCTTATCCTTAAAGGAAGACTTGAAACAGTGTGGAGAAGGTAGATGTATCAGTTTTCACAAACAAAGAATCATTTCCAGATACATTGAGGCCATCCCCACAGGGACACAATGATGTAGGTACCATAATGGTGCCCATATCCTGTCATCTCTTATGTTGCTTCCTTGACCCTTCAGGGACCCCAGCAGTGTTTTCTCTTAAATTGCTCATTAGCCCCACTGCCCCTGGCAGCAGCTTGCTTGGAAGAGTTGTCCAGCATCTTTACTTTCAGGTCACAACATTGATGGTGGCTCCAAGACATCCCAGTGATCAGCAAGCGCATTGCTGGGATGCCATAACTGGTCTGAGGGCAGAATTAATCAGAATTGGACTGTCAATTCTACATCTGGGTCCTGGTTCCATCTTGGAGAACTTTTGAGCTGAAACAGTGAATTCATTGGCCCTAGGCAGAATAGAATTTCTCTCTTGAATCTAGGTGGGCCTGTTTCAGTGAAAGTGCCAGAGAAGAGAGCTGTTGTAGCAAAATCATGTAACATCATCAGAGGCAATCAGTGGTTGCAAAAATTTGTCTATGCAACTGAGGTCTCTAGGAGTAACAGTTCAAGGCTTTTCCTTGGACCAGATTTGATATGGTCTGACCTACCTACTGGCTCTTCAGTTCTGATCTGGACCACCTTACCTTGTTGGTGGTTGGTTTAGCCCTCTTTCTCTAATATTTTCTCAGTGTGCTAAGGAGTCTTTATCTCCATGCTCTTGTCTAGCTGGTATGGCTCCACATAGCCATCTGCTATAGATTGTGTACTGAAAAGTGCTTGTTAGGCCTAGCCCTGGCTCACTCATTATCTGCTGACCTTGAGGCCCACACAGAAAGGCTACCTATGCTATGGGTTCCCAGTGTGCCCTCAGGCCTTCAAACAACTGCAGTGTATCTTTGCCTTCGGTAATTTAGTGTTATTCTCCCAGCAAATACTCTAGGGCGCAGCTCAGTGACCCTGCGGTGCTAGTCCCTCTTAAGTGACAGGGACCTTATGCTCATCTTCATTTCAGTGACACAGTTTCATGGCTACACTATGGGTCTGACAACAATCTAAAAATCTGAAACTGCTCCACATCTAAAATCTTCATCACCAACAGGCTCATATCAGAATAAATCTCCCTATTCTTCCCGGCTCACTCTTACTCCATTACACTCCTCCTTACTCACCTAGTTGTCTTGTCTCTGTTCCTCTCATTCCTACAGTAAATTGCCGATTCTCTTTCAGCTTTACTTTGTTCTGTGTGCTTCTTGGCCACACCTTATGTATTTTCACTACAATGACTCTCTCACCACTAATCCTGGCTGGTTTGCCTCTGTGTATCTGTTGGTTCACAAACAGGCTCTCGTACACAGAGGGCAAGGGAAGATCAAAGAAAGAGGCAGACCACTTCAGATTGGTAGGTGGCAGGATTAACAATCAAGGAAACTTAGATGCGAGACTTATCTTGGGCAGCCGCAAGACGGGTACATCTCCACATCCACCCAGCAGAATCTTCAAAGTTTCTATGTATAGAGGCCTTAACTGGATTCAGTCACATTTTCAGTCCACATGGTCTCAACAACATGTTGCTCTCTCAAGGCTGTGTCCTTCAAAATGGCTCTGGCTCTGGGCACAGTGGGCAGAATGTACATTCCAAAGACAGGGTAGGGGGAAGGAGCCTCTGATTGCCAAGATCCAGCACACAGGTCAACCAGCAGTCGCGTCCTCTCGGTGACCTTCTCTAACAGCATCTAAGCTGTTTTAAACTTCTTTATGGTTGAGTATAGCCAACTATTTTGCCTCGTGTTCCAACATCTCTGCTACTTAGTTGGTTTATAATATCACAAAACAGTGGGAATTGACAACACTGCGCATGGTCTCCAGCCTTAGACCCTTGCTTCAATGTGCCTAGAAATGCTTCTATAAGTGCATTCAACTCTCTCTGCTATGCTTTTATCCAATAATTCTCAGCCTAGTACAAGAATTGTTTATGTAACAATCTGCTGGATGTCTACAATGAGAAATATCAGTCACCTCCTACTCAACATATCTAAATTCATAATCAACTGCTTTGCATTAAAACTAACTTCCCCTCTTATAGTCCCCATTTTAATAAAATGTAATGCTAACATTTAGCCCTTCTGAGAAATATGATGCTAGCTTTCTCTTTTTCCCCATTCAATCAGACACCAGGTCTATAGATTCCACTTCTTTATAATTTCTCCTCTCAGTATCCTCCCCTGGCTTATTTCTGGCCATCATTGTTTCAGATCTGAATTACAGAAATTGCCTTCCCCCTGAGCAAAGGGACTCCAGCTAGACTCACACTGCTGTCTGAGAGAAATTTCTAAAATACAAGCCAGGCCCTGTTACTGGGCTGCACACAATCATGCATTGTCCATCCCCATTCACCACTTTGCCTGCTTAGAGATCAGACTTCGATTATCATACAAGCCTTTCCCATCTGGGCATTTGTCATAACGGATGCTTCATTTCAGGGAGCCTGTTTTCCTCTCTGCTGCCAAAGGCAAGGTGCTATTCTATTTACTTGTTATTTTGTTAAAAACACAGACTTCAGTTGTTGCAATTATGCAGATTTTTTTCCTCAGCAACCAAAATGGCCATGTTACATTCTTCTTGTTAAATAAATGAGCATTTTAAAGTCTCCATATAACACATATATGTGTACATTTGCCAGAGAAGGTACATGGGTGCCCTCCATGGACAACTGATTTCAGTGACTGCTATGAAGAATCCTACTTGATAGAAATTGCAAAGGAAACAATTGCAATTGTAAATGGCAAACATGTGCTGAAATCACTGTAACAATCTGGTATTCCAAATAATATTAAAACATATAGCACTTACCCTGTTCCAAGAAGAGTTCTAAATGTTTTGCATATATTAACCCCCTTTTAATCATCTCAATAATTATACGATTCCTACCAGTTTATTTTACAGAGGAGGAAACTGAGCTATAGAGAAAGACAAGGAAACTTACACAGCTAGAAAGCCAAAGAGCTGGGGTTTGAACCTGGGTGGTCGGACTGAGTTGTTTCTATGTCTTTAGTCATTCAACCACATTGCCTCATCAGAAGAGAACAACATGTATAGAATACTCTAAAAAATGATGTCCATGTATTAGATATTTGACATTCAAATAGCACATGAAATTTCCTGGAATACTAATCCTGTCCATATCAATAACAAATCTGGTACAACCACCAGAAAATCCAAGCCAAGAAACCCAAGCCTGGAGGTCAGGCCAGGCTGGTAGCCAGCCAAGCAATGGACAAAAGAATATTCACAGGCAGAGCGTGGGGGGGTTGGAGTTTGTATTAGGAAGGCCAAAGGGAGTGGGGGTGAAGTATGGTCAAAGTTTACAGGTTGGGGCATGGATCACAGAGGGCAGAACAGGGCGGGGAGCACAGGAAAGAATTCCATGCAAGTGAGGATTCGTGAAATGCACCATTCCATTTTTAAGCTGCCAAAAGTAAGAAGGTGGGCGTGAGTTTAGACAGGACCGTGGAAACCAGAGGTTTCTGGGTCTGGAAAAAGTTTGTGGGGTTACTCAGCTGCATTATTGGGGTATCATTAGTTGATTTCTAAGCAAAGACTGTCTTGATTTGAAAAGTTTTTCTGGACGTGGAAAGACTGCCGAAAAGTACAGCTCCCCAGAATAGGGTAGGGATAAATATGATGGAGACAGTAGAGGATTCATCTCTCATAGGACATCTTAGATATTCTATTGTGACTCTAGAGGCAAATAGACTGAGTTGAAATCAAAGATCTGCTACTCGAAATCTATAAGAGCTTAAAAAAGCTAATTATCATTTGTAAAATGGGGGTGAGGAAAGGACCTGTCTATAGTGATGGTGAAGTAATAAAAATCTTTTGGAATATAGGTTAACACTGGGCTTTTCCCGGTAGTTATAACTACTATTTTGATTAGTAAAAATCTAGCTAAATATCCACATTCCTCTCCTTGGCCTTTTATAAGAATTCAAGCTAGAAAGATTTAAGGATGTTGATAGTTTTAGAGAAAACTTATGTGTCAATTTCCTACTGAATCCTCTCCACCTCTCTGTTCTGAACAATCTTTAGAGTTTACTACTTAATAAATAGAATAAGTTAATTTATTAATTAGCTGAGTTAAATCTACTTAATGGGTAGAAGAGTAGACTGATTAAAAGGACAGTGACATCCTTCAGTCTAAGAAAGATATTGTTAGTGTGAAAATCACTTTCTTCTTAACATGAATATTCTATTGATTCACAGACACATTCGTCAGTGTGCCATCAGTATGAGTTTATATAGAGCTTGATTTAAAATCACAATTTAGGATTTTTCTTTTTTCCTGAAAGGTAAGAGATCAGACCAGAGTGTCTGGTGGAGTCACCCCATGGTCATGAATAGTGGAGCTTCAGAGCCAAATCTCAATGTCAACATAATTTTCTCAATAGCTTAAATTATTTAGAGACATGTGTTGGAAACATCTGTAAATTACAGTAACTAATCTAAGTTGAATATAGGCTTTAGGATCGTCTAATCCTGGGAAGTTCTGCGGAAAATCTGCTACATCAGGGTAGCAGAAATAATTCTGCCTAATCTCTGATTCTTAACCACAGGAAGAAGGTAAGAGGGATGGAAGGCTTTACCTGAAGGCGGCCACTTATGACTGAGAGGTTGTCAACTAGCCAAAGACATTCATTTCCAGTGAAACTCTCCTAATTAGTGCTACTGTTAAAGGCAATGGAATAATACTCATATTATTACTGTTTTATAATATCTTAGAAGGGATCGAGAGGGTAATAAAAGAATAATGATCTACAATAGAGTTTCTTGAAGATTTATTTTCAGACATCCTTCATCAGAATTATGTGGGAAATTAGAGAATCATATAGAATGAACAAAATCTCTGGTAGCGTCAACCCCTAATCTTCATGCCAATGCTCTCTGAGCATCTTCCTGAGTATCACATGCTTTGTAGTGGCACCTACAAGATATCCTTGGTGACAGTTCCCCTCCCGTCCCCCAGCTCTCCCAAAAATTTCAGGAGTCTCTATTCCACTGTATTATGTCTCTTCTGACTCAAAATATAGGGAGTGACTTCTGCTTTCCTGATGAAATCCGAACTGATATGGTCCAGGAGGAGAGAAAGGAATAGAAATTAAACACTTCTCCTTTATTTTTGCTGATAACTGAACCTCTTTTTACTCCTTTATGGCAGGAGGTCTTCAAAGTGTTGATTAGTCAGCATCAACCATTGACGAGTAGCAAGAAACTATTGAAACATCTATTTATAGTTATTCTCAATTTGTATTAAATTCTGAGACCCTAACTGGATGTCAATATTTATATATGTAAGCCATTAAAAAATAAAACACATACTCCAATACCCACCTACAAGTCTGAGAAATCTAACTTTAAGAATACTACCGAAGTTCTTCTATGTCCATCCTTAGTTTCATCTCCTCCTCCCTTGCTTTCTACCTCTCTCTGAAACCAAATACTGGTAACGCAACTGATTTTTTTTTTTTTTTTTTTTTTGCAGGAGAAGATTCACCCTAGGCTAACATCTGTTGCCAATCTTTCTCCTTTTTTCTTCCTTTCCCCTGACCAAAGCCCCAGTACATAATTGTGTATAGTTGTGAGTAATTCAGGTTCTTCTATGTGAGCCACTGCCACTGCATGGCTACTGACAGCCCAGAGGTGTGGTTCTGCACCCAGGAACTGAACCTGGGCCACTGAAGCAGAGCATGCCAAACTTTAACCCCTAGACCATCAGGGCTGGCTCACAACTGAAATTTTATTTTTCATTTCTTTGCTCTTCTTGCAACTTACTTTTTATTAACCAACATAATTTTTTGTGAGATTTAGTTACAGTGATACTGGTAGCTATGGTTCATCCTTTTTTACTACAGAACAGTTTTGCATCGTAAGAATGTAACACAGTATCCTAATGTATCTTCCTCTCAGTGCATCCCTTGGTTTGGTGTTTTAATTTGTTCATTTGTTAGTCCTTCTTGGTTTTGCTAGTACAAACAATGCCACTCTTATGAGTATTTAGCATGCATTTACATGACTTCTGGGTGACATAGGTCAAAGATTCTCTAGAATATACTCCCAGGAGTTGGATTATAAATTGACACTTCACATTCTTGTCCTCATTAGATAATGCCAAATTGCTTTTGAGAATGTTTGCACTAATGTACAGCCTATCTGCTTTGTATGAGTTCCCGTTATTCCACATCCTTGCCAAAACTTCATGTTCTTGGACTTGTTTATTTGCCAATCTGGTGGGTGTGAAATGGCATCTCATTGTGGTTTTAATTGGAATTTCCCTAATTACCAGAGGTCAAAATCTTTTCATACAAGTATGAGCCATTCATCAGAATATCTGTTTATTCATGGTACCAATTATTATGTTAAGCTATTTTTCTTTTTCTTACTGATTCGTGGGAGTTGTTTATATATTCTCTATAATAATTCTTTGTTGATCTTATATTTATTGGTCTAGTATGCAGTGTCTCTCTTCACATTCTTTGTGATATTTATTGATACATAGAAATTACTAACTCTTTCTTATCATTTTTTGTTCTTTTTTAAAAGAAATCCTTTAATACTACAAGGGCATAAAATTTTCTCTTAATTTCATTAAAAAATGTTTCATAACTTTGCCTCTCATATGTAGATTTTGAATCCACATTGTAAATGTCAAAATAAGCAGAGGATATAAAATACACTTGCAAGCTCTTCAAGTGCTTATAAAAGTCAACAAACCGCAATGAAATTATGAATCATGTGGTTAGACTTCCTGTGTTATTGTTTCTTTTGAAATTATTAAGAGAACAACTTCAAAATGAAATGGACACTTGGGACCCATGTTTCGAATCACAATTTTATTTTAGGTTAGGCTTAATCCACAGATAAGCATTTCCTCACCTTCCTCTATGGTAATTACATTAGAATATAGAATTCTTGCAGGTCACTTTGGCATATTCAAAAACGTGAATTTTTAATTGTGCAATGATGGAATCTAGTCCCCCTTGGAAACTTAGTGGACATGTCATAGCTGTAGTAGGAAAGCAAAACAAACCTAGTGGAGAGGAACAGCTTGTTAACTGTATACTAACCCTTAGGAAATAGTGTTAAAGCATCCAAAGAGAAGTAACAAAAAAGTCTAGCTTTGCTTATTCTATTTGTTTTCCCTTCATTATAATATTTGGTCTTCTTACATTGATTCATTCAAAAAGTGTCTACTGGGAGTCTACTGTTTCTATGACACTATGTTTAATTTTATCTGATTTGTACAATTACTGGAATGAAAACTTATATTTCACTTTCAGAACTATAACTTACAAAACAGCATTGTGTCAATGTTTAGTCTCTACACTCTTAAGCCACCAAGAATTGAAAATTTGACTCCAACTTTCTAGTGACTCAAAACTTTCATGTGTTCTAATATTCCTATTTATAGCTATCCAAATAAATGCTAAAGTAAGACCGTTTACAATCTTTTTCCTCATATAGATAAAGCATTCTATAAAACAGAATTAAAATACTATCATTTCATCAGTTCATGAGGAAAAGTTCAGATCTCTCTATATTTCAAGTTGGAATCAAAAGTTTACAATGAACATCAAGGATTTTAAAAAAGAAGAAGAAAACAAATATCCAAATCCTTTTAGAGCATTATATTCTCGTGGCAAACACTTGGATTTGTTTTTAGAAAAAAGAATTAAAAGAAAATCTTTCAAAATTCTGCTTGTGGGAGCTTACATAAAATTTAACACTGATGTTTTGGCATATACAAAGATCTGAAGTCTAATCCTCGTTAAATCACAATTCTCTATGGATGATCTTGGAAATTAACTTCTTTCAACCACAATTAGTTTTCTCAACTACCGCACATCACACAGTGATGTGAAAATTAAATTAAGAAAGTGCTTTGCAAACCCTCAGATTTTTATATTCCTGTAATATATGTTGTGGAAATAAGACAAAGCAATATCAGCATGATCTAGAAATCCCAGAAGAAAATTCTAGGCAGTTCATTAAATTTGTGCTATATCTATTTTGAAATTAAATATCCCTTATTTTTTTTCTACATAGAAAACTTGTGAAGTTTCCCAAGAGAAATTGTAGACAAGGTTATGGATTTAACACTAGTTAGCTAACAATTTGATCTTGTTTTAATATTGCAGGCTTTTGGCCAGGATTATACCTCATACATTGCTTAAGTATTTCTCTGAAAGAATTCAGTACTTTGAAATGGACTTTTATACTCACTGTCTATGCCAGCCCTCAAGCCTCAACTAAGCTCAACTTGAAAAAAATTTCAGTGCACAACACGCCAGCGCAAACTTTTCTCATATGACTTAAGAGATTCTGATTGGGTCCCAGTAATCAACCCATATGGTACGATATCATTTGGCATTGTTTTCCATGTTGGCCGTGTTATTTATGATTCTTAGTCTGGCAGCTGTGTCTTTAGGCTTTGTAGGTTATTACAAATGGAAATGGGCCACATGCCCCAAACTTTCTCTCTTTCCTTGTTACCTCACTCTTTTCTGGCAGTTGTGGTTTCATTTATGGTATTCGTCAGTTTCATAATACTGTCTCCTTAAGCAAAGATTAGCAGTGGCATCCACCACAAATACAGCTAAAAAGAAAGGCAGAATTCTCTCGAGAACAATGGTATTTTCCTTGGTAGTGATTATATCCAATTCAAATTGTAGATTTTGTTACTGCCTTTTCTTTTGCTCAGATTTATTTGGCTTCTAAGATAGCTTCAGAGATAACCAAGTTAGGTATATCAGTATGTTCAAGAATAATGATGGGGCTGGCCTGGTGGCACGGCAGTTAAGTTCACACATTCCACTTCAGCGGCCCGCGATTCTCTGGTTTGGATCCTGGGTGCAGACCTATGCATCGCTTGTCAGGCCATGCTGTGACAGGCGGCCCACATATAAAGTAGAAGAAGATGGGCACCGATGTTAGCTCCTGGCCAGTCTTCCTCAGAAAAAAGAGGAGGATTGGTGGCAGATATTATCTCAGGGCTAATCTTCCTCAAAAAGAAAAAAATACCGATTTACTTAGGGGCCAGCCCAGTAGCGTAGTGGCTAAGTTCGCATGCTTTGCTTCAGTGGCTGGGGGTTTGTGGGTTTGGATCCCAGGGGTGGACCTACACACCACTCATCAAGTCATGCTGTGGTGGCATCCCACATACAAAATAGAGGAAGACTGTAATGGATGTTAGCTCAGGGGCAATCTTTGTCAAGCAAAAGGAGGAAGATTGGCAACAGATGCTAGCTCAGGGCCAATCTTCCTTACCAAAAGAAAAAAAAGAAAAATGATTATTTAATTGTGATTCTTTTATATCAATAATGATTACTCTTTAACTCATAAGAATGCAAGTGAAATTAAAATATACATATTAATTATCAATCTTTCTTTCATTTGATTAAGGAATTAACTTAAGGAGCATGCCAGCCAAAATTAAACCCATAGATTTTATTACATCAAAAGCAAACTGGAATGCATATATGAAAAGAAATAATAAGAAGAGAGATATATTATAATTCAGAGCTTGAAGGAAAGAGCTACCATAAAATTTGTTTATATTAAAACTCTCATTGTATTTTTTCCATTTCTCTATTTATTTATCAGAATCTCACTCATATTAAACATATTTGCTGAGATATTACTTGCAAATTAGTTGCCAAATTTCCTTCTCTGTATGCATAGTCCACTCTTTGGATAGACCCCTTCTACATTGACTTTTGCTTGGCCATGTGACCTCCCTGGGACAATGGAACAAAACAAATGAAAAATGCTTGTGCATGGAGCTCACCCTATGTTCCTGCTGGGAACCTTTCACCCAATATGCAATGAAGTCCAGGTAAGACTCCTGGGCTTGAGAGAACAGTAGGAGACAGGCTCTAGCTATCCAGTCATTCCAGTTCTCTCAGCCATTCTACCAACTGACTGCAAAGATCAGTCAAGTGAGCCCCGCCCACCCCCAGTTGAATGACAGAATCAAGGATAAATATGTGATTATTGTTTTTACCACTAATCTTTGGAGTTGTTTTTAACAAAACACAATCTGACTAATATGATGACCATCATAATATTTTCAACAAAAGAGAAACTGTTAAAGAAGACAAATTTGTGGTCAGTTTATTAGTCTGCAAATTTAATATATGATTTCTAGGATTGAACTTCATCAAATTCTCACATTTGCACATTTATACAATATTAGGACATGACAGTCTTGTATATAACTTTTTACAGAATGTCTTAAACATTGCATACATTTAATACAATTAGCTGAATTAAATAAAACAATGGTTCAGGTATAATTCTGAATTTAAAATTTTTTAAATTGCCTTTTTAAAAATATATCCTGATAAATTTTATGCACTGAAATGGTTTATGGGGGATTTTTGCATATGTTACCATCATATGGAAGCTTTGTTTAAAGTTATTTATGTATCTTTGGATAATCTCTGGTTTCTAGAACTTTATCCAAGAGAATTTGCATGTGAGTTTTACTGTCCTCTGGGAAAACATATTTAGGAAGTGCAAGAGCTGTTGTCAAGTCTCATGAGTTTCCCAAATGCATCTTCCTGAAAGAGAGAAAGTGATGTAAGGAAAAGCCCTCTAAAACAGCCCTTACAGAAATAAATATGTACTTTAAGCCAGGGGAAGAGTCCTAGTTCATTTTTTGAACCCAAAAAGCTAGAATAACAGCTATCAGAGCAGATTCTATGGAGTTGCAAAAATTTCCATGAGATAACTCTGCAGCTCATTAAATAGATTTTGTATAGAAATAATGTATGTTGTCCTTGGGCCTCACTAACCTATGTCTATGGAAGGAATTTGTGTATCTGTTGTATATCAAATTATTTTGTTAAAGTGCACATTGGTCTGGATTTCGAAAACTGGCTTCCCAGCTATTTCTGTTAACTTCTTGTAGTCTCATTTTTTTCTAGGAAAAAAATAAAATTAACTCAAGTTTCTCCCCTCTGGTCTTCTCATCTTAATGGCATAGCACTATCTTCAAGGCTGCCAAACCTCCTGATAGAGCCACACAGATGGTATTTGTAGCTAATAGTGACCACCTTTGATGCTTCTTAGTGACCTCTAATGGAGGGAGGGGGTCATTATTTTCCCTAATCCCCTTAATACAATAAAGACAATACTGTGCCTTCTGATAAGATTTGACAAAATTTAGAGACAATGGAAGTAAAAAGTAAAAGTAGTTTATAACTACTATTATCCACTCTTAAAAGCTCATAATCCTCGTCTCCTGGCAGGTCTCCGTGTAGAAGTGTCCAGTTTAGCCTAACAGGAATCCTCTCCTTCAACTCCCCGATCATCTTCAACAAAAATGGACATTATTCTCTTCCAAGTTCAAATCTCACTTCATTTTTTTCCCCAGATATTGCATAATTCATAAAGAATAATAAATTAATTTCTTTTGGGAATCTCTTCCAACAAGAAATTGCCTAGGTCCAAGGCTCAGAAAAACAACCGTGGTAGTTAGCATACATTATGCAAAGTTTGCTTATATCTTCTTGATTTTACAGTATGTATATAACCCTCAGTTGGCCCAGGTTATCTTCTAAGCAGACTAAGTTATTTCCTTTACATGATTTTTTCTTCAAGCATGTAGTTAAGATCAAACCTAAAAATACATCCTACTTTGTTCTGGTTTTAGGTCCCACTCTACTTTGAGTAAATATTGAGACCAAAACAAAAAAACAAATAAGATACATATATACTCCTAAAAGTGCATTTTATTTCCTTGAAGTACTCTAAATATACACTTGATACATTTTTATTCAAATTGAATTTTTCCAATTGTATCATATTATCAAGTTATTCCACCCAACTTTTATTGTGAAGTAGAATACTTATCATCTTCATACTAAGCATCTACTTGAGTGCTCTCCTAAATATGTTCTTATCTTACATGTGCATGATATTAAGCAACTCTTCTTCTAGAATAGAGGTAAGTCTACTCCAAAGATAAACGTTGGTATGCTGGAAAGCAGAAACCAGTGTACTTCCCTCCAAAAGATGGTTTTCCAACCACAAATGCCATCACAAGACACCCATTACATATAAAAATTCTCAACAAAATCCAAGTTGCCAGTAGATTGTCAGAAGGTACAGTACTATGAGTTGTTCCTTTTAAGGAATTCTGATGGAAAAAATGTGGAATTTAAATTTAGCAAAGAAAATACGAGATATTGGACCCTAGAGGAGAAATGAACAATGGGCCTGGGACATCAGGAGCTCTTTTGAAAGATAGCTAACTCATGTTATTAAGAATTAATTTGACCTCAGTAAAACTGTGCATATAGGAGAGTTGGGCTTTACAATGCCCAGATTAAGTGGTCTCCAGATGAGATAGATGCATAAGAAATGATAAATTAATTATCATCTACAGAACTCAGTCTCATCCTACAGAGATATAACATTTGAAGAAAAGGATTTTGTCAAATATTTTCAGCGATGAATTCAAACTAGACACACACACACACACATCCCATGTTACTTCCTCATTCATTTCCTCCATCGTTTAGTCAACACATGTTTATGGAGAAACTATTTGTTCTGATTCTGATTTAGTTATAACATTTGAAACCATGAAAAAATTTCACAAAGTTTCTCACCTCAGGACATCTATATTTAGTGAGCAAGACAGACCATCAACAAGCAAACCAAAAATATAAATGTATAATATGTTAGATAGTGGTGACTATTATGAAGACAACTAACGTAGATGGAGGGCATAGGGATTTCCAGGGCACGGTACTGTTTTGTGTCAGGGAAATGCCTCCTAATAAGGTGACATTTTAGTAAGAACTTAAAATTGTGAGACAAAAACATGAGGATAGTTTGGAGAAGAGTATTCCAGGCAGAATCAACAGCTTTGGCAAAGGTTCTAAGTCAAATCATGCCTAGTATATTCGATGATCCACCAGGAGGCCAATCTGGTGCTGGGAAAGATGCCAAGGATCAGAGTGGCATGAGCTGAGGGCAGAGTGGTAACTGAGACCAGATTATGAAGAACTTGTAAGCCTAAGAAGGTCACAGTATTTTATTTTGGGGGATAGGATTTTAGAGGGAAGTACTTCAGCAGGATGGCTTTATAGTAATTTATTCTGGCAAGAGATGGTGGCTATTTGAGGTGGAGAGGTGGAAGGGACAGTTGGGAAAAATGTGTAGATTTGAATATTCACTATCTGCTGATTGGATGTGGGGTGAAAGGGATAGAGAGAAGTTATGGATGACTCCAAGAACTCAAAGTTGACATCTAGAAAGACATTGACATTTACTGAGACCAGGAAGACTGGAGGAATATGTTTAGTGGGAAAAACCAAGAATTCAAATTTGGATATTATTAGGTGGACTCATTAGTTAAATATTCAAGTGAAAATGTCAAGTAAGCAGTAGGATATATGAATGTGAAGTTCAAAGAAAAGTCTAGACAGAAGATAGAAATTTGAGAGTTGTAGGTAAAGATAAGCCAAACTTTTCTAGTTCTGCATAAGGATTTGACCTTCAGTTAACTTTCAGGCTTTGTTCCCTTGGTGACCCAAGAAAAATTAAATGGCATCTCCAGGCAACATTACTGAAGACAGAAATTACCCCTAATTTGTAAATTGCATCTGTACGAGAAACTATGAATACTCAGTAGGGTTATACATGGGCATTTCCTGAGGGCAATGACCTTTGTAACTGTATGTCTCCTTCAGGGACCCTGGAAGATATGCCTGTAGAGATATTGGTACCTGTGTGACATAAGGCCTTTAAGCCAGAGAAGTTCCCCCATCTTCCCAGTGTGATCTCACCTCCTTGAACCTGAATTGTCATCTGATCTGATATCTTCTGGGTTGCTTTGTGGACTGTTTCATGGACTGCTGCAAGAACTACTTCTGCAAGGAGTGTTTGATGTTGAGCAGCTGGCATGCTGTGGTTTCTGTCTGGTAACCTTCTGAACAGACTAATGTCAAATGTGGTTCATGATAATATCTCAAGCCTCAATGTGTAATTGAGCCTAAGAAGACCCTTGATGAGCATTGCAGGAATGTTCAGCATAGTGATGATATCTAAAGGCATACAGCTAGATGAAATTTCTTAAGGAATGTCCACAGAGAAGGGAACAATTCTGAAGATTGTGCCTTGAGGTAGCCCAGAAGTTAGAGGTCAGGGAGAAGAGGAAGAACAAAAAGAGGAAACTGAAAAGAAACACATAATGAGGTAGAAATATAACCAAAAGAATGTGGCACACTGGAAACCAAAGGAAAAGGATATTTCAAGAAGGCAGGAGGAATCCCCTGTGTGAAATATCATCTATGGTGCTATAAAATTGAACGTTATCAGAAAGAGCACACTGAGGGACAGCTAATTTTGGCTGGCCTCTGTTCTGATTGGCTGATATTCATGACCCACTAAAGAGGAAAAGTTAGCCTAGCTCTTCTGGGATTGGGGCTAGAAGTGCATAGGGGAGTTTGAATTGGTTAAAGGCACTGTAGCTTGTCCCATAGATGTAAGATGGACCCGAAATTCAATGGTAGATGGTTTGTGGAGATAGTGGAAGAACGACGAAGAGATTAGAAAGAAGGACCCGAGTGAGGGCAAGTTTGGTTTGTACCTATATCACTATTTCATTCCTTCACAGGAAAAGACCAAAGTAAATGGACTTGAAGTTTTTGTCTGTTTTGGCTATTCCCGAAGACTAAGAACTAAAATTCATATGAAAACCAATATACAAAATGAGAAGCACAGAACAATAAATATTTAGTGCATTCATCAATCTTAGGACCTATTAGTCACTCTAAATCTCAAAGGAACATCACAATTGTCTTTGGACTGTTGACTGAATTTCAGCATAATTATTTCAGAACAGTTTTTAAAAAATTATGTGCCACACTTGGTGTACAGTCATTTCCCATTCTTCCTGTGGCACGTGACACTTTCTTTGATGACACACATAGGTTGGGGAATGTCTCAATGAATATAAGTGTCAATTCCCATTATTTAATACTCCCTGCTGCCAGTCAGTGCATGTTGCTTTTGCCATTGGCATATGAATTCCCTTTCACTTTGTCAACAACTTTACCTTCACTGAAAGTCAGTGTCAGGGATGACTACATAGGGCATTTTACTCATGAGGAAATTCCACATGACATCATAATACTTAGAAAGAGAATGTGGAAAGTCAATATTCTCTCAAATTTCTGTGCTTTATTTCACTTTCATATATGAAAAGTAATATTAAGAAATATTGGTATGATTGACTCTGAAGAACTATTAATCCAAAAGCATCTTAGTTGTATAGCCATTCTTCAAATGGCCCAGAGTGAAAATTTAAAAAGCAGCAGGAACAATTTAATTATCTGGGTGTTATCTTCATGGCCAAACCGATTCCTAGTGGCATACTATTTTATTCTAGTAACTCCTAATCCAACAGGAGGTTGTGTATGATGGAAATCAAGTTCCTCTTTTTAATATATAAGAAATACCAATTATTTCAGAAGTAATTCACTTGCAATTAGATTGATTCAGATAGGAGCTAGGACAAAGTTTGTGTAATCAGCTAAAAAAAAAGCAGATTTCCCAATTAATAGTGTAAAGACAGTTTCGAGGATAAGAGATTTCTGTCTCTATCTCTATCTCTATGTCTATATCATCTATATATCTATCCATATATCTATATATCTAATAGAAAGCTCACTTGATTAAGTAAGAATTTGTATTTGTGACCAAATGCAATCTATGCAAAGCTTCCAGAAAATAGTCTACAGGTAAGAATAGGTAACATGCTCGGGGCTCAGTTTCTAGGAAGAAATCAGTATAGAACTGAAGTTTTTATAATTTTACATAAATGAAGCAAAATAATCTGATCACACAGTTTTAAACTGCTGAATAGCAATATGACTTGGCTGAAGGCACTAGACACGGGGACAGGAAACCCTGCTTGGGGACTGGAGATTTTCTGTGTTACATTTTTAACCTTGATGAAATTCTCTTAACCATTCTAAGCTTTCCTTGTAAAGACAGGAGTTTTCAAGATCATTAAGTTTTTGGGTTGTGGAGCCCTCTGAGACTAGAAAGAAAGCTAAAAGACCTTTTTACCCAGAAAAACACGTGTAAGAACAAGCCCATGGTTTAATGTTACTTAAGAACCCAAAAACAGCACTGCCAGTATTTTTCCTGTGCGTGTACATTTATTTGTATATTTTCTCCAAAATATATTTTAATGTTATATCTACAGTTCTGTACCTCAACTTTTTTCCTTAACAGATTATTTAGTATGAATTTTCAGTGTTAAATATTCTTAATTTTTAATGGATGCCATTATAAAGAATATATAATGATTTTTCTGTAATTAGCCACTAAGTTTTTAAAAATTATCTAACATTTGCTAGTTTAATGCAGTGCAGGAACCTTGTTGATTTATGTCGCATACGTATCCTAATAGATCAAATTCTTTGGTAGCTTATTTCATTTCATTGTTGAATAATAATCCATTGTATAGTTGTTCCACCAGTTGCTTATCCATTCACCTACATCTTGATGGCTACCAGATTTTGTGACTATGAGTAAAACTGTTATAAACAACCATATGTGAACACGCGTTTTCATAGCAATAGAGAAGCCTGATTGCTGGATTATATGGTAGACAATGTTTAGCTTTGTAAGAAACTGCCAGGCTGTCTTCCTAAAGGGCTGTGCCATTTTGCATTCCCATCAACATTAAATGAGAGTTTCTCTTCCTCCACATTATTGCCAGCAATTGGTATTGTCAGTTCTTTGGATGTTGGCTATTCTAATAGGTGTGCAGTGGTATCACATTAAGACAAACGATGTTGAACATCTTTTTATGTACTTATTGGCCAACTATAAAATAGATAAGATTCCTTTTCAAGTATTTTGCCCACTTTTTAATTGGGTTGTTAATTTTCTTATTGTTTTGAAGAGTTTGTTGTATATTTTTGTTGAATATCCTTTACCACATACAGTTTTTGCAAATATTTTTCCCAGTGTATAGTTTGTCTTTTCATTCTGTCAACAGTGCCTTTCTCAGAGCAGAAGTTTTAAATGTCAGTCAAGTTCAGTTTGCCTATTTTTCTCTCTGATGGATTGTACCTTTGATGCTGTGTCTACAAATTAATCACCAAACCCAAGGTCACACATATTTTCTCCTGTTCTCTTTCTAAGAGTTTTTTAGTTTTATAATTTACATGTAGATCTATGATAGATTTTGAGTTAATTTTTGAAGGTCTAAGGTCTGTGTTTGGGTCTTTTTTTTTCACACATGGATGTCCAGTTATTCAAGAACCATTTATTGAAAAAACTATCCTTTCTACAGTGAGCTATCTTTGTGATCTTCTTCAGTACTGTGTTGATTATTCTGAGTCATTTGCAGTTCCACAAAAATTTTAGGACAAAGTTTTTGGTATTTTCAAAGAGAGCTTGCTAGAATTTTGGCTAGGATTGCATTGATCTAAAGATCAAGTTGGAAAGAGGTGACTTGGTTTTTAAGAACTTCACCACAAATAAATGAGAAAACTATAGATGGGAAGAGGAAACCCTGGATTGGCTGAGTCTTCTAATCCATGAACATAGACTATCCCTCATTTATTTAGATCTTTGCTTACTTTAGTCAGTGTTCTGTAGTTTACTGTAAAAGAATCTGAACATATTTTGTTAGATTTACATGTTAGTACTGTATATTTTTGGTACTAATGTAAGTGATGTTTTTTTTTTTAATTTCAAATGTTTATTGCTGGTATATTGGAAAGCAGTTGACTTTTTGTATTGATATTATGGGCTTCAACTTGCTACACTTGCTTACTTTTTCCAGGAGCTTTTTGTAGATTCTTTGTGGTTTCCTAACTATAATCATGTCATCTGCAAATGAAGACAATGTCATTTCTTCTCTTGTAATCCCATATTTTTTTGTATCTTTTTCTTGTCTTTTGCACTAGCAATGACCTTCAGTGACACTGAATAGAAAGGGTGAGTGAGGATGCCCTTGCCTTATTCCTGACAGTAGTGGATAAGTCCAGTGTCACACCATTAAGGATGATGTTAATGTAGGGTTTTTTTTAGATTTTTTTAAAATCCAGTTGAGAAAGTACCCTTCTATGGATACTTTGCTGAAATTTTCTTTTATAGTGAATGAGTATTGGATTTTGTCAAATGATTTGTCTTCATCAACTGATATAATCATGATTTTTCTTCTTTAAGTTGTTAATATGTTAGATTACATTGATTGATTTTCAACTTGTTAACAATAATCAAAAGGAAGCTGCAGTAGCTATATTAATATCAGACATAGTAGACTTCAGAACAACGAAGATTTTCGGGGATGAAAAAGCACAGTACATAATTATAAAGGGGTCAATTGTCCAAAGACATAAAATGCTAAACAGGTACACACCTAACAAAAGAGCATCAACATATATGAAACAAAGCCAATAGAACTGAAAGGTCAAACAGACAATCTACTATTATAGTTGGAGACTTCAACACGTCTCTATCACTAATTCATAAATCAAGCAGGCAAAAAATAAGCAAAAATATAGTTGACCTGAGTAGCAAGTTTCAACAATTTTACTTCAACATAGTCTCCTTGGATTGATCCAAGCCTTTGTTTAAGAGTTTTGAAGGGTCGGCCCGTGGCCGAGTGGTTAAGTTCACATGCTCTCCTTTGGCAGCAGAGGATTTCCCAAGTTCGGATCCTGGGTGCAGACACGGCACCACTCATCAGGCCATGCTGAGGCGGCATCCCACATGCCACAACTAGAAGGAACCACAACTAAAATATACAACTATGTACTGGGGGGCTTTTGGGAGAAGGAAAAAAAAAACGAAGAAGATTGACAACAGTTAGCTCAGGTGCCAAAAAAAAAAAAGAGTTCTGAGTTGATTTTGGCAATTTTGGTCTATGTTCTCATTGGTTTTATGAAGAAGTGTATTTTTGGAGTTCTTTGCTTTGCTATTCTGGAAGTTCCACCCCATGTTCTGCTCTTAAAATGAACTTTTATTCATATAACTCCTCATATAAGAATATTTGTATGAAGAAAATACACTGCACATCTCAAAGTATGTTTCATTTATGAAGTATCCCTGTCTGTAGGTCTCACCTATAAAGTAACCCCATGCTCTGGATGTCAAAGATGGTAAGTCTCTAGAAAACTGCAGTTAATTATAATGAAAAGAATCCTGGTATGAATTCAGGAGACAAAAATTCTGGGTTTACCTCTGTCACTTAGTGGCTCTGTGTCCTTAGTCAGAAACTTTCATTTTTATTATTCTTAAAATGGGAAGAAAAACACCTGTCTACCGGTCACATAAGATTAGTATGACTATCACGTGGTCTAAGGTATATAAACATATTTAAAGTACTTTTTTTCTGTTATTTATTTCAGGTTGGGTATTTGTACCATGATTTTCCTGAAGAATTCTATGCTAAAGCGGTAAAATTTATTTGTATCAAAGCTTTGGTTTGTTAAAAATTACGATTTTGTTGTTATTGTAATGAACTTCGATTTTGGAATTATGTAATAGGGACCAAGAAATCCATACTACTTATCACCGATGAGGTTTTCATAATTTTGAAGTACCAATCTTCTTAATTATGATTGTAAGTTAAAAAGTGACACATGTTTGGTACATGGATGTTAAATACCTTTTGTTGAATTGTATAGCCTTGTAGATAAAAGATGTTCTGAGAGTTCAGAGATTGATGACAAATATAATTTAAACATCTAGCTACATCTTGGAAATTCAGCAATGAGCAGATTGCATGCTATTTTTACATATTGGTGTTAAAAAGATCTCCCAGCATTTTACGGTATTTTCTTAGTGAGAAGAACACGGGTTAGAACAAGGGAAATAAAACTTCATGAAACATGCATTTGCCTATTGATTTCAAAGACTATGAGATTCTCATGGTCACTAAGTAATTCACAAAATGTCATGAGTTGAATAAAAATATTCAGAGACAGTACCTGTATTTCTTTGTCAATGTCTTTCTGTTTCTACTTATCTTCATTTACACACAAAAATAATCCAACAAATTATCAGGAAGTAGTCATTTTCAGAAAGGGTCTAAGTAGATAATTTACGTTTTGAAATGTGAGACTCAAATACTCCAAGTTGTTTAAAGCAACATTTGGGAATTTGATGGAGAAAATGATAAAAAAGATGTTTTGACAGACAATAACTTCATATACTTTCAGTTTGGGAGTGTCATTAGCAGGATAAGCACAATGCAATATCAATGAGATATGTGTAGAATTTAGGTATATTCACACAGCACAGAGACTTTAGTCTCTCCTTTGATAAAAAAATTACTATCTGATCATCGTGTGCCTCTAACTCCCGCTAGGGGCAGTAGAAATACTAAATTTGAATAAAATACACGTCTTGTCCTCTTAAAGGACTTTATAACAAACCATTATGTTATTTATGTAATTCTGCATACGAATTTTGGAATGGAGGCAGTATTATTTTTACAGAAGCCAATGTGACATTTTCTTACTCTTCTATGTGTTGCTTTAGCTTTTCATTATTGTTTGCCCTTGTCTACAATACTCCAATGAAATTCATCCTGATAGATTTATTTGACAGCTTAGACTTGCTATCTGATCATAGACCCCTGAGAAATTCTTTTCTTTTCCTACACGTTGTTTGATAATATACTCCCAATTTCTAGAAGAAGGGGTGTGCATATGTGTAAGGGCAGGTAAATTCCTTTAGAAAGCAAATTCAGAAAATGAAGAGTAGTTACAAATAGATTGGTTGGCATGCGTGTTGAGAATTTTCTTTAGAATATTACTCTTCTTCAAGTCAACGGATGGAATTTCCTTCCAGTATGGAAAATCTGAAAAATAAGAGGGAGAATTGTGATTTTCAAAATAAGTCGGTGATAGAGTGTAGGTGGTAATTAATCATTCGTTTCTACACCTAGTGATTCATATCTCATTCAGAATGAAGAATTACAGAACACACCTTTCTCATTAGTACTGTTTTATTACCAAGGAATAAGTTCATGTGAAGTGGATACATATAATTCCTATTTCATTATGTTCCACCTACAAAGATAATAAAACTATAAAGATGATACTTTCCTTTTGCTTCTGGCTCTTCGAAAATTTCTTCAAAATTGTTTTTGATAGATAAACATATGTTTTAATTAGTTTTTAGAAATCAACCCAAAAGAAGTGTAGACTTTCTCAATCATATGAATACCATACTCATTCCACCAACTGCAAGTATAACGCTATGACTTGGCATTTAATATAAATTTTGGACCATCACTCTTTGACACAGAGGTGATGCTCACCCTTATAAGCACTCCAATTAGACATACAGAAAAAAATGTGCTAATAAAAATCTTTCCAGTGTTTTTTTCCTGGCATGCCCTTTCAGAATCTTCCAGAAATGCAATTTCTGACAGAGTAATCACATTTTAGTTTGATGTTTCATGTTGCCAGGGGCTGTAGTGAATTTATGCTGGAGCCTCGGTTTGCTCAGTGGGGCATTCTCTTTAAGCATGAGCTATCTGCGTATGGAGGCAGAAAATGACCTGTTTTGGTGATGGCTCTGCCTTTTGTCTTCTCTGTACAAAACATCTTTCTCCTGTCTCATTACTTCAGCACATTCATAGCTTCCTGTTCTATTATCATTCAAGCTACCATACTTTTTTTTTTTTTGAGGAAGATTAGCCCTGAGCTAACTGCTGCCAACCCTCCTTTTTTTGCTGAGGAAAACTGGCCCTGAGCTAACATCCATGCCATCTTCCTTACTTTATATATGGGATGCCTACCACAGCATGACTTTTGCCAAGCAGTGCCATGTCCACATCCAGGATCTGAACCAGTGAACCCCAGGCCACCGAGAAGCGGAACGTGCACACTTAACCGCTGCACCACCGGGCCGGCCCCCAAGCTGCCATACTTTGTGTGTGCACATGTGAGAGCATATGAGAATGTGTGTGATGGGGCTGAGGAAAAGGGAGATATATTTTATTCTAGAGATACTGTTTCAATAGCAAGAAGTAATCCTGAAGGGATGTATTCAACAGGTAAGCCACGGTGGCTAGTTGTAAAAGGTGACACTTTTGATTTCCTTCAAAAGACAAGAGACTAGGGATCCACCATTTGGAAGTCTTGCTTCAAACCACTCCCCTTTTAGATAAGCAAAATTCACAAAATCATAAAAATATGCAATAGAAATAAATATACAATTTTCACATATACATTTCTCCCATGCATAAATGTAATTAAACTTTATCTCTTCTTTTCTCTTTGATTGGCCATGTACAGGCAAGGCTATTTTATTTTGTCGCTGTCTACTGGCAGTCAAACATTTTCATTATCCTGTAGGTCTGTTATCTCCCTGCCCCATCTTCCTTTATACTGTCATGCCTATGTGCCTGCAAGCCATCCTGTGCCTGAAGCAGAGCCTTCTCTGAATGCTGCTTCTTGATTCCAGAGTTCCTCAGCCAGTTTTCCTTATTAGGAGAACTAGGCAGATCTTCTTGGAGGTAGCTAGAACAGCAGAGAAAATGCATTTAGAATAAAACTAGACAATTATTCCTGCTTCTTCCAGAATCTTCTGGAATTCTGTGTTGTCTTCTTTCTTCTACAGATGACCAGGAAAAAAAAGGAAGACCCAAAAGAAATCTCTGGCTAACTAGAGAACACAGGAAGTATGTGTCATTTTAAAACTCCATTTTACATCAGACCAAGGATTGGTAGTGACACATCCTACTAATAAAACCATTAAGACAGGTCCCCACAAGCCTGGAGTGTGTTTTTTGACTGCTACGGTGACCTCACCTAGAGGATGCTCTTGGTTTGAAGGATATTACTGAAAATGAACAAGAGGTATTTATGAACCGTAGGAAATGAGAAAAGATTCTCCTTCTGATGAAACTAATTTCTTGTGGTTTCGTTTTTAAGTATTTTCTTTTCTATCGCAAACAACTTGAGGAATTTTGTTGCTTTTATGTCAGTCATTATTATAAAGTTACCAGATGTGCTGAGGGGGGCAGATTGTCATTATTTGTGTTTGTTTTGGGGGGGAGGGCGCTGCCAGGGAAGACATGAGAGTTAAGAGATACTTTAAAAAGCAGAAATTATATTTACTAATAAAAATTATTCTTCAAATTGAAAAATAAAAATTTATACTACACTTTTGTCATTTTGTTTATTTGTATGTTAAAAAATAGCATGGTAGCTATATTTTTTAAATTGAGTATATGACTTTTTAATTTTATTATTTTATTTTTCTAAAGATTGGCACCTAAGCTAACAACTGTTGCCAATCTTTTCTTTTACTTATTTTTTTATTCTTCTCCCCAAAGCCCCCCAGTACATAGTTGTGTATTCTAGTTGTGAATGCCTCTGGTTGTGCTATGTGGGACGCCGCGTCAGCATGGCTTGATGAGCGGTGCTATGTCAGCGCCCAGGATCCGATCAGGCAAGACCCTGGGCTGCCAAAGCGGAGCTAGCAAACTTAACCACTTGGCCACTGGCCCAGCCCCTGAGTATATGACATTTTGAAATACTTTTAGTGGAAAAAAATGGTCAGCAGTTTCTAGATGTGAAAGTTTGATTTTAATTTACTTGCTAATTAGTATTTTGAAGTTAGCAATATTGAAATATAAAGTTGGAAAATAATTTGACTGCCAAAAACGTACACATAAATCAAAAAGTAAAATAATGAAGTTATTTCTGATGACACATTAAACATGCAACCACTGAATTATGCAACTTATATTACAAATGTTTTAATTGCTTTAATGATTTCCATCCCATGTTGATTGCTTACATATCTGTGTTCATATAACAATCATGTTTATTCACTGTTTTCTTTATCATTTTTATTAGAATGTTTTCATAATTTTTAATAGGACGGGATTATAAAAATAACACTGTAATCAGCAATTTCCCTTACAAAGATAAAACTGGGCATGTGTTTAATAAAAATGACCCATTAAAAACCTTTTTTTTCCACACAGAGAATACAAATAACAAAATAGGCAAATTAAAAAAAAATCTTCTCAGATCTTTCACTATTTAGAGGTCCACTGCTTTGAATTGGTTAAAATAAAAGCAATGACTTTATATAGTTGGAACCACGTTCCTTAAGACCAAAATGTGTTAAGAGAGTGTTGATACAAAGAACTGAGCTGATGGATCACATCATCTGATTTACACCCACACAACCGCTAACTCTTGTCTTCATAGTTTTCAAATAAAGCTCCCTTGAGTCTTGATGATAGAGTGATCAAATCTCACATCTGTACGGTATTCCCATTTATGGTGTTTTCCATCAGGGGAAATTGTCGAAACTCAAAGTTCCCAGGATTATCCTGAAACTTAAAGATACTTAAAGAACTTACGATAGAACTGAAAGACGAAGTTTTTCCTGCATAAGAGGAGTGGAGTGTGACTGCACACAAGGCTGTAGAGCCAGGTAGGGGACAGACCTAAGGACCACAGATGTCACACGGGAGGGTCTGTTTCATAGGTGTTGAGGAGACTGGGGAATTTTATTCAGGGAAGAAGCGCAATGATATTTATCCTTTATAAACCTCATTCTAAGAAAGAGTGATATTTATTAATAACTTTTTTATAACAGAAAATTTACATAACTTTTGTTAAAGAGGTTTTTTAGTGAATATAAACTTTCTTAAAAATATCAGGAAATTTTAATAAAGCTTTTATATCAAAAGTTACAGTTGTGGCTGTAGATAGCTTAAAATTTCCAAATGAAAAGCATGGATGTTTTCATTTTAATTAGTTTGAGGGCCATGAAGGACTATTCTTTCTAGTCAATTTATGGAATATACATACACATTGGTAGTAAATCTTCAGTCTATTGCTGCTTGAACATACAATTATACTTTATCATATGAGTATTTTTTGTGTCTGGCACTCTCAATGTTTCAGACATTCCAGTCCCTGCTCCTACAGGTGAATTCAAGGGGAAAATAGAAAAAAAAAGGATAATTCTCTACTTATTATCCTGAATCACATAGAAAAATGTGGACAAACTGTTCTAAATTAAGCACATAATATTTCAAACATATGTGGACTTTGGTAACATGAATATCAGTTTTACATTTGAAAAATAGTTTTTTATCCATTAACTCGTTTATTCAATGACTATTTCTTAAGCGCCTATACTCTGGCAGTCATTGTTCCAACAATTTGGCATGCATAAGTGAATAAAACAAGATCCACTCTCTGTGAAAGTTACATTCAAGAGGGAGCCTACATTTGAAAATAATAAATAAGCATGTTTTATCTTGATGAAAAGAAAATTGCAATAAAAAAAGAAAGAAACTCAAAAGTTTAAAGAGAATTGGGAGAGATTGGAAAGAGGTGAAGATTGCCACTTTAAGTAGAGTGACCAGAATAATTTTCATTAGGAAAGTTAAATCTGAGCAAAGGTATGAGGAAGATGAAGGAGTTGTCCATGGGCATATCCGGGAGAAGTACATTCCCGGAAGAATGATCACAGTGTTCCTGGCATGTTCCAGGAATAACATGACGACACCAACATGTTTGTGTGTTTTTATCCAGCCATATTTAGCTGCACTGAGACATAAAGTAGTAAGTGGGAACCTGTATTAAACCAGGGTTGTGGCTTTGCAAGTAAGTTCGATGAAGGGAGAGGACCAGGGAACACAAGGTAGTCACTATAATAATTGTCTGAAGAGTCTAGGCTGGATAAGAAGAGATAAAAGAGAATACTAAAGTGATGAATGAAAGTGGAAACATTGTAGAATCAATTGGTTGGAGAGTAAAGTAGAATTAAGTAAATTTTAAAGTTTGGACATCAGAGGGAATAAGCTGGAAAATGCAGGAGGTGACATTAATAGCCAGATGCATGAAACTGGAATAATGGAGAGGTCATAGTTATTAGTAATGCCAAGGCCTAGGGCATTATCATGCAATAGAAATATAATGTGAGCCATATGCGTGTTTAAAATTTTTAGTACCTACATTTTTTAAAAAGTGAAAAAGAAAGACAATTTATTTTATTAACAAAATTTTTTTTAGTGCCTTCAAGTCTATTCTGACTCCTAGCCACCCTGTGTACAGCAGAGGGGAACCCTGCCTAGACTTTCTGTGCCATTCATTCCCCTTCTGGTGCTGTATCAGACCATGCTCCACTGCTATCCATACAGTTTTCATGGCCAGTGTTTTCATAAGTGGGTGGCTATGTTCTTCCTGGTCTGGCTGGTCTACAATCTCTGCTGAAATTTGCCTACCATGGGTAATCCTTCTGATATTTGAAACATTGGTGGGATAGTAACTGTCACAGTATGACAACTGACTTAACCAATATAGACAAAATGTTATAATTGCAATTTGCAGTTAGCATAAAATTAATGAGATGTTTCACATTATTATTATTATTATTATTATTAGGGATCTAGTGTGTATTTTACACCTGTAGCATATCTCAGTCCAGACTAGACACTTTTCAAGTGATCAGTAGTCACATAGGACTGCTGGCTATCATGCTGGACATTGAGATCTGGACATGACCACAGGAAGAGGTGGCTGGGGTAGAGTAGCAGAGAAAAAACGGTAGGACTTGGAGGCCATTGTACTGGAATGATCATTTTTCTTGCTATCTAAATCATCAAGAATTAAGGTGAGTGGTGGGGAGAAACTGTTGGTGAGCCATGAACTACAGTTATTGAGAAACATAGATCAACTTCAGTGGAAGAAAATAATATAAGAGTGAATTAACATAATCTGATGACATGCAATTCAAAGTTGGGAGTTTTTAGGAAACAAAAAGAGAAAGGTCTGAAAATACGAATGAGGAGCAAAGAGGACACTCACATCACCCCCAGACTTACTGGAATGATGTCTAGGAGAGAAGAAACAGCTACCAGTTGAGAGAATTTTAGAGAAAGTAGTTCTTTTAGGGAAACTAGCTTTCCATCAAAGCAAGAAGGTGAAGGGGGTATTTAGTAGAGCAAGAGTGAGGTAACGTAAAGGAACAGCTCATATACAGAAACTTATAGTGACTAGAGCGGAGAAATAGAGGGTGACTTGCAATTCTGGAGTTTTGGTGGTACCTGAAATAACAAGGAGAATAGACATAATAAGATTGGTCCTGCTAAATTGCACTGGAGAGTTTTGGGGAACCCCTGAGTGTGAGGGATGAGGGATAGAGAGGGCTGGCTAACTCAAACATCTTTTTTTTATTTTAGTAGCTTTATTGAGATATAATTACCATATTATACAATTCATTCTTTTAAGGTGTACAGTTCCATGGCTTTTAGTGTATTCACAGAGTTGTGCCACCATTACAACGACCTAATTTTAGAACATTTCCATCATCCCAAAATGAAACTCTGAATTCATTAGCATTCACTCTCCATTCCTTGTTCAACCTCCCCATTCCTAGCAATAAGCAACCATAATTGACTTTCTCTCTATGGATTTTCCTGGTTTACACACCTCATTTGAATGGAATCAGCAAATATGTGGTATTTTGTACTGTCTTCTTTCACTTTGCATAATGTTTTCAAGGTCCATCTACATTGTAGCGTGTTATCAGTAGTTCATTCCTTTTTATTGTGAGATAAGATTGCATTTTATGGATATAACTTATTTTTATTATCCATTCATCAGTTGAAAGATTTGTTTTGACTTTTGTGCTTTATGAATCATGGTGCTATGGACATTCATGTTGAAATTTTTGTGCAGACGTATGTTTTTATTTTTCTCGGGTGTATATCAAGGAGTGGAATTGTCGGGCCATATGGCCACTCTCTGCTGATCACTCTGTGGAACTGTCAAAACTGTATTCCAATGTAACTGCCCCATTTGACATTCCCACCATCAGTGTTTGAGGGTCTGGGGCTCTTTCTAGACCACTGTTAATGGAGGAAAAGAAGTTTGGGAAGACAAGCCTTAACTCCAATGTGTGGATCCCCTCACAATCACTGAAGTTGGGGTTGAAAAATCTAGAAATGACATGATTCCAAGAGTAGACCTAATGCCCGGGTTTACTCTTGATCCTGGTCAGGGAGAGAGGGTTTACATCAAGTGTAAGGCTCAGCTTGTTCCCTGTGAGTAAACAGATTTTGGAGCAGTTGAATGTAGCAGAGCATGATGTCCTCCCCCACTTTCAGTGTCTGCTAATGGGGCCAGGCAACACAAGTTCATTATAAACAAGCATTGCTGATACTTTCAGTGACTTTGCAAAGATAGCTTTGGCCAATCCTGCTTTACAGAAGAGGAATCTGGGTTGTAAAGACGTTTTGAACAAATTTCCCAAGTTCACCATGATTGTCATCACTCATTGTATAATTCCATAATTCTTTGCACATCCGTATCGGCAAAAACATCTTAAAATTTGAGTAGTAGTTTCCCAAACCAGAATAATCCTCAATAACTTTACTTTTGTGTGTTTAGGAGTTATTCTAAGCACTGCAGTTTTTGTTGGCACTGACATCTGCAGGCATCAACACAGAAACATCCCTTGAAATGTGGGACAACCTTCCATTAAGGTCGTTAAACAGCATTAAAAAAGGATGACTCAAATAATGAGAATAGGGTAAATTTATCATATTCTTAGTCACAGAGAGGAACCACATATCACATGACTTCTTTTGGCAAGTGGTTGTTAAATGTGATTTGACGTAATGCTATAGGGAAGAGAATTAGATGATTAATAACTAAAGTGAGTGTGAAAGTTGTTGCTAGTGCTGTCGAGTTGATTCCCATTCCAACTCATAGTGACCCTACGTCAAGCAGAGCGGAACCCTGCCCCATCTTTTTGTGCCATCCTCTCACCTTCCGGCGCTGTATCAGACAATGATCTGCAGCTATTCATGAGGTTTTCATGGCCAGTTTTTGGAAGTGAGTGGCCAGGTCATCCTTCCTAGTCTGTCTTAGTCTGGAAGCTCTGCTGAAATCTGTCCACCCTGGGTGACCCTGCTGGTATTTGAAATCCCAGTGGCATAGCTTTCAACATCACAGCAACACGTAGCCACTACAGTATGACAACTGACAGACAGATGGGAGATGTGATTCCCTCAATCAGGGAAACTTGAGGCCACGTGTATGAGAGCACCGAATCTTTACCACGAGACCATCAGGGCTGGCTCAAATGAGTGTGAAAACTGGCCTCTAAATTGTGATTTGCCTTTCTTCAAGAGGCTGTAAATTAGTGTACTATCCTTATCTGAAATTAATCTTTTACTATGAAGGTAAGCTATGTTGTTCTTCTCAATGTATTAAAAATGTTCTGAATATGGAAAATATTACATGCATTATGGGCCATCTGTTTGGAAAACCAAAGAATATTCTTTATATTTATTTAAAAAGAACTTACCAAAAATTTGTAGGGGCTGGCCCAGTGGCATAGTGGTTAAGTTCACATGTTCTGCTTTAGCAGCCCAGGGTTCACCGGTTTGGATCCTGGGTGTGGACCTACGCTCTGCTTGCCAAGCTATGCTGTGGCAGGCGTCCCACACATAAAGTAGAGGAAGATGGGCACAGATGTTAGCTCAGGGCTAATATTCCTCAAAAAAAAAAGTTGTAAATAAGCTAAATAACTTAAGGTATTGAGTACATAAATTATTCACAATTGATATAATACAATACTACAAAGTTGTTACATATCACATTGTGAAAGAATATTCAATGACAGGAAAATTGTCAACAGTAAGTTATTAAGTGAAAAACAGAAGCAGGTACCTTGGGATAGATAAGAGCATCTTGATGAAAAAATGCATCTTAAAAGAAGTACACTTAATGGTAACAGTGGTACTCTTTGGATGAAGGTTGCTTAGTATTTTCTTCCTTTTGGTACATTAGTAATTTCTAAGCTTTCCATAATAGATAAAGAGAAAATTAAATATTTTTTAAAAGGTCTAAGATTCCAAATTATCTTGCCAATATCCTTTTAAGTATTTTCTATTATTGTTAGTTTTACAATGAATTTTTGTTATATAGAGTTGATATTTAGAGGGCAGTTACTACCTGTAAAAAATTCTTCTTCATCTGTACCAATATATGATAAGAATAGAAGTAAATAGAAAATTGAAATTGAGAAAGTTTATCTTTTTATTTTACAACAATACAAAATGTAAAATTTTATGTGAATTATAATCTTTTGAATTTGTCGAAATGATGAATAAATGGCTTATTCTTATCTAAGATCCAATTTAAAATATAAATGCACCACTGTTTTATGTAGAACCATACACTTATTTTCTCTCAAAAGAAAACGAGGACTGACACATTTTTGTGATGCAAGCCTGCCCCCTGGTGCTTAATTTGTACCCGCTGGTGAAATTGCCAGCTACGGCTCAGGCAGCGCCCTCTTCAAAAACTCTTGAGAAGTAACCTGTAAATTAAATATGAGAATACTGGAAGTAAATGTTTCTGTGGTGGCCCAGGCATTCCCATTCGTGGTTCAAAACCACCATGTGTACTTAAAGATAAAATTAAAAGTATCAAGATATAATGAGAATTGTAGAAACTTCTAAATGATTTCAGTAAATTCTCTGCACATTCTTCTCATCCTTTCTGATGGAAAAAAATAAAGAAGTACAAACTTGGCAAAATTGAAGGAGGCTCTCTTGTAGGAAATAATATGGTCAATTTTATTCACCAGATGCCAAGAAAGTTGTATTTACGCATCTATTTTAAAATCTATTGGGTCTTGAATATCAGATAAAATAAATAAAGATCTCTATCCATAATACTGATCAAAGTATTTTTGTGTGTCTCTAACTGAGAGAAATAGTAATTGGAAGGGGAATTCAAAGAGGAGATGTGAAGTGGGGCCATAGAGAGTAGAGTTGCTTTGTCAGAAAGGGCTGACTGAGTCATCAGCCCCTTGCTTTAGGGGAAAACCTTATCATCAATGCTGACTGGTATTTTATTCTTTTAAGACAAAGAGACACATTTCTTCTCCAAAGAGACAGTGCTGATACTGACATAAGGAAGCCAGGAAGACTCATATCGAGGACGCTTACAGGGACTCCATCTAGGTGATTCAAAAACAGACTCAACAATAATGACGACACCCTAAAGGAGAAAAAGTAAGAATACCTAGCCCACACTGACATCCCTGTATGTCTTTCGTGATGGCTTTAAATATATTTATGAATATTAATATGAATCATATAGTTTCATCACTTTCTGAAATATTGAAGCCCGAGTCTTCAATTTTACAATTGTGTTACAAAGTGATTCAACCATTGTCGTTACTACTTTTTAAAAATACCGTGGAGCCAGCCCGGTGGCATAGTGGTTAAGTTCATGCTCTGCCTTGGCCTGGGGTTCGAAGGTTCGGATCCCAGGCATGAACCTACACACCACTCATCAACATGCTGTGGCAGCCTCCTACCTACAAAATTGAGGAAGATTGGCACAGATGTTAGCTCAGCAACAATCTTCCTCAAGCAAAAAGAGGAAGACTGGCAACAGATGTTAGGTCAGGGCCAATCTTCCTCACCAAAAAAGAAAAAAAATACTGTGAAAAACTTGATGTCATGTAGAACAGTTAATTTAAACAATCATTAATAAGCTTTGATATGGGACTCATAGGAGTCTTCAATGAAATGCCAGTGTGTTCAAAACACATCAAGAATTTGTCCATTGGGAATAATACTGCAATGAACATGGGAATACAGATACTCTTCAATCTCCTGATTTCAATTCTCTTGGATATATACCCGGAAGTGGGATTGCTGGATCATATAATAGTTCTATTTTTAATATTTTGAGGAAGCTTCATGCTGTTTTCCATAATGTCTGCACCATTTTATGATCACATCAGCAGTCCAGAAGGGTTCCTTTTTCTCCACATCCTTTCCCACATTTAGCTTTTGTTTTTTTGATAATAGTCATTCTAACAGTGTCACAGGTGTATGCATTTGTCCAATTTGCAACATATCTTTCCCGTAGATTCTTCCCACAGCTCTTGCTAACACCACCCATGATTTCAATATGTTCATAAACCAAGCAGAGAGTTTTCAGCTGTCACCTCTCTTGACATGCCAGCAATATCCAGCCTTATTAGATTATTAGCTATGCGCTTTTAAAAACACTCTATTCCTTTTACGTTCAACCTCTACCTTTTTCTGAGTTCGTCTTTTTGTTTTGTTTGTTTTTGGTCGTCATTGCTGTTTGCCTTACCAGCTGCTCATTTTCTATCTCATTCTCCTAATCTGAACTGTTCCCAGTTAGGTTTTCAGGTTTTGGCCTTGGTTCTCTTTTCTTCTTATTCATGTTTTCTTCCTGGAAATTTCATTTGTATCCATGGCTTTAATTACAAACCACGTGCAGTATTCCTAGGTCTGTATCACCTCTCAGACCTCTCCTCTGAGTACCTGATGTGTTGCTCCAACTGCCTAAGTGTCATCTCCACTTTGACAATTAAATGACACATTTTCCTTAAAACTCTAATAGATTCTCATTGTTGTATGGTTTAAGAATAGACTCTTTGTGTCTTGCATAATTTGGCCCTTACCGACCACAGAGGACTTATTTTGCGCCAAGCACCCACTCACTCTTCGTCTCACTCAAATTTGCTGTCTTCTGCCATATTCTCTCCATTCAGAGGGACTTTGTCATCTATTCCATTTTCCCTGAAATCCCTTTTGCTTATCTCCAATCCTCTCTTCTCTAAAGTAAATATCTCCTTGTTTTTTACATCTCTGTTCTAATGTCACTTTTTTAGGAAAGCTTTGCTTGATCTGTGCTGGCACTGAAAAGACAAACATTATATCGGTGGATTTTTCTATTAATTATCTTTTGAAGTGTTATTTTCCAAACACAAAGCAGCTTTTTTTCCCTCAGTACAACAAAAATTGGTATCCTATGTGTATTGAATAATTAATAGACAAATTTTATTTTTTATTTCGACTGCAAGGGTTACATGTCTTGATGTAACTTGATGGAATATTATGATATAATGCTAATTGCTTGTAGGATAGGTAAATGTCAGTACTGAAACTGATCTTAAGCAGCCACCTTGTGGATATGAATGAATGTTCACCCAGTGTGTATTTTATATTTTGTTGCATTGTACACTGCAACTAATAAGCCAGAGAATCGACATATGTTAGATGTGTATACTGTTTCTAAAGACCACAAACTAAGAATGATAAATTATCAGTATAGTTTAGTACTTGCTAATTCTACTACACTCTTTCATTATGTGTATGTAGGGAAGTCATAGGGATTATAAATTCAATTTGAATAAAGTTTAAAACCATATATTTTATGAAAAGGGCTTTTAACCTAAGATGACCAAAGCACCGATGTTATATATTTGCTGTAAAGAGAATTAAAGGAGTTTTATTTTCCTGATATTAAAAGTTACTTAATAAAGACTTGCTTCCATTAACTTGAAAGAAAAAGAAAAACTTTCAGACTAGGTCATGAATTATTGCATAACTATTTTTCATCTCGCTTATTATAGCTGTAATTTCCTATTTATTTGTATCATTGTTTGATTAGTATCTCCATTAGCCTATAAATGCCATGATATCAGGGACCTTTTTTTTTTTTTTACCTATCATTTATCCTAACACCAAACAGAGTGTCTGAAACTCAAGAAATATTTACTGAATGAGTGAAAATACAGTTTTGTTAATCAAAAGGGGATTTTTGGGGTTTTTTGGGCAAATATATATTGGCATCAAACTTGACACTGATATTCAGATCCTGGTAAGAGTCCTTGTTAATGATTCAGAATCTCATGAGCTTCAGACCAACAAATCATTAATTCTTTTCATAACTGATACAAGTGCTTGGCTCATAGCATAAGTTCAATCAATTGCTAAGTGAATGAAAAGAGAAGGTGGTAATCAGTACTATGGAAAACAATATGGAGATTTCTCAAAAAAAATTAACAATATAAATACCATATGGTCCAGCTATCCCACTACTGGGTATTTATCCAAAGAACATGAAATCAGAAACTCAAAGAGATTTATGTACCCCTATGTTCATTGCAGCATTATTCATGACAGGCAAGATATGGAAGCAACCTAAGTGTACATCAATAGATGAGTGGATAAAGAAGATGTGAGATATATATACTATAGAATACTGATCAGCCATAGAAAATATGAAACCATGCCACTTGCAACAACATGGATGGACCCTGAGGGTGCTATGTTGAGCAAAATAAGTCAGACAGAGAAAGACAAATAACATATGATTTCACTTACATGTGGAAGATAAACAAACACATCAATAAGGAGAACAGATTAATGATTACCAGAGGGAAAGGAGGTGAGGGGAGAGTGAAAGGGATAAAAGGGGCATAAAAGAACAGTGAAGGATAAAAAGTAGACTATTGGTAGTGAACATGATGTTGTCTAAACAGAAACCAAAATATAATAATGTACACCTGAAATTTATACAATGTTATATGCCACTATAACCTCAATAAACAAAAAGTAGGAAAAAAGAGAAGGTAGTAATTACAGAGGAAATAGACTAATTTCTCGTGTTCTGTAAAAATGTTTCTATTTTAGGGATTTTAAAAGATTAAACAAGTAAGTATGGCTATCTCAAGAGAAAAAGAAAAATTCAAGTGTTGGTAAGGATGTAGAGAAGTTGGAACCCTTATGCATTCCTGGTAGTAAAATAAAATGGTGCAGCCACTATGGAAAACAGCATGATGATCTCTCAATAAATTAAAAATAGAATTACCATATGATCTAGCAATCCCACTTCTAGATACATACACAAAAGAATTGAAAGCAGGGACTAAAATGGATTTTTTTTGAAGATTGGCACCTGAGCTAACAACTATTGCCAATCTTCTTCTTTTATTTTTTGCTCCTTTTCCCCAAGGCCCCCCAGTACGTAGTTGTATATTCTAGTCACAGGTTCCTCTGGTTGTGCTATGTGGGATGCCGCCTCAGCATGGCTTGATGAGTGGTGCCATGTCTGCACCTAGGATCAGAACTGTCAAAACCCTGGGCTGCCAAAGCTTAACTTAACCACTCAGCCACGGGGCCGGCCCCTAGAACAGATATTTTTATACCAATGTTCATAGCAGTATTGTTCACAATAGCCAAAAAGTAGAAACAACCCAAATGCCCATTGACGGATGAATAAATAAATGAAATGTAGTAAATACATATAGTGGAATATTATTCAGCCTTAAAATTCAATTCTGAGACATGCAACAACATAGATGAACCTTGAGGACATTATGCTAAGTGGAATAAGCTATGATTATTGCCAAATGGTGACATTCTAATTCTATCATTCCTTCGATATATGTAACTGGTCACGCTAAAGAACTACCTCTTTTCCCATTTATCCACTTATTTATTTACTGCATTGTGTGCTTGTAGATTTCTGTTTTATTCAAGGGGATATAATAAGATACCATAAAGTTCCCCAGAGTTGGTCAGTGGGAAACCTCATAAAGCTGGGTTCTGTGTCTTTTTGACACATCTCCACATTATTTGAATATGTCATTTTCATATCAAACAATGTGTTCCTTCTTGTACTTTTCCTGACCTAGCCATAGAACCAGCAATTTTTCCAAGAAGCTCTGGTTCCTTTTAGTGAGGATTAGTATTTAGAAACCAAGATCATGGGTCTGGGTTTGCTTATGGCTACTGGAGCAACACTGCCCAATGCTCTCTTAGTGAACAGAGCTGGGAAATAGATGTACATACACACTTTTGCATCTACATTTACTTCTAGACTATCTGTCTTATTTATCTATCTATATAAAAACTGTGAGTTCACACCAATATTTTCAATCTCATTTTAGCCTTTTTTCCCCCTTATTTTAACCTCACTTCTCAGATTGCAAGAAACCTGGCTCCCAATATCCTCCACATATTTACTTATTTGCCAGTCTTCCTGTGTGTACCTGATGTCTTGACCGTCCTGGACCCCTCTCAACTGAGTCACTTGCCTCTCTTGGGCCCCAACTGCTGCCCAACCAGGTCCTCCTTCTCACTTTGGGGTACTTAACAGCTTTTGGCTAAATTATTTAGAAAGGAAGGCTGAAAGGAAAGAAAGGACTGAGGAACAAAAGAGGGAGAAGTAGAGAGGAGTAGATAGGGAGTAAGAGAATCAGGAAAGAAAGAAACAAGGAAGAAAATCGATATGTTTTTAGAATGACACAGCAGAATTTGAATCTGGGAGTGTTTGACTCCAAATTCTGAGCACTTTCTTTCATGTAATGTTATATCCTAGTGCAGGTTACATCTGAGTGTGTGTATGTGTGTTTGTTCTTTATTAGCAGTCCCAACACAGCAGTGTAATTCTTATCTAAGAAAAATGGTTGTCTCTGGGAATTTCTCATCAAACCATGTCAAAGTGTCTATGTTCACGTGTGTGTTCTTAGTTAATCAACATAAAACAAATTATCCATCTAAGTATAAAGTGTCATTATAATATAAACAATTTGAAGGATGCATATTGACTAATGTAATATTTTCAATTAAGATGCATTTTCTCAAAGGGGTGAATTTGAAGACTGGGAATGATGATAAAGTGAAAAGAAAAATCACTAATAGTTATGAAACCCAGTTCCTACCCTTAGCTCTGTGGTTTACTTGCATACCAGCTGTGTGACCTTTAGCATGCCAACAAATCTCTATGGGTGTGAGTTTTTGTTCACTCTTTTAAAAAACCCCTTGAGATGATCTCTGAGGTCTCATATACTTGAAAATTTTACACAATCTTCTATCTTTGTTTTACATCATTTAAGAGACGATATCTTCAAAGATATACACACAAGTAATTGGCATCTGCAGTATGAAATTTAGCAACAAGAATACATGAACCATGCAGCAAAAGTAAAGAGCTGACAGGGGAAAATGTGTAGCTTCAAATGAGAACATTGAAAATTAATGTAATTACTTCACATAAGATCTTAACATAATTCAACATCATTCCTACACTTAGAATTAAAAATAGGAAAATAATGCTAAAGCAATATACTGAGTTTTTGAGTTACTAAGAGAATTTTATATCTCCTCTACATAATTTACTGTCTTCATTTAGATTCTTCATAGGAGATAAAATTAGCACAAAGGACAAGGAATAAAAAATTTTTAATTATGTTCTTATAAAATTGATAATATTAAAAATATTTTTGAAGTATATTGTGTAGTTCATAAATTTTCTAATCATTAAAATTACTTTTAAAACTAGACTGAGAACACCATTTTTTATTAAATTTAAAAAGCCAAATTGAGGGGCCTTCCCTGTGGCCTAGTGGTTAAGTTCAGCACACTCCACTTCAGCCATCCAAGTTCATGACTTCGGATCTTGGGCACGGACCTACACCACTTGTCAACCATGCTGTGGTGGTGACCCACATATAAAATAGAAGAAGATTGACATAGATGTTAGCTCAGGGAAAATCATCCTCAGCAAAAAAAAAAAAAAAAAAAAAAAGCCAAATTGATTAAATATTTAAATTACACTTTTCTGCAAGTAGAAACTCAACCAAGTCTACTCCATATATATCTCAGAGATGTTTATGGCTAAATAAATGTAAACAATCACTTGGTCCCCCCTCCCTATTTGCTGTTGTCATCTATAAATAAATGTTTATTTTTTCAAAATGGTGTAGAAAAAGAAAACTCTGAGTTTTGAAGATTTTTCTGTCTTGAGAGATTCAATCTGATAGGTGATACCATGGGAATGTCTCGTTTTAGCATTTATAATGACTTTACAAATGTTCCATTATTGTATTTGACTTCTTACAAATAGTAAGAGGATACTGTAATGGTACATACATCCCAGGTTACTTGTAGGGGTTTTCACTCCAAGCTTCCCTTTAGTCTGGGCATGTGGCTCATCCAAGTGGCCTGGACTACATATGGTTAGCCACATTCTTCTGCATCCATGCCAGTTCCTATATTTACCACCTCAACCAACTGTGGTCTGTGGCCAACCAACTCCACAGACACTCATTTTACATTTTATTTTCACTTCTTACATTAAATGTATTTCTATAAACTTCCATAATATTTTTGGACTGAGTCAGTGAATATATTCTTTAATTAATTCTTTAATTGTTTAATAAAATAATACTTTCCCCTCCTATGTTCTTTGGAGTAGATCTTGTTGTCCAGTGTCTATATCTTGAATGGCAGTACTGTTGATTTATAAGGTGGTGGTAGGGATTTTTTTTTCCTTATTTCATCAATAACTACTTTAGATGTATCTTCTGTTTCCTGAGGAATTCTATGACAAGAATAGTAATTTACTACCTCTTGGAAAGTCTAAGTTCCATCCAAAAGGCAGCCTCACCAGCTAAAAATACTAGGACAGATACTACTTTGAGTTTATATTATTAGCTGCCTGGAAGAACTCCACTGCAAAGGTAACATGGTGACAAAAGACATCCGCCTGTCTGTTGAGGTTGAAATGTCTTCGTAGATCTGTCAGGATAAAACCAATGGTTTTAATCTTTAGGATGTGCTAAAGAGACAGAAAACATTCCTCTGTTGATGGTGCCCCTTTCTCTCCTCTTCCTTATATATTTCTCTCCCTCTCTTTGGGTGTAGGAACAGTATAAGTGGGCTTTGCCCTATGAATCGTCATTGTAAATATCTACCAGAAGAGAAGGTAAAAGAATTCTCAAAGTCAATGCCACCTTTTCATCTTTTTGCAGTCTCTCTGGCACACACTTATTTACCTACAGTGTCTGCCACACACAGGAACTCACTAAACTTGCTCTTTCCAGAGAGCTGTAAACGAGAAATGTTAGAGAAAAGGACTGTGTTTATAGTCCTGACCTTTTCACTGGTTGCTTTGTTTTTGAAACTCTGTCTGAAATTAAAGTAAAAAGATTATAGGAAAGGATCTGCATACTTGTGTAAAGTACCTTAAGGCATCGAGAAATTAATTTTGGCCTTTGCATTGCTACACTTCTCTATATATTCCAAACACTTCAAGTTCAAAATGAAATCTGACAGAACCTGACCGACCTCTTGAACATGTTGGTATATTTTCTGCTACATCTGGGATTCTTTCTAACTAGATGAGCCATGTTTACATAATCGACATTGTTGGTACTATTTTTAGATGCCATACTACACATATAAGAATATACATTATATACTTTTTAATACTTCAGAATATTATTAACAGAAAGTTGAAATGAAGACTACTGAAATTGCTCCATATTTGGCAAAATGTTTTCAGGCAATTTAATGAAAAGTAGAACAGTGAATGTTCTATAACAAACTTTTATTTCCTCTGAAAGCCTTCTTAATATGCTACAGCCACATTTCTACACTTAATGACTAATCTTCAAAATCCCCTTTTGGCTCTCCTTGCATTTCCATTAAGAACAGGAAAATTATAATCTCATAATCCCCCAATTTTCTCTTTTCTCTTTTTTGAATCCATAAAGGACCAAGAAAAGAGTGCTGTTAAATGGCTTCCTCTTCAGAGTAAAAGAGGTAAATTTGGGTGATGTTTTTTTTGAAACGTGGACATTGATTTCACAACTCATGTCACATGCAAGGAGCAGACTATGAATATTTATTTGCCCTCATCTGCTCAGCCAGCAGTGCTGACAGCCCTCTCTTCTGAATTTACCAGACCTAACACCTAGGTGGATTCCTAGAGGGATGTAGTTGGCAATGATATTGTCAGACACTGACATGTAAAATGAGTGTTACGACAACAGAAGCATTTCAGCCCATGATGGTGTTACCTTCAAGGTTTGCCTGGAAATAGAAATTTCTCAGTTATGCTCTAATAAGCACTTTTATGTTCTCTTTTCTACTTAGCTTGTGAAACTCAAAAATTCCTGATCTGTTTAATATTTTAGATTATACTGATGAGAATGATAAATAGGCTAAATTTTGCCAATATAGCATATGGTCACCATTGAGATGGTTTCATATATGTGTTCTTAATTTTCTTAATGGCCCATATGCCTCATGGAAGTAAATTAACCATTATTTAATTGTTTTCAGGTGCCCCAAGGTTTAAATGTGATTCATCTTGGGAAGAAGACGTTATTATTTTTTTCTCTCTAACAGAGCATAAAAGAGGTGAGGTAAAATGTAAGTCATGGAATTGAAAATAGGATTACTGTTGGTGATTCCACATCTCAGTGAAAAAGCAGGAAGATATAAACTCCAAAGAAAGGGACTGTATCAATGTCTTAGTCTGTTCTGGCTGCTATAACAAACTAGCACACTCTAGGTAGCTTTTAAGCAACAGAAATTTAGTTTTACAGTTCTAGAGACCGGAAAGTCTAAGACCAAGGGGCCAGCATGGTAGCATCTGGGGAGGGCTCTCTTTCCGGTTCGTAGCCAGTGTCTTCTCACTATGTCCTCATATTGTGGAAGAGGCTAGGGATCTGGAGCCTCTGCTATAAGGCAGCAAAGCATACATGAAGGCAGAGCCTCCCAAAGGCACCATGTTCTAAGACTATCATATTTGGCGTTAGGATTTCAACATACGAATTTTCAGGGGACGCAAACACTCAGACCATAGCAGTCAACATGTTAATATTTAAGAAACTCTACCTTCCATACTATTAGGTGAATGTTTCTCTGACTGATCAATGCACGGAAAAGGACAGCATCTTAAAAAGAAAAAGAAAAAAATCCTTGTGTAGGTGTGACTCTTAAAGCTATAGATTTACCTAGAAGAAATACGGTCGCTGACCAGACCAATAGGAACAATTTTCTTAGACATTTCCTGATAATATCTGAGATCCCCAGAAGGGTTGAGCATGCCCAGGCTCACTGCGGGTGGGTGGTGAATCTGTACACCAGGAAGGAAAAGATGGCTGAGTGTGTTAGTGGAAACAGAAACAGGTCATATAAGCATATAACCAATAAATCATGGCCACGGCAAGTGACCTTAAATTCTTTTCATTGAAAGCGACATTAGGAAATTCTTTGTTTGAGATGTCTAAAAACTGTGGGACTTTGGATAATGTAATTTGTTGAAAAATGTGCTGAGCATGTGATTCACAGTTTACTATTTGGCTGTGTCAAAGTAACATATTTTCTTTATTTTTAGGTCCAGTTTAATTTCTGACTTGAGGCCTATGCTTGCCTAATATGAACTCCTTAAACTAGCTCATCACGGTTCTTCCATTTGTCCTTTTCTGAGAATTCCTAGATTAAATCAGAATTGTTAGTCAGTGGCAGCCTGGATCACCATTCCCTGTCTGTCTGTCCTACTTCTCTTCTCAGTCCTGCCCTAGCCCTCGAGATTCACAAGTCTCCAGCCTGCCAAAAGCAAGGACAAGTTCTTTTAGGTGATTCTTCTGTCATTGATGGTGGGACAGAAGAGGCCTGCTTCTTGTTCTCCTTTGCTTTTTTGGGCAGAAACAGCAACTGAAACTGACTTGTTAGTACATATTTGGTTCCCTGGAAATTCCTTGGCATTGCCTCTGAAGGTTCCAGGCTCTTTGAAGGAGTTTTAATTGCATCATAGACAACCCTATATTCTTATTGACTTAAAACAACACCAACATTTTTTTCTTGTGAATGTGTAGAGTCAGCCAGGGCAGCCCGGCCGTCGGAGGTATGGTGAGTTCAAGTCTGCTGCAACGGATGGAGGGCCCAGCAGCTCATTGGAATCTGCTTTTCTCATGGTAGATGACAGAAATCCAGGAAGAATAAGAAACACATTAGAGCCCTTAAACTCTTCTTACTGGCCCACTGTCACTTCCTCCCATATTTCACTCACCAAAGCAATCATGCAGCCAAGCCCAGCTTAAATGGGGTGGTGAAGTATTCTCCACCTCCAGAGACGTATGGCAAAGGTAAGGGGTGAAAAAAACACAGTCAAAAAATACAATATAAAGGTGCTATTTAATCAACCTGTCTCTGTCCATCTCACTTTCAAATTCAAATCCAATTTAAAAGTAAAAACGTGACTTAGATGGCAGATCAATATATCATCTTTCCTTTTTTTAATACCTTTTTATTTTTTTGCTCACAAAGATTCCCTCTGAGCTAAGATCTGTTGCCAGTCTTCCGCTCTATTTTATTTTCTCCTCGAAGCCCCAGAACATAGTTGTATATTTCAGTTGTAAGTCCTGCTAGTTCTTCTATGTGAGCTGCCACCACAGCATGGCTACCAACACACAAGTTGTATGGCTCTGCACTCAGGAACCAAATCCAGGCCACTGAAGCAGAGAGCACTGAACTTGAACCACTAGGCCATCAGGGCTGGCTCAAAATATCACCTTTTCTTACAGATAAGACTTATTGGAGAAATCAGTTCGACTCTTTAGGCAAAATTAGACTTCTAAATCCAACTCCATTGGCAATACATACCTACCCAAAAATGCAGAGCCAGCAACTGTAACCTTTCTGTAATGAAGGAGAAGATACTAGACAGGCATAGGTAAAACAGAAACCAGCCAGAAAGGATGCCTCACGCTCACAGACAATTCCTAATTCCCTAATTCCTAAAACCATCAGACATTGTTTGATACCATTCTTGCCTGGGAAAGAGGAGTGAGAGATAGGAAGGGCCTGTATGTATTTGTCCTGTACTTTCCCCCCATGGGGAGTACAGAAGTTTCCAACACACTTTAGAATTATCAGTAGAAGATACATATTCTGCTCTAACATAATTATCTTCTGATTCTCATCATGGCTCCTATCCTGCTTCTTTGGATGCGAGTCTTTTCAACCTGCCTCAGACGTGCCCCCACTGCTGCCTCAGCTTACCTTGTGCCCTTCTTGCATCCCTCTTCTCTCTCAATTCAACAGCATAAATGAAGTGGAGAAGATTCTCCACCCCAGCTGAACCATGAGGGGAGGGAAGGAAGAATGGTTCACAAATCGTACACTTTCTGGTGCAGGACACATCCAGTACACAGTTGATCCAAGCAGTCCCAGAATGGGCGTGAGGGGTGGGGAAACATAGATAGACTCTTTGTCTAATAGTCTTCAGACAACAGGATGGGCTCATATATTTGCCTCTCTCTACTCCTGTGGGGTTTATCCCTGGGTTGGAGAATAAAATATGGTTCCTATCTCCTTTCTCTCTCAATTATTTCACCTACCCAATGCTACTCTTATCTCCTCTGAGACAGCGAGAACACACATTGGGTCTGTTTGTACTGCCATGCAAATCTGTGTAGCTCAGCTCCAGAGTAGTGTGGGTTCAATTTAGGATTTAATATCTGGCAGCTTTGCTTTTAGGGCAATACTCATAGTCTCTTTGTTGCTGACATAGTGAAAGAGTAGAAACATAATACAGGGAAATAGGTAGGAACTAATTTTCCACCAATACAACACTTATAATCCTGACACACAGACACCACATATACTTCATTAATTCTTTAATTTTTTTCATTTGGTGAACAGTCCTTGACTTGCTTCTTTATTTACAGCACTCTGGTAAAGACTGAATATTTCATAGTGATTGAGATAGGAATGTACCTCATTCCCATTTACCTATAATTTATTGGGCTATTGATCTTCTCTTCTTTTAAATTAAACATTTTGCAATGATTGTAAAAATGTTTTGAAATGGAGAGTAGCAGGCTTTTCCTAACTTTGGGATGTTTCAAACCAAGAAGCGTCAGCCAAATGCCTTTTGAAATAACATGGAGTTTTTATCTTTCGTATATTCGAATGCCTGCAATAAACATCAACAGCAAAAAACAACACATAACGTTATACTCTATTTAAACCAGTGAATATGTAACATACATAAAATAAACTCATGTAGGGTATTAATATGTTAATGTATTCTGTTTCTAGTAAATTTACCAAATAATTCTATATAGTTTTTAATTGTAGTTTTATCCTAGAGTTTTCTGAGGACACAGCTTTGTTTTGTCATCCAGAGCTATATCACATCCTAAGGGACTCTCATATCCAATTTTTACTTATTAGATTTTACTTTTTCACCAAAGAGAAATAATGGGGTTACTATAGGAGATATCTTCATTAATTCTGGTATATAAATAATGCCATGTGAAGTCTGAGTTTGAAAGTATTTTTCACTAATTTTCCTGTGGTTAAAAATCCCAACGTTTAAGAGCATCCTAATTAGAATTTCCAAGAAAAATGTGTCACCAAGCTACATGTTTATTACATTTTGAATACTTTTCAATATTCATTATCCACCTAGGCTTTTCTTTATCCAACTCCTTCCTCCCCTCCAAGAGTTAGACATTGACATCCTGCCTACTGCTTGATAAACTCCAAATCTAGAAGCTGGACTTTGTTTTCTGCTTCCTCAGCAGCTGGCTGGGCCCCAGATGTAGGATTAAGTCTACGCAGTTTCTAAGATATCATCAGCAAAACTAGCAACAAAGGCAGTCATATTGTGTGTCAAACCTATTTGGAATTAATCATATGAATTAAAATCTAAATACTTTTTAATGATTTTTGCCTGTCTGAATGTAGACTCAGAGGAGGATATTATGGCATATTTTTGGCAACAGGAGCATTTGCAATTATAGGGTGACAATTATATTCTAGCATTGAATCTTCTCTTCAAAATGATATCATGAATATTATTTTTTTCCTGTGTATAGTTGATGAACATAAGGCTCAAAGAGATTTAAAAAGTTTTCTGAGGCTATAGAATTCTAATTCAAACTCTACGTGTCTTATTCAAAGTCAGGTTCCCTGCAGTATACCAACCTGTTCTTTCTGAACCTGGGGCACTTTACACACTGAAGTGCTTACATCAGCCAAAGGTAGCAAAGTCACAGTAGCTTGAAATAAAAACAGGAAAGCATTTTATATTTTGCAGCAGATGATGAACCCAGCAGCAGAGCTACCAAATTCTGTGCTAGAAACTTCTCTCATGCCCTCTCACAAAACATACAGTGGAAGTTTTGCCCCACAATATTTTATTCCCCTCTTTGCATTTGTTACTAAAAACCTCTATGACTAAAGTTATTTGTCCACACTTTCACCACGTATCTGGTGACAGTGTTTCATTACATCACAAGGAAGTCTTTACACTTCGTTATTTTAAAAGCTTTCATTTTAGAAGGATCATCTTATATAGAACCAATTCCTACCTTTCTTTAATTTTTGCTGATATTATCAGCAGCTATGCAGACGTAGCATAAGCTTGACCGTTCCTCTAAATGACAACCCTTCCAACACTGAAGACCATCACCTCCTTCCATAACTCTGTCTCCATCAACACTTTTACACATTTCTTGGGGCCTCTGGCCCATAAAACACATATTTTAATTTTTTATTCAGGATAAATATTCTTAGTTCCTTTAGCTAATCTTTGTATGGTGTTTCCCATGCCCTGATACTGTATAGTCATGAACACCCCATAGAGGAGATTTCCCATGCTGGTTGTGTAGTGGACCAACCATCATTAAGTGGATGACAATAAAGCAACTCCATCCCTCTATCTCCCTTAAAAGAAATGTGATTTCTCTGATATAAAAGAAAGAAGAAGAAAATTAAAATGATCAATTAAGTTTATCTTCTACTAAAATATATAAAGCAAATCAGGGGGACAGACTTGATTGAACCATCCTGAACTTTGCATTCTTCTTATGCACACAAATACACAAAACAGGTACATGCACTTTGCAAATGTAGGAAATTCTTCTCTGTTATAGAATGTGTTGCAAAAATTCTGTGATGAATTTTTCTGTAAGATAAAATATAGATAACTCAAGTAGGCAAACTTCCAGCATTGAAATAGAAGTGTGGACCAACTACTATAATCCATTTCCAAACTGACCTTTATGGTGACTTTGTACAAATCAATTAGATAAACATAAATATGTCAACAGAAAAACTGGAAAAAGATATGCAGAGATGAAAAAGTAAATAAAACATTGAAGTATTATCAACTTGAAGAAATGCAATTTGAACAGCAATAAACACTGTTGTATATCATTACAAAAAAGTGATATTTTTTGTTACTAGTGATTTACTGCGGTGAGATCTGCATAATAGCTTCTTTCTAGAAAGCAATTTGGAAGAACAGTTTAAATGCCTTAGAAATGTCCATATGCTTAGTAACAGTAATTTGCCTCTCTAGGGATTTATCTTATAGGATAATGAAGTGTACCCACAAGTATTTCTGTATAAGTGTAGTCACTGTGTGATTATTTGTAATAGCAGAAAATATTATGTACATCCTGGATGGTCAAAATAAGGGAAAATTAAAATGTTCAATGCACTTATTTCACTCAGTGGATTGTATATATCCATTATACTCCACTTCCTGAGCAATATTTCCTGACATTTAATATTCTCATGATTTAATTTTGAGGGAAAAGACCACAGGACACAAAAAGGATTAGAGAATATTACATGGAGCTTTAAACATTTATATTGCATAAACTGGGAGAAGATGCACCATAATATTAATTTCAAGATCTGCATTAATTTGGCAAAGACAGGGAAGACATTTCCAGAGAAATTAGAAGGATAAAGGGAAAACTGGAAGGAGGAGTATGTTATGGGTTGGGCTGTGTCCTCCACAGTAACACCAGTCCCTCAGAATATGACCTTATTTGGGATAGAATTTAAAGAGGAAATTAAATTAAAATAATGTAATTAGGGTGGGCCCGAATCCAATATGACTGGTGTCCTTATAAAGAGATTAGCACACAGGCACATATGCACAAAGGAAAGAGCATGTGAAGACATACAGAGAAGGTGGCCATCTCCAAGTCAACGAGAGAGCTCTCAGAAGGAATCAACTCTGCTAACACCTTGTTCTCATACGTCTCACCTCCAGAACTGTTAAAAAATGAATTTCTGTTGTTTAAGCCACCCAGTCAGTAGAACTTTTTTATGGCAGCCCTAGCTAACCAATAGAGAATGTAGCCCCAAAATAAGAAGATAAGAACAACCGGCATTTGCTGATTATTTAAACTCCAGTGTCTATATGAAAACTGAACTATGACTAAAAAACTAGGCAGGCTTAACTGTTAGCAGGAAAATGCATTATACTTTTACTCTCTCAGTCTTGTGACTGATCTTTTTCCCTTTGGCTTGACTGTTCTTTTGCAATATCTTGCCCTCTCTAAAAGTTCAAGATTTCTGTATGCAACAGCTGATTCTAGACACCAAGGCTTTTTAAAACTTTGATGATGAGAAAAACTTAACACTTGAAAGTTATAAACTGGGTCTGTGATTTTTGAGTTTGAGACTTGAATTTACCTTCAGAGCAGGAAGTTTATTGTGTGCAGATAATCACTTTAATGGGCTTTCAATTATGCAATGTTTAAGCAACGTTCCCGTTCTCTAGACATCCTGGCTCCGAGAAACTAAACTGTGCTACCAAATGTTATAAAAGATTCTTCATTCATTATGTCTGTAGATTAGGAACCCACTTAGAAATGTTTCTTTTATAAATATGGAAACTGTACTTTCCCTAATTATATTTATGGTTTCTTGGCAAAGGCATTGTGTGTGTGGTCTTGTTCTAGCATTTGCTCAAGATATGGAAAGTAAGAGTACTGTGACACACATGGGTCCCATGCTAGCTGAGGGGCCGTAAAGATGACCCAACTGGGATTGCTGACATCTACTGTAGAATCTAGAATTAAAGGTCCGTGCATAGAAGGTTTGTTTGTTTGTTTGTTTTAATGTGGAATAACTCAGATATGGACAAATGTAGTGAAATATAGGATTCACATATTCTGATGGATTATATTCATGAAGTCCCAAGACAGGGTCAACCTGTGTTTGTAGAAATTGCTGTTTTCCGTGAAGAGAATTGGAATCCTCAAGCCCAGTCATCTTGGAAAACAGCCAGTCCTGGGGCAGCACATAAGCACTAGAGAAATGTTCTTTAGACTTGATAAGGGAGAAGGGCAGTGGTGAAATCACGTTCTTTAGCCCATGAGGAAGTTCAGATGCTGAGCTCTAGCTGAGAGTGACTCAAGAATATGCACCCTGGGGAACACTAAGATGGATCTTATAACTTGGAGGTGAACAAAGCCTAGCCACAGAAGGGCTTGTGTAGCACAAGAGCAGCCATAATTTGTTCTTATTGCAAGCCACCTGTGTGGTAGCTCCTTTTCCTAGATTCATATTCAGTCATTGTTCTCCAAATGCTGAAGACGCAATGGTGCCTCGGAACAGTATACTCAGCAACTAATTACCTAGGTTCATTCATGATCAGACTTTTTGAGTTAATTCAACGGAACCCACTGACATAGGAGACAATGTACTAACAGAACCAAGAGAATGAAATCAAGATTCTAATTTGATCTTGGAATTTAAATAGATATCTGGTCATGACAGAGGCTCTTTGAGCATCTATTCTTGTATTCCTAAATAAAGGACTTGAACAAGATGATCATCATGATCAACTATCAGCATCAGTATGTTTTGGTTTATTGCATGTTTTGACATGACAGAATCATTGTTTTTGAACATCAGTATTGCACTGAGTGGCACATCTGAAGAGAGAGTCATGTCGGTTTAAGGACACCTAGAACTGACTTGGAACTGATGCCACAAGATATCCTTCTTCACTGTTTTGTCTTATAAGAAAGAAGAATTGGCTTCCCATTCTCCTTTACTTTCTATCATAGGAAGACTGTGAAATCCTGTGACCTTCTAAGCAAAGTCTTGATAATTTTCTGGAAAATGAATTGACACAAAAGTAGCTTTTTTATTTTTATTATTTATTTATTTATTTATTTTTTGAGGAAGATTAGCCCTGAGCTAACCACTGCCAGTCCTCCTCTTTTTGCTGAGGAAGACTGGCCCTGAGCTAACATCCGTGCCCATCTTCCTCTACTTTCTATGTGGGACGCCTACCACAGCATGGCTTGCCAAGCGGTGCCATGTCCACACCCAGGATCCAAACCGGCGAACCCTGGGCGGAACGTGCGAACTTAACCACTGTGCCACTGGGCCGGCCCCAAAGTAGCTTTTCTAAAACTCTAAAAAATGTCTCTAGAAAATATTTTATTTCCCACTCGCCATCATTGTTTCTGACTCATCATCATCTTTAAAGTTTTATCCGTGACTTTCACATCACAGACCAATGGTCCACAATCAATTGCTTTTAGCTCATATAATCACACTCAGAAGTTTGTTCAATAAAGCAGAGAGAATATATTTCTCAATCTTTTAACAATACATGGGGATATATTTTGATTTAAACCTATGTATGAGTAAGAGTTCAGTTTAGAAAACATAACTATGTTAGATACTTTAAGGAAAAAGTGACGTAATGTAGGTACTAGGTGTAATGTAGAGGCATAGTAATTGAAAGTGTTGAAGGTACAAGTTCTAAAATGGATCCGAAAGAAGAGCTTTGTTTATGGTCACAATTGAAGTCATGATAGTTTCAACACCAGGAACCTAAAAGGTGGATTTCCAAAGCCTCATTCTAAAAGGGAGAAAGCCAGGTCAATAAGCCTCTTTTTCTTGACAGTCAGCGTTGCTGAAGAATGAACCTGTTACCTCTCGGACTTTTCTAAGCAAAAGCAACATTAAGAATTGCAGGGAAATTGTCTACGCCTCACATCTGCCTTCCAATCTTACTTGAATGCCTTGCCTAGATAACCCTAATTCACTTCCAGTGCGCAAGCTTCCAGTAGTCTTGAAAACCAGATTTAACCTTCCCAGCCTCTTCAGTAGAAGGAAGGTGAAATGGGGATTGAGACTGAATCCAAATATCAATGACAAATTTTTAAAAAGTCAGAAGCCTCATGTAATCTGCATTATTTTAATCAAAGAAAATACTCTAGGAAAGGAGACAAAACTTTCTTCAAATCAAAATATTTGATTTGATGAAAATATTGATAATAAGAAACACTCAAAGAACATGAAGTTTACTCAAGTGAAATAGTTTAGGATGTCTTATGGCTTTTTTGTTAACTGTGGAAAGTCTAAATTTTTCAATGGAAATCATTCTAGGAAACGAACCTTGATTTCTTATTTTAGCTTCATGTCACCTTGATTCAAAGCCTGCAGTGACATTGAGAAGCTGCCTTTTCTGAATATTAAGAAAAACTCTGTGAAAATTTTCAAGTTTATGCAAATATATTATGTTTTCAGTCTTTTTTTTGATTCAAAAATATTAAAATCTTTACCATATGGGCTAAAGTGAACTATTTCTGGTTTGTTAATAATTTATTTGCTTTGTAAAATGTTAGCATTTTTAAGTATTTTAAATTAGTTTCTCACAAATCTATGCGTAATCACAGCTTCATTGATGAATATTCCATTTGACCCCTGATATGCTACATTTTAAGAGCCACTTGTGCTCTAGACATTGTTACTTTTGGAATTCCTTTCTCATATCATTTACAGTTATATACATATTAAAACATATCCACAGCTCACATCAAGTATCAATGGATGCTGTAAAATGTTGACAGAATTTTGCATAATTTTTCTTTTGAAATTATTATTGGAACTATGAATGAGCTATGTTTAATTAATGCCTGGTTTTTATTTCTTGAAAATTATCATACAATCTTGGGAGTTCATGTTGAATCAAACATGATGTAACATTCAAACACTTTCCAAAGACTATAAACATCGTTTGAATATCAGTTTCACAGTTAATCAAGTTTACATGCTACATGTGTAGATATTTAATTATAATTTTATTCATTTCGATTTTGTGATGGTGCTTACATAGCTTGAGGATGGTTTCGTTTGTTTTATTTTGGTTTTTACTATCTCAAGTATTCCTATTGGCCCCTGAAAAGCCCTTCAGACTTGTTCATGAAGGCTATGGTGCCTAAAACCAAAACAGCCTGATCTGAAGAGTGATGGAGTATGCCTGGGCCTCTGAGGACAGTATGTGTCCAGAATGCACAGCATTTGGCTTCTCTGCTTTCTTCTCCATTCTGATTCTCTTCTTCCCAAGCACAGAGTAAATATGTTCGTTGCGCCTGTATTGTGGTCCATTGTTTACATGCATCAATCATCTTCACATAAGCATCTCCCCAAAGAGTAGTATATTACATGCTATATTCATTGTCTAGGGCTGCCATAACAAAGTACCACAGACCAGGTGGCTGAGCGACAGACATTTATTGTCTCACACTTCTGGAGGCTAGAACTCTAAGATCAAGATGTCGACAGAGTTGGTTCTTGCTGACTAAGGTCTGAGGGAGAGTCTGTTCTATGCCTCTCTCTTAGCTTCCAAAGGTTTATTGGCATTCTTCAGCATTCTTCTGTTTCTGCAATGTTCCTCTGCTCTCTGCCTGCATCGTCACATGGTGTTCTCCCTGTGTGTCTTAATCCAAATTTCCTCTTTTTATAGAAGACCCAGTCATATTTGAATAGGGGTCCACCCTACTTTAGTATGATTTCATCTTCATTTAACTAATTACATTTGCAATGACTGTTTTCAAATAAAGTCGCATTGTGAAATACTGGAGATCAGGACTTCAATGTACGAATTGGTGGCTGGCAAGACAATTGAACCCGCAAACACACACAATTGATGTTGAATAAAGTTGTTGTTTTAATGAATGGTCTGTGTACAATGAACCTTTACTTAATCATAGTTTGGTACCTCAGGAAAAAGACCTCATTCTATGTCACTGCTAGCACTAGGTAACCCACCACAACAAGCAAACTCTGTTTTGTATCCTACGCTAGCTCTTTCCTACCCAAGCCAATGTTTTATTGTATGGGTGGATTTGGGAAAGAAAGAATACAATATCTCATCTTCTTTTGAGCCAAAGCATATTCATTTGTCTGCTTAAATTATCCTATATTTTCCACGTTCTTTGGCATGAAAAAAAAGAAGAAACGTTTTGTTTTATTTTTTTTTTTCTTTCTTGGTTTCTCTTTGAAGATTTTCCAACCACTAAGAATGTTGTGCGTTAACAAGGGAAAGCCCAAAATTAAAGGAAGCTAGTGGTTTGGCAGTTGGAAATAGTAAGAAAAAGTTTGCTAAAATATCTTTTCAATGCCATGTTTTAACTTGTTTTAATAGGACTGAATATATCCTTTTATTAGTTGTAGAGAAGCCGATGAATATTTACCTGTCTGTGAGGTGCCTCTATTACAGGGAACACAGAGGGCAGATTCTCTGACTTTGGGACACTGTTCATTTGCTGAGCGTGGGTTAGCTGAAAACCAGTTTTGGCTCATGTTAGTGGAAAGTCACTCAGTGGAGAGAGGAGTGGAGAGTGTTCCTAGTCCCTTATCTGTATAATGAGTATTTAGTTTCCATGGTCATTGCAAGTTCACATCAACAGCAACAGTGTTGTAACAGAGTTCTACTTTTTATTCAAACTTCTGGCAAGCTGTCCTTTCATTTTGCTTTCTTAAATGGGACAATTGAAGACACGCTGATTTTGTTTTTGAGTGGGCCTGGGTTCAAATGGAAGCTTGGCAACTCTTTCAGTTGTGTTGCTTAAATCCTTGCAGCTTCAATTTGCTAACCAAGTGGAGATGATAGGACTTATCTCACAGTTTTATAACAGTGAAGATGGAAGCTAAGTAAGGTCACGTATGGAAAATACACAGCATAGTGCCTAATTTCAACTCTTTTGAGAACAATTTCTTCTTCTCAAGATATTTGATAATTTCTTTCTCATTGAGATTTAACAATCTCACTACACTCTATTTTATGTTAGTCTCTGCTTTCCAATCTAAGTTTCCTTTCCAGGGTGGAGTTTTCTTTCATTATGCTACTGATTATCATTTTTGTTCTGTGTATTCCGTTTCCTTATTTGCAGATTATCTATTTCTGATTTATTTTTCTGTGTACCAAATACTCTCTGTGTCCAATTAATTCCTTCTTCTCTCTGGAAGAGTGTCTGTAGTCTTTCTTCTCTTTAATTAGTGTTTTCCACAATGTTGCTTTACTATTTACTGCTTCTGATGGTGATTTTATTGGGCATGGTTGGCTGAATCCCTGGCATCTGTTCCTCCAACCCCCAAACCATGTGTGAATCTTGAGGTTTGCATGTTTGGTTGACCCTTCTCTGAGCTCCAGAGATGAAACCTGCGTGATCCAAGACAACTAACAAAGTGTTATCCCTTTTGGATAACCGGTTCAGGATTGGACACTCAATCTGACTTGCTTCAATCAGACTTAAGCCAAGCTGCGGAAAGGAAACTCTTCCTTCTTCTGGACAACGTTTAGGGTTTATATGTAAATTATGCAACTGTTTCAGCTATTTTGCTACCTTGAAAGAAGCTAAGCCAATACCAAATTCAACCTGACAAGAATTGAAATACTGAGAGAGAAACTGGGAAAGCACACAAGAGCTCTGATCAAACCCTGCCTGAAGCCTGCCCTAAGTGAACTTTCAAGTTAAGCGAGACAATATATTTTCTTAAGGGTGAAGTTACTTTCAATTGGATTTTCCTTTACTTAAAACATGCAACATTTTAAACTATTTACTTTGCTATATTATCGCTTCCATTTTGTTCCACTGATTTTTTTCATTTGTCTGTTTACATTAAACAATATTAGTGTGTTCTTTTTTTTAAATAAGAGTAGAGGACAGCCATTTTCTAAAGTTACACTATATTTTCTGTAAAAATCTTTGGGATAAAAGTGCATCTTTCCTCTTACTGTTTTATAACACTTTTATTATTTTGTAATGTTTTAATAGTTCTATTTTTTCCTTTTATCTGCATTTCCAAAAGGATGATTTACAGATTCTTGTTATTGTTGCTAAAATTTGTATTTGTTATTGTTTCAGACAGTCCTAAGTTATTCTAATGCCTTTAGAGCAAGCAGATTCTTCAAATGTACATTCATTTCACCATTGTTAAGGAAGGATCCACAATCTTAATCTTAAGTGGTCTGTGCCAATTGCAGGAATTCACCTCTTTATTGATCAGGCTTTGCATTGCCTGGTTCTTAGGCCTCAAAGTCTGCCATGGCCCCATCCCTGTCAGGGATTGTGACTAACATGAATCCTCATCACTGCATTCAAAATAGCAACTCACATCCCCACCCCAACTCTTCAACCCCTTTATTCTGCTCTATTTCCTTTCTGCAGCACTATTACTGTCTAACATACTTTTCATTTTACTTTCACTATTTTTATTGTTATTGTTTAGTCTCTCACTATTAGAATGTGAGCTTTTCCCATTCAAGGTTTTTTTTTTTTTTTTTCTCTTTTGTTTCACTGATGTATTCCAATACTGCCTGGAACATATGAGGCCCTGAATGACCATGGGAAGAATAAATACATACATACATACCTGCACCTGTAAGTTTTTTCATTGGTTTGTTTCGTGTTATGTTTTACAAAGATGGGATTATTATGCACTTTCTATGTACATTCGTTTTTATTTACTCATTAATATAAGCCATGCCTCTACATTATACATGGAGAGCTCATTGTTGTTGTTATTTAAGCTACATAGTATTACATAATGAGATGCACCATGATTTTACACCATAGTACTACATGATCAGATGCACTATCTCTACCCCACTGATGGGCATTAGGGATGTTTCCATTTGTGCCAGTAAGTATTTATCGTTATCAATCATTAAGTGCTGGTACCACCGTATTTAAAGGATAGCACACTGACACTGGGAATGCTGAGGGGAAAACGTTAAAAATTCTTTAAAAGATACATGATAGGGTGAAATGACATCTCATTTTCCACTTAATTGTTTGAATACATTTGAAATTTTATATCTGCATATGTTTGGGGTCTTTGCCTTTCATTTGCTGTGTAGTGCTAAACATCCTTTGCCTATTTTTTTGTTCCGTATTTGTGTCTCTTAACCATTTACAGAAAGTCTCTATTGGTGATGTTAATCCTTTGTTTTTCATGAGTTGCAATTTTTTGCTCAGTCTATCACTGTCTTTTGACATCATACTAATTAAAAATTTTGCATGCTATAATTTTTTTTAACGTGTAACTTTAAAAATACTGCTTACTTGGTCACTTAGAATTTATAGCTAGTTTATTTGGTGTAACTGGGGACTTCCTTCCTGTATTATAACAGGATACTTTTACTTAAAAGTGACTTCAAATATAAAGGGATGAATTTTTTCTCATTAAAATAATTTATACACAATATATTCACTGAGAATTTAGATATGATAAAGATTTTAGGGTCAATCACTCTTGTAATATTTTGCTGGTGTTCTTTACACAAAGTTCAGTTTTTAAACATTTGAATATAGGTGAATAAAGGATTGTAAGACTGCTTGTTTTTACATCCCCTGGTGTTGTTAGAATTTTTAGAAGAACATTTAAAATCCTTTGCATACTTAAGTTTAGATGATAATAAAATTTAAGACTTGTAGGAGTCAGGATAGGCTGGGCAACCCCGAAACTTCAATGGCTTGACAGATAAAAGATTATTTCTTGTTCACACAATAGTCCAACATAGAGCTAATCCGCGAGATGACACAACTCTCCTAGGAGCCTCCCCTCCAAGTGGCAAGTAGGAGTTTAAGGGTCCTTTTATCCTTTTGGCTCTGCCTTGTTCTATATTATTGAGGTCCTTCCATTCAGATGGCAGCCAGAAATACAAATGCAGGATCTCTTCTCAATATTTATGAGCTTGTAAGCATCATACTTCTTTTCCAGCCATTCCTTGGCCACTGCTAAGTCACATGACCCACCTCACTGAAAAGATATCCAGGAGGGGTTTAATGAACACATATTCTCTGCCACAAAAATGAATACAAAAGTTGATAGAAGGTATTTATTTTTCTTAAAATTTGAAGATTATCAACACAACTAGAAGGACCCACAACTAACATATACAACTGTGTACTGGGGGGATTTGGGGAGAAAAAGCAAAAAAAAAAAAAATAAGATTGGCAACAGTTGTTAGCTCAGGTGTTAATCTTTAAAAGAAAAAAAATTGATGATTATCTACAAAAATAAATCCAAAACTATGCTGAACACAAATCTAAGCCAGTGTCATGATGCCTTTTTTTTTCTTAGCTGCACAACGTTCAGGTGCAAACTCCATTCTAAGACTCTTTCACTACCTAGTAATGTTAACTGGGACTCTAACTGTGTGTCCGATTTTAAAGAAACTCTGACATCAGGGGTGTTGCCAAAAACAACATGACTCATGACCACTGAAAATTAGTGTTAGAAACATTTACATGTTAGTTACATAAAAGTAGCATTTAATATTTGAAAGACTATGATGAATGCTTTACATTTAATCAAATAGCTTAGGATAGAATATATCTGTACATTTGTATATCCATATATCCTCTATTTCTGTCTGTCCATGAAGATTGATTAATTAATAAAGTGATCAAATCCTTTTATTTTACTTTTCGGTCCCTATAATACAAGCCATCAATGAGACTCTGACTGATAACCAGGTCTCTGCAGACTGCCTTATCCACAGCTGAGTCACTAGACTCTCATTTACAGCCTTGGTCTCTCCCATCCTTATGAGGAATGCTCTAGTTATTCAAGAGTAAGATGAAAAACTCAAATTTACCCCCATTTTTGGGGATATGTCACCTTAACTTTTTGTTGTATTCTAATACTTGTACTAATGCCAGAGATGGAATCTGCACCTCACACCTCACTTCTGCTCACTGGTCTTCTGCTGTATCCTTTGAACCTCAGTCAAAGCATCCTATTCTTCCAGGTTTCCTCCTAGGACCAAAGTCCTAATCATATACCTCTGTCTGGTGGCTGGCACTCTGCTACCCTCTGATAAGCATCCCTGGTATGGTCTGCCTGTGTGGAAACCCAACTTACAGATGTCACTGTCTGTTTGAATAGCCTTTCCTTAAATTGGACCTGTCACATGCCTACTAAAGTCAGCTACCCTAAGCACTACTTGTTTTATTAAACTTCTAATTAATAACCTACACCAGGCTCTGGTCCCTTATGTCCTGTCCCCATCCATGAGACAGTCTAACTCTAAACCCTTCCATCTTCCACTCTGTACAGTTCTCCTCTCTTTGATAGGGCCATACTCAGGATTGTTCCAAGTGTAAGCCCAAAATGCTGTTTGTGTGCATGCATACATGTGTATGTCTATGATGTCTGTGTATATACATGTTTACCATATTTGAAAATAAGCCATCATAAGGGAGACATTAATTTGGCTGCTTTTGCTCACTTATCTTCATGCGTTTATTTTCATGGCATATGCACTTGAAACAGTTTAGATATCTTTGGTAATTTTTAAATTAAGTTGTATTTTATCGGTTGCAACCACTAATATCTTCCCTTCCTTTGTTTATGTTATTAAAGTCAGGGCTTCAGAGAACTCTGGGGATATTAATTCCAGTTTGAACATGCAGAGGGGGCCACCCACACAATTGTTTATTTCCTCAAATGTATTAGTTTGCTACTGTGTAGAGAGATGCCAAACACTTCAGAACCCAGACTAAACGGTTGTGTAGCACCACGTGGGCTTGGCTTTGGAAAGCATGGCAAGATCAAAGAGACCAAGATATCTGATTTGTTGGATGTGTTATAGCTCATTGCAAATGATGGATTAGAGGGTTAGCATTATCGCTTCTATTGCTCCAACCAAACTTTTGGACCAAAGTTTTCAGGCTCAGGATGGTTCTGCTTAAGGCTTTACTCTGAGAATGCCAGAGAAACAAACATTAAGCTTCTGAAAGCTTTACAATTGTTTCGTCAAAGATTTTGTGCCAAAACTTAGGATATACAGACTTGGTTTTGATCTGTTGCCCAATGTAATTCTTCTTTGTAATTTATATCTCCATACCCCAACTCTTAAAACTCCAGGTCTATGTATCCAACTTTTGTGTAAAACCAAACGATTTACCCCACTCACCCACCAAAATTAATCTACATAATCTCTTCTCTATTTTTGTCTTTAACCCCAGCTCCTACTACACCATTTCTCTTTGTCTCTATCTTTCCTCAACTCACTCTTGCATACTATCCCTCCCACTCTTTGTTAACCAATGCTAGTCATCATAGTGGCCTCTGAATAAATAATACTTCCTAAGGAATGACTGTCCTGGACACCTCCTTCTAATCAAATCCCTATATTTTAATTTCTCATTTCATTCATAGCTTTTCTTCAAAGCATTTATCATAATTTTCAATCATATTTATTAGTGTTTATAAAAATCTATTCTACATCTTCCACACTAAAGGCCCCATGAGAGGTGGTTCATTTGGTTTTTTTAACCACACCATTTTATCATGAATAATGAGTATATAATTATTTACCGAAGTGTTAAATGGCAGTATCTCTGAGGGAACTTTCAATATAACAATACCTAACATGCATCCAGTGTCCACCCAGGGACTGATAGATCCTAGTTCTTTCCCTCCCTCCACAGTCTACTCCCATCCCTGCAGTTTTCCCCATCCTAAACATGATTGTCCATGGTAAACTATTAAGACCTGAGGTTGACGTTCCCTAATTGCTGGTCACTCCCACTGGCTGAATCAAACCAGATTCCAAAGGAAAGGGAGCCACTGATTTACTTTCACAAATGCCTGTCTTCTTAAGTGTATAGAAGTGTAGCAAAGGAGAACAAGTAGAAGTTGAAGGATAATGGCCAATTCCTTGTTCAGAAATGAAAAGACTTTGAAGTCCAAAAAGTTGGGTGCAAAGGCCAAGTTCACTGCTTTCTCTCTGTAGACTTTGGGCAATTAAGGTAAATGCGTGAGTAGATTTTCTTACATATGTAAACTGGGAATGCCAGTATCTATAACCCAGGGTTGTGGTCAGGAAGGAAACATTATGTTCTAACAGTTCCACACACAACATTGCTTGGCATATAACGTTTAATAAATGATAATTCACTTCCCTTCCCTTTTGAACTAACGCATTTTAATCTAGAAATATGAAGCAATTGGCTAGGTGACACCGATTAATCAGAATGGTTAGATTAATTACGGAATCGTACTTAGGGCTGGCTGATAAAATTTAAAAAAATACAATGTGGTTTTAGTTGATAAATCTGGCTGGCCTAGTTGCACTTCTACTTATTCCTTCAAGTGATTCATGATTATTTAATGGCGTTTATACAATTGAGCTCACATTTGAAAATTGTGATCTATTTTTCTTATCTCTTGAAAACTCTTACAGTGACAAAACATACTGATTTCAACCAGAGAATTTTCTAAAATGTTTTAGAAAGCAGAAATAATTTCCATGTTATCAAATCCATTACACTACGTGTTGGGTAATTGCCCTCCACCAAAATATTTAAAATACATGATCACATAACCAGAGTTTTATTACGTGAGGATGATATAGGAATAACTAAAATCTGCTTTAAATCAATCTGAAAATTGTATTTATTTATTTATTTTACTGCAGCAACACTGGTTTATAACAGTATATAAATTTCAGGTGCACATCATTGTATTTCAATTTCTGTGTAGATTACATCGTGTTCATCACCCAGAAACTGATTACAATCCATCAGCACACACCTGCACCTAACCACCCCTTTCGCCCTTCCCCCTCCCCCCTTCCCCGCTAGCAACTACTGATCCAATCTCTGTCTCTAAGTGATTGTTGTTTTTACTTTCTATTTCTGAGTGAGATTATACAGTATTTGACTTTTTCCCTCTGACTTACTTTGCTTAGCATATTACCCTCAAGGTCCATCTATACTGTCCCAAATGGCCAGATTTCACTGTTTTTTTTTTTTTTATGGCTGAGTTAGTATTCCATTGTGTATATATATCACATCTTTATCCATTCTTCTCTTGATGGGCACCCAGGTTGCCTCCAAGTCTTTGGTATTGTGAATAATGCTGCAATGAACATAGGGGTGCATGTATGTTTACACATTCACGTTTTCATGTCTGACTGGGCAAGGGAAACAGTAGAAAAAAATAAACAAATGTATTACATCAAACTAAAAAGCTTCTGCACAGCAAAGAAAATCGTCAACAAAATGAAAAGACAGCCTAACAATTGGGAGAAGATATTTGCAAACCATATGTCTGATAAGGGGTTAATATCTAAAATATATAAAGAACTCATACATCTCAATAACAAAAACACTAACAACCCCATTGAAAAATGGGCAAAAGATCTGAATATGCATTTCTCCAAAGAAGATATACAGATGGCCAACAGGCACAAGAAAAGATGTTCCACGTCATTAACTATGAGATATCACCCCACTCCTATCAGAATGGCTATAATTAACAAGACAGGAAACAAGTGTGGGAGAGGATGTGGAGAAAAGGGAACCCTCATACACCGCTGGTGGGAGTACAAACTGGTGCAGCCACGATGGAAGACAGTATGGAGATTCCTCAAAAGGTTAAGAATAGAACTACCATATGATCCAGCTATTCCACTGCTGAGTATTTATCCAAAGAACATGAAATCTGAAAATTTTAAAGGAATAAGAATTCACTAAGTTTATATCATTGCTTATAGAATGAAATCCATAGTTATTCAACTATTATTAAAGAATTTATTAGCTTATACTTTAATTTAAGAACAAATACCCATATAGCTTGATCTAGTTAGTAAGCAAACTATGTTGCAACCAGGACCAAAAACAACATTGAGCCTATTCAGGGAAAAGGCACATTATGATTAAAATTATCAAGAAAAATGTTGCTTGTGCAAGGTACTGTGTAACTGCATTGAGATTAGAAATTTTTATCTGTAAGAAACAGTAGATATTTTCTCCAATTTTAAAATATGATCTTATAAGGTGACAATTTGAAATGTTTTACATTACATCACTGACTTCTGGAATGATTATTATTCAAAATAACACTATCTTCCCATAAGAATTGTTTTCTTAACTTTAATAATAAATTAAATTGACCATAGATGGTGCAGTCTATGTATAAAGTCTTCAACTATAAGTTGTAAGGAAGTACTAAAGATTTGTTTTCTCTAATTAGAAGCTGATCATTTACCTCCTGACTTCTCCTTATTAATATTCATAAATATTAATTAACATTAGGTTTGGAAATCAAAGACAGCAAGCCCCAAATAACGTGGGCCTAAACAATGCAGAATTTCTTTTTCTGTCACGTAAATGTAGCCTCTATGGAGGCTGCACATTAATCAGGAAGCAGGAAATGTCTATCTTTTGTTTTATAATCTTAAGCACACAACTTTCACCTCATGCTCTAAGATGGTTGCTCCAACTCCATCCATCATGTCACCATCCTCCAGCAGAAAGGAGGAAAAGAGTAGGAGAAGGGTAAATCACTCCCTTTAGGAAAACTTGCCAGAAGTTATCCAGAATACTTCTACTTTTATCACAAATTGGCCAGAATTTAGTCTTAGTGACCAGACCCAGCTTGTCTGAGAGGCTGGGGGGTTTTTAGCCAGTCAGTCCTGGTGGCTATCTATTTTTACTGTAGAAGAAGAGAAGAATGAATATTGGACAGAAACAACACTTACTCTCTGCCACACATCTGCACACTTGAAAAGTTTTCAACTCTAGGTAGCAAGATATAACATTTGAGTTGTCTTTCCTCGGTAATACTTGGGCACATATTTCCTAGTTTCTCTCCCATGTATTTATATGTATTAGGCTGCTCTGAAGTACGAAGGAGAGGCATAGAGGGAATCCTGATTTGGCTAAGCCAGCCATGTAGCCAGGTTTCCTTTGCTAGTTCTCACCAACAAAATATGAATATATGTAAATTGGATCACTTTAGGTAAGGTTTCCTCACCTGTAACAAAGGGCATTCCCATTTCTTTCTCTAGGCATTGTATGTCCGTAATTGAGGCTTAGTACCGTGTGAGTCACACTAATATCCTCCTAAGGGTAAAGACCATGCATGGAGGAAGAAACAGCCAAGAGAACCAGAGAAAAATGAAGCTGGATCTTTTACCTCCCATGGCAGGTTCCTCTTCGTACCTCAGGATCATGAAATACTTACATGAAATAACTTTCCTTAATGTAATAATGCTCATCCAGTTTAGTCAGGGTTTTCCGTTTATTTCATCCAAGGCAATCTATCTAACACAAAGTCAAACTGATACACTTATGACTTCCTGATTTTCTACTCTCACTCCCTATTCTTTGCCAGTTATTTTTCCTTCTGCTAAGTAAAATAAAAGATATGTTTAATATCTAGATACTCCATATGTACTTAAGGCATGCAACTTCCTGAAGGGACAGTGATTATCTGCTCACTCTTTGTTTATATTGCAACAGTAATGCTTTACATAAAACTAGCAATATCCAAAGGGGTCTTGGTAAGAGCTGGAAAGGTCTTGACCTAACCCATTATATGTATAACGTGCGTGTGATGAAGCTTGGCCCTGAGCTAACATCTGTTGCCAATCTTCCCCTTTTTGCCTGATGAAGATTGTCCCTGAGCTAACATCCATGCCAATTTTCCTCTACTTTCTATGTGGGATGCCACCACAGCAAAGCCTGATGAGCAATGTATAGGTTTGTTCCCAGTATCCAAACATTCGACCCCAGACCACCAAAGCAGAGTGTGTGAACTTAACGACTAAACCACCAGACCAGCCCCTGCCCATTATATATTGTTGGTGGAGGATGGGAATGTGAAAACCACAAAGGCTCATCAATACCCTCGCCAATATCTTTATATCAATAAAAATATTTCCTTGAGAAAACTGCAACGGCCGCCCTCATTCAATGAGGGACTGCTAAAATTTAAGAGACAACGGAAATTGTAGAGTTTAGAAGAATTTTTCATTAGCTAACGATCTCTTTAAGAAGATGTTATACCAGCCAAAATAGTGGTAATGCATCATCTGAGAACTTAATACTGTAAAACATCATTCTTCTCTGCTTCCTCCCAGTTTCTCTTCTTATTTCTTTACATTCCATCCATCATTCTTTCATCTTCTTCTCTTGCTTAACCCTTCCTTTCTCTTCCTCTGTAATTCTCCATTATATTTCTAGTTTCTCCCTGTTTGTGGCCAACATATGTTCATGCTCTTTCTTCTTCCTGTTCATATTGTGTTTATTCAATCTTTAAAACCAAATTCAAATAATGATATTCTTAATTCTCCTAAGTTGAAACAATTGCCCACACCTCTTAACTCCCGTTCTGCATAATCATGTACCAATCAAAGGCATATATCATCTTCCACATTGACTTAGATTTTGCCATTGGTGTGTAAAGGCGTTGAAAACATAACAGATGATCATATTCTACACAACACTTGAGCACTCATACTGATTAAAATAATTTTTTGAATAAAGCATTTTGTTCCAAACTAAAAATTTTCAAATTTTCTGAAGGTACAATGGAGTAAGTTCATCATTAAATTATTCTTGATTTTCATTTGTCTTTTGACTATTTCTTTCCTTAGAGATTCATGAGTCCCAGCAGGAACTCATGCGTAAATTCTGATAAATGAGGATGAATGTTACAAAAGCAAAATCATCTGGCCCGGAAGCTCTAAGTTCTCCCAGCTTTGCCCTTTTACTTTAAACCTACCTTTTCTTGGGATTTGCATAACTCCTTTATCAGTTTCCTTAGCTATGAAATGAGTGCAGCCCATTTCTCAGGGTAACTGGAATCAATTGGGTTATATATTAGAATATTAGTGAACATTTCTCAAAGACTTCTTTTATGCCAGCCTTTGTTTAAACTTTTACAAATGTCAACTGGGTTTTCTCCTTCCAGCAACACTTTGAGAAAAGTACTAGGTAATATTATCTCACTACACATAAGAGAAATTAGTAACTTACCCACAATCTTTAGGCAGCCAAATGGCAGAGCTGAGTTTCAAATTCATTTGCTCTGACTCCAGAGATATATTCTTAACCAGAACCTCAAATCTGTTTATTTATAAAGATGGTTTGGCATATCATTGTACAAATATCAGAAACTCTTATTTCTGTATGGACCTCTGAAGGCCATGGCTGGTGACATAGTACAACTTAGGAGCTTTAAGGACATAACTGTGAAGCAGCTGGGCTTTTTCTCGAACGATGAGGTGGCTTTTCCTTCATGTTAATGGCATTGTGCCTTACTCTTCCGTAGTGGGCGTGATCTATAAGTGACTCCTATAGTTCTGCTATGCCTTTGTGAGGAATTAGAGAAAAATGGAAGAGACGTATAACACTACTGTTTTCTTCACCCATACTCATTCTTTACTCACATAGCCTATGTAATGCTTGTTTCTTGGTTCAGTAATAAACCAAAGCCCAAGCAACTCAAGTCTGTAATTTATACCAGTTTGTATACTCATACACTCCATAATTGGATCCAGATGAGGCCCTCATAATTCATTTCAACTCCATTTGTGCCCAGCACTGCTAAATGTGGACTCTGTTTTAAATAAAAATTAATGGTATGTGTGTTCATTGGCTTATAATTTTATTACAGAGAACCCCACAATTAAGTAAATAATTTGAGAAACATACCAAGCAGCATATCTCCAAAACTAAAATCCAATCCTCTAAGTCCAACTGTGTACCAGACTTCCCTATTTGGATGTCCCAACATAAAGAATAGACCCATATTCAAAATCATACTCAGAGTTGCTACTCCTTTCCTCTTTCCATCCCCAATATTTTGTTTTTGTTTTTTCCCAACGTTTGAACACTGAGGCACTTGAATCCTCCCTCATCTTTGATCACAGAATTGTAGAATTTTATAAAGTACAAGAGATCATAGATATAATCTAGTCCAAACTGAAGGCCAGGGAGACCAGGCTTTTAAATGTCTAATTAATTATTAGTTTTACAATATCTACATTAGGAAGATATTTTACATTCTTCTCTTTCATTCTATTTCTGCTGCTGCTTCATAAGACCATTGCTTTATTGCTCACAGAGATATTCCTACAATGACCAGATGATTAATAAAGTTTCCAGCTCCCTTTCAGTTATGAGGATAAAGTGATACCTTATCTTTTCTTCCTCTAAGGATATTATGCAGTCTATTAATTTTCACAAATGTTGAATGTAAGGTTATATCAAAAATGCTTCTGAGGTTTAATCTTCTTTCCTATGTGGGAATATAAAGTGATGCTCACAAAAGACCTAGCTAAGAAGATTCATTAGTTTAGATGGAAAGTAGAATTTGAATGTTTAGTAGAACTAGGTTTTAGTTAGCAGTGCACAGTTGACCTGAATAGAAAGTTATTAAAAAATGATACGTGATAAGATCAATATGAAAGTAAAATAAAATAGAGACCCCCATTAACAAAAATCAGGCAGTAAGAGATGAATGACATTATTGGAGAGAAAGCATTGTGTGAGCAGGCAGAGGCTGATGATAAGAAGAGACTCAGTTGGTTTACTAGCACCTCCATTAGAACTGTCCTGGGTCTCATCCAAAATGGGATGAGAATTCATATAATTGATGATTGATAATTTTGTATATATTCTAACCTTACAGGTAGAATAAAACTTGTAGTAATTTTGTACCTTTATGTATGTTCTATGTTTGGGGTCTCTTTGTTTATTTCAATAACTTAAAATAATTTGATTAGCTATGTTTGTAAGTTTAATCTCTTAAGTTATGCGATTAAGTGCTTGGAAAGGTTTTGTTTACTGGATTTATAAGAATATTGTGTCAAGGGTTTAAAGTGCTTGAGAAGATTAGTAATATTGAATAAATTAATGTTAATTTGAAATGTTTATTAAAATGGATTAACTAAATTTAAAATTGGAATTATTTTTAATAGAATTTATCAACTGGACTTAATTGAAAACTTAGAAATAACTGGAAATATTCTCTAATTTTTTTATAGAGTAAGGAAATTGACTTAAACTTGCAAAGAAAATAAAACATTTTAAATTTGCATGTTTGAAAATAAATACTAATTAAACCAATAATAATTAAAACACAAAATATGCCAAACAAAGATTCCTTTGGATATATGCTCTATTAAAATAAAAAAATAGATAGTAATTGTCAGCTGATTAAAAAACATAAGAAACATGAAGAAATGAAAAGGGCTTTCTCAGCTATCTATAAATAATAGAATATTTAAAATAATGCATATAAAATGGTAAGTAAATTCCCCTCATTAGTTCATTCAGTTCTGTTTATTCCAAAGGATCTTAGGTCAGCAATGTACTTTCATAAATTACATCTGCTTCCAGACTAAAAAGGTCCTGGAAATTCTGATGCAGCCAACCATGGCAGCCTGAAAGTTGTCAAGAGGATATCAATATGAAAGCCTGTGCCTGAGTCTATTTTACTTAATTAAGCATAATTATTGAGCACCTGGATAATTTCTAAGTAGACTGAAAACTGAAACATTGATTACTAAGAATAATTTCAAGTTTATATATTTTTATTCCTTATCTTCCATGCTACATAATGAATCTATTTTGTGGTCCTGTTACCAAATATGTCCAATTTTCTCACTTTAAGAAGGTGTAGAAGGGGCTGGCCCCATGGCTGAGTGGTTAAAGTTCTGCATGCTCCACTTTGGCTGCCTGGGGTTTGAGGCTTCAGGTCCTGGATATGGACCTACTCCACTCAACAGCCATGCTGTGGAGGCATCCCACATACAAAGTAAAGGAAGATTGGCACAGATGTTAGCTCAGGGCGAATCTTCCTTACAAGGAAAAAAAAAAGAAGGTATAGAAAAGATGAGTGTGGTTAAGAAAAGTTGTTTTATGTATTTCTGTGAAGACTGTAAAATTTGGGGGTTATCTGTTGCATGTAACAGAGATAGTGACTGGATAAAATTCTTCACTTAACATGTAACTTCATTAAGTCTGGGACTTTTATTCAGTAGTAAATATTGAATTGAACTAAGTACTTTACCCTAGGTCCTTGGTTCTCAGATATTACCACACATCAGATCAACCTGGAGGGCTTGTTAACACACCAACTGCTAGGACCCACTCTCACAGTTTCTGATTCACTACATCTTGGATGGAACTTGAAAATTTGTATTTGTCTTAAATTTCCAGATTATGCCAAATCTGTTGCTCTAGGACCCACACTTTTAGAACTATTGCCCTTTATAAAGTCTGGGTGGCCTTTGCCCCTTAGACCACTAAAAGTATATGCTGCCCACCTTTCAGCCTTATTCACAAGTTTTTTGTATTTATTCAGACATAAACAATGTTATATATCTCTGTAATTATTATAAATTCTCATCCAGAAAACAATCAAGTAAACAGCCATACAAAAGATCCTACAATAAACAACTGTTCCAGTCAACGTGGTGGTTGTGCCTGTTATCAATTTCTTGTCTTCTAGCTACACATTCACTCTTCATTGCCTGCCCTCAGAAAAAGGATCTGGACCCTTTGAAGAGTTGCCAGACTGTAAAGATTTGTCAGCAGAGAGAGCAAGAGCGACACTGAAGGTGGAAGGAGCTTCTTTGCTGATTTCAGTGTGCTCTCTGTGAATTCCTTCATTTTCTGTCTCCTTTTTTTCTTTCTTTAATTAATTAATTAATTAATTTAAGTATCTTGCTCACTTTTTTTATTGAGGTTATGATAGTTCACAACATTGATAAATTCCAGTTGTACATTATTATTTTCCAGTCATCTTATAGGTGTGTCCCTTCACCCTTTGTGCCCACCCACCATCCCTTTACCCCCTGGTAACCACTAATCTGTTCTCTTTGTCCATGTGTTTGTTTATCTTCTACACATGAGTGGAATCATACAGAGTTTGTTTTTCTCTATCTGGCTTATTTCGCTTAACATAATACCCTCAAGGTCCATCCATGTTATTGTGAATGTGATGATTTTGTCATTTTTTATGGCTGAATAGGATTCCATTGTATGTATATATATATATACACACACACACCACATTTTATTTATCCAATCATCAGTCGACAGGCACTTAGGTTGCTTCCATGTCTTGGGTATTGTGAATAATGCTGCAGTGAACACAGGGATGCATGAGTCTCTTTTAATTGTTGATTTCAAGTTCTTTGGGTAAATACCCAGTAGTAAGATAGCTGGGTCATATGGTATTTCTATTTTTAAATTTTTGAGAAATCTCCATACTGTTTTCCATAGTGGCTGCACTAGTTTGCATGCCCACCAGCAGTGTATGAGGGTTTTTTCTCTCCACAATGTCTCCAACATTTGTTGTTTTTTGTCTTGTTTATTATAGCCATTCTAACGGGTGTAAGGTGGTATCTTAGTGTAGTTTTGATTTGCATCTCCCTGATGATCAATGATGATGAGCATCTTTGTCTCCTTTTTAACTAACTTCTTTTCCTATTAAAACAATATAGGCTATTGTAGAATGCTTAAAAAATGAAGATCCTTATAAAGAAATTAAAAGTCATGTATCAACCCATAATTCAGAGATAACTAGTGTTAACATTTTGAGTTATTTTGTCTCTGTCTTTGTGTAATTACATTGGTCTTGGATCTGCACTTGTTGCATTCCTGCCACAAAGATGCTCCAATTTATCCATGGCTTCTATTACATTGTGCCCCAGAAGCTATCAGAGCTGATATGGGAAACTCTTGTCGCCCCTTCCCTGAAAATATGGCCCTATTTTATCAGTGGTGCTGCCACCGCAAGCGTAGTGGAATCTCAGAATACTAGAAATAGTTTGGTACTTGATTCTTATATTTAATAGCAAAGATACAGAAATTTCAGGGAAGAAATAGTGTGAATCCCCTTTAACCACACAGGAGAAAACTTCCACTTTTCTGAACATCCTTCATTTACAAACAAAACTGTAACAATAGCAGCTAGTATCAGAGAGTTAAAGAGGAAAAGGAATAAGTATGAACTAACTCAGAGAGAAAAAGGATCTACACAGAATGAAAAAATAGAATAAGGCTTCATAAGTGGGGTTTTATTTGGGTCTTGAAAGAGGGCTTGACTTAAACAAGCACAGAGAGGTGGGAAATTACTTAATAAAAATACATAGGAAGAAAAGTGTAAGAATTATTATAAAGATAATCAATAGTCTTATATGACCACAACTTGACATATACAATTCAACTGAAGAATTTTTCTGCTTCTGAAATAGATTATCAACAATTCCAATAATAGTTTTACAACATACACAGCAAAATGGATTGATTAGTTTGTTACAGCCAAGATCACTGAGACAGGAAATATAAAACAATTCTATTCATTGTAAAATTACATTACTGTTTAGTTTCAAGGTACACACTAAATGAATACATTTTTCTCTGATTTAAAAAAATGACAAAGTTTTAAAAATCACAAATATAAAGCACCCAGAAGAAGACAGAGGGGAAAAGTTTCACGATACTGGATTTGACAATAATTTCTTGGCTATGACACCAAAAGTTATGTGAAACAAAAGCAAAAATAGACAAATGAGACTATGTCAAAGTTAAAAACTTTTGTGCATCAAAAGACATGATCGATAGAATGAAAAGACAACCTATGAAATAGGAGAAAATATTTGCAAATCATATATCTGATAAGGGGCTAATATCTAGGACATAGAAAGAATTGCAATTCAACAACAAAAAATCAAATAACTCAATCAAAAAATGGGCAAAGGAATAGACAATTCACCAAAGATAGTATACAAATGGCCCATAAGCATATGAAAAGATTTTCAACATCACTAATCATCAGAGATGAGATGATGATTAGTGATAGAGATGGTAACTAGTAATCATCAAACCAAAATCACAATGAGATGTCACTTCACATACATTAGGATGACTAGTATCTACAAAACCACAAAATAACAAGTGTGAGGATGTGGAGAAATTGGAACCCATATGTACTACTGGTGGGTTTACTAAATGATACAACTGTATGTATGGAAACACTATGGAGGTTCTTAAAAAAATTAACAATAGAACAACCATATGATTCAGCCATCCCACTTCTGGGTATACAGCCAAAAAAATTGAAAACAGTCTTTCAAAGAGATATTTGCACACCTATGTTCATAGCAGTACTGTTCAAAACAGCAAAGAGGTGGAAGCAACCCAAATGTCCATTGACAGATGAATGGATAAATGAAATATGGTATATATCTAACAGTGGAATATTACTCAACCTTAAAAAGGAAGAAAATCCTGTTATATGCTACAACATGGATGAACCTCAAGGTTCATTATGTTAGGTTCACTATGCTAAAAGAAATAAGGCAATCACAAATAGACAAATACTAAATGATTCCACTTATAAAAGGCTCTAGTCAGATTCATAAAGACAGAAAATAGAACAATGGTTACCAAGGGCTGTGGGGAGGGAGGGAAAACGAGTTGTAGATTAATGGGTACAGAGTTTCAGATTTGCAAGATGAAAAAGTTCCAGAGATTTGTTTGACCACAATGTGAATATACTTAATACTACTGAACTGTACACCGAACAGATAGTTAAGATGGTGAACTTTGTGTCTGTGTTTTTCCCATAGTGAAAAAAATCACAAATTTAGTGATTTGTAAGTAGCCTTATAGGTGCTTTAATTCAAGCCCCACTTTTCAGCGATGATAGAACCAAGACACCAGAAGGTGGGAAACCTTCTCAGATCATCCAGCCAGCCGAGGAAGAGAGTTAGGATGGGAACTCATACCTCCCAACAGGTATCTGCATCTGCTCACTTGGTCCACTTGTGGTTCTTGGACAATCTCTACACCTGGCATTGAAAGTCTAACTCCCTTGATGTTTGATGAAGAATGAATATGTGATGTGAAAGTCGGGAGGGTAAACCTTGACTCAATGTGCAGCATTTTTCTAAAAGGAGATGGATGTTTTTGCTTTGTTAAAACTTTAAGACAACATTGGCATGATATTTTTTCATCACATATTTGTATTAAGTACTCTCATTGCTTAAAGTCTTTTGGCTACATTTATAAATGTAAATATTCAGATAATCCTCATTATTATAACCTTCAATATAAAGTGCAAGATTAAACAGATCTAAACGCTTCCCTATAAATACCTCTGGTATGCAGAACACACACACATACATCATCTGACAGAATAGGTCTTCCGTTCAACCCTAGGTAATGCCAAATTCTAATTCTATAAACTGAGTAGGAAATGTTAATATAAGGAGATGAAGGAAATTGAGATTGTATCTATCATTTTCACAAATCAGGTGCCACTCTCAAAGCTTTGCTGTCCCTTGTGTACATCTGAACAAGGACACTGACACTGGGAGGTACATGGAGAAAAGTTCAGAGCTTGAGTAAAGGAGAGGAAAGTAGAAGTCTGAGTGGGATTGAGTAGGTAGGTATTGGAGATAAAAATGGTCCAAAAGAACTCCGGAACATAGACGAAATCAGGCTTGCAATACAGAGTAAAATTTGCTTTAGAATCTCTTATTCTGCAATGGGCACGTGCCAGACAGAGTGCTAATAGTTAGGGTTACAGATATAAAAATACATCTCCACGGGAGAAAGAAGAGTCAGGAATTCAAGCTCACTTTGCAGTCACTGTTAATTTTGGATATCCAGAGAACTTTTAGGAACAACATTATGAAATAGTCCATGCGACACGGTAAAAATGGACAGCAAAAAATAAGAGTTTTAACGTCTTAACATTAGAAGTTGGGAGAGGCTGGCTACTTTCTTATGAGCTAATTTAAGACATAACTTTGATGAGCAAAGTATCAATAAGAAGGATAGTTCAGGGGAAAATTATCTTTGAGGAACAGAGTAAAATGTCAACTCACCAGCCACTGGAGACATGGAGCCCACACAGGAGACAGAAGAGCTGCTGCAAAGGCCAAAGGGCAAGATGGAAACATTCACTTTAACTAGTGGAAGAAGAAGATGAATTGTCATAAGAGTGATCAGTAGGTGTGAACTTTCCACTATATAAGTGAACACCAAAGGGAGATAGAATGTCAGCCATGTTTCACATGACAGCCTAACATTAGTTTCACCCAATTTGATTGTCATCTCTGGACTTAGCCATCAACCAAGTCAATGGTAGAAAAGGAGGTAAGAGGACAGTATCTTAAATAATTGTCAAGATCATCATTTCATAAATGACATATCAGTATGGACGGGTTTTACCACCATTAGAATTAACAAAGAAAGTGATCTCAATGTCCATCACTGATTCAACAATTCCTGATTTCAAAAGTTTGAATGCACACCTCTTGGAGTAGTTCCTGGTAGCCACCCAGCTTCTATTGAAGTTCTTCATGAACGTGACTGTGTCTGTTTCATTTGCACGGTATTTTAAAAGATTTTAACAACTTCAATTGGTTGCAGGCCCTATTCCAAATAAAGCATTGTTGTTTATATCATTACTAAGAATCTTTTTCACATATATTATTGCTATAACACAGAATAAAAAGTGTACACATCCCCTCCAGGTAGAAGCCACATGTTTTGTTAAAGATGAGAGAATTATATTCATAATTCTTTCATTCGCATATTAATCCACAAACATTTATAACTGACTTTTTATGCCCTAGGCATTTTGCTAGTTTCTGTCTGGAGATGCAAACAAAAAATAAGTCATAAAGTTCTTGAAAATCCCACAGTATAATGGGCAAAACAAATGTGCAAAGAGATAAATATAATGCATTGTTGTAGAAGATAAATGAAATGTGGGGCAAAGGGTGAGGAAAAACAAAGGAGGGAAGTTCTGTCTTGGGGGACAGAAAAGGCTGCATTGAGGAAGTGATACTTGAGCAGGGCCTTGGGAGAACCTTCTAAAGGTGCAGAAAACATAGGAGAGTACAGAGTCAAGACTATGGGCCCAAGTACAAAATTGCAGAAGGTTTCCAAGAGCAGAAGTCTTGTCAGGTAGGGTTTAGGCAACCCGAGAAGAACTTTCCATTTCATCCACAGGAAGGAAAGCTAAATTTCCAGTGAAGACATATGAAGTTTCTTTTGATTTTTTTATATTCAGATAAAAATTATGAGTCTACCCTATATTAGAGCTTGACTCTTGTGACCAGAAATGTTTAAGACAGGGTCAATGTGGAGCAAAAGTTTTACTGAAATGACCAGGTGCCAATGCCAGATACTAAATTGCTCTAGTCTTTGCATGCTGTTTAAAATAAATCTTGAGGGGCAGGCTCCGTGGCTGAGTGGTTAAGTTCGCACACTCCACTGCGGTGGCCCAGGGTTCGGATCCTGGGCGCGGACATGGCACTGCTCATCAGGCCACGTTGAGGAGGCATCCCACATCCAAAAACTAGAAGGACGTGCAACTAAGATATACAACTGTGTACAGTGGGGTTTGGGGACATAAAAGCAGGAAAAAAAAATGATTGGCAACAGTTGTTAGCCCAGGTGCCAATCTTTGCGAAAAAGAAAAAGGAAGATTGGCAACAGCTGTTAGCCCAGGTGCCAATCTTAAAAATCAATCAATCAATCAATCAATCAATCAATAAATCTTGACCTCTCCAAGACTGAATGATGCTCATTTCACGATGAGCGCAAATCATATATAGAGGGTGATGTGCTTACTACATGGCCTTTCCTTCCAAAACACTGAATGCTGGAGACCATCTAATGATTTGACAAGTTAGAGATGGGGACAGGTAAAAATATACCACCAGATGGCTTTGCCTACCAGTGACTACACAGCATGATGCTTTCTTTACCTTTTCCCCCAAGGCTACGCATGTAACTAAAATTAAGTTTTGTATAATAAGCCAGCCCACAATGACCAAAAAATACCAATAGAACAATTTTTTAGACATCGTAAAATTTGAAGAGTGAATCACTGTTGGATGTTTTTACCCTTCATAAAGCAAGAGGCTGACCAACACCATCACAATGTTTTTTACAGCTTGATATTAGTATCTGCTGAAGTTATACAATACACTTTTCTGCAACAATTGACATTATAAAGAGCAATATTTTAAAAATAATCCAGAATGCTCTTTAATTGCTATAGCAAAAAATAAAAATATAATCTCATTTCCCATATTACAATGCATCCTAATTTTTCTTTATTCAGAGACTCAGTTGAGTATATATGTAAAAAATAATGATATAAAACTTATTTCCCAAGATGTATGCATGCCCTTTGCAAAGAAAACAACAAAACACCAGGTTTAACATAAAACAAACATGAAAACTTCACATTTTCTAATATGTTTATGGTATTAGGAGAATTTCTTATGACTAGCCTTTGCCCACATTGTACATTTTCATCTTTGTACAAAGGATGCTCAGCAGCATTTGTAGATACTCACAAATAAACAAGTGGTCTTTATCTAATCTACCATGTTTCCAGCTATAATTCCATTTTCATTGAAAGGGAAAAAACTTCTTCCTGAATTTGAAACCCTCTTTTTGCTTAGCATTTCTTGGAAATTAGAACAGACAGTTTGAGATCATGAATAATTACATAAGACAATAGAACTCTGCCACGTATAAATACAACTCCGGGGATGACAATCTCTGAATAATGCGTTGGAGACTTGTTTTCTCATTAGGACGTGAGTTATTTTTATAATTTCCTACAGGAGCCATTTAGGACAGTACAAGGTTCAAAAGGAAGGCCAGCTAGTAAAGATACGACATTATTTTTGAGTTTACTCCTATGAAAGGATCTCTCTGGCACCATTGTTATTTTAGGAGACAAATTGTTACTGTAGAGGAGAATGAGGTCACGTTAAATTACATAAAATGATTCCAAAGAGATTTCATCATATACTAAAATGGTTTTGAAGAAATAATTCTCCTCTGTAGGTTAATGAAAAGTACAGTTTTAAAAAAAACTCAGGTTCCACATTTTATGAGCATGATTATTGAGAAAAGAGAATTGAAAAGAAAATAAAGACCTGCTAATTAAAAAATAATAACCCTGATAATTAGGGGTTTACACCCTCAAGCATTTTTCAAATACAAGTGAATCGTGTCTGATGTAGGTAAGCAGATCTAGGATGGATGCTGCAAATGAGACCACACAGACTGCCTGTGACAAAGTTAGGATTAAGAGTTCTTGCCTCTTCTCGTTCCAATGGGCCAGCTTTCTACCAGTTACTCCTCATTCAAGGACTGATTTCAGGGCCGGAAGCAAACACATACTCATGAAAATCTTCAAATGGGCCATGCTTTTGTCTTAAACTCTTTAGTATAAAAGGGCTTTGTGTGTTTTTTGAGAATAATACAAGTAAACTAGGAAAGAACATATTGTTTCAAATAACAATAAGAATGAAAATAGATTTGTTTCTCACTTCCTGAATTTTCTCAAACTCAACTTTATCTTAGTTGTCCGATTCATTTCCTTTCCTAATTTAGAATGAAATTTGAAATTTATTTATAGCTTTATTCAGCCAAAATTAACTCAGTAGATAGGTCAAGTTACCTATGACACCTTGTACTTTCTTTTATCTGTTAATTGCTGTAGTCACATCATTTCCCATGGGGGAAATTAGACCAGACGGACTTACCATATTTTGTTCTATGGAAAAGCTTAACATACTTAAAAGAAAGAAAATTTTAAAGAAGATGGCAAATGTAAATTGTGAAGTCAGAAATGCTATCAATAAATAGACACAGATTGAAATTGATAAAAATGGCATCCAAAGAGCTTAATAGGAAAAGTATCAAATCCAACAGTCCAAAGTTAAGATATCTCTCTGACATCTCACGATTAATATTCAGAAGACTCTTGAATAGCTGTACCACAGGAAGAGCAGAGATACCATTGCAGGGGTAGAGAGAAGAAACCCATATTAAAATTTGCCTGCTAAAAATGTCCAGGAATCTAGGAACTGTTCTGCTTCCGCTATTGCCACATTGCTAAAACTGTAAGGAGTGGTTAAAAGCTGCTCACTCTGCGTTCTTACATTAAAAAAATAGTAACACTGTTACGAATTAGCTGGGTCAGGTATTGAACTCGGAGTGCCTCATGGGTTCACTTGGCAACTCCCATCTCCAGAAATTAATCTGTGTCATTTAAGAAATTGCTTGGGAATCTGTGCTCAGCAACAAATCCCTCCTGTTTGCCACACACCCCCCAAAATGCCATGATTTTATGTATAATGAGAGGCTAAAATGATCCAAGAATTTTGGATTAATCCCAACACCTAGTGAGCTTGGCCTAGGAATATAAGGAACGTTGGATCAGAAAAGAACCTCAAAACTGCAGCTGAAAGTCATCTTGGCTTCTCTGTAGAAATGAGGCCATAGGAATAAAAATAAAACAAATAAATATTAATTCCGAATATGTAATTTACTGCTTATTTATCAATATTTTCCAGATTCATTATGGAATGAAAAGGATGTGGCCTTCACATCTGGAATATATGATATTGTTAGAGGATAGAGAGAGAAGATAAGAGGCAAAAATGATGCCAAAGTTTTTAAATACGGATATTGGAAAAATAGTGGTGACATCATCAGAATGGTAAGATTTGCAATGGTAAGTGCTTGGGAAGAGAAATACAGTGTATTCAATTTAGATTTAATGAGCTTGACATAACAAAAATATTTATTAATGAATAAATAGATGTTTATTAATATTTAAATGGAATATTCCATAGGCAGATGGAAATATGAAACTACAGCTTCAGTGAGTTTGAAGGTAGAGGTGTGTATTTAAAGTCTTGAAAACAGAGGTGATGAGTTTCACCAGGCATATCTTTAAGGGTAGAAAGCTAATCAGTGTGGAACTACCCAGACCTTTGGAAGTAACAGAAGTCTGAGTTCATAAATGATTCAAATATAAACTGGACAAAGAGTGGAAATCAAATAATCACAGTGTGATTTCACAGAGCCCAAGAAGTTCTCAAATACATTCTTTAACCATGTCTACTGAGTTTGAAGTAGGTTTCTGATCAGTGGATTCAAGAACCCCTGTTGAATTTTTATTTTATTTATTTATTTATTTTTGGTGAGGAAGATTGGCTGTGAGCTAACATCTGTTGCCAATCTTCCTACTTTTGTTGAGGAAGATTGTCCCTGGCTAATAACTGTGCCAATCTTCCTCTATTTTTTTCTATGTGGGAAACCACCACAGCATGGCTTGATAAGCTGTGTCTAAGTCTGCACCTGGGATCCAAACCCGCAAACCCTGGGCCACTGAAACAGAGCAAGTAAACTTAACCACTATGCCACCAGGCCTGCCCGGTGGAACCACTGTTGAATTTTGTTAGTGTGATTTCCACAAAATGCTGCGGATGGAAACTAGATTTAAGGAGTTAATAAATTTTGCCTAAATAATGTTAGTAGAAATAAATTACTAATATGAGATATCTTGTAAGAAAGAAAGTAGCATAGAAGAGCACTTGGTAGCTAAGACAATATGCCTGCTTTCAAAAGCATTTTCTCAATTTACTGCTTTTGCATAGAGGAAAGCTCAACTTTCTTACAGATTGGAATTAAAAATCCACTTGCAACACAGAGGTGAGCGTGTGCTGGACAAGGAAGCAACAATCTAGTAACAATAAAATATTAGGCAAATTTTTTTCTTTTCCAGACAGCTCTTCTTCTGTTCCCTTGTCTTACAGGGACGGGGCCATCCTGCTCTTCACTCTGCGTGGCCAGCTGGTTATTCCTTCACCATTATTCACTAAGATTTCCTTCACTACAATCTAAACTGCTCACACACTGCGCCGTGTTCCTCATCCCTCCTCCGCCGCTCCAGATTTCCAGGGCACCTTCCACTTTCCTCGGGCAACCTCAGTTCCTCCACAAAGTCGTGTTCGATGTTGACACTGACTCCCCTTACCTGTTAAAATGATTTCAACTGATGCATTTCTTCTAAAATTTACCTGTGAAGAGACTTCTTTAAAAATTGTGCTTTATCCTTCTTGATAGAATCCTGTATCAGTCAATTTCTGCTGCATTCTTTGCTGGCCAAGAAAAAAATAATATTCGCTTACAATAGAACAGAACAGAACAGAACATTTGTGTGCACCTTAGTAAAAAGGCAATTATGGAGAGATGTGGCGAAAGTGATGAAAACGTGTGGCCATCTTAATACAAGGATAAAAATTACAGCAGTCAAATCAGTGAAGGATGTTACTGCCCTTTTCTAGCATTTTATAACACATAGCTCCAAGTTTTGTTTTCAGACAAGAACTTAATGTGCCATTCTATGCTATTGTTTAATTCTATGACGTTAGTTGGGACCAGAGCCACACGCTTTGAAAGCAAATGATCAAGTGGCAGAGTTCAAATTCTATTGTGAATGTTGAGTCACCTGTTGTGGAAGTTCAATGACATTTTTCACCTGATTATAAAGCAAACCAAGGTTGAGTCTAAAAGAAGCAAATAAAAGACAGGTTATGGTAAAATATTCTAATAAATGGCAGACTAACAGGCTTTAATAAATCACATATATCTAAGATGTATATATCTTGACTTGGATAAAAAACAAGTTAAGTTATCAGCATGAATATATAGTATATAGTTTTGATAATTGTATCAAATATTTGATCAAATAGCACTGCCATAGTTCTGTCATGTTTAAGAGAAAAAAGAGGAACTGAACTGTGTTGGGACTATTGTTTGTACTTTAAACAACTGGATAATTTAATCATAGTGCACATTTTGCATATTTTTACCTAGGAAAAAACCCTAGGAAGTTTGCTATTAGAACAGAAGAAAAGGGCCATGCTTCAGAAGAAAATGATCAATTATGTTTTCCATAATAGGTTACTTTTGTCGTTAATCTTACTGTGCAATTCAGTTACCTGCAGGTGCTGCTTTGATGTACTAACATTTAAAATTCATGTTTTTGCACTGTAGACAAATAATTGCTTAGAAAAAATTGGAGACTGTCAAATGATAGATATCTTTCTTAGAAGCATATTAAATTCGAAAGACACTAAACTGACCACTTCTTTCAGCTCTTTTTTATATTATGTTGATAATAGTAGAATCTGCATTCGTTAATAACTAAAATTAACTGCTTCAGAGGGCTTATTCCGTGCATATTTAACGAGGACTTTAAATTTCATGAAAAAATAAAGTTTAACGTTGTTTTTAATAAAATGATGGTAACATATTTCCAAGATGCTTATCAGTGTGTTTAAATTGAATTCATTTTTATTTTTATCTAACAATGTACATTAAATCATATACCTACCAGCCGTAAAATCCTCTGATGTCTTTTCATCAGGCTCTGAATAATATTGGAAGAAGGTACCATGACCTACAAGACTGCAATACCTCTCAGACTTCCTGGGCCCGCTCACTGGACTCCAGTCACATAGATCTTGTTGCCACATGAGCTCCCACCTGAGGCTCACTGTAGCTCTCATTTCCTCAGCCAGGAAACTCATCCTCTGGAATCCAAGCCACATAGCTCCCTCTCCTTCTTCAGGACTCCGTCTAAACGTTGGCTCTTCACTGAGCTTCGCTGCCCACCTTCCCTGAAGTCGCCTTCCATCTCTCCCTACTCCCTGCTTTGTTTGCAGAGTCACCCATCACTGTCAATACTATATGTTTAACGTTTAGTCTTTCTCTCCCAGCCACTCAAAGGCAACACACACACACATCTTTAAAACCTGATTCATCTGCAATTCTGTGCTCTGTGCAGAGAGGAAAACTAAATATGCTGATCAGCATGGTTTCCTTAGCACCACCCGGCACTGTTGATTACTCTGGGTTTTTTGTTTTGTCTTCTGTGAGACACTGTCTTCTCTTAGCTTCTGTTGCAATTCTTTCAAGACTTTCTTCCAAACCTTGTGACTGTTCCTTTGCCATCATCAGATCCTTTGGATCTGTTTTCAAAATCAATCCTGAATTTGATCACATTAGACCATTTTCACCGCTACTCCTCGGTACAAACCACCATCATCTCTCAGCTGAATTATGTAGCCTTAAATATTCTTCCTTCTTCAATCCTTTATTTCCTACAGCCTATTCTCAACAGAAAAGGTAAATTTTTTAAAATACAAGAACTCAGGTAACTCTTCTGCTTCAAGTGGTTTCCCCACTCACTCAAATTAAAAGCACAAATCCTCACAGTGACCTGTGTCCATGACCCAGCTCTCCATCCCTCCTGGCTCTCATCTCCTCTTTCCTCCATCTCACTCTTTCCACTGTTGACACAACATTTCCAAGTATTCTTCAGCCTCAGGGTTCTGAACCCACTGTTTTTTCTTCCCCTGATATTCACATGGCTAGATACCGTGCCTACTTCAGGTCTTTTCTCCAATGCTACCTTCTCGCTGAGGGTTTCCCAGACACTTTATTTTAAAAATTAAAACCTCTCCTCTATTCCCTATCACTGTTTGACTTTTTTCCCTCACACTTACCACCTTCTACGTAAAATATACCTTACTTTTTTATAGACTGAAAGCATCAGCAGGACAAGGACTTTTGTGTCTTGTTTACAGCTCCATTCTCAGAGTCTAGAACAGTTCATAGAATATAGGAGACGCTCAATAAGTATTTGTTGAATAAATGAATAAACACATAAACTAGTATTCGAAAACAAGAAAGTATCAGACAAGAGAGAAAAATGTTCCTTGTTAAATAAAATCTTGAAATGCATTCAAAGCATCATATACTTATAAGTGAACATACACAATTTCCAGATATTGATTGTTTTATGATTGCTAATTCTGATACATAGACTGCATCATAATTACAATTTTATTTGAAATACACACTCTAATTCATGCTGCGGTAAGCTGGATGGTAAATGTCACATCCTTCATTAGGATGTGAAATTTTATCAGTTTTCTCAAAAGTAAGGCTTTCCTCACCTTATATGCCTGGTAATCAGTTAGGCAACGAAGATAATTAATTAGTGGTGAAGGGAAAAAAGTACTAAAGGTGATGGCTGTTTTTGCATTCTAACCATGATCCACAACTGTGGTAATGATTAAAAGCTTAAATATCAACAAATAAATACCTCAAAGTAATTTCCTGATATAATAAGTGCCTTTTCAGTAGAAACAATTGTTGCCCCCCATATCCACTGTATCCCTCATTCTACTTGTTTGATCATTAGTTTTTTCTAGTGTCTTTAATTTTCCAGTCTTCTTTCCATTTAGATTTGCCATGGGATGGAGTTCTGACCTTTGGAATGTGAATAATGTTGATGTTCAGTTTCTGGGTCATGCTCTCAAAAGGGAAGATTGCATGCACTCACTGTTCCCCTTCCCCATCCTGCTGTCTGTAATGCTGATTCAGCAGATGGTGCATGCATTATCCCTGATTTTTTCAAAGAAGAGAACAGTCTAAGTAACAGAAGAGGCTGGTCCTTGACACGGGAAAGCCCTGGGAAACCTATCTGGACATTTACATGACAGAAAACCACAAGTCTATCCTTTTTAAGCCAGTACTTTACAGTCTTATGTAATAAGCTAAATTTATCCAAACTAATACAGTCCTGGACTAAAAGTCATGACTCAGGGTTCTAGTCCTGGCTCTGTTACCGTGAAGGTAATCACAATCACGTAAATTGCCTGACTATTTCACTATTAATTAATTGTTTAACCAATCAAATTATAGGATATATAACGTATGTCAGTAAATGGACACTCCACTATGGATTATATAGTCTATAAACCAGATTTAACTAAATAATACCATGCTCTTGGTATTAGAGACATCTCTACACTGAATGTTTAGTCCTTCTTTGCAATGTGAGACACAGAACATAAGACATGGTGGGAAGAACCCCATTGTGAAATGTGCATGGACTTTGGAGTCAGATTAAGTTATAGTTATCAATTCAGATCACCTACTTCTAATTGTGTAACATCAGACAAATTGTTTTATCTTTTTGTAGAAAACTTTCTTTTATTTCCTGTTTGAATGCCAATAAATACATCTACTTATAGGATTGTTTCACAGAGTAAATGAGATAATACATGCAGAACACTCATCATAGTGCCTAGCAAAATTAATGTTCATTATTATTAAGATTTTTTACTGTATTGCCCTAATCGTCAGGTAATTAAAAGTGGAAAGAGATTTAGATGGTGTAAATATATACAAAAGCACATATATGTTACTTGAATTCTATGAAGATATAGAATTTGCTCTCAATAGTACTATTTTTGTGAATAAGTCAATCATAACTGAATTCTTTTAATTCTGTACATACCAATAAAAGTATGTTAAAAAAAAAAGACTTACTCTCCTAACATCCCCAACTGCCTCCAGGCACCTAGGATATATGATCTGGAGCAAATCCTATAAGCTGTAGTAAATTATCACACTTAACTCAGACAGGGATGTTCACTCCTCCAGGGAATGGTATATGTATAACCTTGTCTTTGGAAGTTTCCCATTCAAGTTAGCACTAAGCCAGTTCTCTAGTATGTTATGAGAGCACTCCAAGAGTTATAGAAGACGTCTTCGACTATTCTTGATTAGGAAAAAAGAATCCCTCAACACTTCATTCAAACTGGATCACAAGTCTCAGAGTTCTGGCCAAATTCCAAATTAAATAATGACATTCTGCTCGGCACATCAACCTTTCCTTCACAGAAGAGAAAAATGTGACTTCAATCCACAGTCTCACGGGATTTGAGAAAGCAATTCTATATTCAAAGACAAGGCAGAGCAGAAACTAGATTCAGAACCCAAAAGCACTCCACAAGGTAAGGAATAAGTATGTGTGCCAAAGAATAGAGGGCTAAATCATGTTTGGAACACTAAGGAACCTTAGTGGCCTAAGAGCTGGCATTTGGGAGTTTGACATGAAAGGGATCTAAGATATAAGGAGTTTCCAAAAGAATTTTATGTCATGGAAAGGTGTTAAGACTCTTATTCAAAAGATTTTTCCATTGGCTAAAGGGAAAGATTTGCCCTGAGTAATATGTTCATGACAAGAAATTTAGTAACAAGGATAAAAACCATTTTACCAGGAATGATTCAAGAGTGCAGATCATTGGGGTTCCCCGATAGATGGTAATTGATCCAATAAGAATGACTGCATTTCCTCACATCTGTCTTCAGTTACATCCTGCATTTCTGATGAAAACAAGGTTGGTAACTGATCACCAACAGTCACTTTTCTGTGCCATTTATTCAATTTTTTAAATTGAATTGTAGTCCTAATCCACTATAATAATTCTAGGAAAATACTCAAGTCATGTTTCTAGTAAATAAAATTATTCCATTTGCTAAGGAAGAATGAATAATGATAGAAAAGAAGAGAGAATGTTTAAACTATTACAAAAGCAAATTATCATCTTCTCCTTAAATAAATGCTTATCTACTGCTTTAGGGGACAATTACATGAAAAAAGTCAATAAACAGAGAGAAACTATCTGTATTTATATATTAAAACTATTACCATGTTTGAGAACACATTATATTCTTTAGAATTTTATATTAAAATGTAACAGATTTATTATCCCATTTTCCCCCTTTACACTTACAGGTGCATTAACCACAATTGGTTTTAACCATCAAAGAGTTTAAGGTATTTTATTCAGAAATGAAATTGCAACTCCCAGAAAGGTAGTAGATTTTAATCCCTCGTGCTTCTTTAAACTCTGGAGAACTTAAAAATCTGAAAATAAAAAATAAACAAATAAAAATAACTGTTTAGTTGTAAAGTTTCAGAAGAACTCAGATCCATTCTAATACCTGAGCCCTCCTCCTGGAAAATGTAAAATCAGAATACAGAGGGAGAAAGTTGGCTATCAGCTATCTTTGAAACCCCCCAAGTGTGCATCTTGGCTTGTTGGATTGAGAACCTCCGCTCTAAAGAATGTTGTACATTTAAAATACTCATACAGATGCCAAGTTCCTGTTCTAACAATCTGATTAATTGTTAAGAAATTGTGAGGAGTTCATGCTCTTGAGAACTACAGTGTGAACAGGGGTCTCTCCCACACCTTCCAAGTGACAGTTGCTAATAAACTCTTTGAAATTAAGTCTCCATGAAAGCGCAATGCAAAAATCCTTTTTATAACTGGAAATGAATCAGACAAACTTCTCAGCTACTCCCTAACCAAATTCCAGTAAATCTCCTATTATTTGGCTCATTTCCCCTAACTCCTGTTGCGACTTAATTCTGCTTCAGTCATATCCAAATTACCACTCTCGGAAGATTTTGCTTAGCAAATAACTTTTCAAGCTATATTATCAATTCTTGTCAGAATGGCACTTTGGAATCTGGAAAAATATCATTTTAGTACTAAAAATCCTTCTAGTAATTCAATTACTTTGGGATTTTGTCATATGTGTGAAAAGAGTATTTAGCTCCAAGAACAGACTTCTAAGGTAGGGAAATTTTGCTAGGTTTTTTAGAGGGTATTTTAATTTAAAGTTCAAAACAAGTTCAGCAGATTAGAATCCCAGATTAATAAGAATTTGCATATTATCCACCTTTTTATTATTAAAGGTGAAATAAGGCCATTGAGGTTTTTTTAGGAGGCTCCTTCTAACTAATGCAGCTTCAAGCTCTAAACAAACTATTTTTCTTGCTTATTTCCTTAACAGTAAAAAATATACAAATGATTCAGGTAAGCCTTTATTCCTGCCTATGTTTCTAGAATGCTTCTAACCTGAGGCAGTGTTTAAGGTGTTTCATCTCAACATCTGGAAGTAATCATCTAAACACTTTAACATCAGCCCATGTCTAATCTTTTGTCCTGCCTCTTCATTCATTCACTCAACTAATGCTTTGAAGCTTTTCTATACACAAGGAATTGAGGATATAGCCAAAAACACAAGAGGAAAATAAAAATCCATGTTTTCTCAGAGTTTGGATTCTTATGGGATAGGCTGAAAATACACACAGTAAGTTCTGGATATCAAACGATAAACGATAGAAAGAAAACAGAAGCAGAGAAAGAGGTTAGGAACTTTGGGAAGCATATGTGGCGTTCGTGCTGTACTGCTGAACTTTAGTGGGACCTCACCAAAAGGTGAAACTTAAGCAAAGAACTGAAAGAGAGGAGGGATGGATGCCATGGCTATCTGGGGAAAGAAACTTCAGGTGGAGGTAGAGTAAATGGGTTTGGGGAAAAGCTACAAAGCCAGTGTCAGAAGAGATGAGGGTAGAAAACATGGGGGCAGATCACAGAGGGTCTTTTGGCTCATAATAAGAAATACGTTTTTTAAGTGACATAGGAAGTCACTGGGTTCTTTGAACAATGAAGAAAAGTGATCTGACTTATGATTTAGCAGAATTACTTTGGCTAATATACAGAAGCAAGAAAGTGGTGGTCATGGGTATAAACAAAGAGAAGAGTTAACAGTTAAGGTTAGGAATAAAAAGGTTGAGATTGCATGTTTGTGTGTGTGTGTATAAATTTCTTTAAGAAAATTTTTATCTGAAGTTTAATATAAATACAGGAAACTCCCCAGTAATAAATACACAACTGGGAATATTTTCCAAGGTGAACACATGAGTGTATCAATCATCCAGAACCCAAAAGAGTCACCAGCATCCTCCAAGCCTCCTCGGTCCTCTTTGTCAGTGTCCCCAACACTCCTGCCCACATGGAATCACTATCCTAACTTGTAACAACATGTATTGGTTTTGCATGTTTTTAAATGTTATGCAAATGAAATCATACAGAATTTAACTGTTTTCTTTTGGAATTAGGTTCTGCCCAAATTGTGTTTGTGAAGTTTATTCTTCTTACTCTATACAGTAATAGTTAAAGGGATTGATGGAATTGTAATAGTACTTTAATATATTCATGAAATTGATGCTTATTTGTTAATCTTATATCCAACCAAACTCTCTTACTAGTTCTAATAACTAACCATTGCTTTCTTTTGAATTTTCTAGGTAAAACTGAAGTTACCTATGAGAAATGAACGGTTCTATTTCTACTTGCCCATCTGTATAATTTCTATTTATTTTTCTTTCTTCTTGACCCTGAATAGAGCCTCCAATAATGTTGAAACCAAATAGTGATAGAAAGCATCCTTGGCTCATTTCTAATTTGATAATGGTTTCAATATTTCAGTGGTAAGTATGATATTTGTGCTAGTTTGTTTTTAAATACCTACGTCAGATTAAAGAAGTTCTCTTCTATTTCAATTTTATTATGTAAGTCTACAATAAAGGGGAATAAAATTTTATCAAATGTTTTTTCTGCCACATTGAAACAATTTTATGATTCTTCTCTCACTGTTAATGCAGTGAGTTGCATTGATTGTCAATGTTAAACCAACCTTGCATTCTTTGAATAAAAACTAATACTGAAAGCTGTTGCTGATTTATATTGCTGCATTTGGTTTGCTTATATTATGTTTAGGATATTTGCATACATGTTCATGAAAGAGGTTGGCTTACAATTTTCCTCTCTTAGAATGCCCTTGTCTGGTTTGAGGAAACACAAGTCCTCATAAAACAAATTGTTGGATGTATTTTATTTTTTCTTTTCTCTAGAAGATTTTTGTTTCTGTAGATTGATACTATATTTTCCCTCAAGTGTTTGAAAGAATTCACCAGCATAGTCATCTGATTCTGGTATTCTCTTGGTCCAAAGGTTTTAAATTATGAATTCAATTTGTTTAATAAATCTAGGACTATTCAGATTTTTATTTATTTTTGTGTCATCTTTGATAAATTGTGTTTTTCTAGGAATCTGCCTATTTCATCTAAAATTTCTAATTTATTAGCACAAATATATTGGTATTAATAACTCTATTGAATATTCAACCCTTGTAAAACAAATCTCTTAACCTAGACTTATGTTCTTGAGTAGGCCTCCTGGTTGTTCTTAGGTTTAAGACTCCACATATGGTCTTGCAGCCTGAGCACTACACAACCCCAGAGGATGGCGTTAACTATGCACTACAATGTCTTTGGTGACACTGGTATGGGGCCACATTTCCTGATGGACAGAGTCAAGGTAATAAAGGTCATTACTCATACATAGCCCACTGAAAGGTATATCTAGTCAATGTGGACGCTGGGTCCTCTCCACAGCAGGTAGACTAAATACAGTGTGCTTCAGCAGGGCCACCTTCTCCAGCTTTTCCACCAGAATTGAATGGGCAAATCCAAGGGTTGTGGGCCAGATAAATTCAACCCTGAGTGGAAGGTATGAAGCTCTAGCATATTTTTCCACCTATTTGTTGCCAGAGAGACCAACATAACGGAGGCTACGGATACTGTGAATAAATCTTACACCATGACACCCATTTAGCATCAATTCTTTATTTGCAAACAGCATTGTCTTATACCCTGGAGAGAAAGGCGTGTGAGTAGCAGGCTTGTACTACCAAACTTCACCTGAAACTTCCTCTGAAAATAACCGGCTAGCACAGTAAACATCCGTTGTTCTTTATTTGGCTGAAACTAGAATATTTAAAAATTGCATACAAAGTAGCTACTCTAAAAATAGCATATTAACAATGACTAGGAGTGATACACTAATAAACATACTGTAAGAAGGTGTTTGGGTAAATGGGAGAAAGAGATTGAAATAGTTTTTGCCAAATACGCGTATATTAAGTAATAATTTTATGTGGAAGAAGATTTACAAGCAATGCCAGTTGTGCAAGGATTGCAAAATGTTTCCACTTTATAACTGTCACCGGAAACGGGGGCAGACTCCTTTAAGTAAGAATTTGAATAGTATTTTGGCTTTAAAATTAAGAAGCCGGGAAAGGGATGCTTATTTATTAAATCAGCAGACGCTTATTGATCATCAACTGTGATGGAGAACACAGCATTCAAAGTCTCTCACTCTTCTGCAATCAAGACACTCTCTTTGACTGCAAAAGTCAGCGTAACAGCTGGTTTGTTTTTATTTCATTATTCACTGTGACCACTTCCAGAAATGTTAACACAGCCAAAATAGAACAGGAAAACCCCACTCTGAGAACATGAAGATTGATGACAAGGAGTCAAATGGTAAACCACACCTCGGGTCATCCAGTTTTACACTTCAGCACATCAAAAGCTTATTCACATGACATTCTACAAAACACCTGACCAATACTCTCCCAAACTGTTAAGGTCATCAAAAACAAGGAAAATCTAAGGAACTGTCACAGCCAAGAGGAACTCAAGGAGACATGACAAAACACAATGTGCTATCCGGGAACAGAAAAAAATGACTTAGATAGAAAGTAAGGAAATCAATCTGAACCAAATATGAACCATAGTTAATAACAATGTATCACTATTAGCTCATTAATTATGACAAGTGAATCATACCAATGGAAGATGTTCATAAAATGGGAAACTGGGTGTGGGCTATATCGGAATTCTCTGTGCTATTTCCCAACTTTTCTGTAAGTCTAAATCAATTCTGAAATTTAAATGATTATGTAAAAATAATAGTTAAACAAGGATATTCACTGAAAACAAAGTTAAATTAACCTCATCTCAACTTCTACAGCATTACTATGCATTTATTTAAGGTACTAGTTGTCTATGGCAATATATTTACTACACAGTCTCTCATTTGATATATACTCATTACAGAGCAATTCATGGCTATATGTTTGGCTGGGCTGGTGTTTAATATTAATTCAGTAATTTTCATTGAGCACCTACCATGTGCAAGAAAGTATATTCTAAGTACTTTGGTAAATACCCTGCTAAATCAGAAATGAATCTTTCTTTAATTTAGTGGAGGACATAAGATGCATACAAGAATCTATAATACAACACTGGAAGGAGTAAGACTGTAGTGGATACTCTAGTGTGTCACCCAGATCCTGCCTTTAGGACAGAGGTATACATTCCTATAGCCTGTCATATCGGTGAACTTTTTAGGGTTCAGTGATCTTGGGCATTCCAAGACATACCCTCCAAAGAGAAGAACAAATTATTGCATCTTTCCCCTCCCAACACTGAGAAAGAAGCACAAAGCTTGCAAGGTACCTTTGTATTCTGGAGGCACTGTATGCTCCACTCGAAAGTACTGCTCTAATCCTTTTATGGGTAGGAATGGAAGGCTGACAGCGTTGAGTGGACCAGAACAGGAAAAGACTGTGGTGGATTGTGGGCTAGCAGCCCTGCCAACCAGTCATATGACTTGGCAATTTCTATGGTTCTAGGGTTGTCTGTGGTGGAGAAGGGGAGTTTGTGTCTAGTCAAAATAAGGGAATGAAAATATAGACTCTTAGCATTCTATAAGAAGGTCATATGCAGTAGGAAACTATGTACCATTTGAAAAGTAATTTTCATTGTGCTACTAGGACATGTAGAGACAAAATGGCCATGGGTAGCAAGTGACTGTGCAATGAGAGCTGCCCAGTATGTAGTGTGTTCAATCAGACTAACTATGTCATAAGATCAGACAGACTCAGCAGCAACCCATCATAAGATGAGTGATACTTACAGGATCAGACAGAAGCAGAGCCAGAAGAGGCATAAGTAAGCTGTTCAAGCAGTTAGTTCAGCCAATCAAAAGTAATTGTGATGTAGTCCAGCTTTATCACCAATCAATTTTACACCAGTGCCTCCTCCTCAGTTCATACAGGCAGAAAAGCAGATATACAGACCAATGGAACAGAATAGAAAGCCCAGAAATCACCCCACACATACACTGTCAACTGATCTTCAACAATAGTACCAAGAAGACACGATGGGGAAAGGGTAGTCTCTTCAATGAATGATGTTAGAAAAATTGGATATTTACCTGCAAACTAACGAAATTGGACCCTTATCTTACACTATACACAAAAATAATTTCAAAATGAATTAAAGACTTAAATCTAATACCTGAAAGTAGAATCCCTAGAGGAAAAGAATAGAGAAAAGACCTTTGATATTGGTCTTGGCAATGATTTTTTGGATATGACATCAAAAGCACAGGCAACAAAAGCAAAAACAGACAAATGGAATTTCTTCAAACTAAAAAGCTTCTGCACAGCAAAGGGAACCATCAACAAAATGAAAGACACCCTATGTAATGGGAGAAAATATTTCAAACCAAGTATTTGATAAGAGGCTAATATAAAAAATATACAAGAAACTCACACAACCTAATAGCAAAGAAACAAACAATCCAAGTAAAAAGTGGGCAAAGGACCTGAATAGACATTTTTCCATAACAGATATGCAAATGGTCAACAGGTACATGAAAAGATGCTCAACACCACTGATCTCCAGGGAAATGCAAGTCAAAACCACAATGAGATTTAACCTCACATCTGTTAGGATGGCTATTATCAAGAAAACAAAAGATAACATGTATTGGTGAGCATGTGGAGAAAAAGGAACCGTAGTACAGTGTTGGTTGGAATGTAAATTGGTTCAGCCACTATGTAAAACACCATAGAGAGTCCTCAAAAAATTAAAATACAACTTCCCCATGATCTAACAACCCCACTTCTGGGTAGATTTCCAAAGGAATTGAAATCAGGATTTCGAAAAGGTATCTACATTGCCATGTTCATTACAGCATTAGTCACAATAGCCAAGTCATAGAAGCAACATAAATGTCCATCATTGGATAAATGATTAAAGAAAATGTGGTCTTTGCATACAATTGAATATTATTCAACCTTAGGAAAAAAAGGAAATCCTGCCATCTGTAACAACAAGAATGAACCCTGAGGACATTATGATAAGTGAAATAAACCAGATACAGAAAAACAAACACTACATAAGCCACTTATGTGAGGAATATAAAATGGACAAACTCATAGAAGCAGAGAGCAGAGGGTGGTGAACAGAGGTTGGAGGGAGGAGAGAATGGGGAGATGTTGGTCAAAGGGTGCAGTTTTAGCTGTGTAATATGAATGTGTCCTACAGACCTAATGTACAGTACAGTGCCTATAGTTAACAATACTGTATTGTACACTTAAAAATTTGCTAAAGGATAGATCTCTTGGGTTCTTACCACAAAAAATAAAATGACATGCAGTCATACCATGCATAATGGCATTTCTGTTAATGATGGACTGCGTACACAACCGTGCAGTAGGCTATACCATCTAGCTTTGTGTAAGTGCACTCTATGATGTTCACACAATGACGAAATTGCCTAATGAAGCATTTGTCAGAATGTATCCCCATCGCTAAGTGATGCAAGACTGTAAAAGAAAAGAAAATAATAAAATAAAATAAAGTGCAGGAGGCAAACTAAATTTGTTCTGTGGCACCCTTTTGCCTGCCTTCTATGGTTGCAGCCTGTTTTCTCAGTCTGTTTGCCACCAGACTTTCTAGCAATTCTGTGAGCTAATCAACATCCTTTCGACAAATTTCTTTTCTGTCAGAATTAGTTTTGCTAACAGCTCATAACTTGACATAGTCCCATTAATGTGGCAAAAAGCAAAAGATATCCCCTGTTTAACTGCTATTATTTTGATGTCATGATTGAGGCACTGGTCAATAAACCAATCAAACAAAAAAAACAAGCATCATTCAGAGTTTGAAATGCAGGTGGTTGTGAGGTGTCTGAGGGCAGGGGTAATGGGAAGCGGTTATTTGATGGGTATAAAGTTTCAGTCTTGCAAGATGGGAAGAGTTCTGGAGGTCGGTTGTACAACAATGTGAATGCATTCAACAATGCTGAACTGTACACTTAAAAATGATTAATACAGCAAGTTTTATGTTATGTGTATTTTACCATAATCTAAAAGAATTAGTAAAATTTAGGGAAAAATGTTTGAAAGGCGAAATTATTGTTATTTGCAGAATACACATATTTTTTCTAGAACCGATGAAGGATCACTAAAAATATAAATAAATTACATAAGACAAGAGGCAAAAGATCTAATATTAAAAGATGGCTATTATTTATGAAAATAGTAATTGCCTAGATAACATAATGGAAAAAATCATATTTATGATAATAACCGAAGAGTTTAAATACTTACTAAACACGGTGAACATATAAAGTAAAATTTGAGTAAAGCAAAAGGGAGACCTTATTCTCTATTGTAAAGCTAGCAATTTGTAAGTTATTCTGTGAATTAGGAACAGTTGCAGATAAACTACCAATAGATATATTTTCTTTTGGAAGATGAGAAAATGACTTTAACGTTTATTAAGAAAAATAAGCATGCAAGACAAATGAAATTTTTTAAAAAGAAGAATAATGTGGTGTGAGTGGGCAATATCCTATATTACAAAGCTTTCCTAATGAAAATGGGTCAGCACTAGGATGAGTACAAACCAGCTGACAATGAAATAAAACAGATGGACCAGAAATGAAAACCTGTGGGAATTTAGTATGTGATAAAGATAGCCTTTGAAATAAGTAGGGAGAGAACATATAATTAAGTAAAATATATTGGGATACACGACTAGCCATTTCAGTAATTTCAAAATGGATCAAATATTTACCTGCAAAATACGAGGCCATAAAACTACTAGATGAACATAAGTATTAGCTGACAAAAAATAAAGGAAAACACTGATAAATTTCACTACTACAAATAACAACAACAAACTAACTTGGAGTAATAGCAATACTATAAACAAATCCACAAAGATGACCTGACAACCTATAATCCAGTATCTGCAGCATACATCCAGACAAATAGCTGATTTTCTTCTTATACAAAGAGATCCAGGATGAGTTGACTAAGAAAAAGTCAGGACAAACTAATTTTTCCTGCCTTCGTAAGAGAGTTGCTAAACTTGTAAAATAGAGAACACCATAGGCCCCACGTTTCTTCATTTCAAGTTAAAATATATCCTAAAGAGCCTAGAGTAGTTGACTGTGTCCTGTGCTGTCTGGGAGTGCTGCAGGGAATGGAGCCAGGAAAGAACAATTAAGCTGCTGCAGGGCCCTCTGTCTGGCACCAGCCAGAGGAGCACCGCTAATACGTGGAGTCTCTAAATAAGAGGAGAAAACGTGTTTTCAAATCACTGGCCTAACTCAGCAACAAAAAGAGCAAACTACTGACACTCACAGTATCGTAGATGGATCTCAAGGGAATTACGTTCAGTGAAAAGTCAACCTCAGAAAGGTGCATACTGTATGATTTCATTTATATATCATTCTTTTTTGTGTGTGAGGAAGATTTGCCCTGAGCCAACACCTGTGGCCAATCTTCTTTTTGCTTGAGGAAGATTGTCATTGAGCTAACATCTATGCCAATCTTCCTCTATTTTATGTAGGATGCTGCCGCAGTGTGGCTGACGAGCAGTGCTATGTCCATGCCAGGGATCCAAATCTCCAAACCCCAGGCCACCTGAAGCAGAGGGTGAGAACTTAACCACTATGCCACCGGTCCAGCCTCTATATAACATTCTTGAAATTATAGAAATGAAGACTAGACTAGCGGTTTTCAGGACTTAACAAGGAAGGGGGGGGGGTGTGTAGAGAAGTAAATGCGACTACAAAAAGTAGCACAGGATGGAAATATCTGAATTGCAGGAATTTACACCTGTAGGAAAAGTGCACAGGACTAAACACACACACACGTAAATGAATTCATATAAAACCAGAGGGATCTGAATAAGTTAATGGATACCAATTTCCTGGTTGTGCTATTGTCCTATACTTAGTTACTATTGTGTGAAACTGGATGACAAGTGTAGAGACCTCTCTGTATTATTTCTTACAGCTGTAAGAATTATATCAATTATATCACAATTATATCAAAATGAAAGGTTAAAAAAAATCACTGCGTAGGAGAAAGTAATAGTTGATATGCATTAGGGTTCTGTCCTTGGGCCTTTTTCAGGGAACATTTATGGCTAAATTGATTGAATGTCTCAAACTCATCCAGCTTGGTGTATAAAGTTAGTAGAGTTAGCATTCATTCACTGTCACTACACAGAAGAGAAAAGATTGCCTGAACAAGTAAGACTGTTTCTATTTATTGAGGCCTTCCTGGGGCCAGGCGGTAGTGCTGCACATGTGGGCACCATCTCAATTGCTCATTCTAAAAATCCTGCAAGATGGGGCTGGCCCCATGGCCGAGAGTTTAAGATCTCGTGCTCCACTTCAGCGGCTCAGGGTTTTGCCGGTTCGGATCCTGGGCACAGACATGGCACTGCTCATCAGGCCACGCTGAGGCAGCGTCCCACATGCTACAACTAGAAGGATCCGCAACTAAAATATACAACTATTTACCTGGGGAGCTCTGGGGAGAAGAAGAAGGAACAAAAGAAGAAGATTGGCAACAGATGTTAGCTCAGGTACCAATCTTTAAAAAAAATAAAAAGAAAAATCCTCTAAGAAAATTACTAATTTTATTCCCTTTATATTGATTAGGAAAATGAGTTCTTAGAAAGCAAATATTTTCCCCCAAAGCCAAATACCAAGGGGCACAGTTAACCCTCATGCAACGTTTAGGTCTAGCTGATTCTACGGGTTCTTTCTATTTAACTATTTTACATTTGTTTAAAAGTTAACTAATTCAGCAAACACAGGATAAAAGAGAACTGGCTTAAAAAGAAGTTTATGAACACACATACTTGTGCACACACACACACACACATTTGCTAATTGGAAACTTTTGCCAATCAAAACTTTGGGTATAAGGTAAAGGTGCAAAATGACACGTCTAGAGATGTCACCAAGACAAGTAGCAAATCCATATCAGAATGAATATTTGTTTCTGAACAATATTCTGTACTAATAAAGATACTGCTATTCTATATGCATTAAATCTCATTTGAAGTCGAAATTTAGGCAGCATATTTTAAGATGATACCACAAGTCATAGTATAAGAGGAAGGACACACCAAGGATGGTCTTCTTGAAGGCATGGTCTCTTCCATTTCTGAAACCAGACCTCTAGCACAGTGACTGACACACACATGAGATTTGATGACTATGTGTTGTAGGAGAAATGTGAATGCTTAGTGTAGACCAGTGTTCAGAAACCTTCTTTCTGTAAAGGAGCAGATAATAAATATTTTAGATATTGTAGGCCATATTGTCTCTGTCGCAACTGCAGTCATCCCTTGGTATCCATTGGGGATTGGTTCCAGGGCCCCTGTGGATTTCGAAATTCACAAATGCTCAAGTCCTTTATACAAAATGGGATAGTATTCTCTGATAACCTACACACACCCTGCTGTACATTTTAAGTCATCTCTACATTACTCATAATACCTAATACACTGTAAATGCTATGGACATAGTTGTTATACAGTGTTGCTTACAGAATAATGACAAGAAAAAAGTCTGTACATGTCCAGTACAGATGCAACCCTCATAGGTCTTTCAATCTTCAGTTGGTTGAATCCGTGGATGCGGAAGCCGAGGATATGGAGGGCCAACTGTATTCGACTTTGCCATGGTAATGCGGAAACAGCCAGAGACAACATGTAAACAAATGGACACGTCTGTGTTTCTATAAAACTTTATTTGCAAAAATAGGCAGCTAGCCAGATTTGTCCCACAGCAGAAGCTTAACCACTTCTAGTGTAAACCAAAAATGATTAATTGAAGATGTGATTTTTTTTCCTTTAAAATGCTTCACTGGCACCTTTCTGAATGGGATTGTGACTGTTTTGCTCAGAAATAAGAAGACAACATAACTAAATTAGTAAAAATTACAGAAGGGTAGATATTTTTTATCTATTGACATAAGAAATATTCTTTTACAAACATGAAAGATATTTCCAGTAATTAGATTGTCCACTAATGGTACAAGCTGCCTCGGGACCAGAACTTTTCTCATCACTTGGCTGTTCAAGCAACGCTCTCCATCCAAGGATGCAGTGTTATGCATATAGCTAAATAATGGGTGTGTGAATCATCTAGGGGACTTGTTGAAATACAGATTCTGATACCCGGGTCCTGATTTAGGCCGGAGATGCTGCATTTCAAATAAGCTCCCAGGTGATGCTGGTGTTGCTGGTTTGGGGGTTACACTTTGAACATCAAGCATTGGTAATGTGAAACACATTCTTAGTTTTGTTTACTTTTAGATAAATTTCCAAATTCAAGAATCTATTTACAAATTATAGAAATAAACTGCTTAGAGTCAGGGCCAAAACAATCACTTTTTTAAAAAAGATTTTAGGAAATTACTTATTTGCTAGCTTACCTCAAAATTTAATCTGATTTAAAATAACCTTTACTTCTCCAAGTATTGCCAATGCATGTCCTCATTCGGCATTTTAACATAGTAAAGTGAAGTGATTTCGGATGGCATAAATATTTCATGTAAGTTAATATTTTACAGAAACCCACAAGATATTTCCACTTTTATCAAGCATACTATACAATTACTTTTATAATCACATAAATAAGAAAAACATGTTGAGTGCCAACTATAAGCTGGGCTTTCTCCCACATGACCTTTTATACTGATCTCAGTCCTGCATTTTGCAGATGTAGCAAGAGTGGCACAGAAAAGTTTACAAGGTTCTTAAGTAGCTGAGCCAAGACTTATTTCAGAGCCCGACAGTGCTGTAAACACTTTTCTCACTAAATCTTACGGCTAATATTAATAACAAAAAGCTAGCAACAGCAGATAAATAAGAGTTTTGTATGTAGCCTAAAAATCTATGAGTTTATATATAATAACCAGGCTCATCTATACATATATTGTATTTTTGTCAACTCTGATAAAAATACAAGAAAAGAGCCCTTTCCAACTGCAGTGGAAAACTCTGATAAACTTTTTTCGACGTTTCTGATTGAGAGGCACGAGAGGAAAAGAGAGAAGGGAAGAGGAAGGAGGGAGGAAGGTTCTGGAGAGCAGAGAGCCTTCACTCCAGGTTACTGAGCAAACAAACGGCTCACCCCCTCTGCTCCCCAGCTGGTGCCCTGTGCTTGGTGAAGCCATTAGAACAGCAGCTCCTGGCAGCGAGCTCCTCCCGGCCTCCGGGCCACCGTAAAACAGCAGCGCCTTTTTTCCAGAAGAAGAAAAGGCCAGTGTCTGTGGCGCAAGCACTTTACCACATGCTCCTTTTGGTAGAGAAAGCAGGGCAGAAAAAAAAAAAAGCCAGAGTCAAAGATTTTTCCTTACTTTCTTCTAAGCGAGCACTTCCCCCACTTTGAATAAGCCTTAAGAAATTACATGTTTGAAATGACATATTTCTTTATCTTTAAAAAGCAATTAAAATTGTATGGACCCCAAAGTTATCTCAGTAGTTAGTAATGAGAGCTGAATAGCGTTGGAAGTGTTTTTCATAAGAAATCATCTAGCAGATGTTAAAAAAAATTGTGATGAATAGAGAGAGTGACTGACGAGAACAAATATATATATAAAAAAGACAACTCATGATTATTCACTTGACTCTGCCTATGAATTTTTCTTACGAGTTCAGCTGGGTGGATATCAGTTTCTTCTAGAATTATGTGTTTATTCCTAGTATTTAATGTGTTCCTTATGGTGGTCTGTAGCCAAAGTTAAACATATTCCATAAGATAAGGGGTGGACAGTCTTCTCGAGGCGAGAACAGGACTTCAGAGGACCCTGTCTTCCCTACTCAGCTGCAACCTAACGACCTTTGGAAGAAGAGCAAAAGACTTTAATCAAGAATGATTTTGGAACAGAAATTTCTGAGGCTGTGATGAGTAGATGAAAATTTAATCCACTCAAAAATATATTTGCTTAAAACATAATTAACCTTTAAATCTTATGGAATATAATTTTGTTTTTCTTCAGTGATCCAACAGGGTTTGAAAACCATCTTCTTATTCTATGAAGCTGCATTATCCTTGTTGGAACTACAGAACAATCTAGCCTGAGTGTTGAACATCTGGATACATGGATATGTACCTTTTGGTTTTGAGGTCATTTCAAGGACATATATATGCATGCACACAAGTATACACAAACACACACACAAACATACATACAAGCAAATATATGGTCATTTATATTTGACAATCCAAATATTCACATGGGAGTTTTTCACAGACATTATGAACTGTTTTTCTCTTTCAGCAAGTTTACAAGTGTTCCTATATTCTCTCCACTACAGGTTTATCCAAATGTGACTGGAAGCATTTCTAACAGAGCAAGTGAAATTGGTGAGCAAATAGCAGCTTTTATTGCTCACAGCCTCTTGAGGAAGTGTCTCTCAGGTCAGAATAAGGGTCTAGCACTTTAAGCAGTGCTCACAAAGCCACTTCTCAAGGTGGCCTCCTGCTGGTGGGGCAGTTATTCCAAAGCACTTATTGCTTCACTCTCCATTGGCCAGTGCAGCAGGGGTGTACGACAAAACGGCGGCTCTCAAAAACGCACCCCGAGGGCTTAGCGTACAGCATCGTAGGCTCCAGCCGGCGTCTGCACTGGTTTTAACCACCAGTCTTATCATCAGGTGAATCTGATTGGGTGTACTTGGTTTTAGGGGGCATCAAGAAATTTCTCCTTGATCTTACATTATTAGGGTGAACCAAATGAGACTGCCAGTGTTTGATCATTTTTGCCCAAAAAATAGCCATTAAATATAGTTTAACCTAATATGCCTATATATTTTAGACCATGTATAGCTTGCCTACAATTTGATTAATTAAAGATTAATTTAGTAAGTCTTACTCCCTTTGATAATGCAAACACAAACTTGCCCTTAACTGTTCTAGTTCAGGGCGAATTAAATTAATCAAAATCTTCTCCCTCCTGCCTCTGTTTTCCACTTTACTGAGGGAATAGGGTTCACTTGTGCTTTGTATCTCTGGAGAATGGAAACCTAAGTAATGGAAACACTTTTCCATAGGAGAACTTAAGGGAATTTTGAGTAGACAAAGGGAAGATTTGGTATAGAAAGCTCCAGGTGGGAGAACAAAGTGTGTGAGGGGTGGAATTACTACCTCACAGAGGTAGTCAGTTTCCGTATAACACACCCAGACTGCTTCCCACACTTCCCCTGGGAGGCTGTAGACTATTGGGGATGAACTTAGACTCTGGAACCAGACTGCCTGGGAGGAAGCAGCAGCTGTGTCATTTACTGATTGTCAGACTTGGAGCAAGCTCCTCAACTTCTCTGTGCCTTACTTTCCTCCTCTGTAAAATGGGGTCACTGTGAGGGGTTAGGGTGAATTATTACACGTAAAGCACCCAGAATAGAATCTGGCATGTAGGATATGCTATACCAGTGTTAGCTATCATCATTTTCCTGATCTCCACGGAATGATTCAAGGGAAGTGCCTGTTACCCAGAGCACCATAAAATCCCCAGTCCGCCCTGTAATACGCAGGTCCCCTCAAGAGCAGAAATAAGTGCCGAAAAACTGAACATGAGCCATTGGTGAAGAAACTGCCCTTATTTCACCAAGGAAGGATGTTGCTGACATTTCAAAGCTGCTAGGATGCCTTGAGATGCAGGGCAATTTGAAAATCCCTAGCTAAGATTCTTACTCAAGTGAACATGAGACGTTTTAGAAACTCACCCCCAGTTATGACTTCTGAGGATAACAATAGCTGAGAATTCTTTTCCTAGGACTTTTTGATTAGAAATCTGTTCTGCATATTGAGCAGGCTATTGTGTTTTCTAGTAGTGTATTATTTTCAAGGAACATCTGTTGTGCTTCCACACCCACTTTGTAATATTACTGCAAAATTCACCATTTAGTTATTACCCATTTAAACAATAGAAGGCCAAATTGCAGTGCCTCAATTCATTATCTCTTTCCTTTATCCATTGGACATACACATATTTGTCAAGCAAAGCAAAATAAAAACACAGTCCAACACGACGTCCCCAGCTTCTTGAGTTCTTGTTTTGCCTACATTCTGGTCTGTCCATCAGTCTCTCCTTGGGACATCCTGACTACTTTCGTCTCCTGACCCAGCTCTCCAAATACTAAAGTATAGAATACTATCTAGTACACAGTTTGGTCCTGGAGTCACGCTATATTTTTAGAAATTGTTACATGTTCCAGCCTATCCTTGGAAAATTAAAGGACCTGTATTATTTCCCCAGCTCTTATTAGAACAGCAGCATTAGTCTTCTCTCCTTTTTCAGGTTTCAGTTCACTCAACATTGTAAATTACTGAAAACATCTAAGAAAATCTAGTACTCTCATTCAGTTGTCAATGTTTATCAGCCATGAGTGAAATATAAACCCTGGTGTCATTGCAAGTGGATTCTATTTTAAGGGGAACAAAGTGTTGGGAGTAACAGATCTTTTAGAATCGACTACTATGAATCCTCTGTATGCTGACAGATTAGATTGCAAGGGGAAAAAAAAAATCACGAGTTTCATCTCACGTGGAGCAAAACAAGCCAAGTTCTAGGCCAGAGGAAAACAAAACTAGACATTAATCCTGACTTGATGAATATCTTTTTTTTTTTTAATAAACACCTGGAACAAATCCATCTCTGAGAGTTGTCTGATAGAAATTCCCAAACAAATTAACTGAGCTAATTATTAAGAGAAAAGATATGGCATTATTATTTAATTAAATAACTCTTCTACAGTCTAGTAGTTATATGTGTCAAAGTGCTGTTGTTTATTTTTATGAGTTTGGTTTCTAAGCTTTTTGAAAGTACACATTCTAGGACTTTGTAAACAGTCACATTTTCAGAAAGCGTAATCTTTTTAACCTTTTTTGCTATATATCCAAACACATAAAATTATTATTTATTTCTGTGGTAAAAACACCTTAATGTTTAACCAAGGGACTTTTAAAAACTGTAACCAATGAAAAAAACCTGGATTTGTTTTAATAAATTGATTTTTTATTCAACCTACTTTTCCTTGAGCCTTTGGCATGACAACATTCCTTTAGAATTACTTAGTCCAGCTGTGTGGTGGGTGAAGCAAAGGGCAACGTTACCTAATAGGAAAAATCTATTGTACATACACTAAGGTGTTAGCTCTCTCAAAATTCCTAATTCAGGAAAATAAAGCGAATGAAAAGAACTTGTCCGAAGGAAGAAAACTTGACCTACACTTATGTTATAAAGTTGCTTTCGAGAAGCCTAAATGGGAGGCACTGAGGTGGGTTAGAGAGAATTCTAGATGAAAAGCTGGGAGACTTGGGTTCTAATCTTGTTTGTTTGACGTTAGCCAAGTCATTTGACCTTAATGGACCCCAGATTCCCATCTATAAAATGAGGACTGTAATATTTGTCTTTCCTGCTTTACAGAGTTATTGTGAGGATAAAATAGAAAAACAGATGTGAAGGTTCCCCAGGGAGATATATAAAATAGTACAGATATTAATACTGATTCTCCTTGGCCCTTATAAGGGTCAAAAATTCTTCAGATCCAATCTTATTATCCTTAAAAGGAAGAAGTCCTTTCTTTGAAGGTTAGAAACCCTCCAAGTTAATGATTCATTCTTAGGTATTATGCATAGGATGTAACCCAAGGTCTGAGATAATAGAAAAACCAAAACACCAGTTATATTTTTATCAAAATTTCAGAGGAAATTTCTCACTTTCTCTTCCTCTCTCATTTGCAAGCTTACTCGTTGTTTTTAATCTTTGTACAAAAACATATGCTTGAATGTTTTGTTGCACGTACTCTTAGCCCCACACCCACATGCGCACATCTGCCTGTACACCCCGCAACACACTCTTCTTCCTCTCCAAAAGCCTAGATTTACCGTTGTCTTCCACTTTAACTTTTTCCCTTCCACAATTTCTCCAAGCTCTATGATCTATCCTAATTCTTAACCACAAATTCCTTGATGTTCTAGGGCTCATATGTTTAAATAGTTGCTTCTGGGTTTTTTTTGTCCTCATCATAAGAAAAAGAAAGACCCATGAAATTTGCCTCCATGAATTGGTGCATACGTTATGTAGATGGTCACAGTTTTAAAATTGGGGATAAATAAGTCACTTTAGCAGTTGGAATGAGGGACTATCTCAACAGTGTAATTTAATTAAAAAATATTATTGTTGACACTATTTCGTTAATTTTTCCTCCGTGACATCCTGACCTATGTTTGCACAAGCTGTCAGAAGAATTAAATTGACCAACTAGTTGCTGTCTAAGACAGTGCCCAGGAGCCTTGTTAGCATCCGAAGGTCTGCATGGAAAAATTTACAGAGAATAATACAATCTCAAAAGAGCTGGAGTGGTATTGTTTGCTCTTCTGTGGCATTTCTCTATGCCACATGGCGCATATATATATATATACACACACACCACAGAGTATAGATCTGTGTGTGTGTGTGTATATATATATATATGTATATACATAAAAATACCACTTCAGAGACCTCTTTAGTTTTTCTTCCTAGAATAGCAATGATGTCAAGACTTAAACATACCTTAATGTTTACAAAAACATTTCTTTTTCTAAATTTAAAGAAATTACATAATGGTCTCAGCATTAAATATGATATCACTGTCCTACTAAAACCATATTGAAAATTTCTAATCACTTCTGATGTAAACACTTCAGAAAAATGGTTCTGAAAAATGTTGCCACATACACACACACACACTTTTTAGGTGATTTTAATAAGAACATTTCATAAAATATGTTTGAATATGGATGAGGATATTGAATATTGACTACACAACTGGAATTCATATGAAAAAAGTTCTTTCTGAGTAAATACTTCCTCAACGCATTCTGTTTAACTCACGTGATACATAGAAGCTTTTACTTTATTGAAATGTTTTTATACATATAGCATTTCCCTTACATACTATACAATTCTTATGGCCCTGACTACCACTTATGAAATGTGATGTTGGGAAAGTTGAATAAATGCTCTGTGATTCCTCTTTTGTTACTGTTTATGTTTTTTCTTGTTGTTATCTGGGGCTTGGGTAAAATAAGAGTACCCACTTCATAGGTTAGCTGTAAGGATGCCGTGAAGTGCTACATATGAACTGCTTGGAAATATCCAATCAACTTTCAATAAATGTTAGCTGACATGGTTGATGATTTTACTCCCCATTGGACCGAGTACAATGCACGTAGCAAACTATCCATAGATAGTTCCTGAAAAACTCAATGAGTTACCAAATCTATGCTATGACTCATGCATAAATAACCCACTTCTTAGAAAGTTTCTCAAAAGATTTATTGCCTCACAAATATAAGACATAGATAGATAAATATAGATAGTGTTTGTGTGTGTGTAGGGGGTGTGTGTGTGTGTTTGGTGGTCATGAGAAAAGCTCTAGATTAGGCCACTAGTAAAAATATAACAAAAAAAAAGGCTGAAAGAGATATAGGAATCATACAACTTGGGTAATATACAGCAGTCTCTCGTAACACTGTATCTTCATAGCATTATATTATTCAAATTATACTTATAGGTTCTCAAGCATCCTATTTTTCCCCTTTGGGGAGGTATAGGTGAGTGTACCAGATATTGTCTGTCAGCATTGAGTCCCATTCTAACCGTTCTCTGCTCTTCTCAGGATCCCAATAGGTTAAACACTTTAAAACTGTATTTCCAAGATTCCCTTGAAAAAAGGAAGCTAACTGGATTTCGCCTGTGAGATACTTCAAAAAATTAGAAGTGGGAGAAAGGGACACATTAGGATGCTTCTGGCTCTGGTAGATGCAGCAGTTGGGTCTGTGGGTACCAGCATCATCAGCAGTTCCAGCAATGGCAGCAGGGCTGGCTCCCGCCCAGCAGCAATGGTGTTGTTAGCAGCAGCTTTGGTAGCAGTGCCTTTAGACAACTGTCCAGGGTGGGCTTGTGGCCTCCATCCAAGGACGGGGGCATCTTCCTACCTCTGAGGAAAACTCTTTCTATACTTTGCCTCCAGCCTCTTAACACCTTTCTAACCAATTTCCTGAGCAAAATGTCTTTCTAATTGAAATCTCCAGAATGATATCAGTTAATCTAATTACACCATGATTTCTTCTTATAGAGCCATCTTTAGGACAAGTGTAAAGCTTTGCTTTTCACTGTGATAATTTGAAATAAATATTAAAAAGTCTAGAGTATGAGTGGAATTTTTAACCTTAGTGGAAAACTAATTCAAGTTTTAAAAGAAAAACTTCTCATTTTCCTTTCAAATATATTTTATTTGGTATTAAGATAGAAATATTAAATGAATGTTTCTTTTACAAATTAAATACGATACAATACACTCAACATTTAAATGTTTCATTTAATAAAAACTTCTTTACTGGGGCCGGCCAGGTGTCACAGCAGTTAAGTTCACACGTTCCACTTCTCAGCACCCCGGGGTTCGCCGGTTTGGATCCTGGGTGCAGACATGGCACCGCTTGGCAAAAGCCATGCTGTGATGGGCATCCCACATATAAAGTAGAGGAAGATGGGCATGGATGTTAGCTCAGGGCCAGTCTTCCTCAGCAAAATGAGGAGGAGTGGCAGTAGTTAGCTCAGGGCTAATCTTCCTCAAAAAAAAAAAAAAAAAAAACAACTTCTTTACTTATTTTAAATGTCAATACCAGATTTCATCCTTGTCTGATCTACACCATTTCATCCCAGCTCCCATTTCCTCCCATTAGATTTTTGACAATGCCATTTTATCTTCTTATTTTCAAATGTCTTTGGTCATAAGTCGTTCAAAATTCTGCCCTTTATTTTCCTATGTCTAACTCCATACGTATTTTCTGAATGATCTCCTTTCTTGCTAGTACTTCTATCACCACCCCTTAGAGATGATTCTATATTGTGTGTGTGTGTGTGTGTGTGTCTAGTTGTGTAGGTAGTTCTACCTTCAAATTTCACATTTTCATCCTCCTACTTGATGTCCTTATTGGAAGGCATGCAAGTCAGTCCTTCAGCAAATATTAGTGAAATGGAGAATGAGTACCAAGCACAGCATTGACCTCTGGACCTCAAATCCAAGAGACTCTCAAGCAAACGTATCACCATCTTCCCGTATCTCCACCAGAAATTCATGCTTCTTTTACCTCATTTACCTTTTTTTTTTTTACTTTAAATTTTCCTTCTCTTGACTTATCTTTCCCAATTCATAGAACTACCATCTTCCTAGCTGCTTAGTTTTCATTTGAAAACTAAAAATCATCCAGTGGTATGCTGCTACATGCTTGACAACCAGCTTCCGATTAAAAGCTCTAATTTGTAATGTTGTCATTACTCACACCATGGCTGATTCAAGTAACAATTTGATATCACTAAGCAGAAGTGGGGATAAATGCGCAAAATCTCCCCTTGGGAATCAACTGTCCCCAGGATATCACTGGAACCACCTCTTTTTCTTCCATATTTATAGCCCCTATTCAATCATTCACCAAACTCCATAAATTCTCCCTTCAGATTATGTCTAGAACTACTACACTCTTTCTATTCTCAGCATCATAACTCTCATATAGGCCTCGCGGTCTCTTTACCAGATTATACAGTAGTACTTTAACCTCTCTACCCACCGCTGCCCCACTTGGCTCCTATCTGCCCTCCACATGTTGTGACGTTTATGTTCTCCAAGAACAGACAGGGTCACATCATTCCATGTTTCCAAATATTTAATCACTTCCATTAGCAAATGAAATCAACTCTGCCTGGGGCAACTGTAAGAATGAAAATATTGGGTATAATAATGACATCAAACAACAAATTAGACCCAGGAATGAGAAAAAGGATGTGTTAGCTTTTAAAAACTTTTTTGAACTTTTAATATCTCATAATGCTTTCTTTTGGCTTTTAGAAATTCTTTATATTGTCAAGAAAGTATGCTTGGTTCTTTGTATCTTTCTAGCTTCCCATATCTATCCTCCATATTTTATTCCTACTGCTGTTAACAGAAGCTAGTCCAAAATCATCACAGTACCTTCTAATTTGTGTTTTCCACCTTCAATGCTATTTATCCTCCACACTATGGCCAGAGATGCTGTCGATAATAACCTCCAGTCCCTCTCTGTATTGAGCAACTAGTACCTTTGTCATTGGATGAGCCACACTACAAAAGACCTACAAAGTAGGTCTTTGCCCATTTCATAGATGACAAGAGAGAGGCTTTGGGAAATAATTTGTGCAACTTCACAAAAGTAGAAAGTGGAAAACCATTTCGATTCCTTCCCCCTCAAAAACATTTTCAGTAACAACTCACACTAGGTACAGTATCTAAAAGTCTCCAAACTACTTTTCAACCTGAATCCTTACTATTCTCCTTCACATACCCCTGTAAGTAGCTCCCTAGTCTACATGCAGCTGCCAATATGCCTTTATTCATGTAAGTCATCGGCTCTGATGTCCTTCCTATGTTTACCTAGAGGAATTTCTTCACTTTTAAATGAACACAGAACTCTCTTCTTTATGAAGTGTCCCTGATTCCTTCAGGAAGAACTTCTCAATCCTTTTTCTGAATTCCCATCAATCTGTTTCTACCTCTCCTATGAAGCTTTACATTATTTCACTTTGTACTGTTAATTTATATGTACTATACCTCACTATCAAGGTTGTTGGTCCCTAGAGTAGATTCTCATGCACAGTGTATTAGTTTTTTGTGTTGCATAACCAATTACCACAAACACAGCAGGCTAAAACAATTCCCACTTACTCTCTCACAGTTTCCATGGGTCAGGAATCCAAGCATAGTGTAGATGAGTCCTCTGCTCAGGAGCTCCCAAGCTGCAGTCAAAATGTCAGCTGGGGTTGGGTCTTATCTCAGCCTCTGGGTACTCTTTAAAGCTCACATAGTCATTGGAAGAATTTATTTCTTGTGATTATAAGACTAAAAATCCTCAGTTCCTAGAGGCCTCCTGCCATTCCCTTCCATGTGGTTCTGTCCTCAGTGACTGCTTCTTTAGGGGTAGCAGGAGAGAGAAAGTCTCTGTCTTTTACTTTTAATATCTGTGTCCTCTTTTAACAGACTCAACTGATTATATCTGACCCACTCGTAATCATCACCCTTTTGATCAACATACAGTCAACTGATTAGGGACCATAATTACATCTGCAAAATCTCTTCACCTTTGCCATATAATGTAACACAATCACAAGAATTATATTCCATAATGTTTGTCATATTCTAAAGGATAGAAGCAAATTGCAGGTCCTGCCAACATTCCACAAGAGAAGATGACACAGAGGTATGGGCCATTGAGGTTCTCTTTAGTATTAAAGCCAACTTGCCTGATGCCTTACTAGTAAATGATTTTCCAATTATTGGAAAAAAATTAAAATTTGTAAAGTGATGGTATAATATTTCTCCTTTGCGATAAGTTAAGACATTTTATATGTGGCAAATAAAAGCTTTTAGTAGTTGAAAATATATAAATAAATAATCATGTAAAAAATAAGTAAACAAAAATCTTTGGGAGTTTAGATGAATTCTATCACTCAAGTATTATTTGTTTAAATGAAGAAAAGGAAAATTATAGCAAAACCAAAAGGATTTTAAAACAAAGCTAATGTTTAAGAAAGGCTTTATTTTGAATATAATGTGGGATCACCCTTTTTCATCCTCCAGCTTGCTTTGCACAGATGGGAACAGTAAAATTGACCCACCCTGCCCTTTATCTGTATTAGAGAAGCTAAGATCTCCAAAGAATACTATTCTAGTCATTAAGTGTTTTAATTTTTTATCCAAGTGGTTATTATTCAATAAAAATTCTTCTAACTTTATTCCATAAGGAAAAGCATTTGACTTCTGAAAAGTTGACACGTTTTCAAATGGTAAGACTGTTACGCATAAGCACACTACACCAAAGAAACAACAAAAAGAAGAGTTAGGTGCCTCTACAGGTGAAAAGCTGACATTCATAACATTGTAAAACGTTTGAAGTGAATTCTGCTTCTGCTCATATTCTTTAAGAGACCCAAATCAGTCCACCTAAAAGTCTTAGTTGCTATTCCAATTGATCATTTATACATCTACGTAAGTTATGGCTGTAGAACATAGACTCTTCTAGATCTTCTAATGCTATGAATTCTGTCTTGGCATCCATTCTTAACCAAACTTAAAGCCTTAAATAGCTGAAAGTGACCAGAAGTGAGTTTGCCATGATCAGATGGCATCTAATCAGATGGCGTGTAAAAGTTTTACTAGCAACATTTTATCTTAGCATAATAAATTGAAACTGAAAAATCCATTGGATTAACCAGCAATTTGGGTTTTTTTCCTAACTTTGCCTTATTCTTTCTTACATAAAAAAAGTTGGTAAATATATTGATTTCTAACATGGATTTAAATGGAAGACAGCATTTAGTTAAATATATTAAACTATATCACACATTAACAGAAATTGAAGCTCCATATATACGGTTTTTATAATAGTATTAAGTACACCAATTTTCATAAAATTATTCCGTTAATTGGAGTATTCTTATAGGTTCATTTGTGTGGTAATAAAAGATGAAATAAAACTGCTGCATGGTCCAAGAAAGATGTTTTAATAGGTCACGTTACCTGATCCATCTTTGGAATAAACAAACTTTCCAGTTCCTTGTATGTCAGATTTTCTTCTCTTGACTCACATGGAATTAGTTTTCCTTGAAGTTTTAGGACTAGAGTCCACCTCGTGATTGAAATTCTTTAAGAATGATATTGAAAATGAAATTTATGTCGAATTTTTTAATGATTTTTTTAACACAAATCATCAGAGAATTTTATGTACATATATTTGCTCCAATGTTTCTGATTTTATTGATATAGTATTCTGAATGTATATGAAAATAATAAACTGGTCTCTTCAAATTGAAAATCTTGGCTACTTACATAAGGGAATTGAAGAGGAGTATATATGCATATTTTCTCAGACCTTGTGAAGTTCAGTGCCTGGCATATTGAAAATCAAAATGATACCACTTAAGCACTACTATTCAATGAAACAGAAGCTTATAACAGCATAGTGCAAATATTTTAAATACTTTCATATCTATTTCTTAAATGTTTTGTTCTGTTAAGAAATCAATTTACAGGGGCTGGCCTGGTGGCACAGTGGTTAAGTTCACATGTTCTGCATTGGCAGTCCGGGGTTCGCCAGTTCAGATCCCAGGTGCGGACCTACACACCGCTTGTTGAGCCATGCTGTGGCAGGTGTCCCACATATGAAGTAGAGGAAGATGGGCATGGATGTTAGCTCAGGGCCAGTCTTCCTCAGCAAAAAGAGGAGGATTGGTGGTAGATGTTAGCTCAGGGCTAATCTTCCTCAAAAAAAAAATTTTTTTTTAAATCAACCCACAAATAATCAACTAAATTTTATTTCATGCATCTACACCTCTTTATACCTTATAGAACATGCCATATTTCATTTTATTTCATTATCTGAATATTTAGCAGTCTCTCTGCTGTACCATGATATAGTGATGCCAATATAATTTTAATTTTTTATCCCTCAAATTTAGCACTGTTGTAAAATACTTTTATTTATAAGCATTCACTGTAGTTAGTATAAAGAAATGAAAACCATGATGCTTCTTCTCTAGAATCTCATGACTTAACTGACCTTTGCAGAAGACATACCATGTAACAATCACGTTGAATCAAGAAAGAGAGGAGAAGCCATAGTGGTCAGTAACACATGGTTTCTGCTCTATTGGCACTTGAACTCTAGCAGGGAAGCAAATTTTTTAACCATAAATCTATGAGTTAATATGATGAGCACTATAATACAGTGGTGTACTTAAAACTTTGAAACAGAGAGAAAAGAGCCAATTAATTATGTTTAGGCATTGACAGAAGGTGTTGTGGAACAAAGGGTTTTGCATTGGACTTTAAAGAATTACATGAGAGTAGGTCATGTGCAAAAGGTTGAAAAGAGAATATTCAATTTAGACATAAGGAAGAACATATGCAAAGGTACAGATGTATGGGCATACGAAGTCCCAGAATACTTATTAATAACCCTGTGTTCTGTAGTTTGGTTGTGTTGGTAGGGAGTGGGAAAGAAGCTAATGAGGAGCAGTGGGAAATAAGAATTCAGTAAAAGTTTGAAGTGGGATTGTGAAAGGTCTTATATTTCATATTGTGAAAGTATAACTTAATTCTGTAGGCAGTTCTATATTTTAAGAAGATTATCCCTGTCGCAGAGCAAAGAAGGCATTGAGTGTGGAGAACATTGATGCAGAAAGCACTCATTAGAAAACTACTGAGAGTGTTTCAATTGGAGATAAGAATCTGAAATAAGATAGAGAAAGTAAGAGCTAACTGAATGTGTAAATTAATCCTCAACTATTGGATTAAAGAAAAGAATCAAGAAGAACAGTCCAAATGACCCAAAGGCAAAATTTAGGCAACTCGCTATACCAATAAGGGAAAGAAGACATTCTTGACTAGAAAGAATGCCTATAACATTTCCAGAAAAAGCTAGATTGTGGGGATCTTTAGAGGGTCGGAATAATAAAAGCTGAAGAAGAAATAAGACTGGCTTGACTAATCTATCAAGTGTTTGTCCTATGAGATCTGAGATGAAATAAAAATTTTTAAGAAGTTCAAGGGATGTGAAGATATTTTCTAATCGACAATAATAATCCTAAAGCTCATTTAAAGACCTAGGTGACTAATCTTGGTATAAGAGAAAAACTAAATTTTTTGAGAAACACCTGTGCCAATTTAGTACATAAGGTAGAGACAAAACTTAGGATTTTGTTGTCATGAGACAACATTTTCACTGTTTCTCTCCAAATAAATTTTCAAGATTAGTGCAGATTAAGAAAATACACTGAGAAAAAAGAAACATGTGAACAATGAAATCCACAGAGAGTAAAAGAAAACTTTAACTTTGGAAATCTTTCCGTTGTCTTTCCAGATATTTTATAATACATTTAGGATTAGGAAGATAATAGGTTTCATAAGAATTAGTTTTAAGAGTGAGATGTATTGAGCATGAAAAAATGCATATCTTCTATACTTATTCTCTTATAATGGAGTCCTTTAGACATCAAATTTAAGACTGATAGAATGTGATTAAAAATATCAAATTTCAAATAGTTTACTAGATCTTTTATGGACATAACATTTCAATCCTTATATATAGTTAAATATTTTCTTCACGTAGAATTTTAGACTCGCCAAGTCTTATTTGCCTTAGACACAAGAGGTATAACGCAATAACTTAGTAAATTAACTGGTCATTTCTCTCATTACATATTTCTTAGACCTATCATCTTATTTGGTTATGTTTACAGAAATTATTTAGTCATCTACTAAAATATAAAACTATGCTGCACAACAGAGGATGAAGAGCTGACCTTCTTCCCCAAGGATTGTATTCCCTAGTTTTCTGTGTCCATGTGACCATCATTCTTCTGTCATTTTTTGTAAATTCTCAGATGCTTTTACCAAAGCTACTGATCACTCTATTGCCACTTGTATCCACAACAAATGTATGACCTCTAATAATTAAATCTTAGTAGAGTTTAATGGATAGGTTGTAGCATTATTACAATGAGAAAACCTGACAATAAACTGAAAAAAAGAAACTTGGAAGGTAATCCTTGGAACACCCTTAACTACATAAACTGAAATCCAATGACACTCCAATAAACTGAACAGCTGCGTTGGCCAGGAAGTGTGACCTCTGGGAGCTAAGACCAAAACGCTCAGCTCAACTTGGATGACCTACATCATCTTCTCATGTAGACAACAACAGAATGTTAACAAATATTGTTTTTTCCTTTTTTGTTAAACTGAGAAAATATTTTCTTTATAAAATTAATAAGACATGCAGTATATTTTCCAAAATCTGAGGGAATAAAGTGAAAATAATAACTAAAAAATGTTCTGAAGAATGATTAGCAATCAGCAACAGAATAACTATGTAAGATATCCTACTCATGAGTCAAAGAGACAATAAAAGTAGAAAATATTTCCTAAGCATTTACTGTGTGATGCAGAGTATGTTATACACTTGGACCATAGAAATTAAACAAGCTCTGTGAGATTAATATTTTCACAAGCAGCTTCATTTCACATCTTGACATTATCTAACATGGAACATATGCAATTTTTTGCAGATATTTGCAAGATACATGAATTTGTCTTACAAATCCAATCTCATTCAAAGACAATATTTTTTACCTGAAAGAATGTTCAGAAATATTACTTGGATTTGAAAGCACTTCTGTTCAATTAACAAATGGCATAACATTTTTCCATATTCAAACTAAATCTGTAATTTTATTATAGATTATACATGAAATAAACATATTCTTATCATTCACAGCTATTCTCTTTAAACTATTGTATATTATTTTATGGAGAAAGGCATTGTTGCATACTCATCTTATCCAAGAGTGATTGGTTTGGTTATTTATTGACGATGTTTTTAGTAGTAAATATAAAACCTATCTTAAAGCAGAATTTTTACAAGAATGAGAAAAGTTCAAAATTATATTCTTGATCAATTCAATTTCAACATAACATGCGATCTAGAATTTTGGAGGCGAATCAAAAGTGAACTTCCTCTAACAAGGTAACTTTGGTGAAGTTCAAAAAATATTCCTTTGTTAATTATATGTTCATTTTTTTCTGACAGTTATTAAAATTTTGTTGTTTTGATGTAAGTGTAGAGAAGGTTTGCACATAATAAAATGAGATGTCTTCTGCCTATGAAAAGTATTTTAAAGTAAATTTGCTAATCCAAAGTTGAAGAAGTGCATGTTAATAATCGTGGTATATGGATTATGGAGAAGAACATTATGCTTTGGTATTTGAACTCAGACTGTGCTTACGTACTTTATTTAGTATTGAAGCTAGTAATGTCAAATAATTTCTACGGAAAAAAGCATAAGAGGTCTGATTACGTGCAATGTTTCAGACAATAGGTAACTATTCTTTTTTTTAGAAAGATTGGGCCTGAGCTAACATCTGTTGCCAATCTTCCTTGTTTTTTTTCTCTCCCCAAAGCCCCAGAACATAGTTGCATATCCTAGTTATAAGTCATTCTAGTTCTTCTACTTGGGATGCCACCACAGTATGGATGATGAGCAGAGCATAGGTCCATGCCCAGGGTCCAAACCCGCAGAACCCCCAGCTGCCGAAGGGGAGTGTGCAAACTTAACCACTCAGCCACAGGGCCAGCCCCCGTGGTAACTATTCTTAATGTTTGTCCATAGTGAGTGTAATGAATTTAATCACAATTACTACCATTACCTACCTCATGACGATTAATGTTATAACCACAAAATAAAATACAACCAAATTAATTCTCTCTTTTATAAAATATCCCATGAATGATTATTATGTATGAAGAATTTTGCTAACCAGTGGTAATACAGGCTTGGATAAGACGTGATCTCTACTGTCAAAAATTTATTAGACATGTGAGGAGACCTTCATGGGAGTGAAGTCATGGTTGTAACATTATATTAGAAATGGCAATTGTCATAGCAAGTATCTATCAAATTCACAAGAAGATTAATGGTTTGGTAATCATGAGCTTCCACTCATCAAGCAGTGTTACCAGTGGTTCTATTTCTCTAGGCAAAAAGGTAGCGGATGGTATAAAGGCACATAATTTCCTTAGAACCTGCAGAAGGAATATGGAACAGGTATTTTATTTAGGTATTCTCAGAAGCAGAAATAAAAAAGTGGAAGAGTGAGACAGAGAAAAGAGAAAGACCAATCAGGGGTGAATTGAGTCGGTTACCACTGTGGGCAAATGGAATTTAATCCTGCTACTGACCCTTTGAGGAACTCTAGAATACACCTCAGAATTGTTCCCCTGAAGAATGGAGAGGACGGGCTTTTATTCCCTGATTTTTGGCTCCACTTTATTTGAGTTTTGCTCCTAGAAGTTCTAACTTCCTAGCATTTTCTGGCTGTGCCAATATGTAGTCTGAGCAGCCTTTTCGAGCTTCTAAAAAAGCTTTGAGACAGAGAAGTCTCAAAAGTCGCCATGACACTTGCTGGAGGTGGAAACTAGGAAAACTGCATGCAAATAAACAATATAGCTTCATTGAAACTGGTCAGTTAAAGGAATGTGGTTCCAGCTACCAGGCGAGGTCTGCTACTATAATCTGGTTTGATGGTTGCATTTATATGGCAATCAATAGTCATTTCACTTGTTAAACAAAACATGCATTGCTGTACAAAAGAAATAAAACTCTTTTAAAAGTTCTTATTTTTGAAAATTAAACTTAAGTCTTTTAACATTACACATTTCAAGTTTAATTTTCCCCATATGGATTCACGTTATGTAATAAAAGCTCAATTAATAGAGGAGTAACATTCCAATGACAGAGGCATTTATCAAACTTAATAATCAAAGCATAGATAATCTACTATCCTAAGAACATATTACAGAATATGAGATAAAGAGAAAAGAGGGAAGTGTAATATTAAAATATATATTATTAAATATACATTAAAATTTTGGGGTAAAACTGTGGCGTAAAGTAATGGGAACAAAGTTTGGGGGCAAAAATGTGTCCCCCCCAAAATGAACAATGATGATTTTAAAATATAAGGAGAGGGGGTCTTGCCTCATGAATTGGGAAAGTGGAGGGAAACCCAGAGAAAGATCAGTGCTCCTTGTGTTGAGGTCAGGGTTAGAGGAATTTCAAGTTTTAAAGAAACTCAAAACAGAAATTGAATTCAGCCCCTATCAATTTGCACCAATCTCCCCAGGAAAGCACTGCCTTACCTAGGCAGTGGAAGGGAATCTTCTTAAAATGGAAGAACCATTCCTTCTCATATGTCACACTTAAAATTAAGCTTACACTGAAATCAGTCATATTAGCAATCTTTAATTTCAGTGGACTTTATCTCTTCAAAATATCTCCAATTTTGTTTGAAACTTCTTTACAAATGTAAGATGTGTGTCATTCTATCATTAAATTTGTGTATGTAAAGGGTGAACACCACACCCAAATGTGAATTAGCTACAAATAAAGTATAATTGGTTACCTAGATCCACCTTCTCTAGATGTGAAAAAGTAAAAACAGCCTAAAGAATCCTAAAGTAATCTCAAAAAGGAAGATTCAGAAAGAAGTTGAAAACCAAAGGCTAGCAATAAACCTTTCATATGTTTGACTAAAGTTGACTCTAGAATTATTGATGATCTGAACCAAGAACTTCATTTGAACAATGGTAAAGAGGACAAGTACTGGGGAGCAAAGATTACCAAGATCTTACATGTTAGCATAGCTCAGACAAAAACCAGATTTCCAAATCCATTTATCTCAATAGTATTCTGCCTTCAGTTTAAATGAGAGCAGTAGATGATTTTCTAGGTGCATAATTTATCCACCTGCCAACCCCCCACTCCATGTTACCGCTAACTGCTCTTCTCTATCAGTTAAATAGAATAATAAATTTATTTCTAACATTAATATTTTGACTCATACACTACCTTCATTTCTCATGTGATTTCATATGGAGTTGATATGTCTGAAAATTATTATAGAGTAAGGATTCCTCTCCTCATTTTTTTAATGGTGTACAATAAGTGAACAGCAGATAGGAGCTAGAACCAAAATCGTGTAACGACTAAGGTAGATCTTTCCTAGCCTTTTAACTTCACAATGATATAAGGTTTTATAGCATGTTTTACTTTCCCTTGTCCTCTTCACCCTCAAACACGTTATTTAAAAGAACTATTTTTTCATGTCTTTTCTAATGAGAGGTTATCTGTAATGTCAACACCTGTGTGTTTATGCTAGAGGTAAAATCAGAACTTACGGTTAACTTGGAACACTTCGTGTCACCTTAGTGGTGGGGTGCCTTTCTTGACAACAGACTAAGGTAACTTCTAATTCCAACTCTACATGCTAGGTAACAACTGATGATTTATTTCTGTGTCCCACGTCCCAAAGGGAGGCTGGAGAACAGTCGAGTTGTTGTTCCTGACACCCGTGGTTTTGGCAATCATAGCATAAGAGAGAGAAATGGTCACAAGTTGAAAACACAACCAGTTTACTCTTTTAAATACAGTCACAATAAAATAATTCACCTATTAATAATAAAGTGGGCCTACAGGTAAAATTATTTTTATGCCTTGATCTTGATATTGCTATTTTCTAAAGGAAGATTTTCCACATAATTCACTAAAGTGTTTTCTTTTAAAGCATACTAAAAGTATTATATTAATTATGTATTTCCCCAATGAAGTTGAGGAGCTCCTGCTCAAAAGCAGAGATAGGTGACTACTTTGTATTGGTGAATATGTTGTTCTAGTGTTTAAAATATACTTTCAAAGACTACCTGGGGAAATTAGATTAAAAGTTGATATTAAAAGAATAGTTAAATAAAATTTTTTAAAATTTGTTTCTTGGTTAATTTTAAAATAATATTTAAAAATTAAAATGAAATTACGTTGCTTACTTTACTATATAAGCTTACTTTTGGCCTAGAAATTGGTAAATGCTAGTGAAGTATAAAAATCATGTCTTGTTCTGCCGTGTTAGCCTTGACCTCACAGCAGTGGTTTGCATAAGTAGTTGGAAGTGGACACTTTTTTTTCCCCCTGAATCTGAGGTCGCTTTTCAGACCAACTACCTAAATTTAATGTACAAACCTGTAATTAACTGTTAATTCCTAAATACATAGCTCAGTTTTCGATCATCTAACACTAAATATTAACTTTCCAAACAATTGGTTTTAACATCATAGTTTGAAGCCAGAAAGAATAAAAACAAGTTTTTATTTAAGATCTTTTAATCAATATCTAATTATACCCTGTTGAGAGAACCTGGATTTTGACAGTTCCTTAATATTATGTTCCGTATTTAACTGAAAAAACCCCTTCATATTATGACAGAAATATGTGAAAACCGGACAGACCTAATGAGCAAATTATGATAATTTAATTCATTAATCTATGCTTTAAAATAACTTTATTCAACTGAAATACTAGGTTTATAAAAGTCTGCTCTAGAACCAAAGAAAAGCATAAGTGGTTTTATGATTTATTAGTGATAAATCGAACAGATAGTCCTCTATGCAACAGTGGACGATAGAAGGTCAACAGAGCTCCTCTAAGTAAGGTTGACTTATTTCAAATAAACTAATCCTGCACAGATACAATCTGCACACGCAGGATTTGTGAACTTTGTACTGATATTAGACACTAGAACAAACGAGTACATTATGAGCTACCTGCCCAATGTCAATGTCTTCACTGAAGAACTTGCAATGTCGGAAACCAGGCTTCTCTCTGAACCACCTGAGACGGTGGAAAGTTCCTGGGAGATTGCTGTCTTTTGTATTTTGGGGGATGGGCTGTTATGTCTCATGATGGATAGGGAAAGTTATTGCTTGATCTACAGGTTATAGAACACATCACAATATAAATTATATGGTGAGAAGAACCATTATTTTAAGTGAGATATGTGCCATTTGGTGAGCCAAATTAAATATTGATGAACCAACTATTGAAGGAAAAAAATTGCGTGAACTTTTATGTTTGAACCTTGGGATTCTACTTGCTAATCTAAGATTTATCTGTCCAAACACTGTATTTGTTGCTGCTAATGTATCTCCTTGTCTTTTCTCATCAATTTTTCATCTTAGTGAGTCTTTGATTTTCAGAAACTCTATGATTAACCTATTAATCATCATTTCTACTTTCATAAAAAAGCCTAGGGTTTTCATTGATAGTTATGGAATAAATATTTATTGAGAACTCAATCCTATTTCAAGCCCAATTCAAAGGAGATTCCCAAAGGACAAAATAGGCCAGGAATGCACAGGGCCCTAAGGTAACATGGAGGCTCCCAGGTTCCCTGTGGAAAGAGAAAACAACATACCTTGAGAAATGACAGGCTTAGAGGATTAGAATTTTCTTTTTGTACTCCCTTCTCTTTTCTACCCATACTTTAAAATTGAAATAATGACAAGAAATAGCAGAGATTAAAACTTGGCTTCATAAAAAACAGCATTTGAGAAGAAGCTTTTATACTACCTTTATTAAAACTAAGTGGGTGAGCATAACCTGAAGAGTTCTAGCTAGAAATTAATAGACAGATATGCATCTGTATCTTGGTAACAGATGTCTCCAGTAAAACTGACGTGACACGAATTGTACTTTCAGTTACTTCAATGTTGGAGTCTCCATCTTTTAAAGATTATTCTACATTGGCACCTTCATACTAACTTGGCGTTGCTCCTCTAAATGTCCTTGGCTCAGAAACATTTTACAATAAACTTCTAAGCCAATTCAGGCAGAATCTTGGCTTTTACGGGACCTGCCTCTGCCCACGTCAGGATATGTGTTATAATAAGCAGACACACTGTTTTTTCTTTATTAATAATTTAACATATTTTTTCATGGTAACCTCAAATTCTTAATTCAACGTTTTTGTAGAGTAAACACTAGTTTGTTTAAACATTTTTTTTTAATATCTAGGAAGTTGCCTTGTCTTTAAAAGCATAAGGAAAAAAAGAAAGGAAGAACAAGAGAAAGAACTAGGTAAAAATGACTAAAATTAAGGCACTGAAATTAAGTAGCCTAGCTTTTTAGTAATTCTCTGCCTGTAAGTTTCAGGGGAGGGAATCTCCCTCTTCCAGTAGCATGTATTATTAAATAATAATTTTATGTGAAGCATTCCTTGAGATTTTTCCTTAGTCATGGAAGCCGTGGGAAAAAATTTAAATGCCAAATGATTAAACATTTAGCATTTTATTCTCACATTTTTATCTCTCTATACCTACTTAATCTCATTTTACCTTTTATACCAACAAGAAAATTCCCTTACTTTCCAGAGTATTTAATTCATCTTTATATCAACTTACTTTACACACAAGCCAGTAAAATGTAAATTCAGAAATGTATACCGCGGTTAGATAGCATTTAAATCCTGTTTGAATTGTCTTTCTGTTTCACCAAGATAGTATGAAGAAATGATACTGGGCTTTTCCAGAGAGGGTATCTAAGCATCACAAATGTGCAGAATTCTGAGGGTTCAAAGGTCTGTGCTGTTGGGGAAATTTGAAGCTGCCCCAAATCAGTTATTTATTCCTTCTCAGCAAAGAATGTAAAGAAACAGAATGAAACGACAGTGTTCTATAGTCCTAGCTGTGAACTAAAATGACCTAGGAAGCTTTTAACGTTTCCTGACCCTGAGTTCTATCTCCAAAGGTCCTGATAATTACTCTTAAATTCATTAAGAAATATAATAGTTGGAGAATACTTGGATGTATATTAAATTCAATTCACTATTGGGAAGAATGCTAAGGAAATGGCAAATCTTTTATTAGTATGCGTTGAAATTAAAAGGTAACTTTATTATACTATTTTAGACAATTTCATTTCTTCACAGCAGACTGGAAGATGGGGGCAATCTGACCACATTTATAAACTTGATATCCAGGGTTAATTTTATTTCTCCAACAGGTTAATCAGGGTTGTTTTTCCTGAAATTAGAAAGTGTCTATAATTCTGTGAGTTTATGATAAGTAGTAAGCAGTTTTTACATTCACTACTATAGGATAAAAAGAAAGGGATAAATTAATAAAGACTGAAATATGAACCCCTGAGTCCACTTGGAGTATTCATTGTCCTATTACAAAGAGATATAACTTGAAATGTAATGAAAATTCAAGGGTGTATAAAAACATTATTTAACACTTGAAAATAAGGCAAAGATTGGGTCCAATGGCCTTTCAATCTAATACTGGGGCATGGTTTAACAGAATTATTTAATTTTCTAGAGAACCATATCTGTTTGACTTTGCAATTTACTACTTGATCAGAGACCAGACTCTGTGAATTTGCATATGAATGTGAAAATTTCTGCCCAACAGTGTGTATATTCCTAATGACTCTGTTATGGTTCTTTAGGACATTAACCAGTTCACATCTCCCATAGCAGTCTTATTCTATGGTTCTTCTCTCAAAATACCTGTAATACCCATTTCCTCAAAACGCTATTTAACTGACTTTTACAAACATACTAATTCCATTAGTGATCAATTGAAGACAATTTTGACCGATGTTCATTTTACATTCACATAAGAATCATATTTTTAAATTTTTTAAATTATACTTTGCAAAGCACATAGATATTATTTAGAAACTATGTTAAAATGAAAAGGACAGTTCTTAGAAATCAACACGCAATATATGCAGACCTTCAAAAGCTTCTAATCTATTGAATTGTTCTTTATTAGTACATTGATAAAAGCATTGTAGGTGTGTGTGCATGAATATTTTATTTTACATGTATTTCATGCTGATTTTCAGCATGAATTTACCTTTTTTTTTTTTGAGGAAGATTAGCCCTGAGCTAACATCCACCACCAATCCTTTTCTTTTTTGCTGAGGAAGATTGGTCCTGAGTTAACACCCATGCCCATCTTCCTCCACATTATATGTGGGATGCCTGCCACAGCATAGCTTGATAAGCGGTGCGTAGGTCTGCACCCTGGATCCAAACTGGTGAACCCCACGCCACCAAAGCAGAGCGCATGAACTTATCAGTGAACCACTGGGCTGGCCCCATAAATTTTCCAGTTTTATATAAAAAGGGAGACTTTGAAGTCACAGAGGTAAGGAAGGATTCTTGCCGTCCTACTTCGTAGCTGATATTCACTTGTGCGTATATAAGGGAAACCTTGCCAGGAGCAGACAATAAACAATCATTCAGTTAATATATCCACGGCTCTGCTTCGGTAGTATCAGAAAAGTAGTCCAGATCCAGCTGGGAATCAGAAGCTGGTGATTTATGACGTATCTCATTCAGGGATGGAAGGGGGAGCATTTTCTAGGGTAGACTCCACTCTATTGAAAGCAGTACCTTGAAATAAGCCTTTAAAAATATCTCCAGTGTCCTACTTGTTAGATCCATTGTTTTTCTTTACAATTTTTCTTGAACTGTTTTATGAGCTTCAACTATTTCCCTTCCTAAAGCTCTCTTCCCTGATCTCACCTTTTTCTATCCTTGTTCTCCGCTTTCCTCTTTGCACAGCAGTAATCTCTAATTGTGTCTCTATGCCCTCCTTCAGTTCTCTACATTCATGGGGACCACCATGCTCACCGTGATCATCATTGTCATAGATACCATTAAGGAGCCAATCACTGTGCTAGATCCTTTAAATATGTTAAAATTGATCTTTGACATATGATTGCAAGATAAGTATATAAACATATAATATACATATGTATGTGTGAGTCTGAGTGCATGTAAAATACACCTTTTTTAGATGAGATAACACGTTCAGAGAGATTAAACAACTTGCTTAAGATCACATTGTTAAGTGACGTCTGGGATATAACTCACAGTGGCTTAACAAGTGAACCTGCCAGGGCCGTGCTTCTCAAACTTTAACGTAGATACTAATAACCTGGGGATCTGCTAAAATGCAGATTCTGCTTAAGTAAGTTCAGGAATGTTGCCTGAGGTTCTGCATCCCTATCAAGCTCCTCTGTGAAGCCACTGTTGCTGGTCAACAGCCCACACTTGAAGTTGCAAGGTGCAAGGGAAAGATAGATGAGGAAAATTGCCCTTTGATTCAAATTGGAAGAAATACTCAGGAGCACCCTGTTGTTACGAGCTACTTGATCTTGGTTGACCCATTGCCAAAGGTTTGAAAGGATCGAAAGTTTCTTGGAGAGTGTGCAACAAAGGATTAAAGTGCCCCAAACCCTACACTTTCTAAAGGTCTTCAGGAGTGGTCCTTGATCAGCTCCTGGGGGATAATCACTGAGCCCTGGGAATATACAGCCTGAGAAGAGTCTTTGTATACCTGAAACTGTAGAGCACACCAAATAGTTTATGCTAACAACGTGATTTACGGTGAACATCTATTTCTGTAGGCTGGAGCTTTGCCATGCGGTACCAATTTGACTTCCACTGGGGGGATGAGAAAGCTGGAAACTGAATAGCCAAGGTCAGTCGCATAGGTACTCTATGCATACATGATGGATCTCCAATAAAATCCCTGGACACCAAGGCTCAGTTGAGCCTTTTGGTTGGCAACAGTTCACACCTGCTGTCTCCCATCATTCCTAAGAGAATGAAGTACTGTAGTAAGACTCCACTGAGGGGACACCTGGAAGCTTGCATCTGGTTTCTTCTGGACTCTACTCAATGTGTGATTTTGCTTTTGTTGATTTTAATCTGTATACTTTTGTTGTAATAAACTATAACTGCAGAAAAAACTACCAGTTTTTCTGAAATATATGAATCCTTCTAGTGAATCATCAAACCTGAGGGTGGACTCAGGGACCCCTAAACACGGAATGTTTATATTTGAAAAAGAAAAAAAAAATGCAAAACTGGCCATAACAGACATTGTTGATGCCTTGCACCCTATCTCCTGGGCCTACTATGTTCATCTGAAATTTACTTGGTTCCAGCTCACTGGCAGCTTCCCATCTCATGCCTCTGTCTTTCTGCTTCTGGGCTTGTGAGCTTCTTGCAGATTATCAGTGCTGTTCAGCCTCAGGCAGGAGCAAAGAGGGAGTTAAAGATGGGGAGTTAATGCCTCATAGGCAACCCTCAATCAATGGAAGATGAGAGTGGTGGGGAAATGCTCCAGTCTTCCTGTCTCCCTATGAAATGATTTGGAAACTTGTTCTAAATGTCTTCAGCAAAACTGAGCACATACCAATCGTCACTCATTCACATTGGCTTTTCTCCATTCTCTGTCTCACTTTCTCCACTTTCATTAATGCTTTCTAAGATCAATTTCTGAATAAACTACCTGCCCCCAAGTCTTTGTTTAGAGTCTTCTTTTGAAGTAACCCAGAAAGAATATAGTAGCAATGGGAGCTTTGCAATGAGGGTGAGGGGGGTCTCATTCTCCCAAGAAGGATATCTACCTTAATGAGAACATAAAGGCCAGGAAAACTCATTCTTCCAGTGGGAGAAAACTGCTGAATCTTCTGTTTAATATCTCTATATGTGCAATAATTTTTACCCTTTACTAATATTAAAGGAACATGTGCCCTTTACCTTTTTTGATTGCTATGTTTCCCTTACTACATATGTAAGTTTACAAAAAATTGAGAGAGAGGTACAGAGATTTCCCATATACTCCCTGTCTCCACATGTACACAGCCTCCCTAATTATCCCACCACAATGGTACATTTGTTACAATTGGTGAAACTACAGTGACACATCATAACCATGCAAATTCCATACTTTACCCTAGGGTTCACTCTTGGTGGTGTACAGCCTATGGGTTTGAAGTAATGTGTAGTAACATGTATCCATCATTATAGTATCATACAGAGTATTTTCACTGTCTGAGAAATCCTCTGTGCCACACCTATTCATCCCTCCCCACCCCTCAACTCTTGGCAACCATTAATCTTTCTACTGTCTTCATAGTTTGCCTTTTCCAAAATGTCATATGACTGGAATCATGTAATATGTAGCCTTTTCAGTTTGGCTTCTTTCATTTAGTCTGCATTCAAGATTCTTCCATGTCTTTTCATGGCTTGATAGCTCATTTCTTTTTAGCGCTGAATAATATTCCATTGTCTGGCTGTACCACAGTTTACTTAATCTGTTCACCTACTGAAGGACATCTCTGTTGCTTCTAAGTTTTGACAATTATGAATAAACCTGCCGTAAACACCTGTGTGCAGGTTTTTGCACGGACATAAGTTTTCAACACCTTTGGGTAAATCCCAAGGAGTGAGATTGCTGGATAGTGTATAGTAAGAACATGTTTAATTTTGTAACAAGATGCCAAACTGTCTTCCTAAGTGGCTGTGCCACTTTTCATTCCCGTTAGCAGTGAATGAGAATTTCTCTTAATCCATCTTCTTGCAAAAATTTGGTGATGTCAATGTTCCAAACTTTGGCCAGTCTAGTAAGTGTGTACGGTATCCTGCTGTTTTAATTTGCATTTCCTTAATGACATATGACTTGGGGCATATTTTCATATGCTTATTTGCCATATGAATATCTTCTTTGGTGAAGTATCTGCTAAGGTCTTTGGCCCATTTTTTAATCAGATTGTTTTCTTATTTTTGAGTATTAAGAGTTATTTGCATATTTCAGACAACTGTCTTTTATCAAATGTGTCTTTTGAAAATATTTTATCCCAATTTATGGCTTGTCTTATAATTCTCTTGATATTGTCTTTCACAGAGCAGATGTTTTTAATTTTCACAAATTTCAGCTTATCAATTGCTCCTCTCATGGATTGTCTCTTTGGTGTTGTAGGTGTATATATTTTTTATTTAGCAAAGTCAATCTTCAAATAACTTTTATATTACCTCAAATATACTTTTTAAACATTACAATTCCATACTTCCATTTCCCTCTATAGTTCTTTGTCCTATTATTGTCATATATTTTTCTCTTCTATATATTATAAATCTCACAATACACTATTATTATTAGTTTTATTTTTTGAGGAAGGTTAGCCCCGAGCTAATGTCTGCTGCCAATCCTCTTCTTTTTGCCAAGGAAGACTGGCCCTGAGCTAACATCCGTACCCATCTTTCTCTATTTTATGTGTGGGACACCTGCCACAGTGTGGCTTGCCAAGCAGTACATAGGTCGGCACCCGGGATCTGAACAGGCAAACCCAGGGCTGCCAAACTGGAACATGTGAACTTAACTGCTGCGCCACCAGGCCAGCCCCTCATGATATATTATTTTTGTTTTAAACAGTCAAAGACCTTTTAACACTATTTAAAACATGAGAAACATGTCTTTTGTATTTATCATTTCCAATTTCATTATTCCTTTGTGAAAATCTGCACTTTGGTCTCATGTTGCTTTCTTTTCTTTTTTTAATTAATTAATTTTTTTTTTAAGGAAGATTAGCCCTGAGCTAACCTCTGCCACCAATCCTCCTCTCTTTTGCTGAGGAAGACTGGCCCTGAGCTAACATCCATGTCCATCCTCCTCCACTTTATATGTGGGATGCCTGCCACAGCATGGCTTGACAAGCAGTACACAGGTCCACACCTGGGATCCGAGCCAGCGAACCCTGGGCCCCCAAAGTGGAACGTGTGAACTTAACCACTGTGCCACTATCCCTACCCCTCATATCACTTTCTTTATGTCCATCATTTCTTCTAGTGCATATACGTTTGTGATAAAATCTGTCAGCTTTTCTTTGTTGAAAATGGCTTTATTTGCCTTCATTTAAACATTTTTATTTGATTTTTAAAATTTTTATTTGAATAGATTTTTATATAGCCTTTTTCGTTCATTTGTTTTGCTCTGAGTACTGAAATGTTGCTCCATTGTCTAATGGCATGAATGTTTATGATGAGAAGTATTTATTATATTAGTTGCCTTGTCAATAATGTGTGTGTTTTGGGGCTATTTTTAAGTTTCCTCTTTATAGCTAGGTTTCTTGAATTTGGTTATTATATTTATTCCACTTGGAAGCCACTGTGTTTCTTTAATCTGTTGGTTTACAGTTTTATCAAATTTGGCAAATATTACAACCACTACTTCTAGAAATACCGTTTGTATTCCCCCCATCCCCTTTCCTGGGATTCCAATTACATGCATTGTTAGACTACTTGATGTTGTTTTAAGGTCACTAATTTTCGTTTATTTTTTTCTGCCTTTTTTTCTCTGTGCTACAGTTTGGTGATTATTATTGCTATCTCTTCAAGTTCACTGTTATTCTCTTCTAATGTGTCTAATCTGCTTGAATAGTACCCAGAGCATTTTTCATTTCAGATATTATGCAATTTCTTCTTGGTGTCAGTTGAGTCTTTTTTTATATCTTTCATTCCCTCCTCATCATATTTATGTTTTCACTTTTGCACTTGAGTATTTTATAGAATGTATAGCAGCTGATACAAGATTTAATTTCTATTCCTTTTTTGCTAATTCTATTCTCTCTGTCTTTTCTTGGTCTGCTTCTATCAATCAATTGATTTTTCTTTTTGGTATGGATGAAATTTTCCTGCTTCTTTGCATTTCCGGTAATTTTTTTTTTTTTTTAAAGATTTTATTTTTTCCTTTTTCTCCCCAAAGCCCCCCGGTACATAGTTGTGTATTCTTCGTTGTGGGTTCTTCTAGTTGTGGCATGTGGGACGCTGCCTCAGCGTGGTCTGATGAGCAGTGCCATGTCCGCGCCCAGGATTCGAACAAACGAAACACTGGGCCGCCTGCAGCGGAGCGCGCGAACTTAACCACTCGGCCACGGGGCCAGCCCCAGCATTTCTGGTAATTTTTAATGTATCCTGCACATTTTCAATTTTGTGCTGAGTGAAGGATTTCAGTCTATTTCTTTAAGGAGAGATGGAGTTCGTTCTCGTATGCAGGGAAGGTACTTGGGGTAAACTGAGTGATTTTGTGGCTAGAGTGTGAGCTTGGTTATGGTGGATTCTGAGCAGCCTTGACTCTAGAGCTAATTTGGCTCACTACTAAAGCGTGATTCTTCTGAGCTCTGCCTGATTCTCAGTGTATTCCATGTCTTTCCCTCTGGCTGGAACAAATGTGAACTCTTCCCAGGCCCATATGAGCTCCAGGAATTCTTTTGGCCTGTTGCTTGTGGTGGTTCTTTTTCCTCTCTCATGAAATTTGACTTCATGCAGGCACAGATCATTACTCACCCGAAGATTCCAGGGGATCTGTCTGTAGATCTTCACAGTTCTCTTTGTGAAGACTTCTTCTGCTTGTTAGTCTGTCCTGATAATTCTGACTGCTTCGGCTTCCCTAGAGTTTGATATCTGAAGCTTACATGCTGCAAATCATACTGTTCCCTTTTGGATTTCTCCTCCCTGTGCAGCATGCTGGAATCTGCTTTCAAGTGAGTCTTCTGGCACCGTCCAGGGCATACTTTACTGTTTCCCTTCTCTCATACACTACAGTCTTGTGATGTCTATTGTTCAATGCATGAAAAGTGTTTGTATACTTTTTCTGGATTTCTACATGTTTACTAAGAGAGGATTATTCGGAGAGTAATAATTCTTCATGGGCAATAGTGAAAGTCTCAGAGACTTGCTTTGTCTTCTTAGAAGCCAATTGTGTTATTTCTTTATTTTCAAATCTAGGAGTTGAATCAGTGTCAGTCTTGGTGTTGATCATTATCTATATTTTTTATCTTAAAATCAGTGTGACACTTTTCTCTATAGAGTCAAGTGTCTTTTTCTTTCTTAAAAGTTTTCAATGAATGATGCTTCCATTATAAGTGCTTATTGCTGTTCTTCAAAACACCAATTAGGCAGATGTTGAGTCTCCATTGTCATGCTTCAATATTTGTCAACCTCTTCTTAAGGACTGTTATGCCTCTGTCATTTTGTTTTCTTTTTTCTAGTGGAGATTAATTTTTATGGAACATTATGTAGTACATCGCAGATCATGATCAACCTGACACATTCTATCCTTGCTGCTCCTTCTCTCGGTTGGTTTTGAGGAAATTCACTTGCAAGTTGTGAATTCATGTTGTCTGATTAATGATGTGTTCATAGATATTTGGTCTCCTCTTGCTTCTCTTGTTCTTTTTATTCATTTGTTTGCTGAGCTACAACCCTGTGGATAGATGGTTCAGCCATGATAAATGTAAAGTGTGTGTAAGCCATGTAACATCAGGATATCTTATTATCATTGTACATTTTCTTTCTTTCCCCTAGCTTTAGTGAGGTATAATTGACAAAAGTTTTTTGTATTTAAAGTGTACAATGTGATGTTTTGATGTACATATATGTTGTGAAATGATTACCACAATTAAGTTAATTATCATACCCATCACCTCACATAGCTACTTTGCATATGTGTGGTAAGAATACTTAAGATCTATTCTCTTTGCAAATTTCAAGTGTAATCAAAAAGACAAAACATAACAAGTGGTGGCAAGGATGTAGAGAAAAGGGAAACTTGTACACTATTGATAGGAATATAAACTGGTGCAGCCATGATGGAATTTCTTTTTGGAGGTTCTGTGGAGGAAAACAATATGAAGGTTCTTCAAAAAATTGAAAATAAGACTGCCGTATGGTCCAGCCATCCTCCTTCCAGGTAGATAGCCAAAGAAAATTAAATTAGTATCTCGAAGAGATATCTGAACTCCCATGGATTTGAGCATTATTCACAATAACTAAGAGATAGAAACAAACTAAATATCTGTAGGCAGATGAATGGATAAAGGTAATGTAGTATTTACATTGAATGGAACATTATTCAGCCTTATAAAAGAAGGAAATCCTACTTTTTGTGATAACATGCATGAACCTGGAGGGCATTATCCTAAGCCAAACACGCCAGACACAGAAAGACAATTACTGCATGACCTCGCTAATATGTGAAATCTAAAAAAGGCAAACTCATAAAAGCAGAGAGTACAATGGTGGTCGTCAGAGGCTAGAGAGTGAGGGAATGAGATGCTGTTGAAAGGGTACAAAGTTTCAGTTACACGGAATGAGTAAGTTATGGAGATCTAATGTATAGTACGGTGACTATAGCTGGTAATACTGTGTTGTATACTTGAAATTTTGTCTTTTTCATGTTCATTTCATTTTGTATGGTTTCTTCTAGTTATTTACCATTTTCCTGGATGTAGTTTCTAGTGTTATGGTTTCTATGACTCTCCTATAATTGCTTGGGGTTTTTTTAACTTCATGTTCTCTCCTGAGATCAGTCAGCTTGTTTTATTTGCTTCAATTCTTTCTCTGATTACTTTGCTAATCCTACTTGTGATGTAGATTCATTGATTTCATTTTGCTTATTTTTCTCTCTTTCTTTTATATTTTGGGAATAGAATGCGTGCGTAGATCCCATACTGATTTTTTTCTCATTGTTCCTCTCAGAATAGATCCAGGTATTAGCTAAGGGATACTTTGGAGAGAGATACTTTGGAGAGTTTGCTGTAGCAGTTTGTGTTATCTTTTATCTAGGTTTCTGTTATCGAACACCGTCTCCCTGATGTTCCTTCTACCTAAGCACAGGCCAAATGCCTCCCATTAGCATCCACATTTTCAGAGGTAGTATGACTCAGATTTAGTTTCCAGGGGCTATATCTGCAGGTTAATGCTTTTTCTTTTGCTTTTACTTTTCTTCACTTCTGTGAGTTTCCTTCTGCTTGGAGCCCAGGGTGCATGCAATAAAAATGATACATCAGTCTAGACTCTCTTTCATATTAGAATTCCTTCCATTTTATGGTTAGACAGTACTGAGTTACTCTATAGTATCTTTCCTACTTTTACCAAGATCAAACCATTCCATAAGATCTTAACATTTTAAGAAAAAGATTTTTAGATGCATCCCCCAGAATGGTGGCAATGACATTTGGCAAAATGATCATTCTAAACATAGATTGGTTATGCCTGTGAAAGCACTCTCATCGCTTCTCGTTTCAGTTGAGATATAACATTATTTCGCAGGTTTGCTTCACAGTTTATGGGTTGGGGCTATAATTTTTTCTCTGAAGACGTTTGTCTTCTTTATTTTTCTTATTTTGTTTGTGCTCTCATTAAGTTTTAATAGAGGAGTGAGACATAAAACGTTTTTACTCAGTGTCTTACAGTGTCCATCGTTTCAGACACTCATTTTAAGGTTGAATGATGATTTTAAATGCAAATGACTCCTTTTCTCTATTTGTTTGAATATTTGACAACCAAGCATAAATGCTAGAACAATAGTAAATTAATAAATCATTTGGTGATGTTCCTAGCCCTATAATTCTATCTTCCAGTCCACCCCTGCTTCCTATCCTAACTACACCAAAATGAAGTAAAGTAGTGACTATAATTTTAAAAATAAGTGGCCTGAAAAGTTTTGCTAGAATAAGTAACTAAAGATTTTGAAATCTTTGCAGTTTTCAATTTAAAAAGAAAAAGGTTTAAAATCTGGCAAAGAAAGTATGCATTTTGATCAGCAATATTCCCCCTTAATTTTAGGATTAATTTGTATGTACAATATACGTCTTTTTATTTATGTGTATAGCATTAAAGTAAAACTTATTTCAAAGCCATCATATTGAAACTTTTACATTTGTATGAGTGTATGTGATTCTTTTTTCCTAGGAAAATATTTAAGGAAAATGAGATAAAAAATGAAATAAGGAAATCTTCCATTAATTAGAGTATAAGTAAGTGTCACGAATTGTTCAAATTGAACACTACAAACAAGAGAGTGAAGACTGATTCATCCAACTCAGTAGTGTTTGAAGAGGACATTTGAAAAAGCCATTGAAAGGTACATATTATATGGATTGTTGAAGATGACTGGAGTTTTCATGAAAGTCACAAGCAGATACACAAAACGATCAAGTTGAACAAAGGAAGATGCAAAAAAAAATGAGCAGAGATTGACAGAATAGATTCTGAACCTGTGTCTCACTCATACACTCTTCTTTAAAGTATCTAAGTGCGGGATTAATTTTTTATCACAGTTTTTAAACAGCTCAATCAACAGTTCTCAAGTAGTGAAATCACCTACATCTGAGTACTTTTAAGATGCACCTCAAATTCATTTAAAATGCAAATTCCAGGTTATGTGCTACACCTATGGAATCGGTCTCAGGGCCTGAGGTTGACTTGGGAATCTGCACTTTGAAAAAAATCCAGGTCACTTCTGCCCACTAAGGTTTTAAGGATGAGACACAATCTCTTTAGATATCTTTATTTTATATTGCTGTGCAATCTTCATAAAGATTCTAAGTAAATGTTTAAAGGTGATGATGTTAAGACTTCAACAACTCAAAAATGTTTTTCAAATAAAACTGGTTTTCTTATGAAATGGAAAGTGTAGTTGAGTCTACGTAGAAAGAAAATGAGGACCAAAACTCTCCTTAAATTTTTAAGGAAGGCAATTTTCTTAATCCATCCTCCTTTTAATAGTGAATTGGCTTCGGTCTTCTTGTTGATACCAGAGTTAATAAATCAACCAATGAATCTAAACATCCTTGTTAAGAAATTACTATTATCTTAGCAACATAGAGGTTGATACAAAAGGAGAGGAGTTGTACAAGACATGAAACTTGACCTAGGAATTTGAGAAAACAAGAGAACGTTTGAAAGATTATCACAGAATAGAACATACTTACACGGTATCAATTTTAAATACTATTGTTCTTCAGAGGCTAAAGAAGAAGAAAGAGGGACTTGTAGTAAAGCCAGGTTTCAGGAAGCCGCTGGGCTAAGATCTGGACTTAAAAGAAGTGTAATATGACTTGCACATTACAGAAAACCCCAAAATAGTCACTATCCCACAATTTAGGGGAAAGAATCAAATGTAAAATTATATTTGTCTCATAATAATCTAGTAGTCATTAGCTCCTTCTAATATAACGTGGGATTTCATAGAACATTATACTTCAATAGCACTTCATCAAAATTTCATTTTTAGGAAATCTAATTTTCTCATTCTTATAAAAAGTTGCCCACAGTGCTGAGAGAATAAGAAACTGGCTTCTAAATGATGCTTGGTCTTTTTCTCATTTATTTTTAAAACTTGATCTGTCTTCAGAGAATACATTTTATTGTCATGTTATGACAACATTCAGAGTGTCTTCAATTTGAATTTACTTACATCTTCTTTTATTAGAAGACAATGAATCTCACAACATTACTGAGTTTTTAGGCTTAGTTTAACTTTGAGAGACTTAATATGGCTTTGAACAAGTTTACATTTCACTTTTATATGTTCTGTTATTATTGGGGAGGGAGAGTTAACATTCTTCTATTTTTAGCATACTCTAGAATGTAGTCAAAGTCAAAGAAAGTTGATGCATCCACGTTTCTTCTTTAGTTTAGATGTTAGATTAATATAGATATATTTTTATTATATTGAGGCCATAATAGTTATAACGTTGTGAAATTTCAGTTGTACATTATTGTTTGTCCATCACCATATAAATGTGCCGCTTTACCCCTTATGCCCACCCCCCAACCCTCTTTCCCTCTGGTAACCATTATTCTGTTCTCTTTGTCCATCTGTTTGTTTATCTTCCACATATGAGTGAAATCATATGATGTTTGTTTTTCTCTGTTTGACTTATTTAGCTCAACATAATACCCTCAAGGTCCATCCATGTAGTTGCAAATGGGACAATTTCTGTCTTTTTTTCTGGCTGAGTAGTATTCCATTGTGTACTTATACACCACATCTTCTTTATCCAATCATCAGTCATTGGGCACTTGGGTTGCTCCCATCTCTTGGCTATTGTCAATAATGCTGCAATGAACATGAGGGTGCATAAGTCTCTTTGAATTGCTGGTTTCAAGTTCTTGGGACAAATAACCAGTAGTGGAAAAGCTGGGTCATATGGTATTTCTATTTTTAATTTTTTGAGAAATCTCCATACTGTTTTCCATACTGGCTGCACCAGTTTTCAATCCCAGTAGCAGTGTATGAGGGTTCCCTTTTCTCCACATTCTCTCCAACATTTGTTGTGTTTTGTGTTGGTGATTATAGCCATTCTAGCAGGCGTAAGGTGATATCTGAATGTAGTTTTTATTTGCATTTCCCTGATGATTAGTGATGCTGAACATCTTTACATGTGCCTATTGGCCATCTGTATATCTTTGGAAAAATGTCTGTTCATATGCTCTGTTCATTTTTTGATTGGGTTGTGTGTTCTTTTGTTGTTGGTTTGTGTGAGTTCTTTATATATTTTGGAGATTAATTGTATATCTTTGTCAGATATACAATTTGCAATTATTTTCTCTCAGTTGGTGAGTTGTCTTTTTGTTTTGTTCCTGGTTTCTTTTGCCTTGCAGAAGCTCTTTAGTCTGATGAAATCTCATTTGTTTATTTTTTCTTTTGTTTCCCTTGCCCAAGTAGACATGGTATTTGAAAAGATCCTTCTAAGACTGATGTCAAAGAGTGTACTGCCTATATATTATTCTAGGAGTTTTATGGTTTTCCATCTTACTTTGAAGTCTTTAATCCATTTTGAGTTAATTTTGGGGTATGGTGAAAGATAATGGTCTACTTTCATTCTTTGGCATGTGCCTGTCCAGTTTTCCCAACACCATTTATTGAAGGGACTTTCCTTTCCCCACTGTATGTTCTGAGCTCCTTTGTCGAAGACTAGCTCTCTGTAGATGTGCAATATTATTACTGGGCTTTCATTTCTGTTACATTGACCTGTGTGTCTGTTTTTGTACCAGTACCATGCTGTTTTGACTATTACAGCTTTTCAGTACATTTTGAAGTCATGGATTGTGATGCCTTCACCTTTGTTCTTTTTTCTCAGGATTGCTTAAGCTATTCAGTGTCTTTTGTTGCCCCATATGAATTTTAGAATTCGTTGTTCTATTTCTGTCAAGAATGTCATTTGGGATTCTGATTGGGATTGCATTGAATCTACAGATTGCTTTAGGTAGTATAGACATTTTAACTATATTTATTCTTCCAATCCATGTGCATGGAATATCTTTCTATTATGTCATCATTGATTTCTTTCAATAACGTCTTGTAGCTTTCATTGTATAGGTCTTTCACCTCCTTGGTTAAATTTATTCCTAGATATTTTATTCTTTTTGATGGGATTGTAAACGGGATTGTATTCTTGAGTTGTCTTTCTGTTAGTTCCTTATTATGGTATAGAAATGCAATTGATTTTTTAAGTAGATTTTGTACCCTGCAACTTTGCTATAGTTGTTGATTATTTATAAGAGTTTTCCAATGGATCCTTTGGGTTTTCTATATACAAAATCATGTTGTCTTCAGTGAGAGTTTCACTTCTTCATTGCCAATTTGGATATCTTTTATTTTTGTTTTCTTGCTAAATTGCTCTGGCCAAAAGCTCCAGTACTGTGTTGAATAGGAGCAAAAGCTGGCACACTTGTCTTCTTCCTGTTCTCAGAGGGATGGCTTTCAGTTTTTCCCTGCTGAGTACAATGTTGGCTGGGGGTTTGTCATATATGGCCTTTATTATATTGAGGTGCTTTCCTTCTATACCCAGTTTATTGAGAGTTTTCTTTTCCACAAATGGATGCTGGATCCTGTCAAATGCCTTTTCTGCATCTATTGAGATGGTTATGTGGTTTTAATTCCTCATTTTGTTAATGTGGTGCATCACATTGATTGATTTGCGAATGTTGAATCATCCCTGCATCCCTGGTATAAATCCCACTTGATCATGGTGTACGATCCTTTTAATATATTGCTGTATTCAGTTTGCCAATATTTTGTTGGGGATTTTTGCATCTATGTTCATCAGTGATATTGGCCTGTAATTTTCCTTCTTTGTGTTGTACTTGTTTGGCTTTGGGATCAAGGTCATTTTGGCCTTGTAAAATGTGTTAGGAAGTATTCCATCTTCTTCAATTTTGTGGGATAGTTTGAGAAGGATAGATATTACATCTTCCTGAATGTTTGTCAGAATTCTCCAGAGAAGCCACCTGGTCCTGGACTTTTATTCTTTGGGAATTTTTGATTACTGTTTCAATCTCTTTACTCGTGATTGGTCTATTCAGATTCTCTATTTCTTCTTAACTCAGTTTTGGGAGGTTGTATGAGTCTCAGAATTTATCCATTTCTTCTAGATTGTCCAGCTTCCTGGCATATAGTTTTTCATAGTATTCTCTTATGATCTTTTGTATTACTGTGGTATCCATTGTAATTTCTCCTCTTTCATTCTAATTTTATTTATTTGAGAATTCTCTCTTTTTTTCTTAGTGAACCTGGATAAGGGTTTGTCAATTTTGTTTATCTTCTCAAAGAACCAGCTCTTAGTTTCATTGATCCTTTCTACTGTTTTTTGTTATTGTTTTAATTTCATTTATTTCTGCTCTAATTTTTATTATTTCCCTTATTCTGCTGTCTTTAGGCTTTGTTTGCTCTTTTTATGCTAGTTCTGTTAAGTGTAGTTTAAGATTGCTTATTTGAGATTTTTTCTTGTTTGTTAATGTGGGCTTGTATTGCTCTGAGTTTCCCTCTTAGGACTGATTTTGTTGCATCCCATATGAGTTGGTGTGGTGTATTTTTATTTTCATTTGTCTCCAGATATTTTTTGATTTCTCCTTTAATTTCTTCATTGATCCATTGATTGTTCAGTAACATGTTGGTTAGTCTCCACATATTTGTAACTTTCCCAGCTTTTCTCTTGTAGTTAATTTCAAGTTTCATAGCATTTTCATCAGAAAAGATGCTTGATATGACTTCAATCTTCTTAAATTTATTGAGGCTTGCCTTGTTTCCCAACATATAGTCTATCTTTGAGAATGTTCTATGGGCATTTGAGAAGAATATGCATTCTGCTGTTTTTGGATGGAGTGTTCTACATATATCTATTAAGTCCATCTGGTCCAGTTTTTATTTCTCCATCATATCTGAAGGATATTTTCACTGGATAGGGTATTCGTGGCTGAAAGATTTTGTCTTTCAGAATTTTGAATATATCATTCCACTCTCTCTTAGCCTGTAAGTTTTCTGCTGAGAAATCCACAGAAAGCCTGATAGAGGTTCCTTTGTAGGTTATTTTCTTCTGCCTTGCTGCCCTTAAAATTTTTTCTTTGTCATTGACTTTTGCCAGTTTTACTAACACAAGCCTTGGAAAAGGTCTTTTTACATTGATGTAATTAGAAGTTCTATTAGCTTCTTTTACTTGTAGTTCCAGCTCCTTTCCCAGGTTTGGGAAATTCTCAGCTATTATTTCTTTGAACATGCTCCCTTCTCCTTTCTCTCTCTGTTCTTACTCTGAAAAACCTATAATCCTTATGTTGCATTTCCTCCTCATTGAGTTGGATGTATCTTGGAGAATTTCTTCATTTCTTTTTAGTCTTAGTTCTCTTTCTTCCTCAGTCTGAAGCATTTCTATATTTCTGTCCTCTAAATTGCTTATTCTTTGCTCCACAATATCAGCTCTGTTATTTAAGGACTCCAAGTTTTCTTTATCACAACCCTTGTTTTTCATTGCCAACATTTCTGATTGGTTTTACTTTACAGTTTGAATCTCTTTTCTAAAGAATTCCTTCTGTTCATTAATTTTATTCCTGATTTCATTTAACTGCCTTTCTAAGTTTTGTTGTAACTCGATGAGTTTTTTTATGGCAGCTATTTTGAATTCTCTGTCATTTAGGTTGCAAATTTCCTTGCCTTCAGGATTGATTTCCAGGTGCTTGTCATTTTCCTTCTGGTCTGGAGTGCTAATATAACTCTTTATTCTGTTTTACAGGGTGGGTTTGTACCTTTGCATAGTGGTAGTATATGGTTGCAGATTCCACCTACTGCTACGGGGAGAAGCAGGAGCTATGTATTCTGAACTTGTTGTGATCCCTGCTAGCTGTGCCTCTCCTTTGGAAGTTATGTTGACAGAGCCCATCTGCATTTGCCCATGGGCCACCACTACTTTACTCACATATGTACCAGCACTCTGGAAGGACTCCCTTGCTCTGGCTGACTGGCCAAGCTGGTGCCCAGGTGGGGAGAGTGGCACTTTGTTTCATGTGCAAGATCCCAAGAGTTCTCTGATGCACATTCTCTCTGCCCTCCTGGGCTGCTCAACTTGGTGAATGTGCCCCCATGATTGCTTACCCTCCTCTCTGTGGAACTTTCCCACAGCCTGGGAAGCAACTCGGGAAGCAAATGTGTTCCCAGGGAGGAGTGCCCCCTCCCCTCTCTTCTCAGAGCTGCATTCAGTCTGGCACCCTAAGTCACTGCCATTGCAGAAGGGAGAAGGGATCCCTTTATCTCCTTCCACTGCTTTCTGGAGGGTCCAGCATCTCCACCTTCAGATGTAAAGGGTCTCTCAGATGTCTACTGTTTTATGTGAATATCCTCTGTTGATTTACCTTATGCGGAGAGCCTAATGGAAGAGCTCACTCTGCCATGATGCTGATGTCACTCCTCCATATTATCATTCTATATTTTTTCTTTTTTTATTATGATTCAACTATAGTTGACATAAAATTTGTATTAGTTTCAGGTGTACAACATAGTGATTCGACATTTATTTATATTATGGTTTATGTTTTCTTAAATCAAGGGTTAGGTATTCCCTTGATGAAAATTTGTGTCTTCCTATTTGGTGATTTTGATGCAATTTCTGTTTGATGCATCTGTCCTGATGATTTTCTGTTTTAAGAACAGAAAAGTAGACAACACATGACAAATGATAAATATCAAGAGAGATTAAACACACATACAATTGATAAATGTGGCAAACTTCCAAACCCACACTTTTGACTGTTTCCTCATCTAAAAATTATTTATTACAGCTTGATTCATTGATTGTAATTTTCCTGTCAATTATGTTTATATTTCGGAATTGCTGGAATTGAAGAATAACTGCATTACATGAAATTATTTCTAATACTATTTACTATAGGGCAAATCCTTTGCACTAAATCCATCATATATCTGAGGAAATGTACTTACTAGAAAGTGAATTCAGATAAATAACTAATGCATGGCTGCAACGAAGGCAGTAAGCAGTAGTGTTTTCCTTATTTTCTTTTCTAGTAGATGCTGAAACAAAAATGTTCTTATTACTGTGTATACATCAGGCATTAGTGTTTTGGCATGTGTTCAATATAGGCATGGGCAAAAGTCCCTCTGTCTACATTAGATAGTAAAAGTTTAATTATTAATTGAAAATTATCTATTTTACACTATAATCTATTAATAAGAAATTCCGGCATCTTATTTTAGACAGTAATTAGATAGCCAAAATGTTGGGGAATTCTAGTTTTGCATCTCAGCCATGGTAGTATTTAGCAATTTTTTGAAGCAGCTGAGTCTTCCTCTAACATGAGCAATCTTTAGGAAACTTATCTTCACAACAGTAGAGGATCTCTATATGGTTCTCAGTACTCTAAAGCAATCCTATGGCCATCACTCTCACCAGGAATTTACAGAATGCAGTTTTACTAAAGAGCAATATCAACAACAACAGAACTTCTGAGGTGGGAGAGAATGTTAATTTTGGCATGGAGTGGCTTATCACCTGGAAACGTCCTAACATTTCTTCTAATCTGGTTTTCTTATATTCATGTGACAATTTTTAACATCTACACCCAGGATGCTGGCAAAAGGTGTGTCAGGAAATTACATGTTGAGGAATAATTCAATATGTAAGTTTTTCAAAGAACATTTTTTAGATCCTGTTTCAAAATGTTAAACACTGAGGTAGAATGAGAATTTTCTTTTACTGTTAAAGAATGTTTACAGGTAACAAAGGGGATTACAGAGTCTTAACTGTAATGATTAAGAGAAACCTGAATACTGATTACACAGTGATTATTCCGCAACTCAACTATGTTACTGTATAGAACTTTGGCATAATACAAGCTTTCCCAAAATTGTGTGAGAAGGAGATTGTGAGAGAGAATTTACACAGGTCAGGCTATAAAACTACTGCATCACTTCCTATCTGTAAATTAGGATAGAGAACAAGATTGAATTAAAATGTGATTGATAATTACAGAAAGTAAATGAATGTCTAGGTGTACTTGGACATTTTATGTATTTAAAATTATTCTAGTTCAGTGTTACATTTCTAAACTAGCCGACCTTTCCTATCCTTGAGTGAAACTCTGCTTGGTGACATATAGCTATGGCATTTACCTAGATGAGAAAGTGCTCAAAGTATCCCAGGGTTTACCCTCATGAATTTGAAAAAGACTCCTGTGACACCAGTGTTCTCTTAGCATTATGACAAGCAGGTATGTAGTCTCTTGTTTTAGTTCTGTTTAAGCTGCTGGTGAATTGCTTGTCTTTTTGAGTTTTTTCTTAGAAATCTTTGAGAAAAGTTTTATGACTCTCAAATTGCCTGTAAATCAAATAATCTCAAATTTGGTTCGGACCCAAACACAATGTGTATGTGTGTGTAGAGGTTAAGATTTCCAGCTCTGAAGTCAGGATCAGAGTTCAAATCTTGGTTCCATCCTCTTGGTCCCCACCCTAGCTCTGTGGTTGCTTACAATCTCCTATCCTCTCTCTCCCAAACTATAAAATAAGTATGACAGTAATAGTACCTATGTAATTTGGCAATTAGGGGTTAATTTAACCAATAGACATAACTTACTTATATCAGAACTAGGCACAAAGCAAGTACACAAGAAGTATTGTTGGTATTACCTTATTTTATTTCGCAAGATAGAGCAACAAATAGTTATCACATGCTTAATTTTAAATAAGGAACATTAATAGTAATAGAAATTAAGAAAATATATTCACTGAAGAAGAATGTTAGGAATATGAAGCCTCAATCTAATTATGTTTCTTAACTGAATTTGAGGCACATGAAAGTATGCAGTTTTTGGAATACACTATTATGTAGTTGAGGAGGGAATCCTGGCAATTGCAAAGATATATAGTAAATTAGTAAAAACTAATGATTGAGTAAATTCTAAAAATTAACACAGCTTTTGAAATCAAGCTGCTGTTATTAAACTTTTTATTATTGCTTAATTACCAAAAAGGAAAAAAAGACCATTAAAGAAAACAATAAGAAAATACAAATAGCGTCAAGAAAACGCTCACCTGCTCCTTTAACCATTCCTCAAACTTACCTTTTTCTATTTGATTCAATGAGATAAATTGTGTTGAAATGCATAGAACAATGTCTGGCATCTGGCAGATAGTCAGGGGTGATTGTCTCTACTCCTTGCTCTCTACCAGCTATGATGTAAGATTAAGACCAGTGCATTTTGGTACCATTAGGCTACTGCACATGTTTCTGTATAGAGGATAGAGAAATCCCTTACGTGATAGTTTTATTTTGTCCACTATGAAATTTTTACGTATCGATGTTCATCTCCATCTGCTGTGTGGATTCCCACTTAAGTGAATTATGTGAGGCAAGGCAGAGCATAATTGTTAATAGTGAGCATTTAGAAACCAAACAATTTTGGCTCGTCAGCTGTATCATTTACATCTCAGAGCCTGGCTCTTATAGGTTAGGCCAGTTATTTACCTTTCTGAGATTTCTCTTGTGAGGATAAGAAGGGTTAACCATGAAGTAGCAATTACAGTTCCTGGGCTCAGTGATTATTGGTGGTTGCCATTATTTTATCATCATCATCATCACTTAATCCAAGCATCTTTTCTGAACAAAGCAAAGTGGAAGGACTAATTCTACTTCTCAAGGAAAAAAAAAAATATTATAGCTAGGGAGCATTAACTCTGATATTTGAGCATTTGAAAGATTTTGCTTTTTCTCTCTTTGTCCATATTTTCTTTATTATCTGGTTTATGTTTTTTCCTTTATTGAGAGGTTTTGGTGCTGGATGGTGGCTCTGCTAGACTGGTCAATGTTCATACCACAGCAATGGGTTTTACCTCGATGGCTCCTGGTTTCTTCCTTTTTTAAATAAATCAAAATCTTAGCTGAGGTTGATACGAGGGCTTCTGTCCATTGGCAAATGGCATTGTAGCCACAGACCTCTTATTAAAGCTTGAGAGAAAATGGTGATTACTAGTTTTTGTTGCCAAATTTTGTTCATGCCTGCCCATTGGGTTTGTTTGGATATCAGAAAATTATGGACTGTATGATTTGAATTAGTATAAGATATTAAACCATAGGAGCTGTTCTGTAGCAAAGATTGTGCTGAAAAAGAATATTGAAAAGCGCCTCTTTGACCAAGTCCTTGAAATTAGCTTAGTCATGAGAATTCCAAGTGAGTTTTCTGCCCTTGAGATGTAGGCACAGTGCCAAAAAATATCATCGGGAGACTGAGGAGAGATGCTGATCTTTATTTTAATGAGAGGGTTTTAGTGCTAACTTAGTCATCCAGCTCAAACCCATCATTTCCAGTCTTCAAACATTCTAGATGCACATCTTAGAAAATGGAAGGAGTTCCCTCAACATTATTATCAGAAACATGTTGAGTCGTCAGTCCTCCTGGTTTACATATTTAGTTTATTTTCTTTTTTTGAAACATGTCCTTCAGTTGTTTATGGCTGGTAATAGTCTTTAATTGTGCTGAGTTCCCAGACTTCCATTTTTGTGTAATTTCCATGGCAACATGCATAGGCTGACTACATCCATTAACCTGCAGCTCCACTCCTGGTGCCACACTTCTCTCTGTTAATCCACATTGCTGACTTTTCTTGTTGTTTTGTTAAGCTTGTGTTCTAAGATTTTAGCAAGATCTTGATGAATATCTTTCTTTCTCTTTAAGCCTTGCCACTGTAAACTTTCTCTTTTCAAGTCTTTTAAGGCTTTTTAGTCCTTTAAGACTATCAACAACAGTCACATGTGACATCTTGCTATATGGCTTGACAGAGGATGGCCTATTCTTGCCTGATTTTGTGCTTTGATTCAGATGGCCAGTGTAGTGTTCGCAAACTGTGTCTCAACCTGGAACAGGGTGGCTTTAGTAACAACCTCGTTAGCTATCCTTCATATGAAGAACGTTGTATATTCAAAGCCACGGCCTCTCAGATTGTGGGTGAACTATGCGTGCCACCTGTCAGCAAATACCTAAGGGAGGTTGTCTCAGGTCAGTCCCAGTTTGATGTAGGCCCAGGTGGTACATTACCTTACAACAGACCTCCTAGGCAGAGATGCTGTGGATAGTGGGCTAAGCAACCCCTGCAAAGCCTCCTCCTCTGACCTACTCACTATGACTTGGATGATTCCCCTCATGTCTGCACAAGAGTGTCAAAGAGAGAACTGCTCAGGACAGTTATTCCTATGTGTGTTTACTTCATCATGAGGGCTACAAAGAAGACGCTAGACTATGCTGGATCCTGTTTGTCTGTTGGTTGTTTTATTTGTTTTAATAAAAAGACCACACATCTAGTGTATTAGTTTTCTAGGGCTGCCCTAACAAAGTGTTACAAACTATGTGGCTTAAAACAACGAATATTCACTCTCTTACAGTGGCAGAGATTTCAGAATCAAGATGTTGGAGGGCCATGTTAAAAATCTTAATTCCAGATCAAAAAGCAAACAGATAAATAAAAACAGATATTTGTTGAGATTAATTGACCAACTAAGATGCAGAGGTCAGCACGCATTCTCCCATCCTAATTTCTCTCTCTTGAAACAAGGCAGGGCACTCTTAACCCTGCATCCAGGCATCTACCCACAGAAGAGATATTGTTGAAGTAAGCACACTGAGAGTAAACCCCCTCAGATTAGGGGTTGGATGCTATAGAATCCCAACCTCAACTGCTGCTTCATGAAAACCAAGCAGCAAATCCAATCTCCACGTGTAATCTAAGCAAGCAGGACATGCTCTACAGCAGCCTTCCTCCACATCTGGAACTCAAACTTCTAATAGAGTATTTTCCCACTCCTATCTTCAAACGGCGAGTCTTGGTTCTCTTCTAGGGTGTGATGCTCCATGTTTGCAAGTTGCCCTTTGTAACTCCATTATTTGCCTGGGGTAGCTGACTTGTTGGCTGTCTCAACAGACTGACTTATCCTCTGGCTTCCAGTTGGCTTCAGGCTGCCATTTGGGAAGCACTGGCAGGACAATAGAGGATAGGAAGAGAATGAGGGGGTATCTATTTTTTCCCTGTTGGATAGCAGCAGGTTTACTATGTTGCTTTACTAAAAGCTTCACCTCACATTATGCAGTCCCCTTGCTATACTCTCTCATATACCTCTGCTAACTGCTCCTTCCTCTAAATTTTCAGGCCAAAGAGTAATAAGGACTCCCTTAACTATCTTACCCAAAGTTACTGGGTTATCCCTATTTGGTTTCACTAAACTCCGCCACAACTTTGTAATCGATCCCTTTGTTAAATACTCATCAATTATCCAATTTGTCTCCCCTTTGTTTCCTAACAAGACCCAGTCTAATAAAGATTGTTAGTCCAGAAGAAAGGGCTGTCATTTTATTGATTTATATCCATTTAAATGAGAGCTTATTATGCATTGAGTCAATTACCTCTTTCTTTTTTCCTTTATTTTTATTGAGATATAATTCACAAGCCTTAGGTTCACACTTTGAAAGTGTACAATTCAGTATCTCTAGTATATTCACAAGGTGTGCAATCATCACCGCTCTCTAACTCCGGAACATTTTCATTACCCCAAAAAGAAACCCACTGCCCAATAGCAATTACCCCTCATCCACCCTTCCCTAAGCCCTGGAAATCACTAATGTGCTTTCTGCAGATTTACCTCTTCTAGATGTTTCATACAATGGGATAACACAATATGTAGCCTTTTGTGTCTGGCTTCTTTGACATGGCATAATGTTTTCAGGGTTCATTTATGGGTTACAGTGTGTCAGTATCTCATTCCTTTTTATTACCACATAATGTTCCATTGCATGGGTGTACCACATTTATTTATACATTCATCAGTTGTTGGACATTTGAGTTATTTTCACTTTTTGGCTATTGTAAATAATAATATTATGAACATTAATGTACAAATTGTGTGAACAAATGGAATAAATATTGTCAATACTCTTGGGTCTATACCTAAGGAGTGGAATTGCTGGGTCATATGGTAACGCTATGTTAAATTTTATGTCGAACTTTCAAACTATTTTTCAAAGCAACTTCATTATTTACATTCCTACCAACATTTTTTTTAGGAATATGAAATTTCCTAGTTGAATTTTCTTTTCATCTAAATTGCCATAAAAATGTTCATTGTATTCCATTATAACTTTTATTTCTGTGATTTCAATATTGATGTGTTTCCTTTCTTTCCTGGTTTTTGTAATTTGAGTCTTATTTCCTTTTCCCTTGGCCATTTTACCTAAAGCTTTATCAATTTTGTTCATCTTTTCAAAGAATCATCTTTTGGTTTTATAGATATTATTTATTGTTTTTCTAATCGCTTTTTTTATTTATTTCCACTCTAATCTTTATTATTTCCTTTCTTCTGCTTACTTTGGGTTTAATTACTCTTATTTTTCTAGTCTCTTAAGACATCAGCTCTGGTTATTGATTTGAGATCTTTCCTCACTTCTATTATGGTTATTTACAAATATAAATGTTCTTCTAAGCATTGTTTTCACAACATACCCACAAACTTTGGTATGTTGTATGTTTATTTCCATTCAATTCAAATATCTTCTAATTCTCTTTGCAATTTATTCTTTGACCCTTTGGTTATTCAGTAATGCGTTATGTAATTTACACATTGTTACACATTGTATAAGCCTTGATAGTTGATTTTTCTCTTTTTGTAACACAAGTGCCCGACTTAAGCTTTGATTGCAAAGGCATCCACTTCAAAAATAGTTACCTTAGAAAAAACACATTGCTGGCCACAGGACTGGATAAAGAGCCAGGCTGCCTTCCCTTACCCACCTACTGAGACTCCTTTGCTTTAGAGGTCTTGATTGATTTAGATAACTGACAATTTGGACCTCCTATTTTTTCTCTTCCTGTACTTTAAATTTCTGCTTTTATGTTTTAAATTCACCAGGAAAGAGTGAACCCACAAAACTCTAAGCCCTCACCCTCAATCCCAGTAAAACATCATAACCCCAGGCCTGCACTCCTTCTCTCTACGCACGACCTCTCAGTGTGGTCCCAGGTGTGCTAAGTACCCTCCAGGATCTGTGAGTAATAAACCTTGTTCTTTTTTCTTTGTGCCCCTTTCTCTATCTCCTCTCCTTTTGGAACTCCCATTATGCATATCTTGATATGCTTGATGGTGTCTCACTGGTCTCTGAGATTCTGTTCAGTTTTTTCTTTATTTTTTCTTAGGCTGGATAATTTCATTGATCTATCTTAACATTGGCTGATTCTTTCTTCTGCCTGCCCAAATCCTCTGTTAAGATTGCCTAGTAAATGTTTTATTAAGTTACTGTATTTTTAAATTCCATTATTTTTATTTGGTTCTTTTTTATAATATCTATGTATTGATAGTCTCTCTTTAGTGAGACATTATTCTCATGTCTTCCTTTAATTCTTTAGACATGGTTTATTTTAGTTCTTTAAAAATTTTAAAATGGCTGATTTAAAATCTTTTTCTAGTAATCCAAGAGTCTGAATTTTCTCATGCACAGTTTTTATTGATTGCTTTTTTCTGTGTATGGGCCATACATTCTTGTTTCTTTGTGTGTCTCAAAAATTTTTCCTGTATTTGAATAAGAAAATGTGGCAACATTTTAAATAAGAAAATTTGACAACTCTGGAAATCATTTTCTCCCCAATCTCTAGGGATCGTTGGTTTTGCTATTTGCTGTTGTTGTAGTTTGTTTGTTTAGTGAATTTTCTAAACAAATTCCCTAAAGTCTTTATTTTTTGTCACGTTTGGACATTGAAATCTCTGCTCATTTAGCTTAGCAGTCAGTGAATTATTAGACAGGAATTTTGTCAAATGCCTAGATCCAATAATTCTGCCAATCTTTGGTGATGGGCTCTGTGTGCATTTTGAACCAGACCTCCAACACTCAGCCAAGCAGTTGAAAACTATGACTTAGACTTCACTTCCTGCTTTCCCAGAGACTCCAGGTCAGCCAGATGTGAGAGCCTAGGGCCTTCCCATACCTTTCTTGAGCATAGTCACTGTGCTTGGAATGTGCACAGGCATACATGTGGATGTGGACTTTTAAATTCACAGCAACATTACTCAAAAGCCTTCAGCTTTTCATTCTACAGTATTTTCTTTTAAGCTTTCTGATTAGCCTATTATTTATTCTGTTATCTACTACTTCAGCATATTATGAAGTTAAAAAATTATCTCTAAATCTTTTCAACAAGTGTCCCATAGAAAAGGCTTTGCACACTGGGAAAGCCCCAAGTTAGTCACATAAAGTCAGACTTGTAAGTGAGGTCTTCCAGGGAGCCAACTACTAGGTCATATAATGACAGTTCTGTGGGAATGAGACTGGTGGCTGCCAGGCTACTAGTATTCAGTGATTAAAGGCTACTTGTTTTCAAGGCTTCCTGGTACTATAGAGAGTGGGATGAGACTAGAGCAAGTTAAAACACCACAAAGCTCACTGTTCTTATGAAAATTATCTTTTTAAAAAAATAAATAAATACTGTCTGGATTCCTGAAAGCATCTGGTTAATTTCCAGAGTTCTAAAAAAGTTGGTTCTGGTTATTTTTTCTGTTTGTTTCATTGCTTTTAGGGAGGAAATAATTTTCAGATGTCCTTACTCCACAATTCTCACTAATATCACTACTCTATCTTTCATATTACAGTAGAATTTAATATCACTAGAAATGAAATATCTTCAAATTTCTTCATTAGCGCTTGTTAATAAGTACTAATTATAGGAAGAAGCAAAATTTCTTTTACATGTATGATTTAAATCCAATTTATGATCAAGACTCAGTCTTAATCTTGGCATCTTGGGAAATGCTCTCCAATATTTATAAGGCCATGATATTTTCCTTCATAACACAATTTAGCTGTAAACTGTTACAGTTCCTATTCTTATTCCTTTCCTTCAACAGAGGTCTTTCCTCTGACCTCCCTGATACTTTAGAATTAGCTGACTCCTGTGACTATCTCCTTTCTGAAGATAGCTCTAGTGAAATGACTTGTCAGCATATAAGTGGTTAGATGTAAACCTCCTACATATGATGTATATTGTCCACATATTATTCTGTGGAGCTGAAACAGGCTTTCTTTCTTTCTATCAAATCTGCAGGTTCTTGGTAAGCACTAACTGATAATGTTTGCTTTGGTTACATCACACCATACTAGCTTCAAATCTCTTCAAGGCGTGATTTCTGAAATTGTGTACTCTAAACCTAGAATGCCCCAAAGTGGATTCTGTATATATATTTTTTTATTTGATAAGATCATTATTTTTTTCCCTTTCAGGCACCATCAAGAATTTAAAGCCAAAATTTTCAGGGAAAACAAGTCCACATTTAATTTCTGATATGTTTTTGATAAGAGGGAAGTAATCTCTCCAGATAAATACCTATTTTATTATTTTTTCATAAGCACCACCAAATTTCCCATTTCACCATTTTAAAACTAGGGTAATCTTAGGGAATTGTTATCTTCTAAGAACGAGATGATGTTGATCTACCCCAGTCCCCTGAATCAGACAGTATGATAGAACTTTCAAACTTTCTCATAGTAATTAATGAAAGACTAATTATACTATGACTGTCTATAATAGAAACTTTCTGCCACTATTGCCACAACGCATGGCATCTCTGGCACCACCAGCACAACTGTGATGACTACTAATAATCAGAGAAAAAAATTGATTCTTTTTCTGTCAATTATTGCTGCCTAAATGGACATGATTCATTTGACAAATATTAGTAAGTCCCATATAGGCAATGATTTTATCAGCTTTATCAGCATCAGATCTCCAGATCTGAGCAAAATTCTTCATGCCAAATAGCATATGGTGAATGACTCTCATGCTCAAACTCTATGCCATTAATTCAAATATAATTTGCCTGTTGTGCACAGGACCACACTCTCCTGCCACTGTATTTTCACCCGTAGTAATACTGTACATATCTGTGAGATTTTGCAATTTAAAAAAACATTTAAATACTAAATTTTCTCGCCTGAGACTCAGAACAGAGCCAAGCTCTATTATCACAGTTTCAGTGATAATCACGTTTAGACTGGAAGAGCTTGAGAAGAAGTTACCCAAGAGTCACAAGGTGAGAAAATGTCAAGAAAAGGATTCAAACTCAGGGCTTATGACTTCTGAGTCTCTGTGTATTTGACTATATCCACATATATTTTAAATAACAGTTTTTCAAAATTTATAATGCATCTTCTTGTTATTAATCTTATATGGTCCCTCTATTTCTGCTACTTTCCCAACTTTGGAGATAGGCAAGGATTTGGTTATCTTATGTTGCATAGCAAATTACCCCAAATCTTGGTAACATAAAACAATTGTATATTATAATGTGTAGGAACTGGGCTCAGCTGGGTATTTTTCTCTTGTAATATCTCCTGAAGTGCCGTTCAGATGGTGGCAGGGACTAGAGTCATCTGGCAGTTCAACTGAACTGACATTTGAGAGAGCTTCTTCATTCCCATGTCTGACACCTCAGGTAGGATCTTTGAAAGAGCTAATGGAAAAGTTCTCTTTCTTTATGCAGCCTTTTCACATAGTTAGCTTAAGTTTTCTCACAGCTTGGAGTCTCAGAGTAATTGAATTTCTTAAATGGTAGCTGGCTTCCTGAGGACACATTCCAAGAGAGCAAGAAAGAAGCATGTCACATTCTATTGTGTACACAGGCCAGCCCTGATTCATTGTGGGTGAAGACAATACAAAACTGTGAATACTGGATGGTATGGTTCATTTGGGGCCCTCTTTAGAAATAAGCTATCATAGGCAGAATACTATAATGATGAGCATATATATCTACAGCCAGGTGACCACTTTTCTTACCTATAGTCTAGGTTTGACTTTCTTGTTGGATGACCTTGGGAAAGTTACTTAATTTTTCTTGGCCTTAGTTTCTATTGTTAAAACATAGCCATCACTTTTTCACAAGGTTGTGTCATTTTTGATTGAGACAACCAACATGAAGATTTGGCAAACCCCAATGTGTTATCCCATTTTTTATTATTATTGGCATGGGATATTAGCTTCTTCTCTTGGAAAAGCAGCCACTTCCTCAGTAATACCTTCTCTATCCTCAGAGATTATGAGTTTTAGGTCAAATTGCATCATGTGAAGCCATCCTCCACCTCCACCACCATTTTGTTCTAAGATTATGTGTACTTAAGAGAAAGCTTGCATGTTCAACTCATTTTCCAAAGCAGCCATCTCTGACTAATCACCCCCATCCCTTTTCTACACCAAAGATGCCTCAAATCTGGTAAAAATAGGAGCCTAAGACCTTGTCTGGGCAACATCACCTCATGGACTCAGCATATTCACCTAAAATCATCTCCTCAATAATTATTCTTTCAGCTTCTTTCAGGGCCAGTATTTTAAAGTAGGTTGAATCTCAGTAACTTGAGCAGGAGCTGTTACCTATTAAGCAGCTAGCACAATCACAGGAGTTGTTTTTCACCCAACTGTTTAATTATCATTACTGTTCACTGTCAATTAGGGAAAAATGAAGACCTGAGAGAATAGAAAATAGGACAGTAGCAAGTACACGCATTTCGAGGGAGAAAGGCAGAAAAATAGAAGAGCAATGAAATGCATGTATGGAGAGTTTCCATATTTTGAAAATGGTATTTCATTGGACGCAAACTCAGTATTTAAGGAACTTTTATATCCTGAACAAATTCTTAAGGCCAAATTTAACCATTAATTTTCTTTCAGTCATTGCATGACCTTTGAATCATAGATCTTCCTTTAAAACAAATGCTTATGGGAATGATTCAGTTTGGGGGAATCATGGGGAAGAACCCAGAGAGGATAAAGTCCAGGAAAATGTTCTCCAGTAAGAGGATGGGATGGGATTTGGTCTTTGGTAAGAATGCCGACAGACCAATCACTCTCAAAGGAAGGAAAGCAAAGGGGGTTACTTCAGATGCAGGTATGCTGATGGATTTGGTAGTGGGAGCATCAGGAAATTCTCTTTTGATTGTTTTAATTTTCTCAATGAACTGAAAAATAAGGTCAACAGCTGAGAAAGGAAGGGGGAAAAGTGTAGGAGGTTTAAGGAGAGAGGCGAAATCGCAAAATTCTGATGAACACATATGCCAAATAAGACCAAAAAGGTCTTTTAAGGGATTAGTATGGATGGTGGAAAAAAAAGATTTTGCTTTTCTCCACTCTGGAATTACATGCTACACTGGCCTGGAGCTGCTAATAGCCATCTTTCCAAACATGTGGAAAAGTGTGACTGAAAATAAAGCCAGCACTGCAAAAAGCAGCCCAGATATGGAATAAGAGATATAAAATTCTCATATAACCTTTCAAGGACATGGAAGCAGCCAGGCTTGAACACAGAACTCCCGTTAACTTTTCCATTGCATGAGTGAACAATCCTTTTTTGATTTTGTTTGTTTGAGTTCTTTTTTTTATGCCACTTGCAATCAAGAGTACTTAATACATCAGATAATTGAGAAGTAGTTTATTAGATTTTAAAGGATAACTTCTTAAAATGACAAAAAAAAGAGAGGTATAAAAAATGCACTCTAGCAACTTGGTTATCAGGATGGGTTTGGGAGTCAGAAAACTGAATTTGAATCCTGGCTGATTCATTTAATAAAATGTGTAAACTTTAGACTGACTTAATTTCTCTGAGCTTCACACCTTCATCTATAAATTGGATGTAATGATGATAAGACCTACCAAATGTTAAACCCCAAGCATTATGCCAAAGTTTTATATACATTATCTTAGTAAAATCTTCCAATTCTCCAGTGAAATAGGTATTATTATCTTGGTTTTACACATGAGGAGAGTGAGACTTAATGAGGTTAATAATCAGCCTAACATTCCACAACTAGTAAGGTGGTACTGAACCCATGGCTATATTACTTCAAACCTAGAGTGACCATAAATCTCAGTTCACTTGAACTATTCTAGTCTATGCCTGTTGTACTTGCATTCCATCTGATTAGCAACTCTTTCACTTGCAAAAATGTCTTAGTTTGGACAATAAGTTATATAGTCACTGCTGAAGGTTGTTTTCCAAGGAGCAGACTCTGAAGTCAGAGATTCACTTGCAGGAAGTTTACTGGGAAATGATCTCTGGCTCTCTATCAGAGGGAGAAGGAAGGGAGCTCCAAAGCTGCAATGGCTCTTTGGAGCTGTTACATTGGAGCAAGAGGGTCCGAGCCATCGTACTATTGTATCATCCCACTCATTGCGTGGGGTCTAGTCCCAACAAGGGGAATGATCTTGGACACAGTAGTGCTCATTACCTCAGGCCAATTTACTGAAAAAGCTAAAGCAGAGGGCTTTTCTGCTGGCAGTATTCCCAGTTGGGGGAATAAGTCCTTCAGAAGAAAAGACTGGACAGCATACCACAGCATCCACCACAGCTGTAAACTTCCATTATGCATGAAGTACTGCCTTTGGGCAACAGTCTCTTCATAAAGCTGCTCTGAGGATTGAGGAAATTTTACCTACACTATTTTTAAGAGTACATGGTACATATTAATATATACCTGCATATATATATATATATATATATACACGCATACACACACATGCACATACATGCATATCTTCAATAAATGGCAACAAGTATAGTGTATTATATGTGATATATAATATATTATATTATATTATAAGACTAATGTAAATAGTATTACAGTCATACATCACATAACAACATTTCGGTCCACAATGAATCATAGATAAGATGGTGGTCCCATAAGATTAGTACCACATGGCCTAGGTGTGCAGTAGGCTATGCCATCTAGATTTGTTAAGTACTCTCTGTGATGTTCGCACAACGAAATTGTCTAAGGAGGCATTTCTCGGAACATATCTCCATCATTAAGCAACATGTGACTGTATTATAAAGTCATCGTTTCAAAATTGGGAGTCTGAAATAACAGGAAAATAGGATTTATAAAACTTGTAGAAATTTGTTTAACTTGAGGGATTACAAAGAGTAGTCCAGCACAGTGTCCTGTCATATAAGTTGTCACAAAAAGCTGAAAGCTGGGGCTGGCCCCGTGGCCGAGTGGTTAAGTTCTCGCGCTCCGCTGCAGGCGGCCCAGTGTGTCGTTGGTTCGAATCCTGGGCGCAGACATGGCACTGCTCATCAAACCACGCTGAGGCAGCATCCCACATGCCACAACTAGAAGGACCCACAAAGAAGAATACACAACTATGTACCAGGGGGCTTTGGGGAGAAAAAGGAAAAAATAAAATCTTTAAAAAAAAAAAAAAAGCTGAAAGCTGATGAGGACCAATGTGAACAGAAAGAATCTAGATATGGGTAAGTCAAAGGAATCCTATATGAACACTGGTAGTGGAAGGAGTTGGAGTGAGTGGCAAAGAAATACGGCTATTAAATGTGTTATTGAAATCCACTGATTCTTATACTCAAAGCTTTTGACACCTTCAATCTCTTTAAAGACAAAGAGAGGGAAATGTTCTTCCCCTAACTGGTTGCTGTCTTGTTTAAGACAAAGCCCAAAATTGGAGTAGACAGGAAGAGGTCTGTCTTGGAACCTCATCAAACAACTTCACTCCAACCATGTCTGCATTCTCACTGTGTCGTCAACACTACTCTTAAAATTGTGCGGGGATAACCAGGGCCTTAAACTAAATGTATTGGTAGTAAAAGATAGAGTCTCTAGTAAATTAATCTGACATGATTTCAAATAAGGACATCCCATGCCTCCAGGGCTTGGGGCCTTTGGAGTATGCACATCCAAAGCTGGATATTTGGAATTTCCAAGCAAAAAATTTTTAAAACTTTCCCTAGTCAGATACACTAAGTAGAAAATGAACTACCTTCATCGAGTAACACCTTAGACAATATGTCAATGTTAGTTGACTCTCTTTTGCTCAGAGTGTGGCTGGCTACTTTATTGTCTCTTGCATTTTTCTTATGCTGATGAAAACCAAGGGATTAGGTTTTAGAACGTAGGAAACTCCTACAAGTTTGAAAGTCTTAATTGAGGTTAATTCATATACTAAATGAGTAAGTTTGAAAGAAATTTAACGTTCGATTTTCATTACTTTAACTCACATTAGTTTTGTCTCAATTTTAACCCCTGATTTCTCCAATTTTTGAGTAGTTGCTTTGGGTAATAGGTATACTTTGGAATGTATACGTGAGTTTTCAAAAGGAACCTAAAATGAAATATGATATTCTTCCTTGGAGTAGAATTCCTATAAGTCATATAGTATAAATGAAATCAATATAAATTTCCATGTTAGCTCTGATTGATGGGAACAAGATAAAATATTTTCAAACCTACCTTAAAAACAAATGTAAAGAGAATTTTACTCTTAGAATGTCTTTTCATGGTTTCAGTCCCTGGGAGAGAATGTAGCAGGCTATTATTAAACCTTGTGACCCCTTGACCCCGGTTCACATAAAGACAGTGAGAATGAGTCCTGCTTATTAAAGAAATCTTGACATAGACACATTGTTTCTTTTATAGTGAGATATAAAAGCTTTTCCTTTCCTCTGGGGAGAGGCTATTAAAGCTGAATATTACAATGTTCTCTAGGGGGAAGAGAAGTTAATTTTCACACTCCAAGGGAAGTGTGTGTTTCACTCAAAATTACACAGAAAGTGTAAATTTTTTACATAAATGCACAATACAGAGGAAATTTGCAATATTATAAAGGATAAAAAGTAAAAGCAAAATAAATCAGTTGAGAATTATTCCTATAAAAGAAAGAATGAGAAAAATTCCTTTTAGAGTAGCTTCCGATAATTGATTATTTAAATTATTATATGGAGGTGCCATTTAACGTTATAAAGGGTAGAAATTAGTTAGGTAGGTAATTTTCTGTCTCAAATCATTTAAGAATTTATCATCTATCCAAATAATTTATTCCACTACAAATGATAACATAAACTGAAAAGCAGATTACATTTACTATCAATCTTTATTTGAGGAAGTTTAATTTTGTGATGTAAAATAATGGTGGGTAAATGTTATTTAAAAATGTTTCTTCCTTCTTCCCTCCTTTGATTTTATGTCCAGAGATATGCAAAATTCACAAGAATTCATAAATGCTATATTTATTTTGCTGTAACAACTGTGTATAGTGACATGGTTGATTTTTTATTTCTAGTGATTTATAATGATATGAATCTGTATCAATCTTTTTTATGACTCCAAAACTGACTCAGTGATAACCCAAAAACTTGTTTGCTTGCCTACATTTTGTTTTTTAGATACAGCCTTCAGAACTTTGCTGCTTTATTGTTTGATTATCATTTGCCAAAGGAAAGAAAGAAAGAGAGAGAGAAGGAAGGAAGGAAGGAAGGAAAGAAGGAAGGAAGGAAGAAAGAGAGAGAAAGAAAGAGAGAAAGAAAGGAGGGAGGAAAGAAAAGAGATGGAATAAATCATTAGGCAATAAAAATCCTGATATTTGATATTTATGTGATTTTACTAGCTTTAAGTAACAACTTAAGAAACACAACCTCTCCCAAACTCAGTCGAAAACTACTGACTAACATTGATCCAGGGCCTGCCAGGTGGTCTGGTGGTTAAGTTTGTTTTCTCTGCTTCAGGGGCCCTGGGTTTGCTGATTCAGATCCTGGGCGTGGACCAACGCACAGCTCATCAAGCCATGCTGTGGTGCCTTCCCACATAAAAGGGCTTACAACTAGGATGTACAACTATGTACTGGGGCTTTAGGGGGCAAAAAAAGAGGAAGGTTGGCAACAGATGTTAGTTCAGGGCCAATCTTCTTCACCAAGTCATTAAAAAAAAGAAGAAAACAAAAAACATTGACCCAGAACTAGACTAGAATGCAGACAATTCTTGGGGGATCCTGCTTTCTTGTACATATAAACTCAATATTTAAAAATAAATTAAACAAGTAAACAAAAATCTACAAGTGAAATGATCTTGTTCTTTGGCGAAGACCTTATCCTAACATACCAGCAGCCCTTGGCATCGTGTTTCAGAAGTGCTGGTGCCATGTTATGCAGGATTTATGCAGGAGAATGAATGTGATGAAGAAATGTATTTGTGGACAACACAGTGGGAACTGAATTGAATGGATACTTTGGGGTGATTGGTTAAGACATTTTTCAACTATTTAACATACTTTGCTTCTTTCAAATTCGTATTCCTTCCTAACACTCAAAAGCAAAAACATCTTTTAGATTCAACATTTGATTTAACGAGTTGTAGTAGGCTGTGAAGGGTCATATTTTAGTCTCTTTCAGATTAAAATTGAAGTAAATAAAATTATAGGATTCATAAGAAGAAAATAATCCAGTGTTCTGATATAAAAATGAATGTTTTATTAGAAATAAAGAGAAATAATTATTCATCTTCTTAGAGAGTCATGAAATAAGAACAGAATGACAAGGTATATTAAACCATTTCACAAACGTCAGCTAGCAATATTTTTTGTCATTTTATGCAAGTTTGATTTTGCTCTATTTTGCTGAATTTGCGTTTAGTGCTTCTTTCACCTCCCTCACCAAAGAAAGGAGAAAAACCATTTAGTTAGTGAAACGTACACAAAGAAAAGAAAATAATTGTTCTTTATTAACTTGGATGTTGCTAAATCATCAGTTATTAGAGATGTAATTTCTCTGAAATATCTAAAATTCTCATCTTTTTTCAGAGAAGAAAGCCTTTTGGAACTAAGATATGTCACATAGGAACAAAACTGGGATTACATTTACTGTTTCTATAATAGCATTTTACACTCGGCATTCCAATAAATATTTTTTTCCGGCTTCAAGGTGGTTTACTTAATCATCTTAGGCCATTAGCCTTCATAAGAAATGAAAGCATGCCAAGATTTATGTAGCTTCCCAGAGTCCATTTTTGCCTCAGGCTTGTATTTATTCTTATTGCGCTCACTAGCCCCGATACCAGGTGAATACCTAAGAGAAAAAGAAAATTAATTCAAAAAGTAATAAAAATAAAATAACTAGTGAAACATAAAACTATGCAGCATATTAGGAATTCTGGTCCATTAAGAAGCCTAGTTCTTCCTTTTGGTATGTATGAGTTTTAGCATTTTCCAACAATTAGATGAGAGAGTCATTTTTATTAATTCTTCTGTCCTCTGAATTAGGACAAAATCATTTTCTCCAAGAAATATTTGGCTCTAGAAATGGATTTGGACATATACTATTATACATAACATGAGAATAAAGTACTTATTGTTGTTATTAAAAGTTTCAGCCTTCATTTGTGACAACATGGATGGAACTTGAGGGTATTATGCTGAGTGAAATAAGTCAGAGGGAGAAAGTCAAATACCATATGATCTCACTCATAAGTAGAAGATAAAAACTACAAACAAACACATAGCATTGGAGATTGGATAGGTGGTTACCATAGGAGAAGGGGGGATGGGGGAGGGCAAAAGGGGTGATTAGGCTCACATGTGAGGGGATGGATTATAATTCGTTTTTGGGTGGTGAACATGATGTAATCTACACAGAATTTATGTAGGTTTTTTTAAAGCATAGAAAATCATTTTTAAATTAAGATTAATTAAATAGCATACATTGATTATTTGTTTAAATACATTCAGAAAAGTTTAGATGCCAGCTGAAATATTAAGGCATGGTTTTGATCTTCCAAAGAATAGTATATTGTGCATAAATGGAAGTGGAATCAAGGAGGAGATTAGAAAATGTCTAGGGAATTGCCACTGTGTTAAATATATTGAAATATTTTAACATGGAAAATACTGTTTCTTACTTTAAGTTTAATTATCATAAGAAATATTTTAAAGAAGACATCAATTTCAATCAAGAATATACAAGAGATGATAGCTTAATTTAGGGTGTGTGTACTACAGAAATACATAACTGTATATATGTATGACTGAAACTGTAATGCCTCTGGACTTGACACTCATAAGATTTATTACCCAGGGGCCAGCCCCCTGGCAGAGAGGTTAAGTTCGTGTGCTCCACTTAAGAGGCCCAGGGTTTCCCCGGTTCGGATCCTGGGTGAGGACATGGCACTGCACCTCAGGCCATGTTGTGGAGGCGTCCCACATGCTACAACTAGAAGAACCCACAACTAGAATATACAACTATGTACTGGGGGGATTTGGGGAGAAAAGAAAAAAAAAAACAAAGATTGGCAACAGTTGTTAGCTCAGGTGCCCATCTTTAAAAAAAAAAAAAAGATTTATTGTCCAAACCAGGAGTACCAAGCTCAATCCTTCGCATCTCCTCAGTTCTACCACGTAGAAACAAGCACTTTCACATTTTCTTGCTGTCTTTTTAATTTTCACCTATATTTACCTCCATATTTCTAGATAACTGTTAGAAAGGGTTAACTCAATAGATGAGAGTTACTCAAACCCCTCCACATTTCTAAGAAATGCCTGTATTCAGGACTGGCCTTTGGCCAGCTCTTGGAAACTAAGCACTGGGCTACTGTGAGCAGGGGAATTAGGAAGACTCCTATTTTTACCTTTTGTTTCCTATACTCATATTGCCTGTCTTATTGGTTAAATGACCATTGAGTCAAAGAACATTCTGCATCTCAGAGGACAGCACCTCAACCCCGTGGATATTATCTTCAGTTTGTGCTTAGCTTCACTTTTCAAAGGCTATTGCAACATTTCCTCAGGCCTTACCTTTTTGGGTGATGTGGTATTTAGTATGCAATGGCTTGAGTTCACTGTTAGACTTCTTTCATCATAAAATGGGTTTCTTTGTCTGAGGTTGTATAACACAGAATTCCACGTCAGTATATCTGTAAACCCTCAGGTAGTGGTTCTCTCCTAGGCACTGTGAGCAAGAAAAGCAAACTCTCACATGGGTCCTGCTCAGCACCAACTACTGACCTTTTGGAAATGGTCTAAAAGAATGAACTTACAACCAAGTGGTTGATTGGCCTCCTCAAGAGAGAGTGTCAAATTGAGTCCCCAGCATTGATCTCTGGTAATAACAAGATGGCTATTCTGCAGCAGCGGTAGCCATATCAGCCTTTATGAGGGGGAGTTCAGGCTGCCGGGCTTGCCAGCAGCCACCATGGCTACCTCCATCATGAGCCCATTGTGCATGCTGAGAGTTGGCCAAGGGGAAATGCTGACTGACATTTGCTGAAAAAGTCACCCTATCCACCCAGTTGTTTAGGATCTACTTTCAGTAGGTATCGTCTGATGGGCATTGATATGAAATAATTTACACACTTTCTACCCAGTCCCATCTACATGCTTTTCTTTCCCCCAAAATCAGGGAAATCGATTTAACGAAGACTAGTGTCTGTTCCACTCTTGGATTCTTACTCAAGTACTGTGACTCTCTCATTGCTCTTTTAGCTCAGAATACTCTGATTCTTCCCTTGATCCTCCCTTTCTGCTTTTGTTAGATTCTGTGTTATTTTTTGCCTGGTCCTTTAATCTTCCCCACAACTATGTAAGTAGATTATTGACTAAATTCTCCTCATTTGAACATCTGAGGCAAAAGCTATTCCCTGACAAACATAGGAATATTTGAACAAATATTTAAGGGAGACTATCTAGGAGTGGAGCATTTTGGACAAAGGCACAGCAAGATCAAAGACTCTGAGGTTATAAGTTTCTTGGATGTTTGAGTAAATTTTCCCCATTTGAACATCAGCTAGTGTGGCTGAATGGAGTAACCACAGGGTTGAGAAGTAGGAGGAGAGGCCAGAGAAGAAATGAGGTGTGGTAACTCACTACTCCTGGCACTCTCTTCTTCTGGTTCCAAATCCAGCACAGAATATGCTGACCTTATTAGCCTAACTAGCACAGACCAAAGCTGTCATATGACATGTAGCATTTTTGTTCTAGCATCCAAATCAGGGGTCTGCAAACTACAGCCCACTGGCGAAATCTGGCTCACCCTCCTCTTTTTGTAAATCAAGTGTTATTGGAACGCAGCCAAGACTATTCATTTACAAATTATCTATTGTGATAGCACAGTATGACCCACAAAGCCTAAAATATTTACTATCTGGCCTTTCACAGAAAAAGTTTGCTGATCCATTGTCTAAATTACGGAAAGTATGCAATCCTCTCTCATCAGTTAAGACATAAAAAGTATACGATTTTGCCTCTTTGCCCTTGACCTCAATCTTATGCCTTATATCTAGGGTCCTTTTTTAGTGAAGTGCAGAGCCCCAGTTTCTACTTTCCCTTCTTAATTGCCAATTGACATTTGTGAAAGGACTTGCTTTCCATCTGTGGCCTTGTGTTCTTAGCAAATATCTTCCCCCTTCTATATTACTCTACTCTGACTGTCTTAGAGTTTTCTGACTGCTTATCTGGAATGCAAACTTCTGCTACGCTTTGGCATCCTATATTCTGATTTTCAAGAGAGCGTCTGCCCCTACAGTGTTTTCTGTTCCACGGGGTGTAGGGTGATTTTGATCTCCTGGTCTTTCCCACTCTGCTTTGTTTTACTACAGGTATTCAGACAAAGCTCCCAGGTACAACACAGACACGGAGTCTGCTTTGTTTAAAGATATTATTTCATTCTTATAAAAAAGACCTCATTAGAGTGTAATTTGGTTTTTGGTGCATTCTTAACAAGTTCATCCTATGGAGAAATCTGCATGAAAATGTGCTTTCTCATTCCTGTCTTATCTACTCGTGCAGTTTTTTGCTTTATTTTTTTTTAGCAACTTCCCGTTTTTTACAGGCCTATCCAAGGGTGCGATCAATGGAAATCACAGCTTCTTTGTTCCTTTTAAAGGCCTTGGAAATCTTAGTGAGGATTATAATTGACTCCCAAACGACACACTAAGGAAAGGAAATTGAGCAGTCATCTATAGCTGTAAAAGAGCACAGATGTCTCTGTTCTTGTTGTTTTTAATCTGTGACCTAACAATTCTATCACTATCAACATCAATCACCCTCCTCTTCCACAAAACCATAGGTTTATTCAGGTTCAGAAAATGAAAGCTGGCAGCAATTGAATCCTTTGAACCCCTGATTTAAGATCATATTGACCTGACTCTAAAGCTTTTATCATAATATCATCAATTTTTATAGAGACATTAATATTAATCTGAAACAGATTTCATAATTAACAGAACCAAGGCAGAGAATCATATTTGTGAGAAACCAAGACAATCTCACTTGGTAACTTTACCTTATATAGTTATTGGCTTCAAATCTGAATAATTCCCATAAATTCTGCCTGATTTTATTTCTTCAAGATAAAACAGAACATTTGCTTTACAAACACGGTAATCAGATTACAATAAAACTCCTCAAATCAAACATATACAATGTAATTGTACTGCCAAAGCTGTTTGTACAGGCATTTTCACTGAAATCATCCAACAGAAAAAATTTATTATATAAACTACTCTTTATTAAATGGTTTAATTACCACCCAGCACGAAGGTATCTCCATAGTCTGACATAACAGCTAAAGAAGAATAATGCTGCTCAGAAGTTTCTTTTTCTAGCTGTCTCAGTAACTTACATGTGAAAAACATGGAGAAACTTACATTGCTATTTCAAACTTAAAAAGAAATTTCTGTAAACACCAAACCCTTTCGTGTGGGCTGTGAGTTTGTTATTAGGCTGTTTTTCAGCCTGGAAAAATGATTAATGTTTTCTCCCTAAATGGAAGATTTCATTTACAACAAAATATAAACTCCAGGGATGCTTCTTTTCAATGCCAATATTATTTGTTTGTGGAAATCCTTGTATATTCTTTGCTATTTGTGAAAGAAGAGATTTAAGTGACTAGAAAATGGTTAACCACAGCAAATGAAAAGTAGTTTTGTTAAGAGTATACCTTTGCTTTGTGATGTTTCTGAAAGTTTCTAAAAAAAATGCATGTTAATATTTTTCCATCTACATATATGCACATAATTATGTGATTTACATTAAATTAGCTAAGATTCATATAAAATCACTTGTATGCCAAGTACTTTGCATACATCTTTTTTCACTTAATCAATGTTTTATTCTTAAAAAATAGACTAGTGTTCTTATTTTACCAATGAGCAAATTAAGGCTGAGGAATCAGAGAGTTGCCCAAAGTCAAAAAAAGTAGAATCAGACATGAATGAGTCAGGCTACAAAGTCTACGCCCTTTCTCTTAGGCTAGGGTATGTGTTGAGTATTTTTATCTGAATTGCTTAAATCTGGGCATAAAAACCACAAGTATATAATAATTTTAGGGTTTTTTCCACATTTTTGAAACCCAATTAGTGCATTCCCACAACTGAGAGCATAATGGTAAAAGAGAAACTTGGTACTTTCGGTTTTCTTTATAAATTCTGACCTGAATTCACTTTTTCAAACAATTCAAATTTATGAGCATGTTGTACACCCAGTAATTATGTTTTGATACAGTGCTTTTACCTGCAATCTACATCATATAAAAGATATTTTGTAAAAGGAAGCAGGTTTTAATGAGTAAGCTACACAGAAATTTTCATCTCACACTTAACAATGAATATTACTGTTCTCATAATTTGCACTTCTCAGTCATGAGACATCCCTTTGTGGTTGTCATAATTGGTCTAATGAATTTCTAAAAATAAATGAAAGTCTAATTTGATCCGGTGCCCATGAACAATCCACTCATTCACGTCTAAATCACTGACCTGATTTGAAGACGAATCATGCCAAAATGAAGTCATGCTTTTCTGTTAAGTGTGTTGCTTCAGTGAGAGCTTCTGAATGGTCTGTTCTTAGGGTTTGAAGTGGGGATTTCCAGTGACAAAGAAACACAATTTGATCTCATAACCTAGACACCACAGACTTACTTTAAGTGATAGAAACTGAAGATTGGAAGAAACTCTGAGTCACCATCCAGTCAGTGTTTGTCACCCAGTGGAAAACTTACTGATCACCTTGGGTTTGAACATGTTAGGGACATGAGAGGATACTCTTCAGGTGGCAGAGTTAAGCCTTTGAACAACTTCTCTAGCTGGGCAAAGATCAATACATCTGAATGCCTAACATTCCTTATCACAGAATTATTCATCCAGCTATTCCTGGGCAAATGGTCCCTTATGTTGAAATTTTCTACACTGGAACTGGTTAAAGGTCTTCAAAAGAAGGACAATTTTTATTGTGTTAAGATATCAATTTCTGGTTAGGAGTGTGTGTGTGTGTGCTCTGGCAAAGTGTGTGTGTGGGGGGGGTTTGTGATGCAAAATCAAATGATAAGATTATAAGAGAGATCTATCCCAGATTCTCTGTATTTTTCATGATTCCCTGAATGGTGGATAATGGTGAAAAAAAGTCTTTAATTCTATATTTCATCTTTGGCCAGCAATATATGGTCATCAGTTATCATATTACTTATGAATACTAATTGTACAAATGTAAAAGAAGAGTGTTAATTGAATTTTTTCACTTAGAATAAAGTTTTATTACACTAGCCAGAATTTTGTTAATAATTTCCAAAATCAGATTCTGAAATTTAACATTCTATATGACAGTCACCCATCAAAACCCCCATGAAAAGATAATGTTAAGATTGAGAGATAAGGCATAACAAAAATAAAAAGCTGAAAGATTTCTTCTTTACAGTGTGGAAATAGGAAAATTCCACATTTTTCTCTTGTTAATTAAAACATGTCTCTAATGACAGGAATAATTATAAGAGAATACTATGAACAATTCTCCATCAAAAAATAGATAATCTAGATGAAATGGGCAAATTCCTAGTAACAAATAAATTGTCTAATGTGATTCAAAGAAATAGGAAGTCTCCATAGACTTATAACAATTAAAGAGAATGAAGCAATAATCAAAAACCTCGGTAGGGGACTGAAATTGGCCACCCCAAGATATTTCTCTTTGGCATGAGGATTATCTTGGGCTGGTTACTTTTAAAAACTGCAGGCAGGAAGAAACTCTGAAAAGTAGAATTTGCTTACCCTTTGTTAAGAGACATTTACATTGTAAAGGAAATCTCCATCTGTAAAGGTGCCTCCCTCTCTGTACCAGGAAGGGGGGATGACCTTATCTCTAGAAACTCTAAATCAATGCAGAAGGTAAGGACTTAAATCTGCATGATAATCTTAGTCTTGTTTACTGTACTTGTCTGATGACCTCCTGTAACTGACTCCCCCCACCCCCAACATCCTCCTTTGTCTTTAGCTGAAGATGATATTTAAGGTGGTGGCTTCAGCCATTTTGGTGAGTTGCTCAGGTTGCCTGAGCCTCTCCCATGTATACATGTTATAAAGCTTTGTTTAATTTTCTCCTGTTATTCTGTCTCATGTGCGTTTAATTCATTCTCTGGCCAGAAGAACCCAGAGCATGTAGAGGAAATGTCTTCCTCCCCTACTTCTCCCAACAAAGAAAAGTCTAGGATCAGATGGCCTTCCTGGTGAATTCTACCAAACATTTAAGAAAGAGTTAGCACCAAACCTTCTCAAATTCTTCCAAAAAATAGAGGAGAAGGGAGCACTTTCTAAGTCATTATATGTGGCCAGCATTATCCTCTTATCACAGCTAGATAGAGATATCAAAAAACAAAATTACAGAGCAATATACTTTATGAATATAGATACAAAAAGAAAATTAATAAAGGAACTCCATTTACATCTTCAAAAGGAACAAAATTTCTGAGTGAATTTAACCAAGGAAGTAAAAGAATTTTACACTAAAAATGAGAAAACATTGCTTGAAGAATTAAAAAAGACCTAAATAAATGGAAAGATTGGAAGACTTAATATTGTTATGATTCCAATATTACCCAAAGCAAATAAAACTGAGAGTACAAAAATAACAATGGAATAAAATTGATAGTCCAGAAATAAACACATACATGTCTGGACAATAGATTTTCAACAAGGGTTCCAAGTATATTCAATGGGGAAAGAATAGTCTCTTCAACAAATGGTGCTGGAACAACTGGATTTCCACATGCAAAATATTGAAGTTGGATCCCTGTCTCACAACATACAAAAAATTAATTCAAAAAGGATCAATGACCTAAACATAAGATCAAAACCACAAAACTCTTGGGGCTGCCCCCATGGCTGAGTGGTTAAGTTCACATGGTCTGCTTCAGTGGCCCAGGGTTTTGCCTGTTGGGATTCTGGGCTCAGAAATGGCACTGCTCATCAAGCCATGCTGAGGCGGCATCCCACATAGCACAGCCAGACAACCTACAACTAGAATATGCAACTATGTACTGGGGGCACTTGGGGAGAAGAAGAAGAAGAAAGAGAAGAAGAAGAAGAAAAGATTGGCACCTGTTAGCTCAAGTACCAATCTAAAAAAAAAAAAAACCCACAAAACTCTTAGAAGAAAACAGAGGGGTATGTTTTCTTGATCTTGGATTTGCTATTGGATTGTTTGGTATGACATCAAAATCATGAGCAACAAAAGAAAAGATACACAAATTGGACTTCATCAAAATTAAAATTTTTTGTGCATCAAAGGACATTATCAAGAAAGAGGGAAAACAACCTACAGAATAGGAGAAAATATATACAAATCCTATATATAAATAGGGGTTTAATTTTCAGAATATATAAAGAATATCTGCAACGCAACAACAAAAAGACAAACAAAGCAATTCAATATTTGGCAAAGGACTTGAACAAACATTTCCCCAAAGAAGACATAGAAATGGCCTAAAAGCACATGAAAAGATGCTTGACATCATTAGTCATTAAGGAAATGCAAATTCAAACTACAATGAGATACCACTTCATTCCCACCAGAATGACTATCATTAGAATAAAAAAGGAAAATAACATATATTGGTCAGGTTATGGAGAAATTTGAACCCTCAGACACTACTGATAGGAAGGTAAATTGTGCAGCTGATGCAGAAAGTAGTCTAGCAGTTCCTAACAACTTAAGCATAGAATTACTGTGTGACCCTGTACTTCCTCTCCTAGGTATATATCCAAAATAATTGAAAGCTGAGGCTCAAACAGATAGTTGTATGCCAATGTTCATTATTCGCAATAGCCAAAAGGTGAAAGCAACCCAAGTGTCCACCAACAGATGAATGGATAAACAAAATGTGGTAGATACATACAATTATTCAGCCACAAAAAGAAATAAAGTGCTGATATATGCTACAACATGGATGAGTCTTGAAAACATGATGCTAAGTGAAATGAGTCAGACACAAATGGACAAATATTGTATGAATCCACTTATATGAATTACCTGGATAGGCAAATTCATAGATAAAGAAAGTAGATTAGAGGTTACCAGAAGCCGAAGGAGGAGGGGAATAGAGAATAATTACTTAATGGGTTTCTATTTGAGTTGAGAATTCTTGTTTTGGTGGTGAAAAATTTTAGAAATAATGGTAGTGGTTGCACAGCATTACAAATGTAATCAAAGCCTCAATTGTACACTTAAAATGATTAAAATGGCAAGTTTATTTTATATGTATTCTATCACAATATATAAAGATAAAAAGATAGGAAAGTAAAACAGATGAGTGAGGTTCTGATCTTAATGATTTTATATGTTATTCTAAGTAGTTTTGATTTTATCCTGGTTAATTTAAATGAGAAAACAGCATAATCAGATTTGCATTTAATAAAAGTATTCTAGAAACAAGAAAATCAGAGATTAGAAGGATGGATAAAAAATACGATTCAACTATATGCTGTGTAAAAGAGACATATTTTATATTCAGATACAAATACGTTGAAATTAATATTATAGAAGAAGATATACCATGCAAACCGTAACCAAAAGAGAGCTGGATTGGCTATACTCATAGAGACAAATAGACTATAAGACAAAAATTTTTACTAGAGACAAAGATTTTTTTTTTTTGAGGAAGGTTGACCCTGAGCTAACTGCTGCCAATCCTCCTCTTTTTTTCCGAGGAAGACTGGCCTTGAGCTAACATCCGTTCCCATCTTCCTCTGACAAAGACATTTTAAAATAATGAGGGTCAATGCTTCAGGAAGACATAACAATTATAAATGTATGTGTGTCTAACAACAGAGATCCAAAATATATGAAGCAAAATGGACAGAATTGAAAGGGAAAATAGACAATTCAACAATAATAGTTGGAAACTTCAACAGCCCCACTTTCAATCATGGTTCGAACAGCTGGGCAAAAGGCTAACAAGTATCAACACTAAAAACCAACTAGAACTGAAAGATACTTGTAGAATAACCATATTTCCAAATAGCAGAATACACATCCTTCTGTACACCTGGATTATTCTCTAGCATAGGTTATATATTAGGTCATAAAACAAGACTCAATAAATGTAAAGGATTGAAATCATGCAAAGTATATTCTTTGACCACAGTAGAATGATTAGAAACCAATAACAGAAGGAAATTTGGAGAATGCCTGTTTTAGTCTGAAGGTTTGTGTCTCCCAAAATTATATGTTCAAATCCTAACCTCCAAAGGTGATGGTAGGTGGGTCCGTTGGGAGGTGTTTACATCCTGAGAGTGGAATCCTCGTGAATGAGATTAGTGCTTTATAAAAGAGGTTCCAGAGAGATCCCTAGCACTCCCACTATGTGAGGATACAATAAGAAGTTGGAACAGAGCCCTCACCTGACCATTCCAGCACCCTGATTTTGGACTTCCAGTCTCTAGAACTGTGAGAAATAAATTTTTGTTGTTTATAAGCTACCCAGTCTGTGGTATTTTTTATAGCACCCCAAACTAACTAAGATATACCAAATATGTAGAAATTAAAAACACACTCCTAAATAACCAATGGATCAAAGAAAAATTAGAAAATATTGTGAGATGAATGAAAACGGAAACACAACATCCCAAAACTTAACGGGTGCACCTAATGCAGTGTATAGACAGAAAGTGATAACTGTAAATGCCTCTGTTGAGAAAGAAAACAAAGATTCCAAATGAATAATGTAACAATCCATTTTAAGAAACTAGAAAAAGAACAATTTCTATCCAAAATAATCAGAAGGAAGGAAATGGTAAAGATTAGAGTGGAAATTAATGAATTAGAGAATGGAAAAAATAGAAAAAAAAAATGAAATAAAAGATAATACTTCGAAAACATTAGCAACTGTAGCAAAGCTTTAGCTAGACTGAGCAGGAAAATAAGAGAAGAGACTCAAATTGCTGAAATCAACAATGAAAAGGGGCAACATCACTACTGAATTTGTAGGTAACAGACACGGTTTATAAGGGAATACTATGAACAATTGTATGCCAACAGATTGCATAACCTAGATGAAATGGACTTCCAGAAGAACACAAACTAAGTGACTCAAGAAGAAATAGAAAATCTAAATAAATGAATAACAAATAAAGAAATTGAATTATTAATCAAATCCTTTCCACACACTCACAAAAAGCCCAAGCCCGGATAGCTTCATTGTTGAGTTCTATCAAATGTTTAAGAAGAAGCAACTCTTGGGTCTGGCCCAGTGGCATAGTAGTTAAGTTCACATGATCTGCTTTGGCAATCTGGCATTCACCGGTTCATATCCTAGGCATGGACCTAGCACCACTCATCAAGCCATGCTATGGTGGTGCCCTACATAGAAGAACTAGAAGGACTTACAACAAGGATATCCAACTACGTACTGGGGCTTTGGGGAGGAAAAAACAAAAATAAGCAATTCTAATCTTTCCAAAATAAAAAATAGAGCAAACACTTCCGAACTCACCCTATGAGGCCATTGATACCCTAATTTCAAAAACAGATGAAGATATCATAAGTAAAGAAATTACATACCAAAACACCTTATGACTATAGATGCAAAAATTCTCAATAAAATATTAGCAAACAAAATGCAGCAATATATTAAAAAAGGATTGATTATTCACCATGACCAAGTGAGATTTATCTTAGGAATATAAGCATTGTTTAACATTAAAAAATAAGTCAATATACTATATGATATGCATAAAATAAAGGACAAAAATACGTGAGCATCTCAACAGACACAGAAAAAGCATTTGATAAAATCCAACACTCATGATAAAAACAATAAAAACACTCAACAAACCAGAACTAGAAGAGACTTGCTCAATCTGATAAAGAACATCTATTAAAACCCAAAGCCAACATTATACTTAATGGTAAACGACTGAATGCTTTACCCTTCAGGAAAAATCAAAGAGGTCCATTCTCACCACTTCTATGCGACATTGTACTAGAGGTGCTAGTTTAGACAGTTTGGTAAGAAAAAGAAACAAGAGTCATCCAGATGGGAAAGAAAGAAACAAAACTATTAATGCATGACATGATTTGGACACAGAGAATCCAAATGAAGCCACACACACAGAATGCTCAGAACTAAAAAATGAATTCACTAAGATCACAGAATACAAGATGAATATGCCAAAATCAATTGTATGTCTATACACTTTCAATGAACAATTTGAAAATAAAATTAAAGAACCAATTTCATTTACAGTAACATCAAAAAGAAAAAAGTCCTTGGAAATAAATGTAACAAAAGAAAAAAGATATATACGCTGAAAACTAAAAAGCATTGTTGAAAGAAATTAAAGGTGACATAAATAAAGGTAAGATGTCCCATGTTCATGTATCAGAAGATTAACGTTATTAAAATGGAAAAACTCCCAAATTAATCTACAGACCCAATGCATTTCCTATCAAAATCCAAACTTCTATTTTCAGAAATTGACCAGGATATACTAAGATTCATAAGGAATGTAAAGGACCCAAATTAGCCAAAACAATCTTGAAAAGAAGAAAGTTGGAAGATCCTAACTTCCTGATTTCAAAACATACTAGGAAACTATATTAATAAGACATCGTACAATTAGTATAAGGATAGTACATAGATAAGTGAAATGTAATTGAGAATTCAGGAATAAACTCATATATAATTGGTTTTTTATAAGGTTACCAAAGGAAGGAAAAGAAGCTTTTCAACAAATGGTGCTGGGACAAGTGGATATCCACATGCACAATAATGAAGTTGAACAGCTACTTCACCCCATACACAAAAGTTAACTCAAAATGGGCCATATACCTACATGTAAGAATGAAAGCTATAAAACTTTCGGATGAAAACACAGAAAGAAATCTTTGTAGCCTATATAAGTCAAAGGCTTTTTAGATGTGATACCTAAAGGCACAACAAAAGAAAAACAATAGACTAATTAGACTTCATGAAAATCAAAATTTTCTGTTTCAAAGGATGATATTAAGGAAGTGAAAAGACAATCCACAAAATGGGAAAAAATATTTGCATATCTTATATCTAATAAGGATCTTGTAGTCAATATATAAACAACTCTTAAAACTCAACAATAAAAAGTGAATGACCCATTTGAAAACTGGTCAAAGGATTTGAATAGACATTGTTCTAAAAAAGACATAAGAATGACCAGTAAGCATATAAAAGATTCAAAATCATTAGTCATTAGGAAAATGCAAATAAAATCCACAAGGAGATACTTCTTCACATTGACTAGAACAGCTAAAAATGACAGACAATAAGAAGTGTTGATAGGGATGTGGAGAAATTAGAGGCATCAAACATTGCTCTTTGGGTTTTCAAATAATGTAACCATTTTGGAAAACAGTTTGTCAGTCCCTCAAAATATTAAACAAACTTTACCACATTCCCCAGCTATTCCACTAGGCACACACTGAAGACAAATTAAAGCATATGTCCACACAAAAACCTGTACATCAGTGTTCAAAACAGACTTACTCATAATAGCTAAAAAAATCAAAACAACCCAAATATCCGTTGACTGATGAATGCTTAAACAAAATGTAGTATATCCATACAAAGGAATATTACTTGGCAATAAATAGGAATAAAGTACCGATTCATGCTTTAAAATGGATGAATCTTGAAAACGTTAGACTATATGAAAGCAAAATTTTTGGATTGATCATTATGAACACAAACATCAAATGAATACCAATAATGACGCTTGTATCAGAGTTCCCCAAAGAAACAGAAACAATAGGATATCTATCTTCTATCTATCTGTCTACCGATCTCCTATCCACACGATATTTATGGAGATGTATCGTGAAGAATTGGCTCGCATGAATATAGAGGCTAAGAAGTGCCAATATCTGCATCTGCAAGCTTGGAGACCCAGAAAAGCTGGTGATGTAGTTACAGTCCAAATCCAAAGGCCAGAGAACTAGGAGAGGCAATGATGTAAACCCCAGGCTAAGGTCAGGAGAAGACCGATGTCCCAGTTTAGGCAATCAGGCAGGAAGATAAAGGGGCCGATTCCTCATACCTCTGCTCTTTGTTCTACTCAAGCCCTCAATGAGTTGCATGATGCTCACCCACGTTAGGGAGGAAATTTACTTTCCTGAGTCCACAGATTCAAATGCTAATCTCATCCAGAAGCACTCACGATATAACCAGAAATAATGATCAATCTGGGCACACCATGGAGCAGTCAATGACACATAAAAATTGATCATCACACGGCTGAAATTCAATGACTTGGCACATTTATAAGAATACCATCATCATATTAAATAATCCAATGGAAAACTCTAAAACACTAATAGGATTTTAGAATATTTGAATGAAGCTTAAACTAATGTACCTCACTTTGTAATCACATGTTGCTTTTATTTTTTAAAAATGTCATGGGTTGAAAATTCTTATGCATTCCGTATTAGTTTGCTAGGGCTGCCATTACGAAGTGCCTCAAACTGGGAGGCTTAAACAACAGAAATTTATTGCCTCACAATTCTTGAAAGTAGAAATCTGAAATCAATGAGTTGGCAGGGTTGACTTCCTTTGAGGGCTGTGAAGGAACGATCTGTTCCAGGTCTGTCTCCTTGTCTTATAGATTGTGGTCTTCATGTTCACGTGACATTTTCCCTGTAGAGGTACCTAAGTCCAAATTTTCCCCTTTTTATAAGGACACTGGTCATATTGGACTAGGGCCCATCCTAGTGACCCTATTTTAAAGATTTTATTTTTTTCCTTTTTCTCCCCAAAGCCCCCTGGTATATAGTTGTATATTCTTCGTTATGGGTCCTTCTAGTTGTGGCATGTGGGACACTGCCTCAGCGTGGTTTGATGAGCAGTGCCATGTCCGAGCCCAGGATTCAAACCAATGACACATTGGGCCGCCTACAGCGGAGCACATGAACTTAACCACTCAGCCACAGGGCCAGCCCCATAGTAACCTTATTTTAAACTAACTAATTATATCTACTATGACCTTGTTTCCAAATAAAATCACATTCTAAGGTACTAGGGGTTTGAACTTTGACACGATGTTTTGAGGAGAACACAATTCAAACCCCGATACGTTATTAACGTAATTTTTTGATGTTTTCCCTTTCCTTGGGTCCCTCCACTTTTAGAACAAGCCATAAATTTTTCTCTATTACTTTATATGCTTACTAATGCATTTCTAAGTGCTTCTTTTGGGTTGGACCTCTTTAAGAGTTTTTCATACTGTATAAATATAATTTTCACATTACACTTTCCTCCACCTTTTTTTTTAAGGTCAGAAAATACTGGGAGGGTGATTTATTCAGAAGAAAGTCACTATCCCAAATATAAGACATAGTGTGGTGCAGTGGTTGACAGAATGGCTCTGTAGTCATGTACCCTGAATTTGAATGCCACGGACAACGCTGTCTAGATGAGTGACCCCAGGTAAAGGGCTTACCATCTCCATGTTCCATTTCCCTCATCTACAAAGAAAGGATAATGGTACTAGCTATATGATAAACTTGCTCTGAGGAACAAGTTAGTTGTTACATGGTAAGTTTCTTAGAAAAATGTTTGGCTTATACAAGGCATTCAATAAAAGTTAATTCAATTTAAAACTATTTTTAAATAGCACCTATTATTCCATTCATATTCCTGTAAAATTAATTGAGCCTTATTAAAACTCAAATGCATATATAAAAACAAATGTCAAGGGACTCCGGGAAAGACTAGATCTAAAATTTTGACTCTTTAGAAGAGAAGGTCAAAAGGAAGTGGTTTAAGCTTGATGCATCTTAACCTAAATTAGGGTTTAAAGTGATTCATTCAGTCTAAAACTGAATAGCCCAAGCTTTGGAAAATTCACTGACGTTAGTGTATTGTGTCTTTTTGGGATTATAGGGCAGACTAGGGACTGGTGTTTTATCCGAAGCCAACGGATAATTCAACTGTCTGTCATGCTGACAGGATGTCAGTGTATCATTAATAAAGAGGGAAATATAACTTGCTCCTCTCTTAGACTCTGGAGATAGCCTCTTTTCTCTGAAGAGTCTTCACTCGCATCTGGTTTCAAACCTCCAGCAGTGGTGGGCAAATTTCCTCTGGACTTGTGAAGGCTGGTCATAAACAAGTCAAAAGGCAGCCTTGGGAAGAGGCCTAAGAATCATTATGTGCCTGGGGAGTCTTCCTATGTCCATGTTAGAGATATTTTCCTTGTGTTTCCATAAACTTTCAGAGCACTTATCACACAATCTATACTCCTACCTATATACTCTATTTTTATAGGCATATTTCCTAATTAACTACTCTACTCTAGGAATGTAATCTCCTGAGGGCAGAGACTATGGGTACCTTGTTCATCATTTTATCCCTGATCCTAGTGCAATGCCTAGGATGTCATAGCTGATCGAAAACTATTTGCTTATTGACTAATCAATGGACTTAGAAAAACTATATGTCAATACAAATTCCTCTAAAAAATTAATTGATCAATCACCAAACATACGTGGTTTAGCTTTCTAAAATCCACAACCTATATTCTAACTATAACTAAGCAACCACTTTAAGGGGAACGTTACACTTTGCAAATACCTTTGTCTCCCCACAAATTCTTTGATGAGTTTTGGTCAGATAGCTCTTCAATTCATATTAGAGGATTTTATTTACAGAAATTATTTTATTTTTGATTTTTTATTTTATAAAAATATTGATAGGATATAATTGGATATAATGATAGAAACTATGTTTTTATAAATTTATGCACAATTTTGATAAAAAATTAAATACAATAGTGTGTTGGTAATGTTATTTTTTAAAATTAATCTATTTTATATAAAGGTAATAGTTGCACTTAAAAGAAAATTAAAAGACCATAAAAGAATACAAAATAAAAATCAAAACTCTGTTTTATCCTTCTCCCTCAGCCAACCCAGGAGTCAACCACTGGAATCAACTTTTCAGGTGTAGGTTTGTATATTGGCATTTATGGGTCCTTCCAGAAAAATTCTACACATGCAAAAGAATATTTTTTTTACATGAGTAAGATTGGCTGTAAGCTAGCATCTGTGCCAATCTTCCTTTATTTTGTATGTAGCACGCCTGCCACAGCATAGCTTGATGAGTGGTTGGTAGGTCTGCGCCTGGGATCCAAAGCCACGAACCCAGGGCTGGCAAAGTGGAGCATGTGAACCCAACCACTATGCTACCAGGCCAGCCTCAACAAAAGAAGTTTTTTACACAAATGTTTGCGCTTAGCATATACTGCTCTAGAAGTTGCTTCCTATCCTCCACCACCCATAAGTTGGACACTATATATTAAAAAAAACTTACATATTTACATAATATTATAGTATTACATTATTTCACTATAGTTTTGCATAATACATGAATTATAATTCTAATTGAATGGATGCGACAAAATTATTTTAACAAGACCTCCTTTGATGGATGTTTATGTTTCCAAACAAGGTAGTAATACTGTTAAATTTAAAAATTACACTATCATTAATAATACTCGAAAAGTATGGTAATAATATCTCAATAGCATTCTCTAAATGTACTTCCCAAATAGGGATCAATAGAACATCTCGTTACCTGCTGATTGAAAATGTCATTGAAATAACTTGAATTTCTGCATTTTGTGGTTTCTTTAATTTGGATTTTTCTAATAATTTAACCTTTATCTCTTTGCATAAATAAATTAAATTTTCTAAGAACTATAATTTCCCTTTTTACCTACTTTCACTGAAATACTTAAACACTCTCAAAAAAGTCTCTGGGAATTTTCATTTGCTAAATTATTTATTATTTTTGTGCTCTCCTATTTTCTTCTCTTCATTTTGCAGTCCCTGAAAGGTCTTAATTAAACTCTTTATTCCCTATAATTATACCTTCCTTTCTCATTAAAACTTCTTGTTTTTTAACTTTATCAAGAAAGTTCTGCCTAAAGTAGGTTTCATTGAATATCAAAAGCCTCAAACAGTAAAGCAAACAAAAATAAGCATCCTGTTCACCATTTATAGTTCTGATGGAAGGAAAAATGTCCGAGGAAATGGAAAACATGAAACCAGCACACTTCCAGGATGAAATTCGCATAATGATTGTGTCAAGTCTCTCTTTCCCTTTATAAGTAGAAAGTATGTTATGGTTCCACACAACACTGAAGTTGCAAACGAAGTACAGATGTGCCCAGGAACAAATACTTGCTTGTTACATTTAATTTGCTTGTATGTACTCTATAGTGGTCTTTGTCCTCCAATAGCCTTAAACTCAGGTTAATGTTTTATAACAGCAGTTACTGATTTTACAATGGACTGGCTGAGTTAATCCTAATGTGTTAACAGTGATTTAAATGAAATGTCTCTGGATAACCAATATAAAGTATTTACAATTTGTGAAAGACTAGTTAGCTTGGTTAACTTTGCTTTATTAAAGGATGGCATTTAAGTCAACATCCACAATGAAGTACTCCTGCTGAATGCATGTATATTCAAAATATTGGCTGATATTTTTGGAAAGAAATCTGAATACTTATTAAGCTTTTACTATCTGGTTAAAAATTATGCACACTCTCCTTCCTGTTATTGAAGAAGAAAGCTCAGTCTAACTTAAATGGAGACTTGCCTTTTAAATGATTGCTTTTAAGAATAGTTATATCACTTCTTGGTCTTTTAACTAAGATCATGTGCAAAGAATAGTTGTGTTTTGTTTTTACGCTCAAATATTTTTTTTGTATGTGAGGAAGATTGGCCCTGAGCTAACGTCTGCTGCCAGTCTTCCTCCTTTTGCTTCAGGAAGATTGTCACTGAGCTAACATCTGTGCCCATCTTCCTGTATTTGCTATGTGGGATGCCACCACAGTATGGCTTGAAGAGCAGTGTGTAGGTCTGCGCCTGGGATCTGACCCCATGCCACTGAACTGGAGCGCAGGAACTTAACCACTACGCCACTGGGCCGGCCCCTCAAATGCTAATTTTAAAGTTATTCCTGGAATTAAAAAGAACAAAAACCAGTGTGAAATTGTAAGATTTTTGGCCAATATTTTCACACCTTTGGTAGCATACATCATAAAAAATATACCACAAATGTGCCTGTTAGGATTGATCAATGAATATTACATAGCATCTTTCTATATCTATCAAAAAGTTTATTAACACAAAGGGAAGAGTTTTTAATGAGACATTTTAAACTATAACCAAGTAACAAAACCCAAATCTGCCGAAGAAAATAGATTTACTAAGGTCAAAAATTCCTCAAGGCCTGTCAGAGACATTAAGCTGCCTCCAAACCTATTTAAACATCTGTGTGATTCTCCAGCCATCCACTTCCAAATCAATCACGGAAGCAGAAATCATCAATACCATTTGAATAAGTGCTGTTCTGCCCTCACCACCACATGGACACAGTTAATATACAGTATTGGTATTATTTAAAATTGCAGATAATTTGTACACCGTTAAATAGCCAGTTTTTTGAAAGTGTAATATCTAAATAAATTTAGTCTATTATAGAAAAAGTAAATCTAAATAAAAAAGTAATATCTAAATTAAGATCTATTCAAACTTTGTAGCACTTTGTGGTCATTAAACATACATACTGAAAAATATTCAATGTCCCAGAAAATATTTAAAACGATGGTCTATCATTAAGTGAAATAACAAACAAACAAACAAGAAAGACATAAGCTATGTATGAATGCTGAATGAGTCCAGATAGCCAACGAAAAAGTTAAAAATATTTTCATTGGTTAACTCCTCTTAAAAGTATGGGTGATTTTATTTTTTACTTTCTTTTTTAATAAAATCACTCTGTATTAATATTTATTGCTTTTCTATATAATTTAATTTTAAGATGTATGCCTCATGGGTAGGACACTATCTAGAAACATTGATCAGACTAGGAAAAAAAGAACTTTGTGAGATAGCTTTTTCTTGGGAAGATAACTCAGAATACAGAAATTTAGGCAACAGATATATAAAACCTTAGGCTTGGCCTGGAGTTAAACTTTTGGTCACATACTTCACCATTTCCCCAGTCATCCTCCTAATATTGTTATAAAGGAGACCCAAGAAGAAGGATTGTCCCCTTCTTTCACTGTTTGCACCAACCATCGTTTCTAAGAAATAAAAGCACAGTACACCAACTGACTAAAAAGAAGGCAAAGTCAAGGGTTTCTGGAAAAGTGTGTGGTTCTGATCTCTGTGTGTAAGCAATGTTCCTGCCCAGGTTTCCCCATGATTCTCTTGCTATAAATGTGTTCAGGGGCTGGGAAGTCTGTTAAGGTGCAGTTATGTCTTGAAGACAAAAGTATACTTTATGAGATTTAGATTTCTAAATGCACAGAGTAAGCTCTTTAAAGAATTACCATCACGTGACAATTAGAGACTACAAGGGAGCTAGACATTTATTAAAATGACTGGAAACCACAACTCTTAACATGATGATTCGAGAAATGAAATGAAAGTCTTGTGGAAGAGAGTGGCAAATGAGACTTGGGCCAGTAGACAAAGGAGTATCTAAGTTAACACATTTCGTGCCAGTATTTACTTCTTTCCACATTTCTTCTCATTCTGGTCATGGGCAGTCTGTGATAATAGGTCCTGAAAATGTGTTGCAGTTGTAGGTAAATGCCTGGCAGATTTATCTTCTCTTGTAAAAGTGGCATAGAGCAAGCATGAGAGAATTATATTTTTAGCTTATTAAAGTTGGAAAGTTTATATACATTAAAATTTTTTCTGGATATGTAAAACATCATTTGGGAGAACATTAGGAAAGGTCTGGACTTTCAATTGTTACCAAATTTGACCAGTATAGTGACAAGTTCTACTTTTAAAATAAAATGTAATTATCTGAGCTAGTTTAAAACGTGTGTGTGTGTGTGTATATATATATATACTTTTATGTGATAATATATATAATATTGTATATAATATATATAATATATATGCATATATATTATATACATATATATTATATACATATACTATTATATATAATATATAGATATCTATATATCTCCAGATAGTATAAAATTTGACATATATTTTTCAATTAGTGCTCTCATTAAAACACATATATAAGTTTTATCTAGATAATAATTTATCCGTACATAAAAGTTATATATATAGATATATGAATTCGAAATCCTCCATATGCATCTGACCGCAGCGGAATGTAGTAAATTTGTCCATCAGCATTAAGCCTAGGGAATAAGAACAACCTGAACTCTACAAAAACTTGGCATTCTATGCAAATCTAATACAAAAAAATCACAACAATGTTCAAAATTGCACATTTATTTATACTTAAGATATTTTAAAAAAATTTTAGAATAGTTTTAGGTTTACAGAAAAGTTGTGAGGATAGTATAGAGAGTTTTCATATATGCCACATCCAGTTTCCATTATTGTAAACAACTTACATTAGGCTAGTAGATTTATAGCAATTAATGACCAAATATTGATATATTATTATTAATAAAAGTACAGGCTTTATTCAAATCTCTTTAATTTTTAACTTTTCCTGTCCTAGGACCACATCCGGAATACTTCATTATATTTGTTCCTCCTTCCTCCTCAGGCTCTTCTTGGCTGTTTGATGAGTTTTCTCTGCTTTTGATGAGTTTTGAGTACTGGTCAGGAACTTTGTAGAATACTCCTCAACTGGGATTTTTCTGATGTTTTCATCATCATTAGACAGGGATTGTGGGTTTCTGGAAGGAAAACCCCAAGGTAATATGCAATTCTCATCATATCATATCCAGGTAGATGCTATAAATATGATTTATCACTGGTGATGTTAATCTTGCTCACCAGGCTGAGATAGTGTGTTTTGGGTTTCTCTACTGTAAAGCTATTCTTTTGCCCCTTTCTATCTTGCTCTCTTTGGAAGGAAGTCACTCTGTGCAGCCCAGTATTAAAGAGCGAGGACTGATGCTCCACTCTCTTGAGGGCAGAGTATAACGTAGATAGTCTTCATTGTAAGTTTAATCTTTATGCAAATTATTTGGAATTCTGTATGGGAGATTTGTCACTTTACCCTTGTTTATTTATTTATACAATTATTTATATCAGTATGGACTCAGATATTTATTTCAAACTTTGGGTGATAGTCAATATTACTTTATTTTATTGTTCAACTTGATCCAGTTTGGGCCATTGGGAACTCTTTCAGTTGGCTTCATCATACTCCCATGTCTCTTTGACATACCTCCATCATTGTGTTTCCAATTTTCTTGTTTGTTTTGTTTTTCAGCACTTTCTTACTTTCTGGTACCATGATATGTTCCAGGCTCATCATATATTTTCTGCCTCAATCCTAGAATCAGTCACCTCTCCAAAGAGTCCCAATTCCTTTTATTGGAGAACAGTATTAAAAAGTAAGATCTAGGTGCTAAGGTTTGCACATTGCTACTGGAGTGTTGATGCTTCTAGGCCATCTCAGCTGACAGAGCAAGGAAATACATGTGTACACTAATCCATCTGTATACACACATTCCTATATTTCTATAAGTATCCATCAGTATCTTTATTAAGCTAAACATTAGTTTATACTGATGTATCCACTTTTAATCCACGACCACATGAATCATATCTCCTTGGTTATGTGTAATCTCCCACTTCAACAGCAAGAAATATGTCTTCCACTATCTGCCAACCATTTACATACTTGTTCAATTCCATTATACTTGTTTAGTGGTATGAGAATTATTAACCCAAACCCCTATGAAAACAATTTTTTGAACTAATGTATAGTGCTTATGCACAGTTTATTTTGTCTTTAGTATTACAGATTCAATTCCACTTATTTACAAATTTACTTAGATCAAAGTTACTTACACCTTTCCCTGCTACCTCTTCCAGAGAAATTATTTCATACATTCCTAATGCAGTTCGATTTTTTCCTGTCACAGCCTGCATTTCTATCTCAGGATTTCCTGACCTCCTAAAGGATTTGTTTTAAATTTGTGTACGTTAAGATCTAGTTTTTGTTCTGTACATTTCTATGGGTCTTGGTAACCTCATAGTGCATGTATTCAACATTTCAGTATCATACAGAATAATTTTACCTCCCTAAAAAAAATCCCTTGTGCTTCATCTATTCAACACCACCACCCTTCCACCCACCCCAACTGAACCTCTGGCAACCACCAACCCATTTGCCATCTTTATAGTTTTTATGTTTTCCAGAACAACATATGAATGTAAGTAACATTTCAGAGTGGACTATTTCACTTAGTAATGTGCATTTATGATTCATCCATATTTTTGCATAGATTGAATAGCTTGATAGCTCATTCTTTTTTATGACTGAATAGCATTTATTTGTATGGATGTATTACAGTTTATTCATCCCTTTGCTTATTGAAGGACATCTTGACTGCTACAATTTTTTATTTTTACAATTTTTGATGATTATATGAATTTTGGTGGGGACACAAATATTCAGTCTATAGCAGTGTATTTAGACCATTTACATTTAAAGTAATTATTGGTATATTTGGATTAATATCTACCATGTGTAACTGGTTTTATTTCTTGCATTTGTTTTATATTTCTCTTTCCCCTCTTTTTCTGTCTTCTCTGGTTTTAATTAAGCATTATATATTACTCCATTTTATCATCTTTCAACATATCAATTATATTCTTTTAAAAATTATTTTAATAGTTGCCCTAAGATTTACAATATACATTTTAAACTAATTTAAGTCCACCTTCACATGGCACTATTTATACCACTTCACTGTGGTGCAACTGTTTTATGAGAGTATTTCCCAGCCCTCCATCCCATCCATTGCCACATTACTGTCATCCATTTCACTTACCATACACTATAAACACCCAGTACATTGTTACTATTATTGCTTTCAACAATTTCTTTTAGATCAATTAAGAACAAGAAACATAAATGTTTTTAGTTTACTTTCATTTATTTCTTCAACACTCTTCTTTTCTTTGTAGATATTCAATTTCCTGATGCATATCATTTTCCTTCTGCTTTAAGAACGTCTTGAAGAATTTTGAGTAAGATCTGATAGTGATAAAGTCTTGATTTCTCTTTCACTCTTGAAAGATTATTTCACTGGATACAGAATTCTAAGATAGTGTCTTTTTTTCTTTCAACATTCTATATATTTCTGTCTCCTTTTTTCTTCTTTCCATGTTTTCTGATGAGAAGTGCACTGTAATCTTATCCTTGTTTCTCTCTAAATAAAGTTATTTCTCCCCCTCTTCCACCTTCTTTGAGAATTTTCTCTGTACTTTGGCTTTCTGCAGTTTGAACATGATGTGCCTGGGGCTATGTAAGTACTTTCCCTTTGTTTTGTTGTGTTTAGTGTTTATTCTGCTGGTATTCTGAGTTAATTTGAGCTGTGTGTGGGTGGTGTCTATCATTAATTTGGGGAAGTTCTCAGTCACTATTCAAATATTTCTTCAGCTTTGTCCTCTCTTTATTCCCCTTCTGGTATTCCAATTATGCATATGATATACATTTTGATATTGTTCCACCATTCCATACTTTATTCTGGTTTTTGCTTGTTTGTTTGTTTGTCTCTCTTTACATTTCAGTTGGGGAAGTTCCTATTGACCTATCTTCACTCTCACTGATTTTTTCTTCAGCCGTCGAGTCTACTGATGAGCCCGTTGAAGCCATTCTTTATTTGTGTACAATGCTTTTAGTTTATAATATTTCCTTTTGATTCTTTTTTATAGTTCCCATCTCTCTGCTTACATTCTCCATATTTTCTTGCATACTGTCAACTTTTTGCATTAGAACGCTTAATGTATCAATCATAGCTATTTTAAATTGATTTGCTGATAATTTTAAGATCTGTGTCATATCTCTGATTCTTACGATCGTTTGGTTTCTTGGTTTTATTTCTCCTTTCTTTTACATGCTTTATAATTTCTGTTGAAAGCAGCACATGTTGTATTGGGTAATAAAACCTGAGATAAATAAGGTTTTGCATTAGGATTTATGTTAATCTGAGGTAGCATTGGACTGCATTCAATGTTTGCTATGGCTGCAGGTGCCAGATGCATCGCATTCCTCTAGTCTTCTTGCTTTTACTTCCAACTTGACTTGACTCCAACTCAGAGTCTGTGTCTTCCAGATCTTTCACCTGTACTCCACTGCTATTACATTGGAGCCCTGTTGGCGTGGTGGTAGGGTGCAGGGGAGGGAGAAATCTTCCAATTTTATCTTAGTCTTTTAGTGGAACTGCATCTTGGACTGTGATCTTTACAAGTTTCTTTCAATGGTTTTTTCTCCATTCCTCCTCTTCCCTTCACTGGCTGTTTCCAATGCATTTCTTCAAAGGTCTGAATCCTGTTAATTTTGGTTCCTGTTACTTGAGACAGGAAGGCTGGAGGGGTCTGCAGTGTGAGGAGTTCTCTTTCCCCAGTCTGGATAAAGCTCTAGCAGAGCACTTATCTCTGGAGTATACTTTTTTCTGAAAAGCCTCTAGGTCTATGTCATTATAATTTCTCTTTCCCTCTCTTTGCCAGAGCCATGGGACTTTTCTCAGAACTTCATAGTAAGAATTTGATAGGGCTGTTGGAGGGAAACCCACAAAAGCAGGAGGGTTCCCCTGAAAATTTCTCACTATCATACTACTGCACACTCAGCCTCCAGCATTTTGTCAAAATTACCATTTAAATATTTCTACCAGTTTATAGTTCCATCAGCTTCTGTTCCAGACAGACATATGTCGGCTATCTTTCTCTAAATTTCAGGGTGATTTCCCTGGTGAACTCAGTCTCTGACGGGTCCAAGATAAATTATTAAACTTCAGTGTTTCCAACTTTTTTTTCATTGTGAGGATGGGAATGATGTCTTTCAGCTCTTTACATATCAGAGCTGAAACCAGAACTCTTCTGCACATTTATTTTTGGTAATCTATTAATTTTTCTGTATTCATCATGTTCATTCCGAAAATTCTATTTAGCTTTTCATCATGCTGCTAACTAACTAAAGAATTATTAACCACAGAATGGATATGAAAGTAATTGTTCTCAAGTGTCCTTGAGACACTCATCTTCTTACTTATTTTCCCTTTAACTTAAAGAGAGGAAGAAAAGTCAATTTCTATTTCTGTAGCAGTTGTCATTAGTTGAACAACTGCTATGTGCTGGCTCACCAACACGGAGTCTCACTCCCATGTTGAACACCAGTGTGATCCATCTCTTTCTCCTGCTGCACGTCAAATCTTAGTGCTTTTATATTTTTTCAGCATATTTCTGAATGAAAAGATCCACTTCGACTCTTATTCTTTAATGGGTTACACTGACCCACAACAAAGAAGTTATCTCCTACCACGTTTCTTGCCCATAATTTCAAATCCAACCCAGCAAAGCCTTTTATATCCCTCTCTAGGCTTTCTTGCTTTCTTCCTCTAAGCATTTTAGCAAGGTAACACTTCCATGAGGTTGCAACAGCCTCTGATAAATATGCATTCCCAAGAAAATCTGTGTATCAGAGACTGCTGTTGTCTTCCACAGAAGTATTCTTTCTTAGACACTCAACTCTGTCTCTTGATATTTACTACAGTTGTTTCACTCTCCTTGATATTATTGTTATTTGGTAGTGTGTATGTCATTAAAATGCAGCCTAAAGAGAGGATATTTTTCTCTTCTTGTAAATATGTTGCATTAAAAACTATAAACCAGATTCTCAGCTTGCCATTTTGTTTTTGGAGTGAGACCCAACGAATAACACGTCTTCTTTTTCTGCTTAAAGTTAGAACCATTTGAGAAATTAGACAAAGTGGTAAGGCCCCTCAGGGGGCCAGATGTTACCTTCACTAGTGATCAAGCTTATATTCGAGAATGTCTCTTACATTTCTAGGCAAGTGCTCTCTAAACTGGACCTTGGCATTGGACAAACATTAGTACCCAGCAGGCTTTTTAAGCTGCATGACATGAATAAGAAAAGGAAAGACTGTCTTCTCCTCAGGAGCCACATTCAAAGAAATGATGAGGAATAGGCTGGGAATTTCACGCTCACTTTCTCCTTCCAAAATCACCCTGCAGTTAAGTTATTCCACCTTTGCTACGACAAAGTGAATGAAGAGGCAAAGAAAGCCTATGCTTGTGGTGTTCTCTCCACTTCGAAGGAAAGAATAAGAGGTCTCCCATAACACAACTGTGGAAATCATTTAAACACTGTAGATTGAAAAATTGAATTCATTAATAGAAACATTTAAAATATCATGAAATTTTTATGATGAGGACAGCAAAAAATAACAAATAGAATTTCTGTTCTTATAATCCTACAGGTATAAATGCTATCGCATTCGTACAAAGGAAGTAATGATTCATGAAGCAAACATAAATAACACAGGACAGTAAGTTTCTGTGGAGCCCAACTCCAACACATTCAGGGAGTTCTCTAGATACTATTTAACATATGCTCATAATCAAGTTTATTCCAAACTGAAGGTTTCTGCTATGCCATCAGTCATTGCATGTCTTTTCCCCCCATTATCTATGCTCTAGGGCCTCTGTGGCTGTTCCATAGGAGAGCAGGATCTCCAATGAGGATTGGTTGCTGCTCCATTTCCTTCCTGATGCCACAGATTTTGCTAAGGACCACCATCTGTTGGGTATCGCCATCAATATGCATGAATGCCTCACAACAGTATTAGTCAGGCGAGGCTAGGCTATGCTGCATTAACAAACATCCTCAAAATTCGAGTGGCTTAATTCCATGTGATCCATCTCTCACTCACATCACAGCCTAATACAGGACTAGGAATTCCAGCTCCCCTCCATCTCCTGTTGCTGCCTACCTTCAAAATGTGACCTCGATGATATCCATGGAAGGGGAAGACAGCACAAATGGTCATGCATGGGATTTAATGCCTAATTCTGGAGTCACATAGATCCAGTGGCATGCTATAGCCAGTTCCAACTGGTTTGCAAGAATAAGTTTCGTGTATCTCTTCCCAATTCAAGTTTACTGATGCCATGTTGATAGCTCACTATCAGCCATGATGTATTTACACCAGGAAAATCAGCAAACACTACAAACAAGATTTTTTTTCCTTTTTTAATTTTTCCAGGGAGCTGGTTTACCAACATGACACTACACACATTATTTCCACTCTCTTCCTATTGGCCAGAACACAATCACATGATCTCACTTTAATTGCGAAAGAGAATGAGAAATGTAGTGTTTCTATGTGTCCAGGATGAAGAAACAGCATTGGTGAACAACTACCCAGTATTTACTGTAGTGCCTAAACTGTTAGATCATTTGTGTGGAAATGAGGGGGCGGGGGTGGGTAATGTATTGTTATGGTTATATTTCACTTAGGATGTATGGTTTTCCATGGAGTCTACTCATGTCACAATGTCTATACAGTTTTTTAATGAAACAGCTCTTTAAATTTTTCTATATCCCCAATTCACTGAGAGTTAAGTGAAGAAAACAGAAACCATTTTGAGTATTTTAAGCAGGAAAGAATTCAATATAATTAATTAGGTACTTACAAACTCTGAAAGGGCTAAAGGAAGAGAAGTCCGGGGATGGCCAATGAAGGATAGATCTCATAGGCATGCCACCATAACTGATCCAGAGGTAAAGAAGTTGTAGCTGCTGCCACTGCCATAACATCTTTTACTACGCACTGTAATATAGAGTCAATCATGGAAAATTTGCATATCTCTCCAAACACGAGCCATAATAGGAAAATGGCCTCTACTTCACGTCAGTGTTCAAATGGGATGTAAGTGGATATCTTAGCAGACATAATTTCCATCAAACAATGTAGTTATCAGAGGATCTGGGAAATGTAGTTTTAAGTTTTCTAGCATCTTAAAATACACTAAAGAATACAGAAGAAAGTGAGAATGGAATTAAGTACCATTACACCATATTTGGCATGTCTTCTCTCATCCAGTTTTAGGCACAAGTCAGAAATGATGCTGTCCCTTTCTTCAAGCAAATCTACACAAGAAATGTATTCCTAAGGTCTATCTACTTAGATCAAGTATTTAATCAGGCTTTAGGCTCACCTGAATGACAGTTGTATTAATTTATTTATTCATCAATGTTAAATTCATTTTTAATTTATAAATACATTTATATTTATAGCCTACCTTACTCTAATATATAATTGACCGTGGCATTCCAAAATACAGGCAATGAAAGTGACATTTAAAAAATGTGCTAAAGAAAATATACATTGAAAAGAAAAGCATATCAAGAAAGAAAGTTTGTTTTTAGGTATATGGCTCATAGATTTCTCAATTGTTATTAATGTTGGGCTGCAAACGTCACTCTGAATTTCAAGGAACCCAAGACAAAAAAGGAAAAATAGTCCTCGATTGGAGGTACACTGTCCATGAGAGCCCATGTAGATCTGCTACATGATTTGCAAAATAAACACGCAGATCTCTTTGTTCAAAAATTATTTAGAATTTCAAGGCAGCAACAGCAAAGTATTAAAACCAAGAGCAAAGCTCTTCTGAGCATGAGTCTCTGTGCTACTGCACAGGTCAGATGCCCAAGAAAGGCAGCTAGCCCTGGGCTTATCATTGCCTCCCAAGAAACAAAGCTCTTCCTTACACTTATGGCTAAAAAAAAAGTCTCTCACAGCAGTTTCAATACAGAGAGATTAACTAACACAGTGACTAATAAAAAAAAATCTGATCTTTCCCAAGGATTTACCATAGGCCAGCATCAGACAGTTCTAGAGAGCATTCCTCGTTTTGACAGCAGATCAAAGTAAGCTAACAGCCCATAAGGTAAAACAGAGATATCAGTTGAAAATTACATGGTACATGTAGCCCTCTGAATTTCTAGATTCAAAAGCAGGAGTCAAAACCTGAGCTAGAGAAATGGAAGTACTACCTGATTTCAGATGAATTCTCCCTCATATACAATTTCCAGGGGTCAGAAACTACAGCCCATGGGCCAAAATTTGGCTCCTTGCTTGTTTTTGTATGGCCCACAAGCTGAGAATAGTCTTTACATTTTTAACTGATCACATTTGAGGTGGTTTATAAATACTTTATAATATCCTCAATTTGCCTCTTGGCCTGCAAAGCCTAGAAGAATAAGTTTGGCCCTTAAAGAAAAAGTTTGCTGACCCCTCTGATTTATTCCATTGAACTAGAATTAATGATGCTTTACTTCTATAGACATGTTGCTATTTTTATACCAGTTCATTTTATGGTGATTAACATTTAATACTTGCCACAAGTCCAGTCCACTCAAATTTGTATTATTATTGTTGTTATAATTATTATTACTATTACCGTTATTACTTGAACAGTCAAAATATGCTGTGTTTCTAGATCGTCGACAGGCATTTTCTTATTACGTTTTGAGTCTTATTAGATTTTAAGGCTATGTATTAAATATCCCTATGGCTTTCCTGCACCTAAGACTGTCTTTTGGGTATAGGCAAAGCCCCAGATTTAAATGAGGGGATATTGGTTCATGTAGTGACTCTTGTAGTGACCTCATGTAGTGAGGTTCATGTAGGAGAACCTCAACACACCAGGCGTTTGGGTAAATCATCAACAATCCCTTGAGTCTCCATTTTCTCACTGGTAAATTAGGAATTATGGTCTAATGGGAAGAAACTTTGAGCTTTGACTGAAGAACTCTATCTTAATCGTTGCTTCTTCTCTCTGAGTCTCATAATACCTTTCTGTGGGGTTGTCTTGGCATTCTATGACAGTCTATCAAGGCGAGCAAAGCAGATCTTATTTAATAGGCTTTCAGTTGCTACTATTATGGATCAAAAAACAATAATAGATGTGAAAGAGATTTTTAACTATAAAATAGAAACCATACATATATCTAATATTAAATAATGCCTTAAAGGCATTTAAATAATAGTAAAATTCATAATAGATGACATCTCTCAACTAACACAGTCATATTTATTTACTATTTACAGGAGCCACAGAACCACTACAGGTTCATGCTTTTGCCAAGAATTAGTGTTAGGTTTTTTGTCTGTTTTGTTTTGTTTTTCTTGTTGACATTTCACTGTATAAATCATACAGAGCTGAAAAGAGTATATGAATCAGATGAAAACTTTGTTGGTGGCTTCATACCTTTACATCACAAACTCAAAACATGCTTTTAAGCCTACTTAATTGAAATAGTAAAAATTCAAGCTGTCTAGGTTGTATACTGGCTGATGTTTGTTTTCTAAAATTATGCTTAGCGAACAAGCAGTTAAACTTGGGTGCAAGAATGTACTTGTAGTTTCAAAAGGACGCTGAGAATTTTTCTCTACTCACTATTTCCATCTGTGCCTGAGGGTGACATTTTCTCAAGGGTACACATGATTGGGACAATAACCAGGATAAAATTAAGAAAATAAAAACTTCATGTTTTCTACAATTGCTCCTTTCAAGTGCAATGATTAAATATGACTGCTAATAAAATTCATAACATGTTTATACTTCTAAATTCTGTACATTGAGGAAAAAATTCATATAACTCATTTAAAGGTGCTAATAATTGTTTTGCATTAACTTCATTTATTAAAGAAATTATACTTCGAGGTGGATAAGTACAACAACTATAAAAACATAATTAAGGGAAATATGTTCATCAATACATAATCATTTATTTACAAATATTAATTACATAACCAAACCTAGAATTTATTTGCCAAAGATTGTGGAGTACTTGCAAAGTAGTAAGCAATGAGTTCTCTCTGGGAAGTACGATGAAGAATGTGGCAAAGTTGAACACCTCATGGAGCTTACATTCTGTGTTAAATGGGTACAAAAATGAGAAATTCCTGGGAAACAATCTGGCCCTGCATGCTTGGCTTGTTTTTTGTTTGTTTGTTTCTTTATTGAGATCATATTGGCTTATAACATTGTGTAAATTTCAGGTGTACATTGTTACATATCACTTTCTATATACATGGTATCGTGTTAACCACCAATAGTCTAGTTTCCGTCCATCACCTACATGTGTAGCTCTTTACCACTTTTGCCCTTCCTCCACTCCCTTCTCCTCTGGTAACCACTAAACTGTGTTGGAAAGAGGATGTGGAGAAAAGGGAACCCTCATACACCCTCGATGGGAATGCAAACTTGTGCAGCCACTATGGAAAACAATATGGAGATTTCTCAAAAAGATAAACAGAAATACCACATGATCCAGCTATTCTACTGCTGGATATTTATCCAAGGAACACGAAATCAACAATTCAGAAAGATTATGCACAGCATTATTCATGATAACCAAGACCTAGAAGCAACCCAAGTGCCCATCAATGGATGAATGCATAAAGAACTTTCATCCTTGTTTTGAAATTGAATGTCCCAAGCCCCACAAAAGTGAAAGGATGACCAATTCCAGAGCTATTAAGAAGCCACAACAGGACTATATCTCAGGCATACCTGATTCCTACTGTATGCTGATCTAGTAAGCCAAGAACATATAAACATGAGTACATCATTATATTGGCTTTGGTTAGATTTGGTATGTTCATGCAGCCATTTTAAAATTTAGCAAAATGCTTTGGAACCAATGGATCAATTTAAAACCTTGCAGTGATTTAGTTAATGGAGATGCTTTAAAAACATGTCAGGTCACGTCACTGCAGAAAAACCCACAATAGCTCACTGTTTCTCTCAGGTCAAAGCCAAAGTTGTTGAAATGCCCTATAGAGTTCAATATAAATCCATCCTCCCCACGCCTTTTTATTTGTCTAACTTCATCTCATGTTATTCTTCCCTTTCCACTTCTAATCTGGCCACATTGTTCCTGTTTTTCTTAAACACATCAATCTCATTCCCACCTCAGTCCTTGGGCATTGACTGTTCCCTCATGTGGAAAGCTCTTTGATAAATTTGCGGGACCTGTTCCTGCACAGCTTTTGAGAGTTTTCTTAGGCATCTCTTCAGTGAGGACAATCCTGAGGACCTGTCTCAAGCAGCATCCCCTCTCCTCCACCTCACAATTTCTTATCCTAGTTCCCGTGCACTCTTTCTTCTGTTTCTATCCTAACTATAACCATCTAAGCTATTATGTAGTTTACTTATGGATTATCTTATTTTTTCTAATTGCTATTGTCTTTCTTCCCCAGCTCTAATATAAACTCCTCAAGGGCAATGTTTTTTGTTTGTTCTCCTCAGTGATGTATCCCAAGCACCTAAAAAAGTATGTGGTACACAGTAGACACTCAATTAATATGTGTTGAATAAATGAGTATTGATATTATGCTTCTTGCATAATAGAGACTATGTGCTAGTGGAAAAGAGATCCAAGAGATACTGAATGTGGTTCCGCTCTCACCCAGCTTTTAAGAGGATTGTCTCATAAAACCTGACATATAACACATACAGACACACGTGTATGCATACACACAACCATCTCTGAAGGTATTAATGGGTATATTAACTACCCTAAAGGTTTTGTGGAAAGATGGAAGAAGAGATTTCTTTACACTAAAACACTTCCTATAAATCCCCTTAAAATTTTTGTCTTTCCTGAGTGTTCATTTCTTATGATAGCTGTCATATCTATGCTTTCTCAAAGATCTTTTCAACTGCCTTCTCGACCCCCTCCCTCACCCTGATTTTTGGGGTCAATTGACCCTTTTTCAACAGTCTCTGATTAAGTCCCACCTAACCTTTTCCCAGTTGTTTATCTACCTTTCCACAAATTTAGCAAAACAAAAAGTCTTGCTAAGAATTTTCTCTCCTTAGATATGGCCATTGGTGTCTGCAGTGTAGAAAGGGTACTATCTTGATGTTTTATATATCTTTTTCTCCACAGAATCTTCAGTAATTAAAGAGCATTTCTTAGGCTTCTTGGAAGCAAAGAAAGAATAAATTATCCTATGAAATAAGCAGTTTTCAGTCCATATAAAGGGAAATTGACCAATATTTTTATTTTTTCACCAAAAGACGAGAGTTAAACCAGCATGGTACAAGAAAAGCAAGTCAAATTGAATCTAACAGAATGATAGACATGGATTGTATCCAGAGGCCTAAGAAAAAAGTAATAAAGGGAAATTTAAATCAAAACCAAAATAAATAAAAGAGACCAAAAAGTAAAAATCCAGAAAGATTCAGATGAAATAAATTAGAAGTAAAATTCACAGAGGTGGTATCAGCCAATGGAGAGAGAAATATTTAGAGTGTAAAAATAAAAATTCATTAAGCAGTAGTCCATAGAAGCAAAATCAAAGAAGCTAATTTAACTGTCTTTCTACCCATTGTGGGGAAAAAAATGCAAAATATTACGTTTTTGTCCTAACAATCTTTGGTTGTTACTTCTGGCAGACATTCAAACCTGCAGATTCTCTTTGCTTTCTTTCACTGTGAGTTCAGGTATGTAGGTCATCAGAAGGGTACCTCATGCCCACAGCTAACCTTGTTAATTTCCTGCATTCTTGGGGACTTGACTACAGAAGCATGTGGAGCAGAGAGAATAACTCTCAGATTACTTTGGAAGAGTTATCAGTATGCAAGGAGGCCATCCTTCATCTATTTTAAAGTTCAGTACACCAAAATTTGATATTCATAGTTGACTATTGAAAGGATTTGCACTATAAATACATGAAGAAATGCAGTCTGTACTTGCTAATAGCAGGTTTCTATTATATGACTCCCAATGTATATAAAGTAGATTCTCTGTATTACTCAGAGCAATGGGATTAAAACTGTGGATAATGATGAAACTAAATGAGAAGCTCTCCGAGCTGTTATTCTCAATGCCTCTTCTTATATCTTTTTCATATGTGAGACTTATAAAGAGATTTCATTGAGAAAAAGAATTTTCATTTTTTCCATAATTTCCATTATGCTGTGCTAGCACCTTCAAAACAATAATTAAAATGTAGTAGGAAATTGATTAATATTTGCAATAAATTATCTATAACTATTCCCTTGCTTTCAGTTAATGAGAAGGCGTTCTTTGTTTTCTTTAGAAACTATGAGTATTGGACCATATGCCATTCTTTTTTTTGTTTCCTCCTTTTCTCTCTTCCTCTCATCAAGAGTTTTCAAATGATAAAAGTAAATATTAATAAATAATTTTCTAAAACCAAGAAATGTAAAGCTAAAAGACTACCCTCGTTTTCATGGAACTTGTATTTCAATAGAGATGACTACTCAATGCAATTAATTGCATGAAATCGTGTCTAGCTATAAACTGAAATATGATCTCTATAGAAAAGAAATAGTGTCCTAAAAATGCAAATAACTAAGAAAGAGAAGACAGGTACTGTTCTTTGGGAAGATTTCATCAAGAAATTGATGATTGATATAGGAACTATAGGATGTTTGGAAATCATTACGACAAAAAAATTGGAGTTCATCAAAGAAGAAAGATGCAGTGGCATGGCTAGGGTTAAATGTTACTGTCCACAGTTTAGTGTAATTTTGCCGTCTTTAACTGCCTACTACCCACCGTACTAAAATGTACAAACATTTGTGAGGCTTTTTGCACCTTAACAGATTGTTGCCCAGGATTATAGGAATCCCTCTGGCTCTTCCCTTTACCAAATTCTTGGTAATAAAACTAGAAAGCCAGTGAGTTTAAAGTAGAAAAATTGAGAAGTATCTTGGGTGATATGAGACTGGAGAAAGCAGGTGAGACAATGCAGGAACTTGTTTACCATGTAAAGAGCTTTGGTTTTCATTCCAAGAATATTCTACAGTCATTCTACAAATATTTATTGACTGCCTACTGTGGGCCTTGTTTCGGGCATTTGTAGATATATATGAGCAAAGACAATAAATAAGTAAATGATGCTATATGTTTGCAGGTGAAAATACTGTGCAAATGCAGATGAAGATAACGAGTCAGGAGTCTGTGGAGGGGGGGCAGTGGTGAGCTTGCTCACACTCTCTGCTTTGCCTTGTAAGGATACATTTCTTTTTACAAAATCGAAAATAAACTGGATGGGAGACTTTTGCAATAGTCTAGGCCAGAGGAAACCTCTTGGCCTGTTAGTGGTGGTAAAAATAATAAGAAGTGAATAGATTTGAGAAACATACAGCAGGTAAAATTGCCAGACTCCACAATGCATTTGATACGAAGGATGACATAAAAGAGGAGTATCAAGAGTGTTTCCTTCAGTGCAGAATCAATCAATGGCAGTTCTGTTTTTGAGATAGGGAACACTGGAGAAGGCTAGATTGGTTACTTTTTTGCAGCTGGTAGTAATCAGGAAAACCTTGAATGAATTCCTTAGTAACCATGACTTATGACATGGTATGACCCGAATTATTATCAATAAATTTTTTTTCTTCCATCTTTATCTAGATTCATTGGTTGGTTGCAAGTAATTTTTTTAAAAAGTGGTTTTGATTAAGCTAGAGTTAGTAATAAATTATGATAGAAGAACAAAGTTGGAAAACTGATTTTATCTGCTTTCAAGACTTACTATAAAGCTACAGTAATCAAGACAGTGTGGTCTTGGCAAAAGAATAGACAAGTAGATCAATAGAACAGAATAGAGAATCTAGAAATAGACCCCCATAAATACGGTCAACTGATCTTTTACGAAGGAGCAAAGGCAACACCATGGAGCAAAGACAGTCTCTTCAACAAATGGTGCTGGAACATCTGGAAACTCACATAAAAAAATGAATCTAGACGAAGATCTATACCCTTCCCAAAAACTAACTCAAAGTGGAACATAGACCTAAATTCAAAACTTTAAAACTCATAGAGGATAATATAGAAGAGAACCTAGATTACCCTGGTTACAGTGATGACTTTTAGGTACAACACCAAAGACGCGATCCATGAAAGCGATATTTGATAAGCTCAGCTTCATTAAACTTCTGCCCTGCAAAAGACTATAAAAAAAGAATGAGAAGATAAGCTACTCATCCCAAGACTGGGAGAAAATATTTCCAAAAGACGTATCTGATAAAAGACTGTTATCCAAAATATACAAAGAACTCTTAAAACTCAATAGTAAGCAAACAAACAACCTAATTTTAAAAATGGACCAAAGACCTTAACAAAGACCTCACCAAAGAAGATAGATAGATGGCAAATAAGCATATGAAAAGATGTTTCATGTCATTTCATAAAAGAAATGCAAGTTAAAATAAGAATTAGACACTACTACACACCTATTAGAAAGGCCAAAATCTGGGACATTGACAACACTAAATGCTGGAGAAGATGCAGAGTAATGGAACTCTCATACATTGCTGGTGAGAATGCAAAACGGTACTGCGCTTTGGACAACTATTTGGAGGCTTGTTATAAGAGCTAAACAAACTCTTCCCATACGTGATCCAGCAATCAGGCTTCTTGGTATTTAACCCAAAGGAATCGAAAACTTACGTCCACACAAAAACCTGTCAATGGATGTTTAAAGCAACTTTATTCTTAATTGCCAAAACTTGGGAGCAATCAAGATGTCCTTCAGTAGGAGAATGGATAAATAAACTGTGGTATATCCGGACAATGAGATATCACTCAGCACCAAAAACAAATAAGCTATCAAGTCATAAAAAGACATGGATGAACCTTAAATGCATATTACTAAGTCAAAGAAGCCAACCTGAAAAGGCTACAGACTGATACATACAATTCCAACTATATGACATTCTGGAAAAGACAAAACTATGGAGACAATAAAAAGTTCAGTGATCACCAGGGCAGGGATATGGTGGGGAAGACTAATAGGCAGGGCACAGAGAATTTTTAGGGCAGTGAAAATACTCTGCATGATATGCAATGGTAAATACATGTTATCATACATTTGTCCAAACCCATAGGATGCACAATACCAAGAGTGAATCCTAAGGTAAACTGCAGACTTGGGGTGATTAAGATATGTCAACGTAGCTTCATCCTTGGTAAAAAAAAATTTACAATTCTGGTGAGTGATAGTGATAATGGGAAAAGCTATGCTTATGTGGGGACAGGGAATATATGAAAATCTCTTTACCTCCCTATCAGTTTTGTTGTAAACCTAAAACTGCTCTCAAAAAAAATAAAATCTTAAAAAGTTAATGTCATAGAAGTCTCTTCACTTAAATCTAATCGATTAGCACAAATTACTATGCTTGCATTATAGAAGTTTACAATCAAAATTGGCATATTAGCTTTCTAGAGTGTCTTGTTATTGTAATGTAAGTACCTGACATTAAGTTTTTGGTTGTCAAGGCATCCACTTCAAAGACACTCACCTTCCAATACTATGTTAAATAAGAGTGGTAACAGTGGGCATCCTTGTCTGGTTCCTGTTCTTAGAGGGATAGCTTTCAGTTTTTCTCCATTGAGAATGATATTTGCTGTGGGTTTGTCATATATGGCCTTTATTATGTTGAAGTATTTTCCTTCTATACCCAATTTATTTAGAGTTTTTATCATAAATGGATGCTGTATCTTGTCAAATGCTTTCTCTGCATCTATTGAGATGATCATGTGATTTTTATTCTTCATTTTGTTAACGTGGTGTATCACGTTGATAGATCTGTGGATGCTGAACCATCCCTGCATCCCCGGAATGAAACCCACTTGATCATGATGTATGATCTTTTTAATGTATTGTTGTAGTCGATTTGCTAGTATTTTGTTGAGGATTTTTGCATCGATGTTCATCAGTGATATTGAACTGTAATTTTCTTTGTTTGTGTTGTCCTTGTCTGGTTTTGGTATCAGGATAATGTTTGCTTCGTAGAAGGAGTTAGGAAGCTTCCCCTCCTCTTCAATTTTTTGGAAGATTTTGAGAAAGATAGGTATTAATTCTTCTTTGAATGTTTGGTAGAATTCACCAGGGAAGCCATCTGGTCCTGGACTTTTATTTTTCAGGAGATTTTTAATTGCTGTTTCGATCTCCTTACTGGTGATCGGTCTATTCAAATTTCCTACATCTTCTTGGTCCAGTTTTGGAAGGTTGTATGTTTCTAAGAATTTATCCATTTCTTCTAGATTATCCAATTTGTTGGCATATAGCTTTTAATAGTATTCTCTTATCTTTTGTATTTCTGAGGTGTCCGTTGTAATCTCTCCTCTTTCGTTTCTGATTTTATTTATTTGAGCCTTCTCTCTTTTTTTCTTGGTGAGTCTAGCTAAGGGTTTGTCAATTGTGTTTATCTTTTTGAAGAACCAGCTCTTGGTTTCATTAATTTTTTCTATTGTTTTTTTAGTCTCTATTTCGTTTATTTCTGCTCTGATTTTTATTATTTCCTTCCTTCTGCTGATTTTGGGCTTTGTTTGTTGTTCTTTTTCCAGTACCTTTAGGTGCACTTTTCGATTGTCTATTTGGGATTTTTCTTCTTTGTTGAGGTTAGCCTGAACTGCTATAAACTTCCCTCGTAGAACCACTTTTGCTGTATCCCACAGATTTTGGCATGTCGTCTTTTCATTTTCATTTGTCTCCAGGGATCTTTTTATTTCTTCTTTAATTTTTTCATTGACCCAACCCTTGTTCAGTTGCATTTTGTTCAATCTCCACATTTTTGTGGCTTTTCTGGTTTTCTTCCTGTAGTCAATTTCCAGTTTCATACCTTTGTGGTCAGAAAAGATGCATGGTATTATTTCGATCTTCTTAAATTTATTGAGACTTGTTTTGTGGTCTAATATGTTATCAATTCTGGAGAATGTTCCATGGGCATTTGAAAAGAATGTGTATTCTTATTTAACATAGTATTGGAAGTCCTAGCCAGAGCAATCAGGCAAGAAAAAGAAATAAAAGGGATCCACATTGGAAAAGAAGAAGTGAAACTGTCACTCTTTGCAGATGACATGATTTTATATCTAGAAAACCCTAAAGAGTCCACTAAAAAACTTTTAGAAATAATAAAGGAATACCGTCAAGTTGCGGGATGCAAAATCAATGTACAAAAATTGGTTGCGTTTCTATACACTAATGACGAAGTAGCAGAAAGAGAAATTAAGAATATAATCCCATTTACAATTGCAACAAAAAGAATAAAATACCTAGGAATAAACTTAACAAAAGAGGTGAAAGATCTGTACACCGAAAACTATAAAACATTGTTGAAAGAAATCGAAGAAGACACAAAGAAATGGAAAGATATTCCGTGCTCTTGGATTGGAAGAATTAACATTGTTAAAATGTCCATACTTCCTAAAGCAATCTATAGATTCAATGCAATCCCTATCAAAGTTCCAAGAACATTTTTTAAAGAAATAGAACAAAGAATCCTAAAATTTATATGGAACAACAAAAGACCCCGAATAGCCAAAGGATTCCTGAGAAAAAAAGAACAAAGCTGGAGGTATCACACTCCCCGATTTCAAATTATACTACAAAGCCATAGCAACCAAAACAGTATGGTACTGGCACAAAAACAGACACACAGATCAATGGAACAAAATTGAGAGCCCAGAAGTAAAGCCACGCGTTTATGGACAGCTAATATTCGACAAAGGAGCCAAGAGCATACGATGGAGAAAGGAGAGTCTCTTCAATAAATGGTGTTGGGAAAACTGGACAGCCACATGCAAAAGAATGAAAGTAGACCATTCCCTTACACCATGCACAAAAATCAACTCAAAATGGATTAAAGACTTGAATGTAAGACCCTAAACCATGAGACTTCTAGAAGAAAACATAGGCAGTACGCTCTATGACATTGGTCTGAGCAGCATATTTTTAAGTCCCATGTCTGACTGGACAAGGAAAACAAAAGGAAAAATGAACAAATGGGACTACATCAAACTAAAAAGTTTCTGCACAGCAAAGGAAACCATCAACAAAACGAAAAGACAACCTAACAATTTGGAGAAGATATTTGCAAACCACATATCAGATAAGGGGTTAATATCCAAAATATACAAAGAACTCATACAGCTCAACAACAAAAAAACCAACAATCCAGTTAGAAAATGGGCAAAAGATCTGAACAGAGATTTCTCCAGAGAAGATATTCAGATGACCAACAGGCATATGAAAAGATGCTCAACATCATTAGCTATCAGGGAAATGCAAATCAAAACTACAATGAGGTATCACCTCACTCTGGTCAGAATGGCTATAATTAACAAGACAGGAAACAACAAATGTTGGAGAGGGTGTGGAGAGACGGGAACCCTTGTTCACTGCTGGTGGCAGTGCAAACTGGTGCAGTCACTATGGAAAGCAGTTCAGAGTATCCTCAGAATATTAAGGATAGATCTACCATATGATCCAGCTATTCCACTGCTGGGTATTTATCCAAAGAACTTGAAAACACAAAGGCATAAAGATACTTGCACCCCTATGTTCATTGCGGCATTATACACAATAGCCAAGACCTGGAAGCAACCTAGGTGCCCATCAAGGGATGAATGGATAAAGAAGATGTGGTATTTATACACAATGGACTACTACTCAGCCATAAGAAATGACAAAATCCAGCCATTTGTGACAACATGAATGGACCTTGAGGGTATTATGCTGAGTGAAATAAGTCAGAGGGAGAAAGTCAAATACCATATGATCTCACTCATAAGTAGAAGATAAAAACGACAAAAAAAAGAAAAAACACCACATAGCATTGGAGATTGGACTGGTGGTTACCATTGGGGAAGGGGGAATGGGGGAGGGCAAAAGGGGTGATTAGGGTCACATGTGAGGGGATGCACTATAATTAGTGTTCGGGTTGTGAACATGATGTAATGTATCCAGAATTTGAAATATGATGTACATCCGAGAAAAGTAAATATTAAAAAAATAAATAAATAAAAAACATAAAGTCAGCTTTTAAAGAATAAATGAACTTGGTAAGGAAAAAAAAAAAAAAAAGACACCCACCTTGAGTAAACACAGCGCTAGCTATACAACTAGATAAAGAGCCAGGCCACCCCATCCATGAAGGTCCCTTATTTTAGAGAGCTCTGGTTGACTTAGATGACTATTTGACTGACCACTTACTTTTCCCTTCCCACACTTTACTTCCCACTCTTATGTTTTAAATTCACCAACAAAGAGTGGGCCCACAAAACCCTGGGCACCCCTCCTTGACCCCAATAAAGCCAGAACCCCAGACTGAGTGCTCTCTTTCCCTCTGTCCCTGACCTGCTGTGTGGCCCTGAGTGTGCCATGGACCCTCCAGGACCTGAGTAATAAACATTATCTTTCCAAAGTTCCGTGATGGTTATTGCTGACATGTGTCTTGCAGCCATAATAAGAACCACAAGTGCTGTTGAAAGACAACATTGGCTCCAGTTGGGGAAATATCTGTGAGGGCTTGCCACAAATAGTATGGGCCCAATTAAGTTCCCCCAGGCATATCTAGCTGATAGTATCACTATCCATAAGCAATTATTACAATTATTTATTCAATAAACTTTATTAAGCATCTGCAGCACATATTGATGGATTATAGTAAGAGAAATCAAACTTGTTTATGGGCCTCAGTATTTACCTATCCTTGAATTCTGAGAATTGCCAAAAGGGCCAGGGAGTTTGTCTGACACACGTCTTTTGATGCTGCTTGCCACAGCACTGGGTCCTATCTGCTGCTCTTACAAACCTCTTGACATTTGTCCACTGTCACTAGGGCTCACTCACATTGATTCTGTCAGGATCTCAGTCATAACCTGTTTCCCATATAAAAGAAAACTTTTGCACTGGACAAAGACAGACATATTTTATTCAGACTACTGCAGTAGGAGAGACAGACTTCAGTGTAAACTGGGCTCAACTCCACTGAAACAAAAGGCAGGAGGCTTTTTCAATGCTGAACTACGCTAAAGGAAAAGTACTGAAAGATGTTGGGAGGGAGGAATTGGTCCGTGTGATTAGGCCATCTGTGTTTGCTAATTGACACTTATCCAAAGAAGAGACACAAACTTCTCATATCTTTATGACAGAAGGTAGTTTTGCAAATTGCAGCCCCATCAAATTTAGGTTCTCATCCTCCCACAGGAAATAAGAGATAGGGGAACCATCTCTCTAGATGTTTGCATTTCAAAGAGATGGCTCCCAGGTTTTTCAGGGAGCATTGCTGATTTGTAGGAGATTTTCATCTCAAAGGGGCAGAGAAAGGGTTTGTAATTGTAAGTTTTCAAAAGTAAACACGCTAAGAAAAGGGAGGTCAGTGGTATATAGTTTTGACTGGAACAAACAGAAAATTCTTTTGACAGCATTGAGCTTTCTCAAACAGTTCATTTTAAGAGGTTTGGAATCATCCTAGGAACATAGTTTTGGACTGAAGAAGTCAGACTGGTGTTTGGTCAAGTCTCACAGAATTATTTGCACCAAGAGTTTTGCAGTTCTCATATAATTCTTCCCCTTAAAATTGATTATACCCATCCACCATATTGGTGACTCTCTTATCCCACTTAACACTTGATGCTGTGATGAATCTTGAATCTCAGACATTCTTTGGGGAATCTTCTGTCTACTTATACAGCCTGTAATGCCTGAGGTACCCTTCCGCTACAGGTCATATTTCACAGAGATTATACGGATTTCTAGGGGCATACCTGTAAAACGGACTCAAGTACAGACTCTCAATATATACACCTTCAAGCCGCTGTTTTTGTTCTACATGTGAGATTTTTTCATCTATCTTATTTCCAGGTTCTTCCTCATTTTTTCTCAGGGAATTGCATATTCTTTTCCTCCTTCGTACTGTCTTCCATTCAATTTATTACCTTATTTCCGTCCAACAGATCAGTGTGTGTCAGAAGGCACCTCAGTTTTGGAGAGAATTCACATCTCTTATGGGCTAAAAGTTTCCACCAGAAAACAAACAAACAAAAATCAATGGATGATTCTATTGACATATTAGGGGAAGGTGATGTTATCTGATCATGCTCTTCATATGGTAGTCCATCTGAACCATAGCTTTAATTCAACCAGCATTCCCACCAGTATTTATTTCTGTGCTTGCAGAATTCACATTCTAGTGCAAAAATGGACCATTTTTTTAAAAAAATATGATGACTTTTGAGATTTTTGAATTTTCTGACATGTCTAGTTGACTTTTTAATTAGTTTGAGAGCCATAAAACATTGTAAACTTTTCAGACAGAAGTGATAGTGGGATCCACTGCTGAAAGACATCTCATTGACTCCTCCAGGATCTTTCAATTATCCATTTGGTTTTGGTGCGGAATTCTCTCACCTGAGAAATGGGGCTCTTTGTTAACTGTCTTAATTTATCAAGTGAAACATGATGCCAGAAATAACACCAATTAAAATTTGCATCTTTATACATTTGAATTTTGACACTACCTCTTATTTAGGTGAACTTTGTTTAAATAGTTAATATTTAACATTCTTTATTCAGGACTTTGTCTTAGCAATGAAAATGCTAGTTGATAACTAAGCCCATATTCTGTAATAAGAAATGTAGCCTTTCGCTAACTGTTTAAACTAAGTGTAAGCATATATAAACAAACTTCAGATACTGTAGTGTGTTTATGGTATTTAAATTCCATACCTTTCTCATATAAGAAACAATACTTCCTATGGTGTTGGAAAAAAATGTCTTATTCTGGTCTTACTGTAGGAAAATGATTTAGTGTGTATAGTTAAGAAGAATAAACTGCTCAGTTTAGCTTTTCTATCCCTATGACTTATATAGGCATTTGATGATTTTCAGTGTGCCCTTACAATAAAGTCTTTAAATGATGTCATTTGCTTATAAATCCAACATGAGAAACCTAAAAGTTGACTCTCAGCGTTTTCTTTGCTTTCTTCATTTTGTGGTTGATTCTGACCTACATAAATTCCCTGAAATGAGTCAGGTTCCTTCCAAATAGTTCAGCATTCCAAGCACTTCATATAGGGTGCACAAAACTTGTTCTTTGCTCATTTCCACTGCCAATGTGCTTTGTTATGAAAATGAACTATGGGGTTTTTTTTGCCAGTAATAATATATTTGCAATAAAGGTTATATTGCAAATTTCACCAGGTTTCACAAAGAAAGTGATATATTTTTATTATCACGATTACTGTTTCTCTAAAGAAATGTATGTAAGAAAATTGTGTAGGACAAAGTTTTTAAAATATAAATTGCATGTGCAGATAGTTGCAAGTGATATTCAGCAAAAGCTTGTAACAATATTTCAGTTTCATTCACCTACTTAGTGTGTATAACAGAGTCAATCGTAATGAAAAAAACCACCCCAAAACACAACCACAGCTTCATTTTTCTTGTCCTCTCTGTAATGGAGGCTCCAAGTTGACACAGATGGTAATAATAAGAAGGCAAGTCTTGAAAGCTGCCAACTGCGTCATCCTGAACTCTTTCAACACACCTCATCTGAAACGATAACTATAATTCCTGTCCTATGTTGTACTCTGCTGAAGTGCCGCACATCTTTTAAAAGTATTAAGGAAACCATTCAGAGAGCGTTATTGGAAAATAAGAGAGGGCAAATATTCTGGTCAACCAAATAATGAGTTTTAATACTTCCCAGCAGTTACCTAAAATCCCAGCTGAATTCAAAGACTTCAAGAGAAGGTAAAGGGCAGAAAGACTTGACGGCAGTCAAGACTTGATGGGGGAAGGGCCGGGGGAGAGAACTACCATGTCTGAAGTATTTTATTATGTATAAATTCACTCAAGCATTCATGAAAGCCCTCAGTATTGGAGATGAAAATCTTTTAGGAGAAACCTCTATGTAAAACTCTGTGTGGATTAGGCAACCACATATTGTGCACCAGAGAATATCTAATTGGCCAAGTAAAATTCTACCCTACTTTATCTCACCTAGATCATGATAAAAAAATAGTAACTAGTGGTAGCACTTTAAAATGAAATCAATCAATAAATATTTCATATCTTTTTGCATAATAAAATACTTAAATTGTCTTGTCAAGTGCTATATTTACGTATGTAACTTTTTTTGCTATGTACTGTAAACTGGCAAAAATAATGCTCATTTTTGTGCCCTAGACTGAGTCACGTTTACATAACTCCAATGGTAAAGTAAAAACCTACAGCCTGCCACCATAAACTTATGTAAGCAATTTATGTAATTCTTTTTTAATTAAAAATATCAGAAAATACAAAACAAAGTAGCATTTATTATTTATTACTATTTTTATCAGTCTTTTATCAGTAAGCAGAATCCAGTTCAGATAGTTCAAGAAGCTTTACCAGGGTAAGGAAATGGACAATGGATATTGAGGCACCCAGAGATTAGCAGCAGTGGAAAGTCAATTCCACCCCATAGGCTGCAGGGCAAAGGAAGGTAACAGCACTACGGGAGCTGAGGAGAGACAGAGCGCAGAAGCTGGAGTCATGGAAGGTAGCAAACACTACGAGATACTACTGCCAAACAGGGGCCAGCCGGGTGGCATAGTGGTTAAGTTCACGTGCTCCACTTTGAGCAGCCCAGGGTTTGCAGGTTTGGATCCTGGGTGGGGACCTACACACCGCTCATTGGGCCATGCTCTGGTGGCGTCCCATACACAAAATAGAGGAAGATCAGCACAGATGTTAGCTCAGGAACAATCTTCCTCACACACACACACAGACAAAATACTGCCAAACATAGGAAATGGGAACAAATACCCCAACTATCCCTCTTGCCTTGTGATTTCCCTGCCAGTGTTTCCCATTGGCTGAACCCAGCAATCCAAAGCTAGACAGTAAGGAAGCTGAGGTATCATAGTCCAAGGGATCAGCCTCCCAGTCCCGAAAGAAGAGCGTGGAAAGACACAGGGCAAAATAAGAAACCCAGCACATTCATATTCCTGCACAAAGAATTGACCACAAGGAATTAACATCTAGTGATATTTGCTTTTGGTTATTTTTTAAATAAGTATCACTCTATTATTTTTGTGTATAAATTGCATATCAATTTTAAGGAATTCAAAAAATGTATAATCACAAAAAAGAAAATAAACCATCACTCTAAATCTTCCCACACTGAAATAAACATAAACTATGAGTGAGACTCATTTCAGATATTTCTCTAGGTATATATACAGATATTTAGAAAAACAAAAACAATACAGAGACAGAAACCTTTATTTTTAAGAAAAGGGGATCACACTCTTAAAGCATTACAGAAAAATTATTAAATTTAATTTCATTTTTATTTTTAAGAATGAAAACATTGAAAATGAAACAAACGCATTGTCGGAATTCAAATAAATGTTTCCTTGTCACAGTGCTATTGTATATTTAAAAATAAACTGAAGTAAAGAAAATATTTTAACAACAGATTTGCATTTTAAGAAATCTATTAACCCCCTACTATAAATGAGGAAAATGTTAGCATGTCATATATTTCAATCCTTCCTCTACCTACATCCCAACATTTGCAAGGTATTTTATTATATTTACACTGTTCATGGTTATTTTTTATATTATTAGGTTTTTCAAGGACGTTTAGTTCTATTTTTAAGAGCAATAGATTTTCATCAGTGGTGACTTATAAGGCTTTCTATACTTGAATTAATCATTCCATTCAAATCTGATACTGTATAAATTCTTGGTTCTTTCATGTTTTCAGATGTTTCCATGCTCAATTTATACTTGAAAGATATTTTAGCTGACTATAAAATTATTGGGTCACAGTCCTTTTCCTTTTGAACTTTTGGACATTGCTCCATTGTCTTTAGGTACAAAATACTTCTGCGGAGAAAGTATGAGACTTATCGGATTTTTCTTCCTTGTTTGTATTTTCTTTCCCTGCTCTAGATGTCTGCTGTAGATTTCTTTACCTTGAAGCTTAACACTCTGAATAAGTTCTATCTTGATGTTGAATAAGCTGAATTAAAAATTCCTGGTACACTCTACACAGATTTTTCTTCATTTCCTATTTTTTCATATAGAGTTAAGAGATGCCCCAAAGAAATCATTCTGCCTACGGAAGTAGGCCTCACGTTTCTCAAAAATCAGTTGAACGTTTCAAGAAAGTCTATGAACCTGAAATTGTCAAGAAAGTTAAAAGGCTGAAATCAACAAAGGGCTTACATAAAACAAATAAATAAACAAAAAAAAACACTATAAACAAATAACGCTTTTGACTTATGTTCTAGTCCAAAAGGTAATGAGTTACTGTCATTGTTTGGGTTCGATGATGAAATATTTCCTGGTAGCAGAACAAAAGAAAATGTGGCTTAAGAAGCAGAAGTGGCTCAATAAAAGGCAAATTCAGAATAAGCCATCTACAGTTAAACTTGCTTTCTTTTTATAGGGTCTTTAGGTCAGGAAAAATGTGGAATACGTCTTGTTTTGGAACTTCGGTAAATTACGTCTCATATTTTGAGCTTCAGGATGCAGAGTGCAGGTTGAATGATATGCAATTTGGTAAATTAGTACCCAGTTTAATGATCATATTTTAAATATTAATTGTTTATGAATTTGTTTGAACCTGGAAGAGGATTTCTTATAGGAAATGGAAGCTAAGTTGCAACTTCCTGTTGGAAGGGACCAGGTCCATCTTGTTCAGGCATATCCCCTGTGACTGGCGCTTTGCTCAACTCACAATCATTGTATGCAAAGTATTTGTTCAATATATGAGTGCTCAAAGTATACAAGAATATTCCAAAGGATTCAGCCCTATATTACTTAAGATTTCATTTCACTGACTTAGATGAAGACCTCGTGTACATGTTTGTCAAGTGTATGGATGATCCCAAATCATAAGGGAATGCCTGTCAGTTGGATGACCAAGTTGGAATGCAACAATGTCTCAGAAAACTACAGCAATACAATGATACTCGCAAAAGAAAATTACATAGAGGCATCTGGATCTCCATAACCAATTTCAAAGGTATAGAGAAAGACAATATAAAAGATTAGTAGGATAGATGAGAAAGTCTCAGAAGTTATACTTGGCAGTAATTTCAATATAGTATGGACAACGTGGTCTGACTTTTTGAGAAAAAATAATAGAATCTAAAGTAAATTGATGGTCCACTCATCTCTCCTCTTATGATGTTAGAAATATTAGTTCTAGGTACCACATCTCCCAGGAGGTATAGGCCTTTTGAATCATGTTCAGAAGAAAACGATCAGGGGGGTTAAAGGAAATCTGATACCAACGATAAACTATAGTTCAAAGAACTGAGGATTTTGCATTAGGTAACTCTTTTGAGCAATGCCAAATATCTCAAAATGTATGAAAAAGTGTCTTGTAAAAAGATATTATATGTGTCCTCTAGAGCCTCAAGGGATCCTTCTGATCTAAGACAAATGGTCTGAAATTATTAACAGAAATTTAAAAATCAGAGGGACCTAAAGATGAGAAACATGATATGGACTGCCTTGGATGGTAGTAAATTTCTCATCAATGGAAATGTTCAAAAGAGACAGAATAACCCTTTGAAGATGATTAGAATAAAGTTATCCAAAAACTGGATAAATAATAGAATCAATAATTTTAAAGTCCTTTCTAAACACTAAGATTATTTCACTATGCTAACACTTTTTTTACTTCTTTTTTCCTTTTTTTTAAGAAAGTGAAAAAATAATTTAACCTAGACTACTTAGGTTTGAATCTGTTTCTACTGCTTACTAGTTGAGCCAAGTTGAGCAAATTATTTAAGTTGTTGGTGCTTTAGTTTCTTCATCTCTAAAATGAGAATAAATAGGTTTGAAAGAATCACATGAATTAATATATGTAAGTTACAGTGAATGGCATAGAGCAAACATGCATACTCAACAAAACAATTATCCATATTTTGAGAAAAATTCAACTCTTTGGCACTGCTGTTCAAACTATGCCCCTACAGAAACCTAGATTGTCAATGAAAGTATGGAAGGACAAAGACTAGCAACCCAGATCATCTGACTTGGACCACACCAGCCGCATTTTTTTTCTATTAAGATTATGATAGTTAACAACCTTGTGAAATTACAGTGGTACATTATTATTAGTCATGTTGTAGGTACACCACTTCACCCTTAGTGCCCTCCCCCCACCCCCCCTTACCCCTGGTAACCACCGATCAGTTCTCTTTGTCTATATGTCAACTACCACCTATGAGTGGAGTCATACAGAGTTCGTCTTTCTCTGTCTGGCTTATTTCACTCAACATAATATCCTCAAGGTCTATCCATGTTATTATGAATGGGACGAATTTGTCCTTTTTGATGGCTGAATAGTATTCCATTGTATATATATGTATATATATATATATATATATATATATATATATACCATATCTTCTTCTTTTTTTTTTTTAAGCTTGGCACACAGCTGGGCTAACAACTGTTGCCAATCTTTTGTGGGCTTTTTTTTGTTTTTTGGGTTTTTTTTTTTCTGCTTTATCTCCCCAAACTCCCCTGTACATAGTTGTATATCTTAGTTGCAGGTCCTTCTAGTTGTGGGATGTGGGATGCTGCCTCATTGTGGCCTGATGAGTGGTGCCATGTCCGTGCCCAGGATCTGAACCCTGGACCGCCACAGCGGAGTGCCCGAACTTACCCACTCAGCCACGGAGCCAGCCTATACCATATCTTCTTTATCCAATCATCAGTTGCTGGGCACTTAGGTTGGTTCCATGACTTGGCTATTGTGAATAATGCTGCGATGAACATAGGGGTGCATGGGACTTTTGGAATTGCTGATTTCAGGTTCTTAGGATAGATACCCAGTAGTGGGATGGCTGGGTCATAAGATATTTCTATTTTTAACTTTTTGAGAAATCTCCATACTGTTTTCCATAGTGGCTGCACCAGTTTGCATTCCCACCAACAGTATATGAGGGTTCCTTTTTCTCCACAGCCTCTCCAACATTTGTCACTCTTGGTTTTGGATATTTTTGCCATTCTAACAGGTGTAAGGTGATATCTTAGGGTAGTTTTGATTTGCATTTCCCTGATGATGAGCATCTTTTCATTTGTCTATTCCAGCCTCACTTTTATACAGTATCTAGCAGTCACTGGTCTATGGTATGTGGCAAGAAATATTTGCAATAGAGTGAATACATACATAAGTTAATTAATGTAAGATTTCCATATAAGACAATTTTAAATCTGTCCGTTAAAGCACTTTCTTTAAAAAAACCACTAATCTTAGCTACATGGTTTGTTCATCAAGACATATCATCAAGATATCCATTGATAATCATTAATAAATAAGATACTCATTATTACACAAATAAGATATATTAACACATATAATATTTATGTAAGCAATGTTTTAATGTTTCCTTAACAACGTCAAATAAATATGTATTTTCAAAGTTTAACTAGGATAATTTCCTTTACATTTAATGTTAACAACTATAACTTAATTGGGGTTACTAAATACCCATCATTTTCTTTGAAATTCTCAAATCCACATCCTTGAAAAAGAAGTTTTCATTCTCATCTTGTGGATGAGAAAGTTGTCACTTTGATCACAGAACTAGTAAGTGATTGAACTGATATTCTTTTATTAATGATGATCATAAGCTTTTGCCTTTTATTGAGGGCTGAAATAATGCTAGGCACTATAGAAAGAAAGCAAAAATGAAGTATCTTGATCCTTTCTACAAAGATATGAGAAAAGTATTGGCTTAACCGTTATGGTTATCTTGCTTAAGGATGAGGGCAGTGAGATCTAGCAAAGCAGTGAAATAACCCAAGTTCGTGCTTGAGTCTAAAGATTCTGTATGGAATTCCCTTGATATATTCCATCTGCATTTCCGGATGATTGAAAACACCAAGTTTCGTCTCCATCATGTCGTATCTTATCTATATCCTATGAACAAATGCAGAAATTAGCCTATATGAGAAGCATGTTGCAAACTATATGTACCTGATTCTGCTCTATATATTGATCCCCTGAACATTTTAGTTAGCCTCCCAATTATAACTTTCTGCTTGATAATTGCTAAGATAATTTTGTTTTTATGCAATTTCTCATCATTTGCACTAGCGCTTATTCATTTTCTATAAATGATGTCAATGTAAACAGCAGTACAGAAGAGAAAATGGTCTCATTTAGTTTTAATATTCAGGAGGCAAATACATAGCCTGAAAAAGTTTTACAGGAAAAATATAACAATGAAGTACTCAAAAGTTTAATTGCCAACGTTGCCACTTTGCTAAAATGCTTTCTTTAGTTGCACTAATTATATATCTACCTTTATATTACATTATGGAAATGTTTTACTTTACAATCTCCAAAGTAGGGAGGAAAAAGAGAGTTCCTAGTAACAACTAATTCATACAAATTTGCAAATGTGGAAATTTGCAAATTCATTTGAAAGACTTTTTTCAAAATTTGAATATGTTTAACCTCCTATTTTTTAATCTGTTATATGCTAATTACCAGGATAAGGAAGAGGTCAAGTTGCTAAGTATCCAGATGGTCAATGAGGACAATGAGGACAATGAGAAAATGAAAGTAACAATGAAGGCTTATTCTCTTACTGGATAGTGCGGGCAAGAGGAACAGAAAAAAGTGCCAGCTCCATAATATTCCATGTTTACCAAAGAAAAGCACCAGGTAAGTCAGTCAGATTACACGCAGCACAGGTTGGGGGAATTGTTCACTGCTGAGGAGCCCTGAACAAAAGTCCGCCATTTTATGGACCCCAGCCGAGTACAGGTTGTGAGAAGGGAAGGACTAAGAGTGAAAAGAGTAGCATGTCATAGGGGAGAAAAATGGCAGAATCAAGCTCCCTGAAAAGGAAGCCTTCAAAAGGAGACAGCTATGCTAGGATACAGACATGCTTATGAGCATGGCTGACCTAGGAGTGAGGGAGGCTAAGTCTTTGACGGGAACTCTCTCTAGAGACTGTAATGTGTTAGCTGTGCACAGATTCTGTTATGCAGAGGGCAGCATTCACCCGTGAAGGCTCCAGGCAAAGCTTTTGTAATTGCCTGTGGTTGAGCCTGAAAGAGCACAGAAAGGATTTTAGCCTGGACTCAGACTCTTTACAAGATTTTGACATTTTTATAAATGAGAACAATAAACAGAAGTGACTACCTCTGTGGAACTGGAAAGCTATTTGTGCAGTGTGACTACACTTTGTGTAAATTCTAAGAGATAAAATATGATGCCAATGGAGGATATCATAGATCTAAAATACAACCTCATTTTAATCTTGAATAGAAAGGAGAACAAGATACAATATATAATATACTCCTTTCATCTGTACTTTTTTTTTCTAAAAGATAATATTATTATTTAGGTCAACTTTATTAAATAGGTAGAAATTTTTAGATTTTTGTTTTGTTTACAAAACTCTGTTACTGTTCTTCTGCATGAAAATTCATGGTTTATCTGCAAAGGAGTTCAAATTTAAGGGTCAAAAGCCTTGAACTCAACAGCAAATAAAATCTGGTTGAAGATAATGCCTTATCCATCAAAGGAGATGGCTAGGCACCACTGGGTTTCACTGATGACAATTAGCGAAGGAAAGAGTGAAACTGAATATATGATGGTCCCCTAGCCAGTGTCGTGGGAGTCGAGAGGGAGGGTCTCTAGATCCTTCTTGATTCCTCTCCTGAAATTTGCATCTTTGACCATCTTTCCTTCTTCGTAATTCCTGTCTTTTAGCCTTTATGTCAAAGATGGATCTCTCTTTCTATCTGTCTCTCTCTTTATTTTTGCATTTAACTTTTATTTTTCTCAAAATAAGCACAGAGTTAGAGATCTACAAGCTGTATTTCTCTAAAAACTCCCAGCAATATCCCAAGCCAACCTCATTTTCTTTTTCCACTTTCAACCATATTAACTAATTTTTTGATACTTATCTCCACAAGTCAAACAACATAACCTTCGCATTATCTGTTTATTTCCATTTTGGAAAGCGAGGGTTTATCTGTTTCTCAGCCCTCTGCTCAGCTTTCGTGTTGGGATTTCTCATCATTAGTATTCTACCAGTTACTTTAACATAAGTTTCAGCAGAGTAGAATCTTTTTCTGTTTTGCTCATTGATGTACCTAAAGCTACAATAACTGGCGCAGAGAACAATTTAATAATTTTTTAACTACTGGGTGAATCCTGGAGATGTTATTCTTTCACTTCTCTCTCCTGTTGGATCATCATCTTCATTGAGTGTGTCTTTCCCTTTCTTATTTTAATTTCTTGTTTGGCAGAGCACAACCCTTGGCACTGTGCAAGAAAGAGTGTGTGGAAGGTTTTTGTTTTTGTTTTAGAAATTACGTATATGGGAATGCTTTTATTCTAAATTTAAACTGGAATGATTATTTAACCAGGTAGAGAATTCTAGGTTAGAAAGAATTTTCCCTAGAATTTTGAAGTTATCCATCTATTGTCTTTTAATGACTTCACTCTACTCTCACTTTTGGTGAGAATTTGGCAGGGCACAGAACTCTAGTTGGAAGTAAATTCCCACCAGTGGTTAGAAGGCATTGCTTCATTGTATTTTAGGTCTGATGTTTCTGTTGAAAGGCCAATGGCATTGGTTAACCTTGTATCTGTTTGTTCTTTCTCTACAGAAGCTATTAGTCTCTTCCATTTTTCCAGTATTCTGAAGTGACAAAATCTTTGGCTTAGTCTGCATCTATTTTCAACCATTATACTGGGTTCTTCATGCATCCTTTTAACCTGGACCTTTTTACCTGGTCTTCACTTCTTGGAAATTTTCTTCAGTTGTTTGAAAATCTCCTCTCATTACTTTCTTATTCTCTCTGAAAACCCAATTAATTGGATATTGTATCTTCTAGAATGACTGAATCTCTAAAATTCTAATTCATCCCCTTTGATGTTTAAACTCTTCAAATTAATACTGTATATTACCAGACAATTCCTCAACTTTGTCTTCCAATTTTTCTATTGAGTGTTTCATTTCTACCATATATGAAATTCCTGAGAGTTCTGTTCTTCTCTGATGCTTTCAGCATCCTCTTCTTGTTTCATGATGCATTATGTTCCCTTATCTCTCTGAAGTTATTGAAGATGGCTGAAGAGCCACGTCTTAAAGAAGGCTCGCACAACTGCCTTAGGCAGATTAGTTGCTTTTTCTGCTGTGTTTCCAAAGATATGTGATTATATCCCTCTATCATGTTTGTTGTATAATAGTTTAGCCATTATTTAATATTATCATCCACAGTTTCCCAAGCTGGAAATCTTGGTGACATTTACATTATTTCTATATTAGTGGCCTTCACTAAAATATGAAAAGTTCAAACTCATAAGTTTCTTTAATTCTTTTTTTTTGGAATAAGGCATGAAAAAAATCAATACATAATGCATGCTTGCTTTTACTTTGTTTATAATTCTATCCTTAGAATTCAGCAAAGTATATGTGGCACTGTATATGCTCAGGATATATCTCACAAGTAGACTGATGAAACTTGAAAGTGATTTTTTTCGTATAAAACATTTCGGTGGCCCTAAATTTTCATGGATGGAATTTGTACATGGGGAGTAATTCACCTACCTACTTAGTAACAATATTTCTTTCACATTTACTCTTGTGTTATAGAGTAGTAAGTAAAAAAAAGAGTTAAAAAATTTCTTGTGAATTTAATCATCAAATTACGTAGTTCATCGTAAGTACATGCAAATCTAAGATAAAGAAATAAACAATTCCATAGGGACTAAAAGTCTGTTATTCTCTTGTAACTACACTAATTAGCTCTCATAGCATGTGTTTATTGCTGGCCATTGTTTTTCTCTGTAGACCCAGAGTCTAGAGTAGATAATTAGTGAGTGCAGCCAAGACTAAAAAAGTAATACGATAAAAGAAATACAATGAAAAAAAATCTCATCATATTTTCAACTGCAGATTGTGCAAATTACTCCTTTCCTAAATACAGTTTGTTACCCATCATTGTTGACAAATGAACTTTACATAGATTATGTAACTCATTGCCTAGAAGAATGTGTGAGTGTGTTTCTAGAAAATTAGCACAAGTCTTTGGTGTTCCATTTAATTTGGGTCTATTTGTCTAATATTAAACCGCACAGTTATAAAGGGCCACACCAAACAATTACATGTCCATTATTTAACTCAGAGGTTTGGAAAATAGGAAGGAAAACAATGAAACCTTATATACACTTGAGTTACTTTTTATGCTTTCCTTAAAAAACAGAAAAAATAAGAATAAATGGAATATCAACCTTAAATAAGTTAAAGGTGCTATAAATTTAATGTTATATTTCATTTCTTGAAATATATATGAAAGATAAAAAAGCAAGTCACACTTAAGCCAAGTCAATCCTCTTTAAAACCTCTCTTTTAAATTTTGGATAAAATGTCACTGGCTTTCTCTCAGTCTCCTCTTTCGCTTTCATTTTCCCTCTTCATCTATCCTGAGAACAGAAGATGCTACACAATAGATAACTCGAAACATTTATTGAGAATACACTTATTTCATCTGTTCAACTTCAGTCCAAAAACCCTCTTGGAGAAAAATTCTGCTCCAAACATTACCAAACAAAGAAGATTCAAGAGACCACCAAGCAATTTAAATATCTTATGAAATATCTAATTCTAAAAATCTCCCTTCGTATCTCTTGGGTCCATTATTTTTCAGAAGTCTGACCCTGAAGCTCTGATACTTGAACTCATTCTAGTAATTATGAAAGTATGGATTTAGCCTTTCCCATTGCAGTGGGAAATATAAGATATAGTTCTGCTCACATATGTCTGTCTATTCAACACCTGGTGACAATGTGTTGACTTCATACACACCTTGAAATTTGACATTTATTTAACTATTTATACCAACTGCATTTTAAAAAGTCAAGCATCTTGTCCACTACTTGTTCAGTTTGGAAATCATTGTGTACTTCACAAGAAATATGACTTAGGCTATGATATAGAGGGCTTTATTTAGGATCAGGAGAAATGTGTTTGTATTCCAGTGTCCATGTTCGCTTTTGGCCATCCTCCTTTTAGTCCAAATTTGCACAATAATCTCAAACCCAAATGTTCACTTTGATGCTGTCTCCACTCCTCTATGTTAATTCTTCTTTGTAACCGGCATCTGGGAATAAAGGAAAAGCAGCTGACAGTTTTAGGACTTTAGATGAGTAGATTTGTACTACCACTCTGGAAAAAGAATAGAAAGAAAAAGAAACATCATAAAAATAATTGATTCTAGAGAAAACAGTTTGATGCTTCAAATACAGTAAGAAAGCAGACATATTGTAAACCTGAAAGCAAGTTGTTTTCTTAACGCATCCTACTAAGTGGCTGAGCTGTTAATGGGAAAGGGATGTCCTGATGAGAGGCACACAGTCAAAAACCAACACTAGCAAACTGTTGCACAGAGGCAAAGTGTGTGTGTGCTTGTATGTGCACGTGTGCTTGCATGTGCATGCACATATGTTCTAACATGAATCCACTTGTGTTTGGACCTTTGAGAATATCCTGACTGGGATTTTTGTTATTAAAACCTCATTTTCAAACCATACTTTCAGAAACAGGGAGCCCTGAGACCTTCCCCCTGGAAAGTCCCTCGGCCGTGTCTCAGTTGCTGAACCAACCTTCCAAAGGGCCACCGTCACTTTTCCAGGAAACAGCATCAGGTCAACAAATTCCTCGTTTGTGGTCTGTTTGTTTTCTCAGGTCTGGGTTTCCTTTGATCTTGGGTGAGTTCAAATTCATTTGGAATAAAATAAAAACAGTGCTCTGCTTCCCTACCTTTAATCAGTAATAGCCCTGACTATTTTAATTAGAAGCAAAAGAACAGTTCTGTGTCCACTCCAGGCTAGGGACACGCAGCCCTGCTGTGGCAGAGGCAGTTGGAGCCCAGAGTGGAAAGCAAGGGAATGTGAAATAACGTTTGGCCCTATTTCATTAGGAAAAAAGAGTAAGGTTTTGCTTCACTTTAAGTTACTGCACACCCTTTCCTCTTTATTTTTTGTCACTGCTCCTCCATTCTCCAGTTGCTCTGCCAGCTCTGCCTCTGTTCCCCAGTGGTGCTTCAAGCCCTGGACATCTTTCTACAGGAGAATACTGAATACAATCCTTCACTCAACTTACTGAGATAAGCATATGCCTTTGTCAAAAACTATATAAAAGCTGCATGGTAAAGATTGATACCCTTTATTCTTTAGTAGGAATCAAGATATTCACAACTTGCAAGCCATCTTTCATGAATCCTTCACTTTTAATTTTCCTTATCATTTCTGTGCACGTGGACTACTATCATTTAGAGGTAGCAAATATTATTTTTATGAAACAGCTTGTTACCGAAACAATTTACTCAACATATCAGATTTCACAAGCTCTATCAGTGATTTCAAAATGATGAACCCAGGTTTCCAAATTTGGGATATTTATACAACAAATATATATTGTTTTATCATGTGTATTTTGGTTCATATTATTTCCTGATTTTGTCTAGTGTTTCTTCCTCTCTTTCTTATGAATTATACATAAGTGAGAACCTAAGCCTCTTTTTTCACATACAATGATCCTATTTTCCTGAACAGAAGTCCTGGCTGAAAAGTATTAAAATTCAGATTCCAAAATTAGCCAGTGGTAGAGGATGGAAAGTTAACACGCCCATTTATTATACACTGTACAAAACGAATCAGGGAAAGATGCTGCATGATGTTTCCACTTGGTTTTGATCATTCTCTCTACTATGCTTAACCAACTGCTTTCAACTGGCATCTCTGATTCTAAGGAACATCGAGACACTTACTGCAGCTTAGTGTCCGTGTGGCGCTACTAGTCAAGGAATCAGAATATCTAGCTTGCAGTTACTGCTCTGCTCCTAACCTCCTATGTAAACAACTCTAGAATTTATTTTTTTCTTATCTATATGATAAAAATGTTGAAATGATTTCTAAAATTTAGAATAGTTATATAATTCTCATCTCAATGTAACTAACAGATGGGGGAATTTCCCCTCTTTTGTTGCAATATTTTTAAAATTTAGAATAGAGATTTTATCATCTCAACCACTGATTTCCTTTACCCCCTGTATCAGCATATTTAAACTATTCATAGATTGTACACAGGCCATGAAATTCAATAAGATATTATGTAAATGAGTCAAATTTATAACTTAGCAGAGGAGAAGAAGCCCAATTAAAAACTACCATGGTTAATAATTCATAAATGATAAAGAAATATTTTTATGCTGGCATATAGTTATGAGGGAGGGGTTATGAACTTTTGTTTATTTTTCCTCTGACCATTGGGATCTTTTTTTCCCCAGTTCAGTTACCCTTTATTAAATGTTTAGCTCTCTAAGCTCTTGTGTTTTTTACTAGTCTCAGCATTTTCTCACTTCTCTCATTTTTCAGGACAACTAGCTTTGGATTGGAATTTTATTCTCTAAAGTTGCTATAAAATCTCCACCAGCAACTAAAATTCAGCCAGCCAGCGTATTCCCCAAAATAATATAATTAGCACAAAAAGTCCCCAGATATTTTCATATGACCTTGCGTGAACAAAAAAAGTGGAATACTCTCTTCCTTTCTCTTTCAAGCAGAGGAATTAGTTCTGCTAAGCAAGTGGACATAGATGAGATTCTTAGGAGAGAAAAACAGGGATATTTTTCTTTTACTTTTGTAAAATCAAGTATATAAGAATATGTCTCAAGTACCACAGTTAAGAAATTTTTTTTTTCCGTAAGGACCACTGTAAAGGTATCTTAATTAGGACACTCATAGATGCCCAAGGAAGATACAACGCATTTGAGTTCTTGCTTCCCCACTGGGTGAGTGTTGCAAGCACACCATTCAGCTGTTTCAATCCATGTGGTAGTCAGACTTGCCAACCCTATCTTTGAAACATTTCCCAGAAAAGAAGATAAAGGCTGTTTTTTTGCCATTTATCTGTCCCTTGAAAGATCACTCTGCTGGCATGGTGAAGTGCGAGGTCAGTGGGGAAGCCTCTCTAGAAGTAAGACACATGCACTCTCTAGATGATACAGAACAGGAAATTGCCCCATAATGGGAAGGGAAAAGGATGGACTGTGGACAGGAACCTCTTGATTTCATCTGTTATCCTGGGATATATTTGAACTCTAATGAAGTAGAGAAAATCATATTTATCAGAATTTTTCTCAAGAGAGGTAGTCCTTGGGCATGGCAAAGGAGGCATGATTAGGCCAAAACAGAAGCTAAGTAAAGGATTGTCTGAGAAAGCTGGATCTAGATTACTTGCTTTTCTTGGTAGGATGTACAAGTTCATAGCAGGAAGTCAGTAGAGGAGTCTAAGAGTAACCAACAGGGCACTTCATCATCTTCATACTTCATCAACACAGCACTCAGCCCCTCCCCCAGGTAAATGTGGAGTCAGTAGCTTGAGAAGATTGGTTACATAAGCGGCAAATTATTGATCAGCTTGGGACACAGGAGACCTTCATCTAACCAGATGCAAGAGCTAGAGCTTCAGAGGCCGGCCCAGCAGCACAACAGTTAAGTTCACACATTCCACTTCGGCAGCCTGGGGTTCACTGGTTTGGATCCCGGATGCAGAGCTACACACCACCTGTCAAGGCATGCTGTGGCAGCCATCCCACATATAAAGTAGAGGAAGGTGGGCATGGATGTTAGCTCAGAGCCGGCCTTCCTCAGCAAAAAAGAGGAGGATTGGCAGCAGATGTTAGCTCAAGGCCAGTCTTCCTGAGGAAAAAAAAAAAAAGAGCTAGAGCTTCAGCTATTATGCATTAAATTTACTGACGACTCCTGACAAAATCAGAGAATCAAACTTTAGACTTTTCCCAAGCTTGTTTTCTTGACATACTGTTCTCTATTTGATTGATGTTTTGAATGAGAGTAAACATTAAAACTATTGCAGTAAACTACTTTACTGTTTTGTATCCTAGTGTTTCATATATGGAAGCACCAAATATTGTTAGCTTCTAAAGAGGTGTTTTGAAGGTAGTAGGATGGTGAGTGTGTGTGGGGGGGGGAGGGTGGATACGAGTGTGCATGTCATTGATTTTATTATCTAATTCAGCAAGAGGATAAGCAATAGATATTTCGCTAATTCCAGACAGAGGTAATGTGGAAACATAAGCTTACCAATTTTTTAGTTCCCATATTTGTTACCCAGTTTAGTGATTAGATTCACTGTTTTCAAGGCATTCTACAACAAGCCCATCTCTTACTGATTTTCTTTCCATATGTTCTATTGATCACTGAGAGAGAAGTGTTGAAGTCTCCAACTGTAAAAGTGGATCTCTGCATTTCTCCTTTCAATTGTATCAGTTTGGGCGTTATGTAATTTGAAGCTCTATTGTTGGGTCATGTACAATTAAGATTTATCTATCTTCTTGTTGAATTTACCCTTTTATTTTTATGTAATACCTCTCTTTGTTTCTGGTAAATTTCTCTGCTTTGAAGTTTACTTTGTCTGATATTCATTTAGTGACCTCAGTTTTCTTTTGATTAATGTTTCCATGATATATCTTTTTCCATCCTTGTACTTTTAACTTATTTATATCATTGTATTAAATGACTTTTTATAAGCAGAATATAGGTGGATCCTTTCTTTTTTTACCCACTCTGACAAACTTTGCATTTTAATTGATTTGTTTAGACCATTTACGTTTAATATAATTATTGCTAGTTAGAATTACACCTACCATTTTATTTTCTGTTTGCCTTCTCTTCCCTCTTCTTTTCATTCTTCTCTCTCTTCTTTCCTGGCTTCTTTGGCATGAGCTGAACGTTTTTCAGTTGAACAGAGTTTGGGTTTGCTGTTGCTAGCTCTTCTACATTTATCTCATTCTTCACATACTTCTGGCAGAACTGTTGCCTTATGTTGGAAGTGGTGGCTGGAGTGCCAAAGACTTTTTTGTGTTATGTTTTTTATCTCAATGTTTGTGATCCATCCTCAACTTTCATCATCTCTGTATAGCTCCACTACAGAGGGGATCCCACTCCATGCTTTGCCCTCCCCAAGTAGTAGACTGCTTTTTGCCTGTTGTTAGATTCTGGACTGGTGGTGGTGGCTGGCAAGGGTTTATTTTAGTCCAGGTTGAGCCTCTGCTAAGGCAGCTTCTGTGTGCCAAGTCTCAGGGGGAAAAAGATAGGGAGATTTTTCTCAGGATTCTTTCTCCATGTGTCTGCTAAACTATGCCCTTGATCTGTGCTGGTCTTTACTGGGTATTCTCTGATTCTATCCCATTGGAAGTAAACCTCTAATTGAGCATAGATATGGGATTCTGGTCCCAGGATATTTTTCATCCCCCCACCCTAGAGTGGAGGGATTTTTCTTCTGCCCTTTCCCCAGTAACAATGGATATTTGTTGTGACCTTAAGGTGATGGGTTGTTGCTCCTCCTCCAGGAGCTGCAAGTTTTTGTTTCATAGGAGAAGAGTCTAGAGGAAGCGGATAGGGCTTGTATCTTCACCCAAGCAGCTAAAGATCATTTTCTGCAAGCTTGCACCAGTGAAAGGAGTTCTTTTTAGTCTCCGGCCTTGTCTGCAGATTTTCTCTTGAGTTACTATGGGAGGTTTGCGGAAAAAAAATAGTTAGTAAGAGAGTGTCTGGGCCCTTAGTTCTTTTGGCCTTTCATGGAGAATAGTTAACACTTGGCCTTTAATAATTTCCTAAAATTTAAGCTGATTTTGTTTTTCTTATTTATTTTTATAGCAGCTGCTAAGCAACCCTTCTTCCCCCAATGCTTTGATTCAGGTGAGCTTGTGTTTGTGTCCTGTCTCCTCTTGCTGGGTCATGTTTCTCTTTGAAATACAGGTAATTTGGTTGTATTGCAACTTCAGCTTTCTGATGGACTCAAGAAACGTTGTAATTTAGTACTTTATTTAACTTTATCTCACTGTTAGAAAAGGAACAGTGTTTCTTCCAGCTTTTACATCCCAGTCAGAAGCAAAAATCTCCTTCCTTTGGTCTGGCTCCAGCTAAAGGATCCAAGGATTAATGAGTTAATATGTAGCCAAAATGAACTAGGAAAATGAACTAGCAGTTAGTAGCTTTCTGCTGATAATGCCTTTAATTTAAAGAAGTTAAATAATGTCGGAAAGGTCAGACATTGGGGTCAATCAGATTTCTAATCTGCACATTCAGCAAAATCAGATAATTAGCTGCCTACTCAAAATGTAGGAAGATAGTTGTTTAGTATCAGCCACTAAATAAAGAAAAGGCAGAGATGAGGTGCAATTCCAAATGAATTTGTCTATCATTTGAATGTGTTAGTAGACTAGAGAGACCTAATCATAGTTAGATATAAAGATACAGCACGTCCCCTCCTCCCACATACTTTCTCATCTTTTTTTTTATTGTGAGATTGATTATGTTTAGTGTTTTTCTTAATACTCCATGAATTCCTTCAAATTTATAATATTTTCTCCCTGAAATTTTTCAATCATCTTGAATTGTAACTGTTTTTAAGGGTTAGATAACAATAAAACTAGAATCCAAATGACTATGGTCTTAAAATGCAAAGAGAGAGGACATTGACGAAGACAATTTTATTTCAGAGATGATCAATCAATAACCCATCTCAACTGGCGTCAACACAAGCTTAGTTTAGTTTTTCATACTTTACGGATTTTGTATCAATAATATCATCAAATTGTAAATTATCATATACAGTGTTTTTTATGTTCTTTGGACTGTGTTAGGCAAAAGAAAAAAAAATGCCCCAAGAAGTTTCATAAACCATTTTAACAATGTAGACAGAAATAAAATGGTTTTATCCACTAATGCTTAGTTCAACAGAAAATTAAATTAAATTAACTAGAACATCCTATTCCCAGAGAAATCCAGTCAATAGCAGTTTTATAATAACAAGAATAGCTTAGAAATATTTATAAGGATTTTTTCTGAGAAGGTCACTTAGTTTTCACCACTGTAACTTAAGTTAGTCCTGCAAAATCCCTATGAAGTAGAGAAATGTTTAATCATTACTAATTGACAAAAGATATGAGTGGTTAATTATCGTCACAGGGTACTTTGGTAGAAAACTAAACATATATCCTATTTGTTCATCGACATTTACACTTGAATTAATTTATAAAAGCATGTAATAAACAATCTAAGCCATTTCTATAACTTTTTAAGAAGTTCCAAGAATGCACAATGCATTTGTACTGTTATTGCTGGGGATTAACTAATTTAAAGGTAAGAAACAAAGAACGATTGTATGAGAAACACTACTGTATAATTATACACACTTATCAAGGATTAATTCTTCTCTTAATCTTTGATAAACTTTATCTTAGAAAAGTACATCAAATATCTGGTCCTCATCTTTCTTCCTTCAAGCGCATCCTTAATTTCAGACTTAGATATAATATGCTTTCGTCCACAAACCCTTGATTCTTTGTTCATGAGACTGCCCTACTCTCTTTTCCTCCAGTCTAAATTCCTTACAAAATACTGAACTGATGTCTTTGCCTGTTTTTGTTTTGTTTTGAAACAGACAGAATACAAGATCTTTTGAATAGCTCCCATGCTTATTCAGAAGTAGTACAGAGATGAGAAGGAATCTTTTTCAATGATTTACCAAAGCCTTTTTTCTTATTTGGAACTGCGTAATATTATGTAGTGTTGACAACTGCTTTAAAGTTCTCCCTTCTTTGAGCAAAGGACAGAGTACTGAGTTTTTATTGACATAAAGAGAAAGTATTTCTTTCCGTGCTTCCTATTCCTACAGCCTACTCATTAAGTCAGTTTATGTATGTTTTGTGCTTTCTAATAAATGACTCCCTGGTTCAGTGCAATATCATTGTGCCTGAAGCAAGAGGCTCCTCTCCCACATGTTGAACTCTGGGGGATATTGGCGGAGAAAGTAAAGGAATTTTAAATGCTCAGTGAAAAAACTTACTGTGCTTCCAAGCTCTACTCTCTAATAGATCACACAGAGGCCCTTAGATCTAGAAAGATTTCTAGTCTCCCAAATATTACAACAGAGAATGAGTAAGAAAAATTCCTTACTCTTTACTGAAACACTTCTGATAATAGGTGCCTCAGTGCCAATTTCATTTGTAGGCAGATTTAAATAATTTGGTCAATATTTGACCCCCTATAATTGCCCTGTTTATGTTCTATGGCCTTACATAGACTAATTCTAATTCTGTGTTCTCATGAGAATTGTTTAAGGACAATGCTCATGACCTAGAGCGGAGATGTTTGTCTTCTCTGCCCACATCCCCTCTTTGAACTTCTTTGTTTCCTTCATTCTTTGTAGCCTTGGTGAGACTGCTTGGAGGCATGGGATTGGGGTGACCAGATGTATACACTGTGTCCCGAGTATAGCCATGATTCTGGAGGTTGGCTCATGAACAAAGCAAGATTCTCCTTGGTGTTGGTTAAACAAGCCAAGAGTTTCCCTTTTAGCTTGAATTAATCTGAGTGGCATTTCTGTTCCTTCACTAACCATGAACAACTTGTTAATACACTTTGTCTAAATCATACTTTTTCTTTACTCTTCCCTCTGTAACAACTCTTTTTCCATCCTCAGTGTCAAGCCTATTCTGGACTTTTTACCATATGAGTGTTCTTTCTTTCAAAGCAATGCATTTTTTAAATGTTTCTCTTAAAATTAATTTCCAAGAAATGAGCCAAAATGTGCTACATGACCCATTCGGAATAGTGAGTACCAACACTTTTTGTTCTGAATGCTATCTTTCTACCAACACCTGAGCTGGCATTGCTTTCCTGGCATGCCATCACCTAATTTGTTTGCATTGAGTTTGTGATCAAGTAAACCTTTGGGAAGGCCTCACCAACCATCAGGAGGAGGAATGAGAGTGAAGTTAGGGTATTAAACCCCTGTACCTTCACAAGGTTGCCTCCAGGCTTAGGTCAGTACTCCCCTCAAAGACGCTTGTTCTCTGTAACGTCTCTCCTCCCACATTCTGGTGCCCTGTCTCTGCCTTTGAGACTAGGCTTGGTAACAGCTTCACTGCTGTTATCCTAGTGTGTCTTGATGTTCCTCTATACTTAGTCTATCCTTTATTTAATATTGTTGTCAATGAACTTTCTTAAAATTATCCTATTTTGAGTGTGTTGCTTGTTTCCCATCTCAAGCATGTTGAATAAGTCAAGAACAAATATGTCTTTACTTGACCAATAGACATCTCTCTTCAGGGTGACATTAATCCTTCCCTCCAAAGATATAAAACAAAATAACACATTGAATCTTAAGCCAAATACTTTACTAAAGAGTCTGATAGATACCTTCTGATTTAGTAGATAGAACTAGGACTTTTATAATCAGACATAATTTGGTTAATATTCTGATTTTCCTACATTGGATTTGTGACTTGAATCTATGAATCTCAGTATCCTCATTTTTACTAGGGATTGCACTGTATCTTTCTCAAGGGGGTTGTAACAAGTGAGTGGGTTAAATATTTAAAGAGCCTTATAGGGAACGTGGAGCTTTGTGGATGTTCCATCATTTACTCCTTTTTGATTTCCATATATTTTACAGCAGATGACAGCATCATGTACCTGGCACATGTTGGGCACAAAATGAGAAGAGGATCTGCATTTGTTTATTAGTTTTGAGATTACATGACACCGTCTTTGGTTTAAGTACCGCCCAGAGTTTAGCATATTAAGTCTTGCACATTTAGAAAACTCCCTGAACTGAATTGGGAAGTTCTGGATTTCACTCTCTCATCTGGTGTTACTTATGTGACTATCTTTCTTTTTTCATTTAAAGGAACATCTAGAATAGACAGTTTTGATGATATTTTCTAGAGCTAACATTCTGATATGGACTGTGTGATTCTTATATGTGGTTTATATATGCTTCAGTGGTAGAGATCATTAAATATCTTTTAATTTGAATATCAGGAGTTTAAAAAGGTAGAAAATATTTATACTCTAATGATTACTGAAGATGAAATGAGTACATAAATTATTTCTTCTGTAACTTATTTTTCTGGAAAATTTCCTATTTAAGCCAGTTTACATCAACCTTTTTCACTGTCATATGGATTTTGGTACTCACTACCAGAGATCCCAGGCAATAAATCTTTATCCTTTACTAGAGGCTATGGGTGCAGACTAAGTATCCACATTTTGATCAAATTGGAAACTAGAGAAAATACTATAAACTGATTGGCTGAGTTTAATAAAATACCATTAATAAAATACAATTTAATAAAATAATATTTTACTAATATCAATTATAAAATGGTATTACATAATAAGAATATTATCACATAGTAATAAAATGTATTAAAATACTATTTAATAAAATAATATTTTATTATAATAATAAAATGGTATCTAATAAATATTGAATATATAGTTAAAAACATACTATAGAGCTAGATTACAATATTACAAGAGGTAAGTTTTGATATGAATGAAATATCTTCATAGTTGTGTTTCATCAATAGGGTATAATTGCGTTACTAGGTACATGCTCCTTCCTTACTATCTAAGGATTCCAAGGCAGGAGTAGTTGAAGATGAAAACTAGGAAATAATTTATATTTGTATAAATAGTAAAGATGATAATAACTCACAATAACTCACAACTGTAATCCCACCACTCCATTGTTTCAGTGATTCCTATCCAACACTGAATATTTGTATTTTAATGGGAAAGAAGAAATGATCTAAGAGTTAAACAAGGCCGAGAAGTAAGACCCAAAGATTTAGGCGCAATCACACTTCTTAAAAACCACTTTTCCACTTGAAAAAGAGGTGTTCTAGACCGTTTTGGTAGAAGATTCTTGGCTTCTTTGGGGAGGTGTGTTTGTGTGTGTGTGTGTGTGTGTGTGTGTGTGTGTCTACACATGATGTGAAAACTTTTTACATATGCTACAGAATAGTGAAAATAATAATGGTGAAGAACAGACCCATTTGCTAGATCCCTTGCTCAACAAGCTACAGAGAACGAGTCTATATTTTGAAAAATCACTCCTACTTCCACCATCCAGAGCAAAGTATTTTTATTTTTTGTATTTTCCTTCAAGAAGGTATTTCTATTCATACAGATAGCATTTTTACAGAGTTAAGAATTGCAGAGTCAAGTGGTATAAATGTTTTTAAGTCTCTAAACGTGTATTGCTAAATTCCATATTGCTAAATCTCGCTAATAAGATTACTTCAATTTATATTTCAAACAGCAGTATAGAGGGTTGAGCTACTCTCAACTATACTCACTCTTATTGTTGAATCACTCTCTAATTGCAAGCCCCTTTAATAGTACAAAGTCAAAATCTTTGGAGGATGGGCATACAACTTGAAGGCAGGTACCCTGTTTTGTTCAGAAACACCTTCTGTTTATGTTTGCCCAATTAACCTTAATCCAGACCTCACCATCTAAATTTAGCCCCTCATACAATTTTAGACTTTAAGGGCCCCCTAATATAGCAGGAAGAGGCAACAATGTTTATTATATATGTTTATTTTGCTTTTTTTTTTTTTTACAAGCTGAAAAAAAGTAATGCGTATTTAGAGAGAGATGAGGGAGAGACTATTGGAGATGTTTGTACATTGAGTGAGTCAATTCCAGCTCGGGGCCTATTCGTCTCAGGATTACTTGCAACAGAGAAAGAAGAGAATCTTGCCTCTAGGACGTTATTTCATGTTTATTCAAAATTTCGTGCAAAAGTAGTCACCCACAGATGGTTCCTCTGTAGCTTGCCTGAATTGAACAAATCGTCCCTGAACTGTTCTCAGCGGTGGATAAACGCCCACTTCACAAATCCCTGATTGTCAGGCTTCAAGGGAGTGGAGAGGGATGGAATGCAGATGAGAGAATCTAAACTCATCCTCAACCCTTGGAGAAGGCCTCCTTCCAGGGCGACATTCAAGCACATCTGCCTCGCTGCAAGGCAAGTTCTCTACTTTGTGGGAAATCAACCGAAAAGGATTCAAAAACCCTGCCTGGGTACTTTTAAGACCATATTTTACTGACACTTTAAAACATAATTTTTATGCTTTTGACCTTTACCAATGCGTTAAAAAATTCTCTATTTTAAATCTTACAATTCTTTAAAACCAACTTCAGACCATCAGTTCCCTGACTATCCCAACCCAGCCTGAACTTCTTTCTGGTATTTATTATCTCCGTTCCCATCTATTTCCTCCTATTGCTTTGTTGTTGCTGTGTTGTTGTTGTAAGCCTGCCCTGAACTCTAAGAAAATTATAATTATATTGAGGTTAGGGCTGGATATTTTACTTCAATCTATTTCCTTCGGTGTCTTGAACAAATTAGGTTCCGTGGGTATGTACTGAGAACTTGCTCACAATTCTCAAAATGTGGAACATACTGATCGCTCAGCTTCTTAGAACTGTAATTTAACATGATCATATTGAATGTTTATGGTCTACTCAGGGATTGCTATTTCCTCCCATTAATTCCCGTATGTAGACTACTCAAACTGGAAATAGTTTTCATTGGAGAATAAGGAAAACGAAAACCACATCGAATCTTACTACTGATCATCCTGGGCATTAGTTTTAGTGATTCTAGAAAGGGCAAACTAAGTTAAACAAATAAACCAAAAATAAATGTTATATTCTTTTAAAAAAACATGTTTTGAAACTTTTAAAACAAGAATATTTATTGGAGACACCAAATTAAAGGAATTGTTGGGAGAAAACTGTTCAAGTTCTTAACAATAAGAAAATATTTTCAGTTTTTGGAGTGTTTTTCAACACCTTCATAAAAAGCCCTTATGAATAGGATGTCCATACATTCCAGTGTGGTCAGGACAGCTTTGGCTCGTGCCTGATGTCCTGAGAAATTATGAATACTTTTCTTCCACCCCCTTTCTTACCCATCCTGTCACAAATGGGCTAATAAATTTTATAGCCAATGCACAAATTGATGTCAAGATCCTTGCTTTCAAAGCATGGAAAACCACACAAACCAACTCAATAAAAAGGAGTATTCTAAGTTCAGATAGTTATATAATTTGTTAGTTTTGAAACACATATCATATAGTGAACCATTTAAAATACATTGCCAGCATTATCATAGTAAAAGTCAAAAATACTAGTCAGCTTCTGAACTAGGTCACTCTGTACAGACTTTCAAAATAGAATTGGAGTATTTCTGTTATTTGCATTTTATTCATGAAAAATAAATTACAATGTGGTATATTGTAAAGGCTTTTTAAAAGAATGTTTGAATTCTTTCCTTGAATTGAAAGCAATTCTTAGAGGGAACATTTTGATCTGACTAAAGCTATTCAAATTTAGAAGAAATAAATGACTTCATTGCAGAATGATGGGGCACATGCAGGGTGACCTGAAGTCCCCAGAGGTGATGAACTTGTGTGTATTTTTAACTGTGTTATTAACGTGCAAGTGGGTCAAGAGTATGGGTTCCAAAAGGTATGTCAAAGTCCATCACATATTCTCAGAAGCATGTCCATTTAAGAAATTCAGTCTCATAATGCAAGCTCACGCCAGTCAATATCTAGTTTCCAGATTCCAAAGATGTTAGAAGAATAATTAGTCCTTCAACCTGCAAATTCCAGCTGAAGTAAGTGTCAGTCTTTGGAACAAACAAAACCCATTACAAACAGCAAGATGTTCTGGAACAATTCATTCCTTTAAAGAGCAATCTGTTCCTTCTGCTTCCTTGAAGAGGAAGAGTTTGATGGTTAATTTCTAAATTGTTTCAAAATGTTTATAATAAAAGTTGAAAATAATGGAAGTACATATGATAAAAGGAACATATATTTTGAGTCCTAGGATGTGGTTAGGGCATATCCCAGGAAGTGAGCAGGAGTGCTTTACAGTTGCTTTTGTTGTTATTTGCCACTGTTGTTTATTGTCAATATATTTATGGCCCAGGCAGTTTGGAGATAGAAAGAATTCCCTTAGAGAGGTAAGCAATAAGGGTAAAAGATGAGAGTTGAGGCAATGAGAAGGTGGGAACTCATGTGTGTTGTGAATCATGAGTGATCAAATAAACACAATATTTGTGTGACAAAATGTCAATCACTCCTATGGTCCTGGAAGATGAGCCCTAGAATTTACCATTATTATTAGCAATATTTTAACCCAGTTCTCACATTCATGTCATTAACTTAGCTGTAGCCATTGGCTGAAACGTCATTATCCCTCTCTATTTAATTATACATTCTAGATACTCAATACTATTGGCAAATTGAAAATTAAAATACAAAAATTCGTCTTGAAAATGATTTTTTTTTAATGGAGGAAGAGACTGCTATTAAAATGAGAAGAGAGACATAAGAAACTAAACAGCCAAAAGCAATGGGTAGTCCCTGCTTGGGACATCATTGAACTAATCAAAGGTAAAAAAAAAAAAAAGGTCTTTGAGACAATTGGGAAAGTTTGAAAATAGAGTAGGGACTATATTAAGGAATTATTTTAATTTAGTGTTGCTTGATAATGGCTTGAAATTACGTAAAGTCTGGATTTCCTAGAGATGAATACCAAAGTATGTATTGACAAAATTGAATGGCATCTGGGATTTGTCTTAAAATATTCTTTCAAAAAATGGAAAGCATGAAACATAATTTCAAGATATCAATAATTGCTTAAGATTAGTTATGGGGTTTCCATTATTAAGACTGAAAAACCAACATTGCATTTCGAGTCAATTAACAGGCTGAATCTCGGATGTATATGATTGATCAAAGACTCAGAATTAAGCAAGGCACTGCTGAGGGAGACTGAGGTGAGAGGACTTGCCTTACCATATTTCAGAACTTTTTATAAAGCACTATTGATTAACTCATTTAACCAGTATTGTTGAACACCTATTATATGCTAGGTTCTCTTGCAGGCATTGAAGGGCTCGCAGTGGTGACAGTATAGTATTGGTGTAGAGACAGGCATGAAGATGAACTGAAGAGAAGCCAAGCAAGGATCAATGCCTGAATATATTGATACTTGATATATGACTTATTGGAAAAGGAAGGACTCATCAGCTGGGACAATTGATCATCCACAAGAGAATCCATAATATTTGATTCCTACATCACTTGCACACACATACACACTCAAAACACACAGATTGGGTTGCTGGCAGATTAAACACAGATGGAAAAGGCAAATAGTAACTTTTTAGAAGAAAATTTAGGCAAATATATTTGATCTGAAAGTAGAGATAAATTTCTTAAACAAGGTACAAAAAGTGCTGAGCGTGAAAGGAAATGTTAATAAATTTAAGTAGATGAAAATTAAGAAAGTCTGTTCATCAAGGAATACTGAAAAGAAAGTAACCACACGAGTCCACACACAGATAATCTAGAAAGGTTAAGTTTTCAAAATCTATAACTAACTCCTACAAAGCAGTATTAAATAAGCTAAACAACCCCTAAAATTGGCAAAAAGGCAGAAGTGGGCATTGTGGCTAACGAGGAAGCATAAAATGTGAATAATTGTAGAAAACGTTGATCAATACCTTATGCTGCTGGTGGGAGTGTAATCTGGTATAATCACTTTGAAAAAAAGCATTTTTGCATTATCTAGTAAATTTGACAATGTGCGTAGTCTATTTCCCAGCAATTCCTCTGTTAGGTATATTTTCTAGCAACACTCACTTTCACAACGTACCAGGAGTGTTTTGGTAATCGATTGCTACATAACAAAGTACGCATAGAGTTAGTGGTTTAAAACAACATTCACTTTATTATGTAGTTAATACTCTGGGTCAAGGAATCAAGCAGGATTCAGACTGGTGATTCTTCTGCTCCAAGTGCCATCGATGGGATCCCTCAGTGGTATCCCACTGGCAACTGATCTGACCTGGTGCTTTCATGAAGGCATTACTCACACACCTGCTGTCTTGATGGGGACAGTTGAAGGCTGGCCTCTGCCTTTCTCCACATAGTCTCAAAGCCCGTCCATGAGGTCTCTTCAGCAGGTTGGTCAGACTACCTTCTGACAATATACAGTCTACATTGCATCTCAGATCTATAAGACACCAAAGCAGAAACTGAAAATCCTCTTTAGGGTTCGATCTGAAACCAGTAAGGCATCATCTTCTCCACATTTCATTGGTTAAAGCATCCAAAGCTCATCTAGATTTAGAGAGGAAATAGTCCAGAACTTTCGATGGGAAGATTATCAAAGAATTTATTGCCATTTTTAAGCCACAGAATGTTCATAGGGGAGTTGTTCATAACAATAACATAACAACAACTCAAATGTCTATCCATAGAAGAAAAGTTATATTTTACATAACGGAACACTATGTAACTGCCAAAATTCAATAAAAGGCAATTTATTGCTGTCAGGTAGACGAATCTTATGAACTTTGAATAGAAAAATATCAACGCGAGAAATATTACATATAGTGTTTATGTTGAAAATATAACTATATTTACAAATCTCACAAGCAAATAAATCTAATAAATATATGGGTAATTTTTCATTCTTATGAAAGGGAATTGCAAACAAGACTCAGGAAAATAGTTATGTCTCTGAGGGAGACACGAGCATAGAATAAAAGAAGAAAACTCAGACCCAATAGTTTCATGTAATACTCTAAGTTAGGATTATTATTATGCTTGTATGTATTAAATCTATTATTTAGCACATAAATGCTACATTTAAAAGTATGTTTTATATTCCTGGGATTGGAAAACACCCTCTGGCCAATCTTGCCTTTGGAATTGATTTATTGTTCTGTTGTCCCTAGGAATTTTTTTTAACTTTTTATAAGCAGTTATGCATTTGAAAAGCTATATATATTTTTAATCTAGACTTTCCTGGTATTTTATAGCAGGAGAGTTTTTCAGAATCACTACTTAACTAAATTCCTAGAGGCAGACATTGGTTCTAGTCCCTTCTGTGTGCACGTGCATGCGCATATGCGCATGCGCCTGCGTGTATCATTTCCTTGAGCTTCCACTAGTTGTGTATGGATTTCCTAGGTCAGTGGATACCAACTGACAGAGGTATCTCCCCACTAGGAGTGGTTTGAAAATGTGCAGAGAAGTTTTACAGGGTTACAGTGACAGCCATTCTAAGCCTCTGAACATCACTGAAAAATGTCCAGCAATTAACAAAAATCTCTCATCCAAAAAGTAAACATTGAAAAACACTCTCCTAGATTGATGATATGTCTCTTAACTTTTCCCTTATTTACTTTTCCCTGCCACCTCCTTTTACCTGGGAAATTTTCTCTACCTTTTTTCTTCTAATTTATCTATTAATTCTACTTTTTATTTTATTTTTAAAATTTTTTTGGATTTTTTTTTCAGGAAGATTAGCGCTAAGCTAACATCTGCTGCCAATCCTCCTCTTTTTGCTGAAGAAGATCGGCCCTGGGTTAACATCCATGCTCATCTTCTTCTACTTTATATGTGGGATGCCTACCACACCATGGCTTGCCAAGCAGTGCCATGTCCGCACCTGGGATCCAAACCGGGGAACCCCGGGCCACCGAAGTGGAACGTGCGAAGTTAACCACTGCGCCACTGGGCCAGCCCCTCTACTTTTTATTTTGTTTTGTTTTGTTTCTGAGGAAGATTATCCCTGAGCTAACATCTGTTGCCATCCTTCCTCTATTTTGTATATGTGTCGCAGCCACAACATGGCCACGATCAAGTGGTGTAGGGCTATCGAAGTGGAGCACACCAAACCCAACCCTCAGGCCATGGGGCCAGGCTCCTACTTTTTTTATTGTAGCAATTATATTTTTAATTTCCAAGACCTTTTGCTTTGATCATCCTTTCATGACGTTCTATTCTTGTAATACGATAGTAATAATTTCTCCCATGTCCTCCACTTTAGTAGCTTGAATTATTTTGTTTATTCTGTGTACTGAATTATCTCTGGATAATCTGAGTTTATTGTTTTGTGTCTGTATCTTGGTCTTTCACTTTTCTGTTCTTCATGGCCCTGGTGATCTTTTGTTGAAGTTTCGTTTTTATTTGCTCACATCTGAATAGATATTATTGTATAAGTAACTTTTCTGCCCAAGTCCCTGTTTAAGTGAGAACTCTGGCTAGCTGCTCAGGTACACTTACTGGACAGGATGTGGCCTGCTAATTAGTGGGGTTTGCTTTTTTTTCTTCTTCTTATTCTCCCTGAAGCCCCCTCTGGTACATAGTTGTATATTCTAGCTGTGATTGCCTCTGGTTGTGCTATGTGGGACGTCGCCTCGTCATGGCCTGACAAGCAGTGCCATGTCTGCGCCCAGGATCCAAAGCCACGAAACCCCAGGCTGCCAAAGCGGAGTGTGTGAATTTAACCACTAGGCCACAGGGCCAGCCACTGGGGTTTGCTTTTAAATGACAAATCCATAGAGCAAATCTGAGGCCTCACACCATCCTAAGACTAGAAGAGGAAGCTGTACCTCTGTGGTACCACTACTCACTGTATAAGCTTCCCCTGATTTGTTAATTTACTTTCTTCAGAAAAGATAACTTTGTTTTGTTTGTTTGTTTTTCCCCTAGAATTTCTAGCTACCTACATGAGGGTAGAAGGTCAAGTCTGACACACAGTTTTTCATTATACAAGTTCACCTGGCTGAGAAGGTAAATAGGGTTGGGATACAGCCCATCAAGACTTGAAAATAATTTTTTTTTCAATACTCAAAAAGATGCCTTTGGGCCAGCAGCAACCATGGAAAGGAGTAGTCTGACAATGATGCAGTTGGTTCTTACATAGTTCTTCAATTAATCTTCATGATTTTAGTTTTTTTTCACTGGGGAAGATATGCCCTGAGCTAACACCTGTGCCAATCATCCTCTGTTATGTATCTGGGTCACAGCCACAGCATGGCCTCCAATGAGTGGTGTAGGTCCACGCCTGGGAACTGAACTCGGACCACAGAAGTGGAGTGTGCCAAACTTAACCACTAGGCCACAGGGCTAGCCCTGTTTTTTTTTTTTTTTTTGAGCCTTGAGTCTTTGAGATGTTATGTCAAGAAGAGCAGCTCCCATCTGCATTGAATTTTTTCCTGTGTTACCTGAGGTTTTAGCCGTCTCTGCTCAGTTTCTTCAACCTATGTGCTCTCACTGTCCTCTGTGAGAATGTTTCCTAAATCTTTTAAAAATGGATGATATTCCTTTCCTTCTTGTCTTCTGCATTTGTGTTTCACAGGGCTCTTTGACGAACGTGTGTGTGTAGTTAATCATCCTGTACAGTGGGTTTTACATATACATTTTCAGAATTACAACCATGAGAATATGGAAGCCAGAATAATGGGATCAAAAGTTGATGAGTCATGATCCACACTGTTTTGAATTGACTCCATAAATGCTAACACTCTGTATTCATTATTTATTTAAAATTTATGTTAGCTTTGAATTATAGGAAATTCCAATCAAAAAGAGAAAGGTGAATACAATCTGTTCATTATTTTAGTTTCTTAGAATATGTATTAGAAATAGAAAGATGAACATTCAGAAGATAAAATATTTTTATTTCAGCTGAGTATTTCCTTGGGACTTTGGAGCCCCTGTTATGTCTCTTGGATGAATGAATAAATCTTGGATTTCGAAAAGCTCTTGTATATCAACATTTTGATGAGTTTAAGTGTAAATGTAAACAAATGAAAAGCATGAGGATTATATTTTCTTTGACACACATGAATATTTTGAGAGAAAACATGTTTGTTACATATGCTCTGGACTCAGCAAAACAGGAACTATGGGCAAAATGTCCCAAAGTAGTTCATGAAACTCACAAAATTCACATGAAAAATATTTCCTGGAAAAAAGGACAAAACTTAATATTATTATTAATAATATTAAATCCATAGAACTTAGTTGTTTGCTTGGGGATAAAGCATCTTACAAGTTGAATCTCATTAAATCAACATTATACACTAGTTTGATTAAATAGAGATACACACTTTGCTTCCAAAAATTTTTGGACTTGCATGTAAAACAAGATAATAGATTGGTAGCAATGTTAGTAAATATTCTATACACACACACACACAAAAGGAGGGTCAAAGTTTTGTTTAAAGGTCTTCCCATTGCAGTCAGAACTATACCTTGGCAAGGTACAACCCATATATATATAATATGTAATATTATATATATAATATGCAATATATATATATATATATATTACAACAAATTTACTCCTGTTAGGACAATCATAAATACTGTGACATATATTTTATAGACCCAGATGCTGTAAGGACATTAGCACTGCGACTGTTCAGAATTTGAAAAGGCATGAAAGACTTAATATCAAACGGTTGTAATTAAATAGATGGACTTAATTTAAAGCCAAAAGTATATTTCAGTTCTCTTATTTCCTAATACAAAACAGAAAAGCAGATGGATACCATCACATAAGAACAATTTCAACCCAGAATGGTCTTAACTGGAAGGTTAATGATCATAAATAAAATTTGATTTAAACAACCAAATGGAACTGAATGTCCTGCCAGAAGCAGAAAAAATACATCTCAGAGTAATGAACTATAATATCTTCAAAAGGATTTCCAGGGAAATAATCATCTTAATTCTCTTAGCAGACAATATCTATATTATAATAAAGGATTTTTTTTAACATGAAGGTCATAATCTGTAACTGTTAATGAATAGGTTCTTTGTGCCAGGTACATCCAGTAAATTTGTTGTTGGCGTTGTTTTATGAAGGTAGCATTGGAGAAAGAAATTAGAAAATGGATGCTGATGCCCAAACACATCGTGAGTCCAGCTAAACTTCAAGATAGCAGAATTCAGGATCTTCTTCAAAATGAAGACTCTATTCTTGGAATTATTACTAACTTTCCAAAACAAGGGCTATTAATCTGCTCTGTAAAGACAAATCATAAACTTTAGATTGAACACAGAGTCATAGAGCAGTGATGACTAAATGTTGCTCACATTACAATCACTTGAGAAACTTTTTAAAAATACAGTTTCCAAAACACCAGCCCAGATGTGCTGAATCAGAGTCTCCTGTGTTGGGGCTTGGGAATCTTTAATTTGTAGAGCCAAGTTTGGAAACTACTGCCTTAGAAGACATTGAAAGGAAGATCTTCTCCCGCTACTTCTCTTCAAGATCTTCTCTGATATCTGGGGATGGTTGGGGTAGGAAGGCACCAAGGAAGCATCATATTACAATCACCAGGGATGCATGCCTGCCCAGCATTGTCCTGTCCTGCCCTAACTTTACTTGACACCACTCCACAGTCCTATAATTGTGAAAGACAGTGCATGAGTCCCGAAACCATTCGCCAAGAATGAAGCAAAAGAACTAAAATATACAGAGAATGCATGACATGCTAGATACTTAGTGCTTTACACATATCATATGATTAAAACTTCTCATCATTTCCACTAGGAGTGCATTACAATTATTATGCACATTGTACTGACGAGGATATCAATTGTGATAAGAATGAGACATTCAAACCAGGTCTCATGGCATGCAAGTGGTAGAGCTGGGATTCCAATTTAACTACAGTTCTTTTGAAAATAACGTGAGTGACAGGATCCTCTTGGTATCTTTTATCTTTTACTCCCCACAACATAAATACACTGGTAAATATAGTGGAACCTCATTTCTCAGACATAGTGAAAGGAGATGGGCGTGTCTCTTCTGACAAATCTAGAAATCTGAAATTTTTTATCACAGTTTAAGGGAATCTCATGATACCACAGATGACCTAATTTCCTTTTGATGTAGTTTGACTTTCAGGAAATGTATGATCAAAATGTCAACTGTCTGATTCCATTATTATGAATTTATCATAACAGTTGAATAATTAAAACCCTAGGCTTAGATTTAGCCTCCTGTATTTATTATTAGCTTATGGCTTATTTCAAGAAAACAAAGTGCTTCATTTATTGAAGAAAATCTACAAAACAAATAGGTTTTCTCTTCTAAATGTAATTTTTTAATTAGGTGTTTCATAAAAATTATTCAGAAATAAAAGCAAATCACTATACGTAAAAGTAGAACCAAGTGGAAGGCAAGATAGTTCTATACTTCTGTACTCAGCCGTTTGTGACTGGCTCCACCAGTAATTGCAATCGTGGCATTTCATGTGAAAGGAAAGTGTTTCTGCCCATCTTGGTTCTCGACTTTTTCATTCATTCATTCAAAAGTATCCATTTTGTACCTGCCTTCTGCTGGGAATTTAAAATTGAAGAGTGGCTCCTGAGTTATTTGGAATAAGAGTAGAGATCAACTTTACAGCCTACGGAATGGACATTCTGCAGTCTCCTTGAAAGTACCAATGAGGTTTCATTTATTGTAGGTTCTATCTCACCAATGACAGTAGCTGGCGTGCAGTTAAGTCTGTTCTAACACTTGGCGAATGAATGGGCAAGTACATTTCAGGGACTTTTCTTGGAATGGTTTTTTTTCTATCCATTCTTTGCATTTCTAAACATTCTGTTGTCTCCATCAATTCTTAACAAGTGTTGTTACTTTCCCTTTGGAATGAGTCAATTTAATAAGACGTCACTTTGAAAAGTATCCTTGAAGACAGATTAGAATGCTTTTTCTTTTGCAATGTGGATATGCTGTCTCCCAACAGAATAAGGAGGCTGAGAATTCCTGGAACCGTTCAGATGATCATGGGAAGCAGATATTGCAAAATACCTGAACATCTTGCTTTCCCAAGGGGGAGGCGAGCTCATCATGAGATGCAGATGTGTTCTCAGTTGTTGCTTTGGTTTTTGACATGTGTACAGAATACACAGGCACCAGATAAAATAAACATGAATGTACTCTTTACAGTGAAGACACCTGGTTTGTGGGACGTTAGAAGGCCACGTAATGCCTCAGAAAATGCCTAAAAGGAAATGTAACACAGCGTTAAATTTGACACTAAAATCCCTTAATCTTGAACGCTAAATTGTTGTCGTTGCAGTTAGCATGCAAGTACTAATCATATGCCTAAGCTTTCCTGAAACCCATAATCCAGGAAAGAAGCAGCCCTGTGACCTGCAAGTATCTGAGATAGCAGTTCTGCTTCACAGAAGGGAAAGCAAAAAGGGAAAGGAAGCTAACATCTGTTGAACACTCAGTCTATTCCAGGTCCTGTGCAAGGGGCTTAATTTATGTCAACCGCTTCCCTCTCAACATGAAGAGGAGAAAAAAGAGTATAGATTTCAACAAACAATATTTTATTCATGATTATTACTTGCTATAGGCATTTCCCATCTACCAGTCTAGGATAATATGTAGTAAAAATAACATGTTTTTCTCTATCTTGATACTAGAAGGTCTACCATTGGAATCTTCAACCCACTGAGAAGCCCTCTCTCTGGTTAAAAAGATAAGTTTCCTGGGATGATCAAACTACCATCTTCTATGCTCCTGCTTAAATGAGTCAGGACAAACACTTTTATTTTCAGCTATGTTGTCTCTTTGGTTGGGTCAAAAAGAGTACTGTCTTATGTCCTCTCACTTTCAGACATGAAATTGATGTGATGTGATGATGCACACATATGCTAGTTCAACTAGCACACTCACAACAAACTTACATAATTTTATTCTATTAGAACGTGATTGTTGACCTCAGGGAAGTTACTTAACTGTTCCAAGTTGAAATCTTCTCATCTGCAAGAACGGGCTTTCTGTAACATGCAATTTGCAGGCTTGTGGAAAGTTTAAATTGCATAATACATGTCACCTTTACAGCATATAGTAAATACTAATGAAAATATGCTGTTCTCCGAGCTTGGACAATACATGCCCAAATGGTGGGATATGGGAAAGAGATCCAATGATGGTTACAGCTTCCAAAGTTTTTTGTTTGTCTTTTACCCCATCATGCTCCTAGTCTATATTTACTGAGAGATGTCTTAATTGCTGAGGATGCACAGTATGAGCCTGAGTTTATGCACACAGTCACATGCATAGGCCACTATACAACATTTTGAAAATGCATTATTAAAATATCTACAACCTTGGATTATATTTTTCCTACTAAGATATAATATTAAATGTTTGTTGAAGAAAAATATTTAATCATAGAATATAACAAAAATAATATGGGGGCCAGCCCCATAGTGTAGAGGTTAAGTTCTCATGTTCCGCTTAAGTGGCTGGGTTTGCAGGTTTGGATCCTGGGTGCAGACATAAGTCACTCATCAACCATGCTGTGGTGGTAACCCACATACAAAGTGGAGGAAGATTGGCACAGATGCTAGCTCAGGGCTAAGCTTCTTCAAGCAGAAACAAAAAAGGGGGGGATTGGCAATAATAATAATATGAATAAAATAAATTTTAAAGAAAATTTAATCCTCTAGACCACTGATTATTATACTTTCATCAATTTTGGGAGACTAGACATTTAAGAAAAGATACTATGCTTTGGGATATGCTTGATTCTTGAGATAAGAGTAAAGTCCTTTTTAAAATTTTTTCCTCAGGAAACAAAATAGTTTATTTTAGTCAAATATTACTAAAAATGACTATGTTACTATATATCAGGGAAAGCCAGTCAGTCGTATCTTGCATGCCAATGGTGATCAACTAGTAATGGATATCTACCCCTCAGAAAAGCCTACAATACGCAGTTTGACTATGACAAACCCAGGAGAAAGTCAGAGGCCTACAAGCTGTATATTTGCTAGCCTGGCTTCTTTTTTCTTTTAATATATTCTCAGCACACAGAAGTTATAAGTGAAACAAAACTGAAGTTTTCCATTTTAAATAGATAGTAATGAAAATTTGAAAGGTGGAACTGAAGAGCAACATTCTACACATACCATCGAGAGAGTTTTCTTTTGTTAAGGGCCTAGTATAACTGATGTTTACTTTGAAAGCGATTAGCAATTTAAGTGGATTTTGTACTGGTAATTTTGACATTTAAGGTGATAAATGAGCAAGTTGAATGAGAGCAGGAGGGCTGGTGACAGTGGACAGGCACAGGGTCAGCAGAATGTCATGTGTCACTCTGTTGCCTTTCACACATGTTCTTGAGCAAACCATTTGACATGTCAAATCCTCAGTTTTCTCATTTATTAAATAAACTTGGTCAGACTTATTCAACGTAAGACTTGGAGGAAACTACTGTCATCCAGCAATTTTTTTCTTCACAGATTATTATGAGAAAAAAAAGAGAGTGAATCAGCAAAATCTTATTACATACAATATTTTTCTTGATGACAAATTTATTATCACTATGTAGAAAATTACATATCCATGTCACATGAGCATTCTTTCTGCTGAAGATAGAAATAGTATATAATCTATTCCTTTTAATGAGACTGATCAGTGCCACATTAAAGAATGAAAAAAGTGCATATTTTTTTAGACTTCTTTGCAATGATATTAATGAGAAGTCTTTTGCTGGTACAAAAAATAGTTTTATTACACCAAATCTTCATGTGTAAGATTATTTCTAATTTAAATATGATTTTGCCTTAATTTTGGATATATGTATTCTCTTATAAGAAGACTTAACACCTGTTCTTTTCACTGGGTATTGAAACATCTATAATTTTAAAGGCCTGAGCTTTCTCCCCTCTCTTTTTTCCTCATTTATAAGTATCTAATACATGCAATGACGTATGTCATTAAGTCCATTACCAGAAAATTATACCTGAGATGATTCCATTTAAGGAGTTTGGATATGAAGATATCTGCACAGCTTATTGTAATGATTAATTTTATGCATCAACTTTTCTGTGCACAGGATGTCCAGATATTTATTCAAACATTATTCCGGGAGCTTTTGTGAGGGTGTTTTTTGGATTAGATTAACATTTAAGTTAGTAGACTTTGAGTAAAACAGATTGCTCTCCATTATGTGGGTGGGCCTCATACAATCAGTTGAAAACCTGAATAGCACAAAAAGACCAGCCACCTCTGAGAGAGAGAAAATTCTAATGTACCCTGGAGAATATACCTTAGAGCTTAGAAAGTGGTCTTTACTTTTCTAGGATTTTTCTGAAATATAAAGAAATGCAATTTTCTTCCTTTTCTTAATCCCACCCGTCCCTTAACTCCATCATTATCCTTTGGTCAAAGCAATATGAACCAATCTTGGTAGAGATTATATTGAAAGTTCCAATGAAATGGGATTTTCTTAGGAGACAACCAACAAATAGATTCTCTGAGCAAAGGTCTACCTATGTATATGAAACTAATAAAGATTTGTTACAATAAAATCAGTAATGACAAATTGCTTGATATAGTAACAACATCATTATGCAGAATTCTTACTTGGAAAATTAATTTTAATGGAAAACAATTTACCTGAATTGTAAAAGTAGGAACATTCTTCCTACTTTTACAATTACTACTATTACTGTAAACATAAAGAGTTTATACTTGCTTTGGCCTGAGGCCCTATGATGACAGAGATGCCATGAGAATTAAAGACGTTAATCCACATAAAGCTCTTAAAAAATATCTGACACATAATATATAAGAAACTCTCACTATGCGTTGTTGTGATTGTTGTTACTATTACCCTTTTCCTTCATCTCACTATACTCTCTAGAAAGTCACTAGGTATTTATGACTCCTCCCTGTTGTCCGCTAATTCCAATCACTTTTCACCACCAGTGTCTGTCAGATCCATAATGTCACTGTTACCAAGCCCACCATCCTACTTTGACTTTTCTGGTCTATTACAATTACCACCTGACTTGTCACCCTGCCCAAAGTTTTTCTTTCTCCAAGATAACACACACTCCACCACTGTACTACTGTCAGTCTCATCTTTCTAAAATAGTTTTGGAAATGTAATCCTCTTTCTCAAAAATTTCCACTTCCTCCATTTTCTGAATTAAGATAACACTGTAGGTTGACATTCAGGACATTCTATTGTCTGGACCAAAACTGTCAGCTTTACCGTAGGGATAGCCTCTAGGTGAACAGGATTATTATTAGTGGTTCAAGTACAATTTGAATGAATATATTTCTCAGGATTAGGGAAGTGATCACACTTCCCAGAAGACTGTCCCCTAGATCAAACAACACATACTTTCAAGACCTTCCTGATGGCCCCACATGACCACCTTCCCCTGTGAACTGCCTTAGTCCATGTGCTTCCTTTAAAAGGTATCTTATTTTTCTCTGTATTGAAGAAGTTTGCATATCTCCTTTATATTGATGTTATAATCATTTTGATATGTATATTGCCTTTAAAAATGTATATTGATATAACTGAGTGAATGAAAAGCACATTTTAAGGCTTACAAAATAACTCCACGATGAAATATTCTTTTTTTTTAATTTTGCCGAAATAACTGAATAAGAAGGGTAGAAACACTTAATTACATGGATATTTTATATGCATATTTCATATGCATTTGATTTGAATATCAAATAAAATAATGTTTTAAAATGAAGACATATTTGATATCACGTATGCATAAATTAAGCCATGTTAAGTTTAACAAAATTCTATTTCATGTTCTTTAAATTAGATACCAATTACTGTCACTCTTTATTAAATTTATCTGGAGAAAATGCACATGAGGCATAGGAATGTATTCTTCCTATTACGGAGGAAGCAAGCAAGAAACAAATTTCGTTCTTGTGAAAGACTTAATGAGGGAAAAAACAGAGGATGGAAAGCCCTAATCTGACCTTCAAACAAAAAAGTCCTTTGAAAATAATGAAGTGAGTGATTTCCTTCCCTCTCTTGGCATTGCCATTTCAATCTCTAAGAATTTCCGACTCACTCCTTGACCTTTCAAATGAGGTCATCACCAAAGAAAATGTCTTATTTCAAGAGTAACTGCCAACTTTAGACATCTTAGAGAGTTTCAGACTATAGATCCTTGTTATATCCGTTCTTCGGAAGGGGAAGAGCAAGCAAGATTTATTTGCCAACGAAATCACTTGCCATTGAATTTCAAAGCACTTCGGTGTTTCATGAGTGTACAGCTGTGCTGTATAGAACTGGACTCTCTATAATTCTAACATTTCAAAATATTTCCTAATGGCTTATGTCTTGAAATGATACTTTAGCGATTGAGGATTGTGACCTACTGATAAGGTTATATCTTTTAGCAACTTAAGGTTATAAAAACACGATAAAAGTTGAGTTGAAAAATAAACTTCTGCCAAATAAAAATATGTCAATAATATAACTACATGGCTTCATCAAATGTAAATAAGACACTAATTTTCTATAAATCTATTTATTTGTGTGTGAAATATTTTATTTGAAACTTTTGGAAAATATATATGTATCTTAAGATAATTTACAGGGATCGTATAAAAGTAGCTACAGTGTTAAAATTTCTACTGTTTTTTTTTTTTTTGCCTTTTTAATGATTTGCATCTGATTTATGGTGTCCAAGCCCTAATTAAAATAAGAACTTAGTGAAATATATTTGCCTCATAAAGCAAATCTGTTAAATATATAAATAGATGATGAGACAAAAGATCCTCTTGTCATGAAAATAGTAGTTATGAAGGTTTGAACGCAAGAAATTGAGCTGAGGATATAATTGTTTTTTAATTGCATCAGTTTTCTTTGTCCTGATAAATGAGATCTATCATAAACATTATTGTTACACTATTAGTTAATATTTTAAAATAACAAATATTGAAAGTATTCATAAACATTTCTGGAGCCATCTTAGGTCAAGTTCTCTGAGAAGTAGAACTTAAGCCTAGAGTTTGAAAACAAGTGATTTAATAAGGAAGTTTTCCCAGGGGGAACCAGCAAGGAAGTATAGGAAGCAGAATAGGAGAAGAGAAGTCAAACAAGGCTATGATTTCAGATGAAGTACAGACTCAACCTGATCCCATGGGGAGCTCTGGAGAGTAAACTGCGGTTTGTCCCATCTGGAGTCAGGGGATGTACTGTGTTGTTTTCCACTAGACATTCATTCATTCGTGGCTACAGGCCACCTCTTTGTACTGAAGCTGTCTGCATGGTCAACTCAACTCTGATAAGACAAGCACAATCCTCTGAAGTTTGCCACTGCCAGTCTTTAGCTGCAAAGCGCATAGAACTTAAGGAATGGGTACACAGTTCTCAGAAAGGATATCCAGGGAATTTTGGATGGGCCACCAATGTTGTCTACTCTAGGAAGCATGTTAAATTTTAATCTGCAATACTAAGCATTTCTAATAATATTAGTGCAGACACTGTCAGCCAGACATGCCAAATCCATTCACCACCACCACTACCACTTCTAGTTCTCTTACTGACAAAAGCTGGTAGTATTAAAGTTTTCCCTTGTGTTATTCAATTCCAAATCACACTGATTGAATTGTGATTGGTTTTAGCCAATCTTAATGGCATTTTCCTTGACAGTGATTAGTTCAGACATTGGCAAAGCACCTAATCTTGTCTAATGAAATTTCAGGGAAAAGAAGTTCAGACTTTCACTCTAATGAAAAGCTACACAAAAGGAAATGTTTTTCATCACCAAATGTCATTTTGTCTGCATGCAATGCCAAGAGATGCTAAAGCCATCTTCCGTCATGAGTGACAACAAAAAGTCCAGGCTGAGGATGATAAAAGAAAGATGGAAAGACACTAAGGTTTGGGTGGGACTACTGTTCCACTGTAACCTCCTTATATCCAGATTTCTAAATATGTAAGATAATAAAATTAAAGAATTGTCAGTGGAGACTTCTTTTAATTGCAACAAACACATTTTAATTAGCTATTAATCTTGATAGGTACTTCTGTCAAGTACTATAAATACTCCTATACTTCTATAGATAGTTATAGAGCTTACAATGTGGCCAGATGCATTTCTAACTACTTTACATATATTAATTCCTTTAGATGTAACTACTGGTGGGAGAGAACACACTTCACAGCTACTAATAAATATCATGATTGTCAAATATAATCAACGTCCTTGAATCCTATCGAAAGGTTCAACACATCGAGATGCTCACTGACATTACTACATGTTCCTATCACTATTACTACCAAAAATATAGCGATGAAATAACAGGCTTTGTTCTTAATTTTTATTGAAGCAATGTAAATATCCATCTTAGCAAAATTATCAAAAAATATTTCTCCATGACCTGCTTAATAGCAATCCTTTGCAAAAAAGTTTTGTAATTTATAAAAATACTCAACTAACTTATAAACATTGGTATGCCATTTTTCACTCCCTATGTTTTTCTAGGCAATATTAGCTGAAGTCTACCCAGAAGGTTTTTCAAGCCATATCAAATATAATCAATATGTTTGTGCACGCAGAGCACACAAAAGCAAATTTCTTGTATTTTATTTATAAGTAAAATTTATAATTTGGTAGGTTCTGCATAGTTCTTTTTTTCTTAGTATGTTCACCATTATATAGACTATATTGAGTCATATGCTATAATATATCATTTAAGAAAGGCATCCTCTTCAAAACAGGATTCAGGAGGGGGCCAGCCTGGTGGTGTAGTGATTGAGTTTGCACACTCCACCTCGGCCACTGGGGTTCTTGGGTTTAGATCCTTGCTGTGGACCTACACAGCTCATCAAGTTGTGCTGTGGCAGCATCCCACATACAAAACAAGTGAAGGAAGATTGGCAAAGATGTTAGCTCAGGAACAACCTTCCTCAAGCAAAAACAGGAAGATTGGCAACAGATGTCAGTTCAGAGCGAATCTTCCTCACCAAAAAATTAAAAGAAAAAATGATCCAGGATAGTTAAGCTTGGTTTAGCTCTCCTGAGTAATTAAATGGAAAGCTCTGAAGAGTCATTGTTGCTAGATTCCAATGAATAAACTACTCAACATAATACCTTTGCCTTCTATTACATGTCCATATTTCCCTTTATTAATATCCCAAGTTATTAAGAATAGATTACAGTTGAAATATGAGAATTTCTGGGGAAGCTTCATGTGTAGCCACCTAATCACCTGTCTGTGCCTCTTCTATGCTACCTGACACTGGTAATAAAAAAAAGTAATCAGAGCGTGCATAGTTTCATCAGAGATAGAGAAAAAATAGAAAAATAAGGTTAACTCTATGAAATCCAGGAGTTTTTTATTCTAATCTCCTTTAGTCACAAGACCTTGACAAAATGAATTAATCCTTCTGAGATTTGAACCCAATATCTGTAAATTTTGATTTATAACTGATAATATTTACCTCCTTGATTTGATAAAGGGTTTAAAAGATGCATGTGAATGAATATGATTCCCTTCCACTGTGACTCTCATGTGGTAAATACACCCAGTAAATGTTTCTTCCCTCTTGGGATTTTTTTTTTTTGCCTTTATGATTTAGAAACCACATTAGGTGAAGATGTCAAATTCTTTAAAGAAGACTATTTCTGCTTAAAGGTATGAACTTCAGCCTTCGTACAGTAGCTAAAATAGACAAAACTTTAATTTATGCCAAGATGTACAGAGCTGTGTTGATGTATCTTATCCCATAGCGCATTTGAATTTTTAAAGAGAAATTGTTAATATAAATATTAATCTAAGATATTCAAGGGCTACATAAGAATTTTCCAAGAAAAGGAATTTTCCCCAAATAGTGAACAGCCTTCCACGCAGCACAACTGCATGGACAACAGCATGGAAGGGGATAAAGAGTGGTGAGAGTGAAGAACATTCTGGTACAGCTGAGACATAAAGTGGGAAAAGGATATGAGGAAGGCAAGCGAAGATTTGGCTTTGAAAGAGGGGGCCAAATCTTGAAAAATCTTGTGCAAAATGAAATAATAATAGTTGACACATATGAATTTCTATACTTTTCAAACAACACAAACAAGGGGCCCTTTTCTAAAGTGTTAAGTTTAGTCTAGGATTTGGGACTGGGAGAGTGGCAGCAGGAAATGCATGATATTCGTATGAAAATAAACAGACACACTGAGGAACAGAATGAGAAATTAACTTGAAAAGTTAGGATAAGACTTCAGATGTTGGTAGCGGACTGCTAAGCTTTCATCTGTCAGTCTCTGGAAATAACCAACACTTGTCTTCTTTTGCATTGTGATAGAAAACTTGAAGAAACATTTGTCTATGCCAAGCTTCCTAAATATATTATCTTATCTAATTATCTCAACAATTATAAAGGAAATTAAATTGTCATCTCTATTTGACAAATGAAGAAACTAAAGCTTAGATGGTCAAAATAATTTTCCCAGGATGTAATCAAGTTGCAGAGTGAAGACTCTCCTGAACTAGAACTAAACTTTGCTTTTCCAAAAATGCTGTTTTTTGTTAACTAAATAAATTTTTAGACAAAAGTGACAAGTCCTTGAGTATTTAAAATAATGAAGGCACACAATCACACATAGACACATACCACATGGTGTGTTACTGCCCAAGGGGGTTGTCTGCCCATGGCAAGACATGCCAATAGTTGAGAGGCAAGGTGGTAGGCGAGAAAGCGTTTCATTACAGCTTGCTAGCAAGGGGGAAGATGGCCGACTAATGTCTGAAAGAACTGTCTTACAGAACAAAGACTGCAGGCCTGTTATATAGGGGGCTGATTTCTCGGTGGAGGAAGCATCTGCTCTCTGGGTGGGGCAGACATCTGGTCTTAGTTCCTGATAATTTTTTGTTTTACTGGATATGCATCAGAGACTGGAGCAATGCCCTATACCCAGATCTTTCAGTTTTCATTGATGATGGCTATCAGCATAGACTCTTTGCTTGGGGGTCATCACATTCCTAAGGAATGCAAAAGAACAAAGTTATCAATTTATCAAGCTGGGAGGGGCCATAAAATCTACAAAGCATGTATAGTTCCTGGAGGGCTAGGTTAGTTAACCAGAGGTCGTTCAAAGTTACAATATGGTTTCTTTTCTAGAATATGGCTTCCCTTTTATCAACCTTGTCTTGTCAGGTGGAGCGAGGAGGCATTTGGGCGTTTGAAATTGTCCTGGTAAGAAATGATAGGGTCTGGACTAGTGAAGAATTCTACCCCTTTACTATCAGAGGCTAAGTTAATCTTAGAAATATTACTTTCTTTAATAATGAAGTGACAAACTCAGTCATTATTAAAGGCTTATAAAGAATATGTAAATAAGTCACATGGTTACTTCAAAATATAACTCATGACAGTGAAAAGATGTGGGAAGACAAATAAACCAACTTTCTAAGCATTAATATATCTTTAAATGTATGAAGCATTCAATTTATTTTGATATAATCAGTGGTGAAAGTAATGCCATCAAGCATTAGTAGAGGCTTTTAACTAGAATCATGTGCTATGTAAAGCTGTTGGACAGAGTTTAAAGGACTGGAATATTGGAGGATATAAAAAAATGGCAAATGCTCAGTTGCTTTTGTGAGAGATTTTAAATTAAAGCAGCTAACTCTTTAAAGCGTCACACAATGGGAGAATGAAAATGAAAGCTAATTAACCTCAAATCTTTTTTAGTTGTACAGCCTTGTAATAATCTTCCATGGAGTTCATGACCAGAGGATTAATTAGACCTTGAAAAGTATTTGGAGAAGGGGTCAAGGTGGGACCTAGAGCAGCCATGTGAAACTCAACTGGCCTGCCTAGGCATGTCTGAACCCGATGTCCACTTCTGATCCAGATTTAGAAATAGGTCTAAAATAAGGTCTTGTGTACACGTATCTATGTTAAAAATACGTGTTTCTATGAATATAAGCACATATATGTGTGTGTTATAATAACATGAAATAATATGTATTAATCATAATAGAAGATAGTTTGACAGCACGTTTCAAAAGCCTTAAAATAGTCACACCCTTTAACCCCAAATTTCCATTTCTCCCAATTTATATTAAAGACGTTTTCAGAAACAAATGTGAGCATTTATTAATATACTGTTTATTGTAGTATTATTTATAATAGCAAAATATCCTAATAATCTTAATTTTCTTTTTTTAATTGAGGTATAATTGATATATAACATTCCATTAGTTTCAACATACAACATACAACATAATGATTCGATATTTGTATATACCACAAAATGATTACCACAATAAGTCTGGTTAACATCTGTCACCATTCATAGTTGCAATTTTTTTTCTTATGATGAGAACTTTTAAGATTTAGTTTCTTAGCAAACTTAAGATTTAGTTTCTCAATGCAGTATTATTAACTATACACACCATGCTGTACATTACATTCACATGATTTATTTATTTGATAACTGGAAGTTTGTACCTTTTTATCCTTTCACACATTTTACCCAACTCCCACCTGCTGCCTCTGGTAACCGCCAATCTGTTCTCTGTATCTATGAGTTCAGTTGTTTTTTTTTCTGTAATCTTAATTTTCAACGGTAGAGAAATGCTGAAATAAATGAATGTGTGCAGACATAAAAACTCATGCATCAGAAGAAATTTAATGGCACAGGTACAGAATAATTAGAGTATTTACATATAATCACATGTACCAATATAAGTACATAATCACATGATAAAATATATTTTCATAATTTATATGCATATTATATATGTATTGATAGAAAGACTAGTAAGAAATATACCGAAATATTTAGGTTATACCCCCTAAATGGTGAAGTTATGTGTACTTTTTTTGTTTAGGCTATCAGAATTTTGCTTTCTTATAAAATAAAATCTTTTTTCTATTATGCTAAAAATATTGTTTCTAAATATCAACTTTGGGGGAAAACAGAGTCATGTTAGAAATGAGTTCAAAGAAGTGTTATAAACATAGGAAATACATTTTTAATGTACCCTAAAACTAAGCTCTTAAAGTTCATTAACTGAGGGAAATCAGCAAGCTCATTACATTTCCTTAAGCTGCAAAGTGTATAAGTCCAAGTCTCATTTCCTACTGTGCTCTTATTAAGCTATTCTCTTTGATGTTCTTATTTAATATATCAATTTTATTTTAATAAATTTGTGTACCCACCAACACATTTTCATACATTGGCACATCATATTTCTAACTCTAAATCTGAAATGAACACAGAGACCAGACCAGCCCAAGCAGGTAATTTGAGTCCCACATGGTGGCTCAAACGTCCCATTCCTAAGAATCTTTTGGAATGATTCCCATCGGCAGTGTATTGTACTATCACCTCATCAACCCCAGAAATTATGTTTGCTAATATTTTTAAACTATAAAATATGCTTATCGAAGTAATTTTGAAAAATGCAAATGCTTTTTCAAAAGATAAATATCTTCCCATCAAGAGACTAATCCTGCTATTATTTTGTCAAGAAAAGCACAATAATTAAAGAAACCCAATGTGGCGACAACTTTGGATTTAATTTAAGAGTGTCTGAGGGTGTGAGGGAGGAAGGGAAAGAAAGAAAGAAGCAAGGAGAGAAGAAGGGAGGAAGGGAGAGAAAAGAAGCAGAAAGTAGAAGAGCCAGAGACCTCTTTGCTTGGTTGATGATTCAATGAACAACCTATCTTAGGATACAATATATTCTGGGATATAGATGTGTCTACCCCTCTCCCTAAGGGCCACATTGGCATGGATGATATTAAAAGGATCAGCATCCATGTCCCCAAGTTGCACATGACTTTTTTCCTAAGGAACCTGTTCTGTGGGTGCATGTCTTCTTTTCCCAACCTCTCTTTCACAATCATCTTCTGCCCATTTACAAAAGAAAGGTGTTCCTCTTGCTCATTCTGCCTCTAACTGCAGTCCTGGAGTATGCAAAATCTGGATTGGTCAACCAAAAGGACAATATGTAAGATTGGTGGCGACATTGAGAATGTGTATGGCTCAGATGATCAAAAACTTTTTTTTCTCAAGCTCAAATAGCTTCTAAATCTTTGTGACATGGAAAATTAAAAAAAAAAATTTATGATAGATAACTGTGAATTTTGGTATGCAACTCGTAATAAGATCAAATAATTATATGGCATTACTATAATACACTCCTTCTATTCCTGTTAATTGATCTGTATGAATAATGTTAATTATTTACAGCTATACAATTAACAATAGGAATAGAATTGATGTTGAACCTGGCTCCCATGATAGTAATAAGTAATATTTATCCACAGATGAATAAACTTGCTGGTCTTCATTTGTAAAACAGGATGCAGCAGTAGTGTCTACCTCAGAGTAGCTGGATTTCAATGGAGACCAGAAAATGTAGATACTAGTGGATCATGTTAAGGATTATGGAGTTTATCCTAAAGAATGTTTCAACCTAAATAGTAACACAATCATCTTTACAATTTTTAAAGGACCGGCCTATTTAATTGAAGTATGAAGAAGACATTGGAGGGATTAGAAATGTTAGCGAGGAGGCCAATTAAGAGGTTGTCACATCAGTACAGGTGAGAGAATTATTATTGCTTGCACTAGGACCTTGGTAATAGAGAAGGAGGTAAATAAATAGATTAAAGAGGAGTTGACAGGGCAAAATGTCAGAATTTATTGATGAGTGTAAATGACAGTGTTGTATGGACACCCAGATTTTTGACCTCAACAGTTGGATCGGTGACTGTGCTAAATAATAAGAGAGGGAACACTGAGGGAGAATCAGGAGAATCAGGTTCAACAGTGAAGATCATGATGATGCTTTTGAATAGGTTGAGTCAAACCAGCTTTGGAACATGGAAGCATATATACAGCCTTTGGTTGTACCAGTCTGGAGTTCAGACAAGATGTTCTGAAGCTATGTATGCTGATGGGAAAGTCATTTTTTAGTAGGATGCTCCAATGGTTTCTACTTTCTCTGAGGGACAAATCAAAGCCATCTGCATGATGGAGGGTGGAGGGAAAGAGCCTAAAGAGGACAGTCTGAGGAGAGTGCATAAGTTTGGAAATAGTTATTGGGTAGTGTGGGCAAGCACATTATCTAGGGTAACAGTGTGCTCAAAGTCATTGGCAACCCTCAACCTCCATTCGGAGGAAGGCTATAAACCAAAATATTTTAATGGAGGTTGGCACCTATTCCTGGGGAACATAGAGAACTCACTTTATTAACTATTGTTGCATTTTTGAGATTCTAGGAGGCCTCCTTGGTTGAGCAGTTAAAACAAAAAAAGATCTCCTCATTATTAGCTGACACTTACTAATAGAAGATACAGGTTTATACCTGAATACTCTCAATATGGGTCTATACCTGAATTGCACTCCCCCACCAAAAATATAATAAACTTTGTGTTTGTGAATGAAAGTGAAGCATGAATTCCTGGAATCAAAACAAACAAAAATATGATACCATCTGGGAAGTCAAAACTATTATAAATTGATATATGTGTGTGGGAAGTGATAATATTTGGAAGTAGGAGAGGGGATGTCAACAGTCTGGGCAAAGGGACTTGCAATCATAGCAATTGGAAGAAAGATTGGACAGGAGCTTTGGAGTTCTATTCTTATCTCTTGATGTTGCCTTGAGAGGATAATTGCCTTCCCACATTATGGAAATCTCAGCAAGAGGCCAGGATGCCCAATGCTACTGAGTAAAATTTATAGACGCATAAGAACATTAATGTAAGGAGCTGATATAAAACATACTAGACTGAATGGCTTCCCTTCTGTGACTGTTCCTCTTAATCTTCTCACTCTTTGCATCTCAAAGATAATGGAAAAAAGTAAAGGAGACTCTCACCTCTCTCAAGGCAGGCCCAGGAAGCTGACCGAAGACTTTGAAATCTGTGTCGAGGAGTGCTCTCTGGAACATTACCTAGAAAAAAAGCAAAGGAAACAGGTAGAGAAATAAAATGAACTGCATTGCAGCTGCTACAGCAATATCAACCAGACCCACAAGGAATTCTAGAGTTGGGGAGGCCTTTCAGAGGTATCTCTAATTGAGACCAGGGAGCCAGGCCTTCGAACACTACAGTGACCGGTCATTGGAAGCCAATCACCAGGAACAGAGGAAAAGGCAGGGCATCTCCCTTAGGATGAGAGAAGTTTCTGGAGAAGGATGTAGGCAGTACTGCCAGTAGCTAGGAAAATAAGTGCCACAAAACTGAGAGGGAACATGAGCAGCATCCCAAAATAACTACTACCACTTCCTTCCAGGTCAGTCCTTTCAAAGAAATTCAAGGTAAATATTTGGCCAGAATAGTTGCCTGGTGATAAAGCAACAAAAGAGCTGTCCTTAATGGATGAACTTTCTACCCTGGAGCTACTTAGTTCCTTTTCTCTCTGTCTCTGTCTCTCTTTCTCTCTCTCCCCCCAGTCCTCCCTTAAATTTATCCTTAGAGGGGCTGGCCCTGTGACCGAGTGGTTAAGTCCATGCGCTTTGCTGCAGGCAGCCTAGTGTTTTGTTGGTTTGAATCCTGGGTGCGGACATGGCACTGTGCATCAAGCCACGCTGAGGCAGCATCCCACATGCCACAACTAGAAGGACCCACACTATGTACGGGGGGGCTTTGGGGAGAAAAAGGAAAAAAGTAAAATCTTTAAAAAAAAAATTTATCCTTAAAGATGCAAATTAGGGGTGGCCTTCTTATCTTCCTGAATACACATTAACAGACTGGGTAGATAATACCCCCAGGAGATATGCGTTCACAGGTCAAATTAACTAGACTGAAGGTCAGCAAATTCTGTAAAAGAGCAGACTAAATATTTAGACCTTGCAGGACTGTCTTTCCCAGCTACTCAACTGCTGTGTGCATGAAATCAGCCACAGACAATACATAAACAAATAGATGTTACTGTGTTCCAATAAAACTTTATTTGTAAATACAGATAGTGGCCTATGAACTATAATTTGCCAACTCCTGAACTAAATATCTGAAAAAGATACTTCCAATAAGAGAAAGAAAACAGAATCATACACCATACACTGTCTAAAGCACAACTATTGGAACAGATGGTCCAAAGTTTTTTTATGAGATACAAACTATTCTCAAGACATAATGGAAAATATTGGTAATATGAATCAAAAACAAGAACTCATAAGAAGCAAAAGTTTACATATTAGATATGAGTTAAATAAGAGTTTAAATCAGGCCAGCCCAGTGGCACAGTTGTTAAGTTCGCACGTTCTGCTTCAGCGGTCCGGGGTTGGCCAGTTCAGATCCCAGGTGTACACCTAGACACCACTTGTCAAACCATGCTGTGGCAGGCATCCCACACATAAAGTAGAGGAAAATGGCCACGGATGTTAGCTCAGGGCCAGTGTTCCTCAGCAAAAAAGAGGAGGACTGGGGCTGGCCCCATGGCCTAGTGTTTAGGTTCACGTGCTCTGCTGCAGGTGGCCCAGGGTTTCACCGGTTCGAATCCTGGGCGCGGACATGGCACCGCTCATTGAACCATGCTGAGGTGGCATCCCACATGCCACAACTAGAAGGACCCACAACTAACAATATACAACTATGTACTGGGGGACTTTGGGGAGAAAAAGGAAAAAATAAAATCTTTAAAAAAAAAAAAAAGAGGAGGATTGGTGGCAGATGTTAGCTAAGGGCTAATCTTTTTTCCAAAAAGAGTTTAAACAAAGACTCAAAATGTGGAATAAGTAGCAGGATGAATATAGTCTAAGAATAAACTAGTACATGGGAATATCATATAATGAAAATCTCCTCAAAAGATAGAGAGAGGATAAAGAGAAATAAATTATACAAAGAAAAATAACAGATGTTACAGACAGTAGCAGGTGTGTCAATATCTTGGTAATAGAGTACCAGACAGAGGCGGGGGAAAAAATCGCTGGAAAAAAGAAAATGTTTTAGGAAACAATGCCACATTTCCTGGAATTAAAGGAAGAAGAAAGACTTCAAATTAAAAGTCATTGTAGATTGCCAAGGAGGTAGGTAGGGAAAGCTCACACTTAGATATATAAAGAAATTTATGTAAATTAAAATGGGGGAAATTTCTAGCTTTCAAAAATAAACAACCAATAAAGGTACAAGAATCAGGTAAACAATACACTTCTTTAAAGAAATCAAAATGTATAAAATTGATAAGGCAAGATTTTTCACATGTTGAAGGAAAAGAGTGTTGAATATAAATTTTATGTGCAGCCAAATCGCCACTTAAATGTCAGTATAATAAAAATGTGCTAAACAATCAAACTCAAAAACCTTTTAAAAAACAGCAAATAAAGGCAAGAATTTTTAAAAGCAGAAAGGAAAATAATAAGGAAAGGAACAGAGATAAAAAATACAATAACAATTGGTAGAAGTGATAAATCAAAATATTTGAAGAAATTGGTAAGATAGATTCTGGCAATCCAATCAAGAAAAATATAGAAAAGAAGACACAAATAAAAATATAAAATGAAAGAAGTGATTTACTAAACAATAGCAATTTTAAAATATAATAAAAGGGCATTGTGCTGAACAATTCGGTATTTGAAAGCCTAGAAGAAATAAATATATTTCTAGACTGTAAAATAACAAGATGGCACCAAAAAATTGAAAGCTTGAATGAGCAAATAGAATTAAGAAATTTTAAATGGGAATTAAAAAACAAATTTCTCCTTCCTCAGTACCTCAGGCTTAGATGGTTTTAGTCCTACAGAAAGTTCTAGAAAAGTTTAAACAATAATTAATTCTTATATTATACAAATCATAAATTCTGTCCAGTTTTTAATTTTCAATGATGATAGTGTAGCTCTGTTTCCACAACTAGGACATTTTATATAAGATAAGAAAATTCATTTAAGAGTGTAAATGCAAAATCCCAAATGGAACATTAGGTAACTGAATCTGATTGCATATGTTTAAAAAATCAAACTAGAATAGAACTTGTCCAAATAACACAAGACTCAATCAACGCCATAAAAGTCCACCAGTGTAATATACCAATTAGTAGACCGGCAGCCTTCTATACGATAGATAAAATTTAGTAATATGAAAAACAAACAAACATTCCCCAATCACTGGTTACTCTTTAACATAAAATATAATATAGCCAATGCAATAAAGAAAGCAAATGGGGAAATAAAAGAAGTGTAAAGCTTGTAAAAATTGTCACTTTGGCAGAAGTGATTTTCATTTACATAGAAAGCCAACAGAATCTATAGACAGACCATTTAAAACAAATAAGAAAATTCAACAAAGTGGTTTAATTCAAGATAAGTTTACAAAAATAAAGCTATCATTTTTACACTAAGAACATCTGCAAAATATCAAATATGACTGAATTATATTATTATGGTTTCATGTCAAGCATCTTGGAGAAGGTAATGTTGCCTGGGTCCCATGGTTTCCAAATTAACAAGTTTTTCTGATTAAAAAGCCGAAGTGTTTTTGCCATGTACAAAGAATTAAATTACAGCTTATGGAAGTGCATATTGTTTTAACATTTACCCAAATTGTCATTTTCAAACTTTTAAAATTACTAGGAAATGCGCCAGTCAAAGGGATTACTGTTAGTTTTGTCTTCATTATTTTACTTAAGTAGAAAGGATGAAGTTGTTGGAAAAGCAAGGAAAGGATACTTTCTACGAGGGCAAATACAGAGTGAGCAGGTATATAACACGTTAAAACTCTCTGTAATCTACTCTGTGCTTCCTTGTTTATGTTAAAAGTACTCTGTGATCCATATTTATGATAAAAGTAGTTACTTTTTCATGGCAGTCTCTTTCCAACTTAACCCCAATTGTGCCATGTACCTCTTTTGTGTTTTTATCCTCATCACCCAAGCAGTGTAAAATAATAAGCCCAAAGCCTTACGTATTACAATTTTGCTGCCATCCTTCACCAGAGAACGTGAAGAATCATCCGAAGAACCTTGTATACCAAAGGCAAAATCTGCATAATGGGGGCTGTCAGTGTATTTAGAAATTATTAGTTGGCACATCGATTTCCTTTGAAAGAAAACTAAGAGAAAGGAAAATGTGAGATTTAAAAAAAATTGAATTATATCAAAATTCCCAATATTTGAAAGAGTATGTTCCATTGCTGCCATAGACAAATATCAGTACAATGGCTTTTAAGTCGTTGACTGCCAACAGATAGGAAGAAGAGAAGGGTCTATTATTCAGCTTCTAGTTTTATATTTTTTCTTTTTAGACAATCATATTGTACTCATCCCTCTCAAAGGATTTCCCATTTTAAGGCCCAATATTCATACAAGAAGTACACAGATGTAAGAGCGTGTAAAGTTAAAAATAAGAAGTACGGAATCTGGTACAGCTGAGGGTAATTAGTAAAGAAACAAGTTTTTGCCAGAAATAAAAGGAAGTTGAGTAGACAGATTTTTCTTTAGCCAGGCTTTGGGAGATCCATGGAAAGAGAACATATTTACAGCCCCCACCCTTCTCTTCCATCTCAGAGAATCTGGCAAAAGAAACTCCATTATACAAAACATCTTGAAATCACCAAACAATAATACTCATAATTCAGTCGAGATCCTCTTAATGAAACAGGGTTGATTCTAATAACATTTGAGAAATCACTCATTTCTGAGACTCTATATATCTTTTCAAACCAATTCTGAAGCTTAAACTTGCCATTTGAAATTTCAGAGCAGTCATTCCAAATGACTACATCCTTTTTAATCTTTCATTTTCCGTACTTGAATGTTGGTGTCTGATAGTGTAAAGTTACTGTTTTAGAAATACTAACTACTTCAGTTAGTTTCCTATAGAAGCAAATCTTCTCCCAGGTTATGAATTTAATGAGACAATTATGCTTCCATAAAACTGAACTTATCAAGATTTCATCCAATTCAATAAATAGTGAGCAGCATCTGCTCCCAGTGAGGCAGATGGATATCAAGAATGTAGATCTTGTTAAGACTCAATTCCTGATCTTGAGCCTCTTGCAGTATAACAAGACACAGGCTGTACTTTTTCTTAATGACTAAAATGTTCCATGAGTTGGGAATGCTGTGCATTAGATGTTGTCTAGACTTTGTATTTATCCTCCAACGAGATATTTTACCAATTGGTGAAGTGAAAATATATCTAATTGTATATTTCCTTTCCATTGCCATTGAAAGAATGTGCAAACATTGAGGAAATTAATGTTAATGAAGATAACATTGAACATAATTGTGTATATATAAACCAGAATATTTTTAAAGATTTAGATGAGTCAAAAGAACTTATACCCAATCTTGCCATGAATGAGAAGAAACTGAGTTTGTTCTTGTGAAGCCAAATTAGATGTATACAGGCTTGAATGTATTTTTCATCTAATCCATTTGCTACTCATTACATTGTCAATGTATATTAACCCAAATGTTGAAATTACATTAATTTATGATGCCTGGGTGAAAAGTTTGGTCTCTGTTTTTCCTTTAAAGCTCCAGCTCCATACCCTAGAGATTCAAACTTTAAAATTCACAAAGGACGTTCTCACAGGTTCACTAGAGGTTAACGGATAACTAGCGAGTCTGCACCGAAGTGTGAGGTAAGGAAACGTAAGTTTTTGTAATGTTTCCGTTTTGAATTTTTCTTTCTATCTTCACATCCTTCTCTTCCTGTATACTGTTATCTCTCTTACTTCTAAACACTTCCTCTTCTTTTTGGATACATTTTTTCCCACTAATTTTTAATGTTGACATTAAGCCTAGATTGGAGACATGCTCTTTGCTTAATCTTCAAGTATCAGGAAAAGAATAAACAAAGATTTATATAATGTTGATTTAGTGAACTGCTTAGATGACCTCAGGGCAGTTAAACTTTGTACCCATTTCAATAATTTAACACAGGAGCTGAAACAATTGTCTAGTATTGTATCTACAATATTCCAGAACATTTGAAGAAATCATTTTAACATCCAATATCATGTTTACACATTTCTAAAGCATTTTTTTATATAGAACATCTTTGGTATGGTTTTGATAAAATTATCATCTTAGAAAGTTAAAAAAAAGTCATTATTCCCTCCTCTAGCAGTGATACTAGAAACTAGATTCCATTACATTCTACTTTCTTGAAAATATTAAAAAAGAATATATCCATCTCATTAATATTCTTTGAGTAGACTTACGGAGATCTTAAAAATTAAACAAAGATTAGTTTAGAGCAATGGCACTTCTCTTCAACAAATATTTCAAAACTGTCTACTTTGTGTGAATAAACTTGAAAGGTTCCAAACCAAGATTCTAAAGTCTGAATTTGCTACTTTTTGGTAAATTAAATCGTGATTTAAGAACATTTAGTCCTTGATATATTTTATTTCCTCTAATCAAAACTAGAACAAAAGGTGTCTCTCATTCTAATTTCTAACAGAACCATAACTGACAAGTAACATTTATTCTATTTAAAGACCTTTCATAGAATAATCCAACATCAAATACTGCTTACTGTTGGGAAAATTTCTTCCTTTCTAATGCAGCAGTGTTCAGCTCTGACACATACATGGCAAAGACATCCAGGTTGCACAATGATCCAAACCCCTGCCAATTCCTCAGCCCAGGACTCCTGAAAACTTTACGTGCTCTCATGGAAGTTGGCTTTTGCCATGCTCTTTAAAGCCACATAGTCCTGGCTGACTGCATTCCATCACTAAAGAACAGCTCTGACTCCAGGTAATCACTCACCACCCAGGTCTTTTATTATCACCATTTGTCCAAAACAGGGACCCTGTGTCCTTTTGGTCCCTCATTTTGTCAGGGATAAGTTTCAGATCAATACTGCTCCTAGCCTTTCACCCTCTTGGATCTTTAGCCTTTTTGCATGTTTCACCTTTCATCTGAAATTCCTATTTCTATTAGTCATGTTAAAGTGACTAATAGAATGTTTAAATTTCTTCAATGTAAATGACAGTTGACCTATAGCAATTATTAATGGTTAGGCACATTTCCTCATATTCTCTCACTTTTAAAGAATAGGAGTTGGTCATTGTTTATAATGAAATCTGGCTGTTCCCTTGGTAAAATCGGCCCAGGTCAATTTCTGGTCCATAGCTTGTGATAAACAAATGACAGTGTAGTTGTATTATGATAGATTTTATCTCTTGAAGTTGGCAATAGTAAACAATTCTCTTTTAGGAGAAAGAGTTAAAACGTGAACTTCATGTACTCTACCCTAGTGAAATGTTGGCCAAAAATATTTCCCTACCCTTTATCCTGAGAGGCAGAGTCTAATTCCCCTCCCCTTGAACCTGAACTGTCCTTAATAACTGATTTTACAAATAGAATGCAGCACAAGTGACATTCTTAGACTTTTGAGTCTAGCTCGGAAGAATCCTCAAAGCTTCCACTAGATTTCTTAGAATGCTGTTTCTCAGATTTTTGAGATGCCATGTAAGGAGTTACACTACCTTGAGATCTGCAGCTGAAGAAACCACATAAAGAATCCTGAGCCTGCCTGAAGAGAGGTAGAGACAGATGTCCAGCTAGTCTCAGCTCTTCCAGCCCTTAGGGATTTGAGTCATCCCAGCTGAGGCCCCAAACACTGGGGATCAGCTACGAGCTGTCTTTACTTAACCCTTCCCAAATTGCAGATTCACAAGCAAAATCCATGATTGTTATTATTTCAAGCCATTAACCTTTTATTTCTAGAGGAAGGAGTGTTGCACAGTAGTGGAAAACTGGACATCTTCTGTTATCAGCCATTGGTTCTCTGAGTTTGGAATCATAGAAGTTGTGGGAGAGTTTCTTTATCCCATCTCCCCCATGTAGTAATATGATCAGAGCCATCATGAAGCCAAACTGTAAAGCAGGTGATACTTGACTTTTATGTCTCCTGTCTCCAATGCCTAGTATATATTCTCCCACCTACTCTGAGGTTTAACAAGGACCTAATATTCCCCATGGACTACTTCTCCTTCACTTTTCCAAGTAAATCCTGCACTCAGGAAATGTAATCTTAAATGTGTCTACTTTTATCCCTTTGTAGTTGTGACTGGTAATTCCTCCTTGGTTATTTCTTTTGGGATCAAGAAACCCCAAACTCCATTCCATAAACATCATTTGCTTGTCTTACCATCTCTGTATCAGTTCTGAAATACATTATGCCCAGATAACTTTTGTTTATCCTACCCTTACCCATTCCATTCTCTACACTGCATCCAGGAGTCTTTCTGAAATGTAAATTCCATCACTAACCTCCTTCCCAACCCTCTCCTTCATACATCATACACCCTACCCCCCGCCATACACACATACAGTGTTCTTCAGAAAATAGCCTAAAATCTTTCAAATATTCTATGCAGTCCTAAAGAATTTGTCCCAGATTTCCTTGGCAGTCTTACTCTCTCACCATTACTCTAAACTCAACTGGTGTCCCAGGGCTGTGAAATACTCTTGGCTTCCCACACTTAATGTGTGTATTCCCTTCTCCATGTTTCTGCAAAGCTTTCTTTCATGGGTTTCTCCACTCCATAGAACTTACCAAATCTATTTGCCTTTCCTTATACTTTTTCACCTTCCAATTTTTCTCCTATCCCTCAGTAAAAACAACTATTGCAATAAAGACTTCCTGGACTCTTCTCTCTTAATACTGATTATGTGATCTTCCTATTAAATTCCTTTTTCTTCTCCTTCCCACAGCCACAGAACATAGTTGTGTATCCTAGTCGTAAATCATTCTAGTTCTTCTATGTGGGATGCAACCACAGTATAGCTTGATGAGCTGTGCATAGGTCCATTCCCAGGATCCAAACCAGCAAACCCAGGCCACTGAAGTGGACCGTGCAAACTTAACCACTCAGCCATGAACCTGGTCCCTTGAACTGTGCTTTAACACAAAAGAAATACAATTTTAATATCAAGTGTTATTTATTTTTATTACATTACATTAATAATAGTATTACTATAGCTAGATCTTATCTCAAAGTGAAAGATTTCAGAATGGATTTTTGTAGGATTATCTGAACTTCCAAATTCTGTCCCTCTGCATAAAGTATGCAAAAATTTTCCAGCTTTATCATAAGTTCACATATTTTTTAAAAATTTCTGCAAATTATCCCCTCCAACCAACTTGTTTATTTATATAGTAGTATAGTCATTCCCTTTTAAGACAGTATAAGAATTGTACATAGCTGTTAAGAAATTAGTAAGATTTTTGGTGTTACTAGCATTTGTAGAGTCCTTGGTGATCATTGCTGAATTCCTTAAAATAGTAATCCAAAAGTATGCTTCAGTAAAGTGACCCTTGCCTGTGGAAGTAAAGTAGGTCATTTTTTATGATTGTTACCAAATTCTTTCCATTTCATTTAGTCACTCTACCATCAGAAACAACTTGTCAAAACACAGGAGTACCTGCTGACACAATGCTTTTTTATCTGTAGATTCATGTATAAACTGGTACTTCTGCTTTATCATTTTATATTAAAAGAAAAATTAGTTCATTTCTAGGAACAATAGTATTTATGATTTCTAAAAAATGTTTATTTCTAAAATAACCTATTCAGTATGTTTCATGTTTAAAATATTAGATTACTGAAAAGATATTAAACTAGTGGAACGCTTGTTTAGAGGGAGATGGAGAGAGAACTTGGAAAGGTAGGTAGAGGAAGTAACTTGAACCAGGGAAGCCTACAAATGACCTTGGGATTGGAAGTGTTCCTCAGAGGATCTTGACAGGGCTTGCAAAGACCTGCGGGTGAAAGAGGAAAGCATTTAAAACCAAAAATTTTTGGCATGGCTATTGGCAAAGACTTGAACAAGATAGGTCTATTCCAGAAAAAGATGATACCAGCCTCCATGGCTGGCCAAAAAAATGGACACAGATATAGACATTGGCTTAGAGAATAAGTGCTACAACAAAGCCAAGTTTCATCAGAGTTGTTGACTCCATTTAAATTTGGCTATTGAATATGCTCTTGACAAATGAAAGAGAATATTAGGTATATAAAAAAATGAAATAGATCTGAATTGACGCAACATTTCCCTAAGAGTTGGTCCATACCTGCAGAGAAGACTGCCAATCAGATCTGTTAGGAACTTAAATCCCTCTAAAGCCCAAAGAACTGAATTTTAAGTCACTCTTGAACTATACGCTGGAACAACATGATCAAGCATTCAGCAGGCAAAATTAGGATGAGAGAAATGAAACAAGACAAGATGCTTATAACTCATCTCTCAATATAATTAATTGTTGATTACTCTATGATAAGAAAATGGTACTGTGTTAATCTGTATTCCTTTTCCTTTTCCTTATATCCTTGGTAGGAATTTATTTTGAAAAAGTTATTCACAACTTTCTCATAGGTATTAGGAAGTCACTGTGGCCAGAAGTTATAGGGGCCAAAGAAATTCTGATTCTTGAGGCCAGAAAAACCTGTAAACTGAGCAAGCTATGTGTAAATACAGTATTTGAGAAATAGATCTAGGAGTGGATGGTTATTCTTTTCTACTTGTTATTCACCTATTATGGTATATGTCAACCTGATAGGATGGTATATGTCATTCAAACCTACTATATATCAAACTACAATGAATGGCACTGTGAATATAACTGATTCTTCATCTAATTTTGTCTTTAACATAAATTTCTACAAATGGAACTGCAGAATTAGGCCATATAAACATTTGTATTGCTTTTGAGACTCACACACCCTGTGCCAACCATGTTGTTGGTCATATAGTAAGCCTTCAACAAGTATTTGTGGAATGAATAACTGAATGGTGCAAATTAGTTGTAATTTTGTGTCAATTATACAGCATACTCACTTTCATTAGTACTAGTAGCCCAATAATAAGTATTTCAAATTCCACATGTCCAAGACTGATTCCAATTTCTTTTAACCTTAATATTATCCTCCTGTAGCCCTTCCTGTCTCAATTATCACCAGCTTTATCCTTCCAACTCCTTTGCCTTCAAAATACATTTATCTGGATCCAATGCCTTTTCACCACCTCCACTGTTACCACTTGGTCCAAATCTCCACCATCTTTCACTTAGATTATTGCCATGGCTTCTTGATGTGCTTTGGCTTCCACCTTATGCCACCTACTCTTGGCAAAACCATCCAGAGTGACCTTCAAAAATCCAAGTCAGATCATGACTTTCCTCTCTTCTAATCCTTCATTGGCTACCTTACAATGGCTTTCATGCCCTAAATGAAAGCTAGAAGAGTATGAATGACATTATCAAATATCCATCAAATGCAGTTGATAAGAGAAATGAAAAGAGGCTGGATGCTCTGTTTTAACTCAACTTCCCTCAATATAATTGGACTTGATTAAAATACAAGAAAATCGTCCTCTGTTAACTCGGATTTTCTTTCTCTTTCTGCTCGATATATCTCCACCTACACCTTTGCTCACTCCTCTAGAGACACACTGGCTTATGCACCAGACCCTAACCGTGCCCGTTTATTTCCAACTCAAGCCTTTGAACTTGCTGTTTCCTTTTGCCTGTAAACGTCCTCCTGATAATTACCCACAAGATTCATTCCTTCATTTCTTTCAGGACTTGAGTCAAATGTTACCTCTAGAGAGGGCTTCTCTAACTTGACTATTGAAGTTTTCCCCATTTCTACCATTACTTATCCTCTTTTATTACTGCTTTGTTTTTTTCTATCATACTTATCACTGCCTATCATGTTATATATTTTACTGATGTATTTTAATATGTTTCTCATGCTCATAGAAAATCAACTGCATAAGGCCAGGGGCATTTGTGAATTTTGTTAACTACTATCCTAGAACAATGCCTGACACCTTAGAGGTGCTCGATGAATATTTGTAAAATGAGTGAATGAACATCTGGAAAGCCTAATTGTTATCGCTCGTTCCATTGCTACATATAAAGCAATAGTAATTCCTTTGTTTCACCCAAAAATCTTCAGCAAAGCTGATGCTTCTTCCCAGGGAAGCACTTAAGGACTCCAGACTGACTAGCATAATCCTTTTCTTAGCATCTCCTCCTGCCTCATCACTCTTTCTCTTTTTCTCTCCTCCTCCCTATCTTTCCTCCTAATGAGATGACCTCTTAAATTCTATCCAACACAAGGTCCACAAAAATAAGTCAAACAAAGCTTTTCAGGTAGCTAGCGTCTTCTACTATCCTGGAACTTCAGTTGTACTCTATGGCAATTAAAAATAAAAAAGATGAAAGAAGAAACAAACACATTGGGCAATCAGAAGAGCCTATTTGTTCACTGAGAAATTTCTACCATTTTCCATATCTCGTTTTATGATATTTAAAAAAAGAAGAAGAACATAGTAAAAGCCTGTTTTGGTGCTTCATTATATCATGGATTTAGTTAGACCATCCATCATATCATGTTCCCGGTGTGCTATAAATCTTATCGTATAACACAGTTCTTAATAGTGAAAAGTATTTTCCCATTGTAGACTTCTTTATATATTGGATATGCCACTGAGAATTTCCCCCATTCATGGCTCTTATCAGCACTGAGGATACAGTGTTGGTACACTGAGGATTTATTGGTATTGCTGTATTTTTCTATCATCATACACCGTCAGGAAAGAGAGAAGATAAGGGACACTCTTAGTTGCTGAGTACTATAAGGAGGTGGTCTTTGGAAGTGCATATGCTTAAGAACTGTGAATTACCTCGATAGAACCCATTATATAGTAGATGGAATTTAAGATTGAACTCTTCACTGCAATTTCAACTGCTGTAAAAAAAAATGCCCCTGAATAATAATAATGATGATGGCAAATAATAGCAGTAATAATGATAGCAAACAGTAATAGCTGACATTAAGTGAACACTTCTGTGTGCCATTGATCTAAGAATTTTATTTAGAATAACTCATTAGAGGAATAGTTCTTCAGAGGAACTGAATCCTAGGGGAATAAATGTCATCAAGTCTGAACATTTCTGCAGATTTATGATGTTCATTTTTTTTTTTTAAAGATTGGCACCTGAGCTAACATCTGTTGCCCATCTTCTCCTTTTTTTTCTTCTTCTCCCCGAAGTCCCCCAGTACATGGTTGTATAGTCTAGTTGTAGGTCCTTCTAGCTGTGCTGTGTGGGATGCTGCCTCAGTACAGCTTGATGAGCAGTGCCATGTCTGTGCCCAGGATCCGAACTGGTGAAACCCTGGGCTACTGAAGCGGAGCACGCAAACTTCACCACTCAGCCACGGGGCTGGCCCTCATGTTCATTTTAAGTCAGGGGACACCATGATTTTTGTCTTCACCTTCACCTTTGAAAATGAGAGAAGTCAGTAAAGCAGGACAAGAAGGGATTTATTGATTTAGTTTGCTGAAACCTAAACTGAGGACTGAAAACAGAAGTTAGGAGGAAAATGAGGGGCGAGAGAGAGAGGATAGATTTCTCACGGATGTAGCTATCTAATGGAATAGCTAATGAGGATTGACTGTATTCAGCACTTTACAAGCATGATTTCATTTAATCTACCCAGTGCCATGTGAGGTGGGCATATGATTATCCTTTTTGCAAAAAAGAGAAAAGGCAGCAGTTAAATATCTTTATCATCATCAGAAAGCTATTTAACAAGTAACTAACCTTGGCACTCTGGCTCCAAGATTCTGCTCTTAACTCTTAGAATATACACTACGAGGATTTTTAGCTTTTTTATTTGAAATATTCTTGTTCTTTATGTGTTTCCCCATGGTGCTCAGCAGTAAAACTTTACAGTAAAAAGAGACTAGGTTGTTTTCCTTAGGGGCAACCAAAAGATGGGGCACGCGGGTAACTGCTCCCATGTCACAATCTGATTGTGGAAAAGGGCCACCAATGAAAGACCAGCCAGCTGATGACAAAATAACAAAAGAAGTAGAAAAAAAAGTACAAAAGAAGAAGAAAAAGCGGATGAAACTTTTAATTTTAAGGGGAAAACAAAGAAAGGATCAAAGAAAAATAAAAAGAAAGTATGCCTATGACTAAAGGCTTTCCATACTACATAACAGTAAAAGTTCACGCCTTGTTTTGCATCCCTTTTCTTGAAATACCAAAATGTATTACATTTCTAGTATTATTTGTTGCTTGCACATGAAAATATTGCTTAGATTATCTCTGGGAGAATTAAGGCCATGACATGAGGTTAGTCTCTTTCCTTGTAGCCGTGTGGGAACCTGTATGTTCCAATTTCCTTTATTGTCACAACTCAAAATACAGATACACACACTCATGTACTTACTTAAATTTAGTGAAGAGGAAGGAAAGATAAGAATGGATTACAATTCAAATATTTACAATTTTCTCATAACCTTAAATAATTTGTGAACCAAAATTCTACAAGTACCTAGTTATACTCCAGTAAATAATATTTTTTAAAAATGCATATTAACATTTATTTATGACTATGTTGGAATAACCAAATTAGGCTGAAAATCATTGGGTGTGTTTTAAACTCAATTATTGAACTAGAAGTGTGACTTTTTGTTTTGCCATGCACACTAGCTATTTTGTTGTGTTTGGATTCAAGTCTTTGGACCAGTTTAGTGAAGGAATTACCTTACAAGTGGGTCATTTAGCACATAAGTAATTTTCTCAAATAGGAACCTCTCTTATATTCTCCTTAGTAACAAACTACTAAATCAAGGATACAGCATATGCTAAAAGGATTGTAAGTCCATTTTTCCCAATGAAAACAAGCAACAATTTGTGCTGACATAATTGCAACTTTATATTTATGAATCATAACAAGAAGGAATTAATTTTTAGTCTTCCTGTTACACTTTTGCCTTTTTTCCAATCCAGAATTCTAGAGAAGTTGTAAGGCACTTCAGAGCATTGCATGGAGTATTCAGGTGTGGCACTGGACTTTTAAAACAGTTTAAAGGCATTGAATAGTAATATACTGTAATACACCTTTTAAACCCTAATGGACTTTAAAATCTTTCATGGAAAATTCCCAAGTTACCACGATAAGGTTAAGCTCTGCTTTCTTTGGGGAATACTTTTGGGAAAAATAGCTTAGTTTGATTTTCATGGAAAAAATATCTAAATAGTAGTATTGCTGTTTAAATTTTGTCACATTTCTTTTTGTGGGTGTTTTAAAGTGAATCAACAGGTTTATGTAAACATTATGATTTGGCTTCTCCTGAATGTTAGAAAGAAGCAGTGTGTAAGTAGTGACGTACGTGGGCTTTACATAAAGAGATTTTGCCATTTTTCAAGCCAGATAGGGCTTTTGTATCAACAAACGGAACACAAATCTCCAGTCTTAACCTTAGAGAGAAAAGTCCTATGATACTTTAATGAGTTCTTTGTATTTTAGGTTTGCTGACCAGAGTATTCTATATATCTAATGCTACCAAAATTTTAATTTTATTATGTATTCAAGTTAATTAAATAAGTAGTGGTTGTCTATAGTAATCATGGCAGACAGAATGGGTACTGTAAGAGGCCTGCTGATACAGATCTTTGTAAGTGAGCATGGAGGTAAATATCTGAGCAGGTCATTCTACCTTCCTGGAAAATATGGATTTTTCCAGTTGTGTTACATGTATGTGCTAAGTAAACCAATGTCTCAGAATGCTTTACATTTAGAACTTTGAATATTATTAGTTCTAGACAGCAACTAAATCATGAAAAATATTTAACGGAGCTTCTTATGTTGCAGTTAGAAATCATTCTTTCATCAAAGATGTGATTTTAATTTCCCAGTAGGCTTCTGCACAAATATACTAATCTCTTCTCAACTCTCTGTATAATTCTTTGATCTTTTAATACTTTATCCTGGGTTATGTTAGTCTTCCATTTCTGTTTACTAAGACACTTTCAGCTACCTTCCAGGCATACCAGGAACCTTTCTACAGACTCTTGGAATATACCCCTAATTGCTTTCACAGTGGATTATCTTGAGCTGGCCATGTAAGAAAGGGCCACTGTCAGTAGCACAGCTCATTCATAGGGTGAGTTGCTAACATGAGTCTTATTGAGAGTCCCTTTTTGTACATTCACATCCAAACTTTTAAGCAGTGATGTCAGCATTGCCCTAGAGATTTTTCAATAAGGGGCATGTGGAAAACCCAGGTAGGGTTTATTCCATGAGATATTTAGACATTCTTAAAACAGGGTAGTTTTGTTTGGAGAAGCCAACAACTTGGAATTCCAAAATGCATCTCACAGCACTCCCACTAAGGGTCTTCAGGCCAGGCAGTACTTTAAAATGAGATGAAACTCCCCAAATCAGGTAAAACAACCATTAAAAGGAAACCTGTCTAGCTAGAAAATAAGGAAAGTTTTCACAGCTCTCTACAAGATAGACTGGATGTCTGCTCCCTTTTTTTTTTTTTTCTTTTTTTTAATCTCTAGGGTAGTGCTGAAGTCATTGTTTAAATGTTTGAGTGTGAATGAGAATGACCATTTCACACCAAATGCTCCCAACCAGTCTGTCATCTGGCAAACAGCTGGGAGTGCTTCTTGACGTCTGACTTTGCAGGAGAGCAATAATCTCTCACCACCCATCAGTCTCGAAATGTCTTGTCACCTGCCACTGATGATTTTGGCAATCAACAGCCAGTGCCTCTGTGATATCACTTCTGCCTGCCTGGAGTGCAACACTTCGAGTCATCCTGTTGCTTAGATAGGGGATGTGTTGACTAAAATGGAATTTTAGAGTTAGTGTCCACACACTGTTAGTAGAGATAAGAATCCAAACTACACAGAATGAAAATAAAGGGTCAAGGAAGAATAGTAAGGATCATCTTTACCTCAAAAGGGCTTATATACATATTCCACTGGCATATGCCCCTCTATATTGAGAAGAAAACATTTAACTTGAAGAGAATGCTAATAACATCATTGGGTTAGATAAAGAGCAGCAAAGACAACCAAGACATTTCAAATAATACATTTTGAATTTAGCAAAGTCTGTTTTATTACTAGGGAACATTAACCAAACACAAGTGAAAATCAAATTGCTATTTAATGTTTTTTCCCCTAGGAAGGAATAATCAATAAATAATTGAGTTTTGAATACAATAACATGTTGGTTAACGAGGAAAATATAAGACTTGACTTAGGCAGTGCTCTTGACATACATTTTTTTCCCCTCGTTTCTGGAATTATTCTTGCCTCATAATTCACTGATGGGCCATCTATGAATGACGAGTTGCGTAATGGGGAGCAGACTACATATGTACGTTTAGGCTGTTCACTTTCTTTTAGTTTCCCTGAGTAATAACGTCCATTATCAAACTGACTCTAAAATTCATATCTCAACTTTGCATTCAATTTAGTAAAAGATAATTAAAGAATTATCCCCATACCCTTTTTTAAAAAATCTAAAAATTATTATGGTCAAAGGGCAAACCCACTAAAAATTATATTTGCGAAGCATAAAAATCATGTTTATTACGGTGAGAAATGTTTCGTATACAATTAGACGTGGCATGGATGAGAGATTTATTTAAATCTGATATTTATCATGAAAGTACAAATGCTAAGCAGCAAAAGCTTATTTACAAGTCAGGTTTCTCATTATATTTGAAAAAAATCTTTGATGATTACACAGCAAATCTCGTGGAATGGGGTCCTTCCTATTCAAGAAAAAAGTAAGGCAATTTGAAAATTCTCACTATGTTTTAAATTTAGTCATTTACAGGTAAAGATTAATCATAAATTTCAGCAAATTACCAAAAAACAAATTTTTCCCGTATGAAAATTTGTTATATGTATATGTCATAATGCAGACATGTTTTTTCTAATGTATATTTAGAACAAAACAAACTTAGGGACTTAGATGGCTTTTGCATAAGCATATGAGATATATGTGTCACAATATACATTATGTAGTTGGAAACGTGTTTTGAATTTTCTTTAATGGCATTGAAGTTAGTCAAGGTCAAACTCCAAATCTGAACTTTAATTTCACATCCATTTCAAAGATTCTATGCATACACATGCACACACACACCAATCCAGCCCAGGCCTCCCGATCTGAGCTTTAAATCCTGCAGTGACCAAGAGGGCTGGAATATGTGTGTAAATTTGTGCTTGTGTGCATGTGTGTGTTTGTATGTGTGCTCATGCAGGTGGGTATGTTTATTCCTGTTTTTTTCTCATTGCTCTTCTGCTCCTTATTTACTCATTATTCTACAAGACAAGTGAGAAGAGAGGGAAAGGGGCATATCCTGCCTCACTGGTGCGTTCGTAACCCAGTGTCACTGCTTTCTGGGGTGTTGGTTCCAAATACTATTTATCCCCTGATGAGGGTGCCTTTGAAGGCTCATTGGCAACCTCCTCAGTGAGTGCTGCCATCTTGTAATTCTCTGAAGCAAGCAACACCCTCAGCAGCCACCTCTTCCCACTCAGCCTCTACTCTTTGGGTGTGTTGCCATGCAGCCCCTTCCCTGGGGCTGCTGGTCTTGCCCCAGCCTCCTTGATTTGAATTCATTAGCAAAAGTTCTCTCTTGACCACTTCCACGTATTCTGTAGCCTACGATCTGTCTACATTGAAAGCCCTATTCAGATTGTACCTGAATAAGCAGCCACTAGTCACTATTTCCTGGACCACAGGGACCCATGGTCAATTCTCCAAAGCATCCTCTCACCATGGTCTTCAAAGCATTCTCTCACGTGGTCTTCTGACCAGACTTGGATCAGAGAGTAAGAAGCATCCACATCTTCTTTCCTACTTCCTTTAAGCAAACAATTAGCCTCAAAGAAAATAATACTTAAACGCTCTAGGCAAATCAACATAGATTATTCTAGCACATCTGTATAGAATATATGCGTACTTATCAGCAATATTAGCAGTGTTTCAACTTGCCTGAGAGTGGAGATAATGGATAAAGTTCATTTTAATCACGCATTAGATAGAAAGATATAGCCATTCACACACACACACACCACACCCAATGTTCAAACACCGTCAACTAAAGATATTTTTGTACTAATAACATGATGAACACTGTACATTATTTATGTCATACAACACATTTTGATTTGAAAAACTGGGTAGATTCGATTTTATTTTTTACATTTTCCTTGCTTTGTTCATAATAAAAAGAACAAATGGAAAATAGGCTGAAATTTCAAAATTCCAGTCTCTTTTTTTTTCCTTTCCTGCCTTTACCAACCCCATCCATACAGATCAATAAAGAAAAGAGAAAAAGAGAGAAATTAATTAGGAATGGACAGCAAGTGGAAAAGAGACAGGTTCTTCCTGGCCAAGTCTGAAGTCATTTTGAGTTAATTAAATAAAAGCTATTACAAGCAAAGAGGACATGTTCAGTTTTTTAAAATATTAATTCTGATTTTTCTACACTGCATTTCTGTTGTGCATTTCCTCCTTAGTAGCTAAAATAGTTGGGCCTGTCAAAATAGAGAAACACTTGGAAAAAGAACCCCAGAACAATTGCTCCTAAGAAATTGCCATCTTCCCTGAAACTTTCCAGTGCTCTGAGATATTCTTACTGCAGCATGAAGGACACACAGACCCACGGTATCATTCCTTCTGTTTGTCTTTCCATTCTCACTTTCCAGCCTCTTTCATACAGCAGCTATTCAAACGTTTTTTGGATACTTTCATTAGCTGTGGCTTCCAAAAGTTTGGTTAAAATAGTAAGCGAGCTGAGCAAGCAACATTTTCGCCTTTTCATTTTATTGGGCACACTGGTCATTTCTTGCCCCTCCCCCACTTTATTCTCCTAGCCCCGGAACGGAGCCTTCCTTGGATGGGTGTTCGGCTGTCTGGCATGCATTTCATTGCCTGCCACACATCTGTGCCCTTGGAATCTGAAGCCTCGCCTTCATTTCAGGGCATCGGGGATATTTCTGCCAAAACTCCAAGAGTTGTTTCCTTTCTTTTTGTTCTTTTCTTTCTCCTTTTTTCTCTTTTTCAATTCCTAAGAGCAGTAGGAGCTACACATATAACTGACACTACTAGAAACTGCATAAGCAAGAGTAGATTTGAAGGGTTTTAATTTATCTCTTAGCTCCATCGCTGACAGACTCTATGATTTTGGAGAAGTCATTTAAATTCTCTCAGCTCCTGTAACTTATCTACAAAATGAGCCTGCTACAGGATGGTATGAGAAGCAAATAACTAATATGTGTGTTAGTGTTACTATTCGGTGAAATAGCCCCTCATCTATGACTGACAAAGATACAGGGGGCATGAGCTGAAGGGATCCGATTTGCTATTTCCAAGCTACCTTTAGCTAAAGTGTCCTCTTCTCTTCTTAAAGCATCACTTGGTGTCATTACAATGGACTTTTTAAAAGCCAAGTAAAAACAATGATGTGTTTTTCCATCTCAATGAAAACAACAACCAAAAAATTATGATATCCATAACAGTGCTGGGTTAATATTTTAGTTTATAAATCCACATTTCAGAACTCTCTCCTCTCTAAGAGATGGGGATTGTACACTCTCATCCTTGCAGGCTTAGAATTTAATAGCTTCTAATCTAGGCTCACAACCTGGAAAAGGTTATCATATTAAAGGCCCACACGGAAAGGTACTTTTAGGACATCCAACGACAGTTTATACACAAAAGTCAGTCCCTTTTCAAATGTCATTTCCATTAGTATCTGATATCAGAAGTACAAGTGAAATGAACACACCGTAACCTAGTATTTTAAAAGGTTATGTTTAAGGAGCAGGGAAGCTTAGATTAATTTTCCCTGTTCTTATCCAGTAGCCCTTTACCTCAATAGGATTTCCTATAATTCTATCTTAATCCATGTCTCTGTGGATGAACCAAACAGACCACAACATAGAAGAGACTGCCAAAGTGGTTCCCTGCCCAGAGCCCTTTCTACCCTTTAAGAGAGACTCCAGCTTAATGACTGTACAGTGATCCAAATCAATCAAGGAAGCAAAGAGCAGATGCCTGTCTTATTATGCTCTGCAAAAATCTATTTGTTTAGCCATGTGCAAACGTTGCCCTAACATGGTCAGAAGGTTAGCATATTAATCATTTACTAGATCTGTTCAATTCTTAAGATTAATGTTAAGAATAAATCATTTCAAGAAAATTTTCTATCAAAGCAATATTAATTTGATATATGGAAGGAACTGCACTGCTGACTTTGTGGCTAGAGACTTGAGATAGACAGAGAAGTAGAACATTTTTTTTGTAATCCCTAACAGAATCCATCATTAAAATGTTTGAGACTGTGAATTAGCCAAAGATAGTAAAAGTATTTTCTGGCAATTAAATGAAGTGTAAAAGTTAAATGAAGGCTAAAAGCCCACACAGTGCCATCTCGCTTTAGACTATTGGAAGCACAGGATGGGGGTTCAGTAGGCATTCCCTAATAAACTGTTTTACTTGAATTATTTGTACCGCAATCTTTCCTTTCCCTACATTTTGGCTACTGTTGAGAGGCTAGGAAAGAATGTATTGTTCATTTTGAGGCCAATATGTGATCATACTGAGTAAAAAGTATTAGATATTCACAGCTGGACATCTATCTCAGGAAATATTATCCACAATCCATATCACTTGGGAAGTTTGCGTCTTGCTTTCAGCTTGATCGGATTCAACATTACTGAATTTAGACTTTTTTTTCACTAAAAAGATTTTGGCTGTAAATATCATGGCTGAAAACACCCGAAAGAGACTAGATTTTTATCAACTAATGTATAAAAGCATTGATTCCAAAGAAAGTTGTCTTTTTAACGGTCTGCACAGGACTTAGAAAATGCAAAATGTCGTATTTAAATTTGGAGGTCGATATCCAGTCTAAATCTCTGCATATGGGCCTTTGTCAGGGTTTGAGTGGATAAAACAAATGAAAAACGTTTTCTTCTACTTGTTATCTGGAAATTATTACTAAAGCAAGAATGGATTCTCTCTTTTAAATAGACTCAAGAGTCCATTAAATCACTGTACCCAATCACTTAAATATTTATCAAGAAAAAACACAAATTTTTCACTTTGTTTATGGTGACTTTTAAAGTATGGGATATAATGATAGTGTGATTTATTTAAGAAAATTAAACTAAAGTACAGAAAATCAGTTAATCAACTTTGTGATATTGTCCTTGGTGAAATGCCTTCTACTTCAGTCTGTGAAGCACGGATTCCCTATAGAGAACTCTCTCAACTTCTCAAGAGCTCATTTACAAGTAAAACTATCTCTAGATTCTTCCTTACTTTGCTCTTATTATCTAAAACGAAGATAGCCCCTGAAAATTTGATCTGAATTTACTGTCTGGACAACTCCTCAGCTGCTATCCTCTTACTGAAACATCAGGAGGTAACATTGCAACCTAATATAATTAGAAGAACAAAAGTCATTCAATGTAGTTTCCTTGAACATCTCTCCCAAAGCTCTTGAAATTTCTGCATCTTTATGCATAACGTTCTTTCTGTATCTATATATGTATCATTCCATTCATCCATTTATCTACCCATCCATTTGTTTATCATTTCATTTATCTAGCATCTATACATATTTTTGTTTGCATCTATAAATCTACATATTTATCATAATTATCTGCCTACATATTTATCAATCTATATATATTCAATGAGTCAATGGTCTGGCCTCAACTATCATTTTAAATCTTTGATCCTCTATATCTACCCCATTTTTATCTCAGAGCAAATTTATTCAAAGGCTTTTAAAATATTGCACACAATTCCTACATTTGCTTTACTTGCTTGCTTAGACCCTGAATATTTCTTCTAAGAATCCTGCCAATTTAAATGCAATAGATATTCTAAAAGTTCATGGAAATGGACATTTCTTTCCCTTCCTTGATATTATAACTTTCTTAGAAATTTGTGCATGTGTATCTATTGTGCAATTTCATACATTTCCTTTTGTTTTCTAACTATTTGTGAATTTGTATTACCCAAGTAACAAATGGTACCCTCCTTGCAGTTTGTGTCATTTGCTATATTCTTTGGCTTTGTATGTCATATAATGTCAAACACAGAATTCTGTATATAGTGGGAATTTAGTACATGTTGATTGGATAATTTAATTGATGTCTGAAAATTAATTTGGAAAAAATTGCAAGTTGGATTATGTTTCTGGGGCAACCTGGATTCAAGAGAAATCAGGAAGGAGCTCCTATAGCAATCCAGGAGCAAGTTGATATAGATTTGGCTTAATAATGGAGATGCGAAAATTGAACGAAAACTGTGAATTTACAATACTCCCCAAATAGAAAGAACTGGATTACATGACAGAATGGGTCTACAGAATGAAGGAGAGTAAAAGATCTAAGGTGGCTTTGTTAAATTTATCCAACCTGGGAAACTGGTTAAAGAGTACCACAATGGGTGAATCTGAGAGTAAGACAAGTGAGTTAATGGGTTGGGGCAGGTAAACCATATACCATTGCAATAACTGGGTTAAATGATGGATAGAGTGTGGACTGAAAGGAGGAAGATGGAAAAGGCATACAAGGAGAAGCCAAGGACCCAGGGGAGAAGCTAGCAGAGCTATAAGAGGAGTTGAGTTACTGTTTGAGGAAAGCTGAGAAAGTGATAGGTTTTCAGAAGTAAGTGATCAATAATAAAGAAGCCAGACTGAAAGAACAATCAAAAATGGTAAATAGCTTGATATTAGCAAGAAGATGATCATTGCCAACCTCATGAAGATCTACTTCAGTTGAATGGTAGCATTGTTATCTCCTAATTATTAAAAAGAAAATTAATATATCTTCCTTTGTCTTTTTCTTAAAGTATGACTTTCACACGAAATATTCTTCTCCAGAGAGCCAATTGATAAAATAAACTACTTTTGTATAGAGAACTGGATTGTATATGGCATAAAATAGTTTTATATATAAAACTGGATTATATATAGCGTAATAAATAAAATAAAATTTATAAATGGCAAAACTCAATATATTTTAGCCCTCCATTAATGCTCTGAAAAATTCATATATCAAGCAATATGAGTCCTGCTTTTAATCTCACCTCTGAATTCTTTCTTGATTTAGAGAATCCTTACATTCAATATTCAAGTGTTCAGTTTAGCTAGTAGGTTAAAGAAACTCACTGGAAGGAAAAACAAAAACCTAGCAAACTGGGAAAATTGGTTATCACTTTTGATAATCAACTTTTTTTAGAAAAATCTTCTGGCTATGGCTAGTCATATCCTCGAGCTGAATTCTATGACTGTGGAGTACTGGAGGGATTTTCATACATGGCAGAAGCCAGCTGTCCTTCCAGTGCTGGTCTGTATAGGCCAGGACTGACTCTGCTAGAGAAGAATTACTCCATTTGAATTCCAGCCAACGAGAATGGGAACAAGAATATAAGGAAAGCCTAAAACCCATTTATTCATGCTGCTCATTCAGGTTCATCCTTCTTTGGGCATTTTCTGTAGGCCAATTAGAGGACAAGACGCTTTGGAGCTCAAGGAATCTCAAAGGCAGATCCATTTGCCAACTGCCTCAGTATCACCTGAAGACATTTTTCCAAGGATAGGTTTGGAGTTTCATTCCTCAGAGATTCTAATTCAGTATATCTGGGCTAGATTCCAGGAGGCTATACTTTAAAAGATCTCACAGTCTTTTTTAAGGCCTTTGCACAGCCAGGTGCGGGAACTAATAAATATTTTACATGCCAAATTTCCTTAAAATATTGGGACCCTAATATTAGCATGAAACAAATGAGAAAGTAACTAACTTGAGTAAACTCTGAGAAAGTAACTAACTTGCCTAAGTTTGTTAAGTCAGAGCTCATGTCTAGACCTGGGGACTGATACTACTTTTCTCTACATTGCAATTGTGTTCCAAGGAAATAGTTCTCTATTTGATTTTATGTTTATCACTTTCTCAATAGACATTGCTCTGGACTGTGGACTACCACACCGAATTTACGCAACACTCCATTTTCTCCTGAAATTTTGGTCAGGGTCTTACTTGCTTGTAGTTTTGGTTAATTCCCCCAGTGAAGCTCGCAGAAGCACAATAGAGAACCTATCTTGTCTCTTTCTCATCTCCAGTCCATTGTCTGGGTATCACATGCATAAGATGTCCTCTTCCTCACAAGGAACTGAGTTGTATACTTAACTTTTTCTAGCCACTTAGTGGTAATTAAACCAATCCTCCTGACCAACCTCTTGAACAAAAGTGTTATGACAAATGGGTTCACGCTAAGCTGATAATGAGTGCAAAGAAATTAGACTCTCTCTAATAAAATATGAGAACAGAGAAATTATACCCACTGTGTGTGTGAGTATAATTGTGTGTGTGTGTGTATGTACAGTCATACTCTGCATAGCAATGTTTCAGTCAAGGATGGAGCACATATACGACAGTGGTCCCATAGGATTTGTACCATGTAGCCTAGCTGTGTAGTAGGCCATACCTTCTAGGTTTGTGTAAGTACACTCTATGTTGTACACATGACGAAACTGCCTAAGGACACATTTCTCAGAATACATCTCCTTTGTCAAGTAATGCATGACTGTACATATAAAGGTATATTTACATATACATAAATATATACATGTATATATATATATATATATATGAAAGACAGAGATGCTGAGAGAGAGAGAGAAAGAGATTTATTTTAAGGAATTGGCCCACACAGTTGTGGAGGCTGACAAGTCCAAAATCCGCAGGGGAGGCTGGCAGGCTGGAGACCCAGGGAAGAGCTGATGCTGCAGTTTGAGTGTGAAAACAGTCTTCTGGAAGAATTCTCTCTTCTTTAGAGGAGGCCAGTCTTTTTCTATTAAGGCCTTCAACTGATTTGGATGGGGTCCACTCACGATATGAAGGGTAATCTACTTTACTCAAAGTCTACTGATTTAAATGTTAACCTCACCTAAAAAATATCTTCAAGAAACATCTAAAATAATGGTTGGTTATTAATAATGAAAATAATAATGTTTGAAATATCTGGGTACTGTAGCCTAGCCAAGTTGACACATAAAATTAACCATCACATTTGTTAATAGGTATAAGTATAATCCATTTTGCAAATCAAAAGGATCTAAGATAACATTAAGGCAATATTTCCTTGACTGCCATGGTATCTCATGAGCCAGTTCAACATGGAATGGGACTCTAGTAAGACACTCCTGAAGAGAACACCATAGCACTTGGAATTCTGCTTATTTTGGAAGGAGGGAGCGTTACTTCTATCATGATACAACTTTGCAATCAAGAAGTCCAGAGCCTTGCTGGATCAGGAACTCAAGTATGTAATAATGGGGCTTTTTTTGTGAGCTTTGGAAGGCAGTATTATAATTTATTCCTGGTAAATCATAAATCTGAATTTCAGAGAAAAATTTCTAGCAGCAGTGAACACGTGCATTTGAATGCATTCTAGGCAAGATACTAGAGTAAAATGTGAGGAAATTACAACCAGTTCCTGATCTCTAGTTCTTTGCCTGATGCCATATGTCTCTTTTCCCCATACATACAGTACCTAAGAAAACATTATAGTGCTCTTTCTTCAGTCGGCTCACAAAATGATTGAGCCTCCCTTACACAACTTTGTTCTCATTCTGTTTATTTTTCTTTTCTACAAAAATAGTGTTATATTTTGTGGGAGCCTTGATAGTTTGCTTGCTTGAGTAAAAGCTATGATAGACTTATCTGATATTAAAAAGATTGAAATCTGAGAAAAGGGATGGGAAGTTTCCAGATGATACGTTTGGCTTGATTTTTCAGTTTTTGAAACAATGAGAACTACCTAACTACTCTTAAGAGTGATAGAATAGAGACAGGGGCTCAGAGAAGTCTCTAGGAATTATCTGTCTTCTAACAAAGTCTAACATTAGTTCTCTTACAGTATCTGCAGGAAACCAGTCCTGGCGAGACTGGTCTCTAGTTCCCTGGACACAATAGGTGAAGCATTGCTACTACTGACTATAGTGCTTTGCCTCATTTTTATTCTCTCCGCCTTTGGATTTTTTGGGATGTCAAATAGGAGCAAATGATGCCCAGCAGTTAATGAATTTGAAACATTGGTTGTTTGAATCTTTATTCTGGAAGTGACCTGGGACAATGCCAGGAGGTAGACAGAAGCTACATGTCTATTCTCCTGAACAACAAAGACAATAAAAAAAATTAAAAGCAACAGTGGATTTGGATTTGGACCAAATAGGGATTTTTGTTGCCATTATGCCTGGATGCCTCCAATATCCTGAGCAAGAATCGCTAATCAACTGGGTCAGCTGGCCCCAGACATTAGCAACAAGCCTTTCTTTCACCTAACTGTGGTCCCACAACCCAAGCCAAGGTTGAGAGGTGGCAGTGGTGGGCATGGGGTCTCCACGGTGCCCAGGGAGGTGGTTTGTTTTACTGTACCACCTGAGCAAGCAGTTTGATTTCCAATGACACATTGGTGAAACCTTTCGAGGAGAAAACAGAATATGTATGCATGGCGAATGATTTGAGGAAAAATAAAATGAACAAAAATCCATAGCAAAAAGCAGTCTAGCATATTTTAGCTAGCCATCAATTTCCAAAAGACAGCAAACACTTTAACTCAATGATTCTTTTTCTTTTTAAGCCTTTCATACAACTACAACCTAGAGCCCTAAGACAGCATCCATCAACTTTCCACTTCTCCAGCTTTCTTAAAATATGTGAGAAATACATGATATGGAAATGTGTTAAGGTCTTGTCTCCTAGGAATAAACACAGACTTTCCCAGAATCTTCTGTCACTTCAAAAAGTGATAGTAAAATCAGCAATTAGGAGGTTAAATATTATTTTGCCAAATGGTTGCTTATTGTCATGTATTCACTCATCTCAGGGACACTCAAGATTTGATGTTAGGGAGAAAAGTGGTAATCTCTTGCTTTACATGCTAGCAATAAATGTTGTTGTCTGGAATACACAATGGACATAATGAAAGTCCCAAAAGTGGTAACATCAAAAAAAATCCAACAAGAATAAGTGTTTTCCCAACAGATATTCAGAAAATTAGGGAAGTAGAGACAATGGCACTGGCTATAAACCAAACAAGAGACAAAAATGGAGTCCTGAGTCTAGGGAGCGGAGTTCTAGACAATACCACAGCTGGAGGACAGGAGTCTAGTCTAGGAAGAAGAGCCAGAACACCAAGTTAGGAACTCAGGCACAGAGAAACCAGGTGGAAGTGGGAACTCTTCTTGAAAGTAAACCAAAGGAGTTAAACTGGTTTCAGATAGGTCAGTAGCCAAATTACTAAGATTGAGGCATAAGGTCAAATATACACAATTAGCTAGGTTGATTTAATTAATCATTGTAGTGACTCCTGAAAAAATACATGTCCCTGAAGATGGCAGTGGAGATCTGGATAAAATAACTCAGCAATTTGGAGACAAAAACTAGGTGGTAGGAAGCCAGGGGGCCAGGACTTGAGTTAGGTTTGGAGTATCCAGTATTTCAGTCAAGTTGGTCAGTGACATCTTGGCTTCAACATGCTATTTAAAATTCATTTGGAAAATGTCTTTAACTATAATATAACTCTATCCTAAATATTTTATAAGGGTAGAAATTGGTTATCATCCCCAGATGCATTTGCCTTTCATTTGTTTCTTGATTCTTTTAAAATATAATCCTTTAAGAGAATTTGTTACCCTACACAGGATTGTTATTAGTGAAACATATTTGGTAGAAGATAGAAAACAGTGATTGCTTCTTCATTCCTAAGAAAGAAAGGATTATGCATATGAAGCTTGGTGGGACTTCTATATCTACCACATCTAAATCTACTTAACGATGGTATAATTGCACAGTATGGATGCTATATACTATCTATAGTCATAAACACACTCTTGCCTCATTGTTTTCTAGTTATGTCTTTCTGCTCTAGCTAGTCCTTTAAAAGAAAATAGTACTATGAACCCTCACTGCCACAATTTTCCCTATCATTTCAATTTCTATTAAAGATTAAATATATCATGATTTATAAAATTACCCAGAATATCAAAACCTATAATAAAGTAGGCTTTGGACGTTCAGAAGAGATCCAGAGTACTTTATAAAATCTCAGATTCACAGAGCATGTAATTTTCTCCATAAAATATGGACAAGACATAGTAGAATACCACAAAACCAAGTCAAGATGTAGAGGCTTGGCACTTCCTATGCATACGTCTTGAGCTAATTCCTATAACTTCTTACAAGAATATCACAGTTTCTCTTTCAAGTTAGTGTCTTAGCAAAATTCAAATAAAACTATAGGCTTCTTTAGTGACTAATTAAATGGCAAAGAAGGAACGTTATAAACTTGCTCTACAGATGTTTACTGACAGTTTGAATTTCCTACAATTCCTTCCTTGTTGGGGTTCCCATTCTTTCAAAGCAATGCTGACTATCTTCATGCAAAAAGCCCTTTTCTCCAATACTCAAAATACATATTTGGTGCCTAATATAATAATACTAATATAAGATAAAGGGAATTTTCAGTGAACATTGGCATTACCATAAATTTTATTTACTGATAAATTTACTTTTCATCATCTTTTGAAATGATAATTCATACAAAAGAAACTAAGATAATATGAAATTAAAGGAAGACAAATGAATGATGTTAAATCTCATTAAAATCCCAAAAATGCATGTGCATCTCTACTAGTATGTGTTCTTTCTTCATTAGATTGTATTGTAGAAGTAAAAAATGTCAATACCATACAAAAATGAGTTTGAGATTTGTTCTTAGCTGTCAGCGCAGGTATATTTGTTATTATTTCCTTTACCTGTTTCATTACATTCCAACTTTTTGAGAGCCTCAAAAATTCTTCCATCACAAATGAGTTTTGAACAAACTTCCAACAATTAAATTCCTCATAATTTGTATGACTTATTCAGTGTTTTTATTTCTCAACTTCCTCAAAATCATTTAACTACTATTCAATAAAATGCTCGCATTTTCTGCTTACACTGAAAGTTGTAATATTAAATACATGTTATTTCCCAATCCTGAATTTCTCTTCAGGATAAAGAAGCCATTTTCATTTGGTTTATTGTCCTTTTTCTAAGAAGACTGAAATATAATTTAATATTGTCAATATATAATTAGAAATATATGTGAGCAAATTGAAGGTGGTCTTAATTGAAATTTAGAGTATTTGTGTCTTCAGAAGATCTGATGATCTGATGACTCCAGATTATGTCATTTAACCTTTGTGTAGAACCCAATTTTTTTACTCAAAAATAAATAGTAAATATTTATTGTAAAAAAAACGTTATTTATTAACGAAAATTTATGTCCTGCAATAAATACCAAGAACAATAGCACATTTATTTTGCATTGGATAAATTTACAAGCTAAATGGCGGAGATAAAGCAAAATTTCCAAAGGACTACAGTACCATTATAAATGTAACCTGATGTAGACTGTACATGTGAACCATGTTTTTACTTAAAACATTAACTGGATTAAGTTAAAAACCCCATTATGATTACTATTCCAATTGTAATAATGATGATGATAAAACATAAAAATTAATAAATATTTGCAACAAAATTTCCACTGTACTGTTACTTACGTGATTTACTATATTTTATTTTTAAGAGTAACTCTATCCCAGATCACTGGCTTACTTAGAATATTGAACATTAGTGACCCTAAAATATTATTGGTAATCCAAATAGTCCTGAGAAATCATTGAAATTTGTCTTCTTTGAGACAACCGGAATTTTCATATAAAACAATGCTGGCAGAAGCTGCTAATAACTCACCCAAATCCACCTTTGTTACTTCTTGCTAGGCACATGGCTTAATCATATTTCTCAGGCTTCCTTGCAGGTAGGTGCATCCACAGGATTGATTTCTAGCCAACGGACAGTTAAACAGAAGTGATATTGCATCGCTTCTGAACTTGGCCCATGAAAACATCCCAAAATGCTCTTCCATGCTCTTTCCTTTTCTAGCTTGTAGGATCTAAGACAACAACCAAGATGACTTAGGAACCTACATCTTGAAGATGCCAGAGCCTCAGTCAGCCCAGAAAACAGTGTGGAGGAAGGTTGCTGGACAACACTGACACTTTCTCCCTTGGAATTTTTACATGAACAATAAATATCTTTCTCTTCACTAGGCTAGTATATATGTTTTGGTTTGTTTATTCCAGTATTCAGCATTAGAATAATATTGGTGACCTTACAATATACTTGCTTTTTCAATATATCCTAATAAATCATTATTATTTTGTCTTTTTAAGAAAGAAGTATCAAATATAACACATACTAATGTCTTATATAAATGTATGTAAAGTAATAATGTAGAAGTTTTTTCTTAAAAGAGATTCTTGAAGTGACTTCTTCAATTTAGGACTTTTCAAGACTCACGCCTGAGTTTTTCACAAACTCAAAAAGAATAAGAAATTTACTTAATTTCCACTAAATTATTTTCTTTTTCTGTGACTTGCAGTGAATGTCTCTTGCACCATAGCTGACAGATGCCTCCCTCTCGCCTCTGTCGTCTAGGCTCTGTGGATGTAAAGTGAGAGTGAGGAAGCGTAGAGATGCTAAGGGAATTTTCTCACTTATTCCCAAGAGAAGAAAATCCTTTTTCCGTCTCCTCAGCGGGCTTCTGACAAAGATAAGTCTTAAATCTTCCAGGATTTACTTCTTGCCTAGAATGTAGCTAATGTCCCTGGATTGGCTCTAGACTTTACTTTTGTCCCTTTCCCAAATATAAAGACACACACACACAGATACAATATACCTGGCCTTAGCCTTTCTTGCCCACTTGGGACCTATGATATACCTGTAAAAATTCTTAGATCAACTCCAGTACTCACTCCACATTCACGTAACCCCTGTAGAATATTCACATTGGAAGGACCATTGGAGACCTTCAAGATTAACTTCTCATTTAAAGCATGAGGAAACAAAACCCCAACGTGTTGGCTGCAAAATCACAATAAACATCTAAGTCCCATGTCTTATAATTTGGTGCTCTTTCCAAGTCACTGTATTGTTTTCATACATTCCTAGTCTTAGAATCTAAATACTTTTGGCTTATCTATTCAAGTGAGTTCACTAGTTAGTTAACCTAAGTAAAGAAAATCAAAAGACTATTGAAGACGATCAGATATGGCTTAGAAGAAGCATGAGCAAGTCTGACCTACTTTAACTCAGAGATTCAAAATATAAACTCAACTCAGTTGCAGGCAAGAATGTGACATTACATATAAATATACCAAAAAAGAGACCAAACACACAGAAAAACTCAACATGCAACCTACCTTAATTTATAACTTCAATACGTGAGTCAAAAAAAAAAAGCCACATGTATAAAAAGATGAGATCTGTATTTTATCCAGGTTTTTCTGGCAAAAAGTCCTTGCTTTCAATAACCTTGCTACCTGAAACCATAGAAAGAGACAGGAACTTCCTTCCTTGGTTTTTTTTTTTTTTTTTCAAACCTATCCACTAATCTTTTAATTAAAAGTGAATGATGGAGAGATGGCAAGTGAGCAGGAGAAACTGAAGCACACAACTTTCCTTCTGCATCTGTACAACCCTAATCAGTCTGCACATCTCTCAGAAAGATCTGTATTAATTACATGGAATCCAATCCATTCTACTAAAGCTGATGCTGTCAACCACCATGGTTGGGTCTAGTTCATTATGCTTGTAGACACAGGTTGATAAAATATATCAACTAGAAGAGAAACTTCTAGGAAGGTTTTACATACTATGGGACACTAACATTTTAGGGGATGGTTTACGTAAATTTGAACTTTGAATAATGAAAGAATTCTAATTTTCCTGGAAGTCCCTGAAGAGTGCATTTAACTTAGTTTTTCTTCTCAGTTCAATTGCTGCTTTTTATTTTAGTTATGAAAGTACTATTTTGGTAATAATATATGGAAATACCCAGGCATATATGATGCCAACAAGGATTTTTTTTCAGTCAAGGAATTAAAGTGAAAATCACACATATTCCCCTCTATACGACAATGACAGTGAATATGTCGTGAGTGCTCACTATGTGCTAGGCACTGTGCTAAGCATTTTTCATAAGTTATTGCAGGAAGTCCATGTAATGATATATCGCAATTTTACTTTCAAGGAAAACAGCCTCAAAGATGGCAAGTAGCTCACCCACATTTAAATATCTCCTCAGTCTCTGAGATTTATAATCCATGAATCCTACCATCACTCTTTCTCTCTCTCTCAACTTCCTCCTGTTCTCATGTGCCTTCTAGCCAAACTGATATTTCAAGGCATTAGATCTCATTCATTCATTCAACAAATATTTATGTTGTGTTTATATATGCTTGGCACTCTTCTAGGTGCCTGAGTCATGTCAGTGAGCAAAATAAACTAGGTCTTTGTCTTCACCAAGCTTACACTCCTTTCCTAACATCTAATCTCAATTCCTCTCCCTTGCTCTCCCTTCATCGCACAAGTCTGGCAAAATCTCCACACTGTTTAAATCTAATTCTGTGCCTACTTCATACGCATCATGCACACACGGTAAAATGCACAACTTGCTTGCCTGACTTCACTGTAAATTACTAACCAAGAACTTCAAGTGGGCTGTTATTGATCATCACTAAGACTTCAGTATTTGCCACCTCCCTTCATTCTTTCACTTATCTAGATGATTTTCAATCTTTTCCCTACTTCCTTCCCCCATCTACTAATATCTATTCCCAACTTACCTAATAACCTTGGTTCCTATTTTACAAAGAAAAAAGTAAAAATCAGAAGAGAACTTATACAAACTCCCGCTATGAAAGCCATCACGCTATCTGTATGTGTCTAAAACTTGGCTTTATTTCCTGCTACAGTGAAAGATTTTTCCATGATTCCATCCAAGCAGAACTTCTCCTCACTAGATCCCACTTATCTAGCATTTGCCCTTACTTTAATGCATCACCAACATTTCCTTTTTTAAATATAATGCCTGTAATTATATAGTTGCAATAGCTCAAAAAAAACAGTCTCTTGATCCAAGATCCCCTCCCATTTTCTGCCCCGTTAATTTCCTTTTCTTTACTTAAAGCTCCTCAAACTGTATTTTGTTCTTCCTCCATAATTCCCTCCTTAATTTGGTTCTATAAGTCTCTCAACTCCAGGGCTTCACCATGAGAGCCCCTGCCAAGACCATTATTGACCTTGAGTTGCTAAATTCAGACCGGTTCAAGGCCTCCATCTTACTTGATTTCTTGGCAATGTTTGAATCAGCTGACACTCTCTCTTTCTTGAAACATGTTCTCCATTTGATTTCCAGGGTATCATTCTCTTGATTATTCTCCTACTCTCCAGAGATTTTGCTCAGATTTCTTTGCTTCAACTTCCTTAACTTTCCAGCCTCTAGACTTCAGGGTGCCTTGAACTCAGTCCATTGATATCTTCTCTTTAAAACACTCACTGCTCTACTGAAATCATCCAGTCTCATATGATATACCCACTGATGATTTCCCAATTTATATTTCCAGGTTGAAATATCTACTCTAAATATTTACTTGGATGTCAAAAAGGCATCTCAAATTTAGCATATCTACATTTGATCTTCCTTCCTTCTCTCTCCCCTCAATGAAAGCTTTCTTCTTCTCAGTCAATAGCAAACAGTTTCTTCCACATGCTGATGCGGAAAATCTAGTGTTCATCTTTGATGTATCCTTTTCTCTCATATCACACATCTAATCTCCCCATCAATGCCACCTATTTTAAGCCATCATCACCTTTTCCTTTCATTATTGTAATATCTGACTAGTGGACTGCTCTGTTTTCATTTCTTCTCATATCATTTCTCGACAAAGCAGCCAAGGTGACTAATTTTAAATGACAGTTAAATTCTCTCTCTCTTTATACAAACCCTCTTTCTCAGAGTTCAAGCCAAATCTAACGGTGGCATTACATGATTCCCATTTCATCTTCTGACCTCGTCTCCTACTACTCTTCCTCTAACTCCATTCCAGATAACCTGGAATCCTCGAACACACCAAACTTGATCCGGCCTCAGGGCCTCTGTCTTGAACATATTGCACTCTGCTAGCTACAGAATGAGAATATTGGTCAAAGTCATTAACATTTGCTTCTTTGAAAGATATACCACACATCTAAGCAGTTTAACACAATAAAGATTAGGTTTTTTGCTAATGTCAATGGTCCAGTGAGAATTGGGAACCATCCCTGTCCAGCTCTCTTCCAAGCAGAGATTTCAGTTACCACTGGGCAATTGCACCATTGAGGAGTCCTTCGACTTTGGTCACACAGAAAGGAGGAGAGAGAGAAAGTAAGGATAGCTGTGTAATTGTGACAGTTTTAAGGATCTGGCCTGAAAGTGGCATACATCACTTCTTCCCACATTCCAGTGGCCACCACTCAGTCACGTGACTAGCCTGACTGCAAAGGAGAAAAGTGTTCAAAAGTACAGAGCTAGCATAGATATTCGGCTGACCCCAAAGTCTGCCGCATTTGCTCCCTACTTTCTTCAGGAAGGTCAGCAAGGCTTTTCCTGGGCTATCTTATTCAAAAAGAGCAACACCCCCTGAGTCAAATATTGCAACTGGTCACCAGTCCTGTTTTTTCATGATCCTAGACATCCAGTTAAACTACATTTCTTGCTTTTCTTACAGTTAAGTGAGATCAGGACATTGAGTTGTAGGTGTGTAAGTATACATAACTTGGGTGGAGTTGATCAAACCCTCTGATCCTGCTCCATCAAAAACTATGTGCTGCCCTCTTTTCCCTTTTCTCAACCATCAACTAAATACAGGTAACTCTAAAGTTCTCAGGAGGGCAGAGATGCCAGGGAGCAAGAGATTGGGTTCCTGATTGACCCTATGGAAGGCTTCCTGATGATCAGGAAGCTTAGTATTGGATTTCATATAAATGCTGAACAAACATCTATTTGTGAAACCACAGTTATTTTGTGATTTATCTATTCCAGCAGTAAGCAATGCTCTTCCCATTAAAACTCTCTATTCCTCTGAATATGCTTCACTCTTGTCATTTATCATCATCTGACATACTCTGTATTTACCAGTTATTTTCTTCCCCTGAGTCTTCTGTCTAGAATGACAGTTGGCAGACAAGCCATGGGCCAAATCTATCCTACTTCCACTTTTTATATATAAATTTATGTTCAAATATGGTCTCATCATTCATTTCTGTATTTGAGGTGCTGTTTTCGTGCTACAACAGCAGAGTTCAGTAGTTGCAACAGAGAGACCTGTGTAGTCTGCGAATAATATTTACTATCTGACGCTTTATGGAAAAAGGTTACCAACCTCTGCTCTAGTACACAAACTCCAAGAATGCAAAGACTTTGCCACTTTAGCTCACTGTTATATCCCCAGCATTAGAACAGTGCCTGGACAGTTGTGAGTACTCATTAAATATTTGCTAAATGCATAAAAAAATAAACGAATGAGTGAATCAGTGTATGGTAAGCCAAAAAATGCCCTGTAAACAATATCCATATCCTAGTCTCTCCAACCTGTGAATGTTACCTTATATGGCCAAGAAAGAAAGAGAGAGTAAGGAAGTGAGGGAGGGAGGTAGGGAGAGAGGAAGGATGGAAGGAAGGAAGGAAGGGGAGAAAGAGAGACACAAAAAGAGAGAGAAAGATAGAAGAAAGATAGGCAGATAAAATTAAAGATCTTGATGTGGAAGATTATCCTGGTTATTCAGGTTGGCCCTAAATGCAATGACATGCATCCTGATAAGAAGGAGGCAGAGGGAAATTTGACCACATAAAGAATGCAGGTCACCTCCAGAAGCTAGAAAAAGCAAGGAACAGGGTCTCCTCTAGAACCTCCAAAGGGACTTCTAGCCTCCAGAATTGTAAAATAGTAAATTTCTGTTGTTTGAGCCACCAAGTTTGTGGCAATTTGTTATAGAGGCAATAGGAAACTAATGCACAGGAGAAAGTGAATTACAGATTATGCTCAAAATGATGATATAAAAACACCTAGTATCAATGTTAATTTTATGTAAATACTCTTCGAGTTAATTATCACTATGACTAAACTCATGAGGAGAAAATCTATTTTGGCATGACTTGACTAACCATTAATTCTTAGCAAATACTTTATATTTTCTTCATATCCTGGATGAAATTAGATGTAATTTGGAAACATCTTTATATTAGAATTTCCTAAACTATTTGCTAAAAGAGTCTGCTGTGAGATATTAGATAAGAGAGCCAGGAATAATTCTAGTATTTCCTTTAACATACTTTGGTAATTTCCTGAACTGCATTGTTTTATGAGCATAAATTACTGTCAAATAAACAAAATTAATTGCTACTGAAAAATAAACAATGTGAATGTTGTCAGGGTGAGGGCTGAGCTTGTAGAAATTTCTTTTCTTTAATAAAAGCAAATTCAGGGAGAGGAAATCTCTTCTCTTTCAAAGGACATGATTAGTGGTCATGATCAGTCTTCCTGCAATGCCTGGAACCACTGCAACCATTTTGTAAACGTGGACTTGCATGCGGCTGGTTATGCCGAATACAGCAGAGCACAGAGATGGAAAGCACCAAGCACACGGATTGTCCTATTAAGCTGCTGAACCAACCATGGAACCACCCTGCCTCTGTACTTTGTGTTCTCGGATATAATTAATGTCCATTTTTGGTTGTGTATCCAATTACTTAAAGCTGAAAATCTCTCAATTTAGGCAGTTATCATTACAATAGTGCCATTTATGTTAGTTGCTTCTGAGTAATTTATTCATTCAATGACAAAATGATGTAGTAAAATTCTTAGTCGTATTAAATAATTAATCAGTGTCTGATTAAATCTACTTCAATTTCTAGGGAAATAACATAGAAACTAAGATAGTAAATTGTCCATCAGCAGTTTGGGGATTTTTTTCCACATAAGGAATCAGTTTGTGTTGTCATGATGGTGATTTCTGTTGATGCCTTTATTGAGCACTGGCTGTGCTGTGTAAATGATACACTGAAATGGATAAATGGGCAATGAATTCTTTGCAAAGAGCAAATGTATCCCTGGTTGGCTTGGTCATTTTCTTGCTGGTAGCAGACTAAATTGTATTTCCTCTTTTGTAAGACTGCTTTGAAAATGGAAGGTATCTTAAAATTTTGGCATACATTCAATGAAGTAGTGTTTCCACAAAATTTAATATTAATTTAACAAGTTTTATAAATGATGGCATCTTTGAATCTATGAAATACATGAGCCATACCCAGGCCTACTACCATGTTGTCTCTCTATCTACTTATCTAACAAGTATAGAACTGTCTGGAATTTTGCCATAAGCACATATCTAAATATGAGGAATGTTAATATTTCTACTGATTCCTTAAGTAAAGCTAAAATCAAATCTTTTGCATACTTGTCTTACTTTATAAGAATACACAGGCTCATATAAAGAAACTAAGGAGTCAATAGAAGATGATTTATTGATCAGTTGATGATTTATCTTAAAAGATAATTGTTGTCACTGTTTTACAACACATAATAAAATTTCCAGAGAAACCAGGCATTGTTTTCTTCTATTTTATGTTGTTTCCAGAACTCCTTCCGTGAAGGAATCATTTAAGCTTCTAGTTTAGGCTATATAATTTATCTCATTATGAAATAGAAATATTTTGAAATTTACAGTCTGAAACTCAAATTTCTGTCTCAGCTACACAACTTGTTAGTTACTTAGCCACTCCAGTCTCTACTTTTGCATATGCTTGGGATAATCATAGTAAATCTTAAAGAGTTGTTTTGGAGATCAAGTGATGAAATATGTATAAAGTCTTTGTAATTAGTTTTTATGAACTATTGAAATAATCATAACAATAAGATAAATATGGTGATGTTGATGTCTTATGTATAGTGAGAAACTGAGTCATCAAAACTGTGTTCTGATAATAGCATAACAATGAGCAGACTGGGAAAATACAAATATTTATAAGTACCCTTATGATCTTTATAAAATGAACAACTTTCCTTTTTTAATAAGAATGATATAAATCAATAAATGGATATTCTCATGCTGAAATTTCAAAAGTAATTGGGAAAGGTCCCTGTCTCTGAGGAGGTAACATTATAGTGGACAGACAGATTCATAAACAGACACTAAGCTGTAAGTGAGACAGGAAAAATAAGAACAATAACTATAAGTATACAGGGAAAGAATCTCTTATCAAAGATGGAAAGTCCCTGAGCAATTTCCTAAATAAAGTCAGGTTTCCATAGCTTTCATGCCTTGGGCAAAATAAAAGTCTTATTTCCAACTTTTACGTGTAGTCAGGTTGAACTTTATGCTGTGGTAAAAATAAACACTCAGTGATCAAGTCACACAAAATTTAAAAAAAAAATGAGGGCATGTCACAATCCACAGCTTCTTTTACCATCAGCACTACAAGTATTCATAAACACTCATATGGCTCCTCAAATTTGTGTTCACTTTATTAAAATGGACATGTTTATGTTCCTAAGAAATAATGCACAAATTTTTTTATGTTATCAAAATACCTAATTAAAAGTTCTTAATTCCAATACTTGCTGCACAACCACTATATGGCAGACACTGTCCAGAAGATGAAGGTATGATGACGAACAAGGTAAATAATCTTTACCCTCAAAGAGCTGTAGTGTAGTAAAGCAGTGCTTCTCAATTTTTAATATTCACTCAAATTTTGGGGGGAGCTTTTTAAAATGCAGATTTTAATTCAATTGGTTGGGGTGGGATCTAAGAGTCAATTTTCTACGAAGGTCCCAGGAGATGTTGATGCTACTGGTCCACAAATCTTACTATGAGTAGAAACATAATTAAGCATACTAACAAGTAAACTAGTTATTACAGTTGAGTGTGAGATTGGGAAGTAGAAAGGAATACACAACGCAAAGGAGTCAGGGAAACAGATGGAAAGAAAGGCGTGTCCTGGAAATACATCTTCCCATGTAAAAACTTGTTGTAAATAATAAAGATAGATCATAAGTATATGTGGGAAAGTAGGAACATTCACTACGTATGTTAAAAAAGCTATAAAAACATATCCTCATTTAAAACCATTTCACAAAATATGTTCCTGATGGATTAGAGAGCTAAGCATAATTAGAAATCATCAGAAACATACAAAGAGTGTAAGTGAATACTTAGCTACTCTAGAGATAGAAAAGAACTTTCGACTTATAAAAGGAATGGGAAAAAATCAGAAAAGAAAAATGCTCACTAATTTGACAAAATATAAAGACTTAAGTGTTTCAGAAAGAAAGTGAAAAGGCAAGTCTCGGTTTCTTTCACAGGAAATCTAGTGAACAGTGGACGATGACCCTCTCTTCATGAAAGCAGTTAACTCCAGACTCTGAATTAATTAATAGAGTCATTTACTTATCGACCTCTTCCATTGCCAGAAGATTAATCTGCACAAAGAGTTTATCTGCCCTTGATCCTATACACACACTTAAAATCTGCAATGACTGTGCTGCCGGCACTAAAAGGCCGAACTTCTTAACAAGGCATTCAAGACTCTAGACAGTTGGATCCGATTCCACCCGCTTTTCCACTGTTATATTCTACTACTTCTTTTATGAACTCCTCACTCTAGCGCTTTAATGGATTGAGTTTTTCTTCCATCGTGCTTTTACTATTCTGTTTTCTAAATTTATAATGCCTCCATCTTTATCTCTCTGCCTCCTCCAACCCAGCAAAGCATCCAAGGGCAACTCAAGTTCCACCTTTTCCGCACTGTTTGATCAATGACTACACCAGAAAGGGATTTTAGACTCCATGGCAATTTCGTGGTCTAGTAGGCCCCTCTTATCCACAGGGGATACGTTCTAAGACCTGCAGCGGATGCCTGAAACCATAGATCGTATCAAACTTTCTATATACTATGTTTTTTCCTATATACACATAGCTATGATAGTTTAGTTTATACATTAGGCGCAGTAAGAGAATATCCAAATTGCCAGCGTGACATCTCTTGCACATTGAGGTCATTATTCAGTAGAATAATCACTGTGGTACTGCAACGGTGGATCTAATAACTGAGATGGCTACTAAGTGATCAATGGGCAGGTAGTATATACAGTGTGGGTCTGCTGGACAAAGGGATGATTCACGTCCCAGGCAGGACTGAGCAGGAGGATGCGAGATTTCATCACTCAGAATAGGTGCACAATTTAAAACTTATGAATTGTTTATTTCTGGAACTTTTTATTTAATATTTTCAGGCCGTGGTTGACTGTGGGTAACTGAAACTGAGGAAAGCAAAATCACAGATAAGGGCGACTACTGTACGTGATACCTGTGCTAACTTTAAGGAACTAAACAGGTTTGAAACCATTTATGTGAAAGTTCGGTACTCCAATGTGAATTTCAGGGTTTAGAGGACAAAAATTATCAAAGTGCCTAGCATATGACTTTATATCTTTGAGCTCCAAGTAAATAACCACTGAATTAACGCCTAGCCCTGTGGATAGGATGCTGTCCACACAGATGTAAGTATTTTTAAGAGCTTTGCATATGTCTTTTTCTAAACCATCTGAGAACCTTAGAATCTTTATACCAGACTTGGGATATATAAGCAGGTTTCTCCTAAAAGCCAAGACTCTCCAATGAGTTCCATGGACCTTCTATATTTCATAAAATTAGGTAATATTTATAGTATGAAATTTATCTTCTTTCAGATTGTAAGAATTACTGCATTTTTAACAAAAATAGAGTTATTTTAAAGTTCTATCATAGTCCAAACTATGCATTACGAAAACTTAAAAACTATGTTATAGCACATTAATCTAAAAGTTAGTAACTATTGTTCTTTGTAATATATTACTTTGTTACTGGTAGATTAACTTACCTTTTAGAAAATATTTCTCACAATTATTTATTCTTTATTTTATGTATAGATTGATTCAGTGTTCACTATTCATTCCTTTTATAATGGTTTCCTTGCTTTTCTCTTACATAGCGTCATTCTAAGATGGATGAGGGATAACATATTCTCTGAGTTTTTACATGATTAAGTATGCTGGTATTGTCACTTTGTAATTGGATAATAACTTTCCTGGTAAAATATTCTTGAGACACATTTCTCCCTTAGAATTTTGTAATTATTTCTCTATTGTCTTCTGGCACTTCATTTTTCCATGTAGGTGTTTGAGCCCAGCCAGATTTATTCCCTTTATTAAGTTCTTGGGTACCTAACGAATTCTTTCTTTATCCTTGAAATTCAATCACTTTACCAGAATGTCATGAAATCGGTTCTTCTAATGAATTTCTTGAAAACAGTGTGCTTCTGATCTATAGGTATTTTTAATTTCATAAATATTTTCTACTATTATATAATTGTTTTAAAATTCCATTTGTTGGGTTTTCACTTCAGTCATACCTTTTATATTTATTTCAGATCAACGTTTCCCATATATCATGGACATTAACATCTTTCTGATTATTTTACTTATCTTGTTCTACTTCATTTCACGGCTTTCTTCTGTTACTAATTTTATTTTCCACACTTCTAATCTGTTTCCTGTGGTTTCTATCTAATTAGTTCTGGAATGGTGTCACTTTGGTCTTCTGTTCACTTAATTCTACAGTCTCTCCTTTCGGCTCATTCACATTTTTAATCATCTCATATTTGATGTCTTCTCTCATTAAAATCACAACCTCTTTAAGTTTTTCCATAACATGAAACATCTGGGGGAAACTTTCTTTTGTTTTTTTCTTTCAGTTATATTTTCTTCTAGAATGAGTTCTTCTGTCCTTTCTGTGCTTTCTGACTGACTGTCTTTATTTTCACTCTAGTATTTTTGCATACTTTCTATGTTTATTTCCTGTTTAATGCGGTCCTTCTTAAGGCATTTTACTTGTTCTGACATAGAGTGGGCATATTTTTGTGGAAATTCTTCCTAACTTATCTGAGACCTGTTATACTTCTCCTTAATACTTCATTCAAGGATGGGTATTCCAGCCATAGTCCTGTAGCCTAAAAACCTGAAAGATAGGAGAAAAACTCAACTGGATGGACTAGTGTTTTGGATTGAGAATTTGATGTCTGGACCATGGTCAGGATGAAGAAAAATTCCTGGATACCTAGTTATCGATGTTATAACAACTCACCAGCAAATTACTTCCATTATTAATCTTTTTTCTGAGAGTTTTGTTGACTTATGAATTTGAGGTCTCTCTCTTCACTCCTTTCAGGAATATTTATCAAAATATATAGTTAAAAAACATTTAAAAAGAAAAACTCCTCGCAGCATAGAACTGCCTGTTAAATAAAGCTAAGTCGAAAGTCTGACAACAAAATATTTATTGTGTACTATAAACAATAAAAAGATATTGTGAAACAAAGAAATAGCTAAAATGTTACTAAAGATAAAAACTTCAGCTCTACGAAAGACACTGCTATAATTAAAAGACAAACCACAGACTAGGAGAAAATATTTGACGACACATATCTGAAAAAAAGCCTTATATCCAAAATATGTGGTCAACTCTTAAAACTCAATGACAACAATACAACCCACTTAAAAAGTTGTCAAAAGATCTGAACAGACATCTCATCGAAGAAGATATACAGGTGGTAAACAGGCATATGAAAAGATGTCCAACATTGTTCATCACTAGGGAACTACAAATTAAAACAACAATTAGGAACTGCGATTCACCCATTATGATCACTAAAATTAAAAAATCTGACAATACCCAATGCTGATTAAGATGCAGAGCCACAGGAACTCTCATTCTTTGCCAGGAGAAAGGGAAAATGCTAGTCTCTTTGGAAAACAGTTTCACATTTTCTCATAACACTAAACATACAACTCAGTAATCACATTCCTGGGCATTTATCTAACTTATTTTAAAACTTAGCCACCAAAAAACCTTTCTTTTACATTTTTATACCAAATTTATTTATAATCACCAAAAATTGAAAGCAGCTAAGATGTCCTTCAATAGGTGACTGGATAACCTGTGATACATCCATGCAGTGGAATAATATTCCACAACAAAAAGAAGTGAGCTGTCATGCCATGAAAAAAAAAAAAAGCATGAGCAAACCTTAAATGGATATTGTTGAGTGAAAGAAGGTAGTCCAAGAAAGCTACATGTTATGTGATCCCAATTATTATAACATTTCACACAACAAAAACCCTCTAGGCAACCCTCAAAATATCAGTGGTATTATACACCTATTAGAATGGCCAAAGTCCAGAACACTAATAATGCTAAAAGCTGGAGACGATGTAGAGCAATAGGAGAATTCGTTCACTGTTGGCGGGAATGCAAAAGGGTACAGCCACTTTGGAAGATAGTTTGGCAGTTTCTTACAAAACTCAACGGATGCTTACCATATGACCCAGCAACCACATTCCTTGGTAATGACCCAAAGGAGTTAAAAACATGTCTGCACAAAATCCTCCACACAGATGTTTACAGCAACTTTATTGATAATTGCCAAAACTTGGAAGCAACCAAATGTCCTTCAGCAGAAGAATGGATAAATAAACTGCGGTACGTCCACACAATGGAATATTATTTAGCACTAAAAAAATGAAAAGACATGGAGGAGTCTTTTTTTTTTAATTTTTATTTTTTTCGGATGTACATCATATTTCAAATTCTGGATATGTTACATCATGTTCACCACCCGAACACTAATTATAGTGTATCCCCTCACATGTGACCCTAAGCACCCCTTTTGCCCTCCCCCCTCCCCCCTTCCCCTATGGTAACCACCAGTCCCATCTCCAATGCTATGTGTTTGTTTTTTTGTAGTTTTTATCTTCTACTTATGAGTGAGATCATATGGTATTTGACTTTCTCCCTCTGACTTATTTCACTCAGCATAATACCCTCAAGGTCCATCCATGTTGTCACAAATGGCCTGATTTCATCATTTCTCATGGCTGAGTAGTAGTCCATCGTGTGTAAATACCACATCTTCTTTGTCTATTTGTCCCTTGATGGGCAACTAGGTTGCTTCCAAGTCTTGGCTATTGTACATAATACTTTTCAATAAATGGTGTTGGGAAAACTGGACAGCCACATGCAAAAGAATGAAAGTAGACCATTCCCTTACACCATGCACAAAAATCAACTCAAAATGGATTAAAGACTTGAATGTAAGACCCAAAACCATGAGACTTCTAGAAGAAAACATAGGCAGTACGCTCTATGACATTGGTCTGAGCAGCATATTTTCAAGTCCCATGTCTGACTGGGCAAGGGAACAAAAGAAAAAATGAACAAATGGGACTACATCAAACTAAAAAGTTTCTGCACGGCAAAGGAAACCATCAACAAAACGAAAAGACAACCTAACAATGGGAGAAGATATTTGCAAACCACATATCAGATAAGGGGTTAATATCCAAAATATACAAAGAACTCATACAGCTCGACAACAAAAAAATCAACAATCCAATTAGAAAATGGGCAAAAGATCTGAACAGAGATTTCTCCAAAGAGGAAATACAGATGGCCAACAGGCATATGAAAAGATGCTCAACATCATTAGCTATCAGGGAAATGCAAATCAAAACTGCAATGAGGTGTCACCTCACTCCGGTCAGAATGGCTATAATTAACAAGACAGGAAACAACAAATGTCGGAGAGGGTGTGGAGAGAAGGGAACCCTTGTCCACTGCTGGTAGCAGTGCAAATTGGTGCAGTCACTATGGAAAGCAGCTTGGAGTATCCTCAGAAAATTAAGGATAGATCTACCGTATGATCCAGCTATTCCACTGCTGGGTATTTATCCAAAGAACTTGAAAACACAAAGGCATAAAGATACTTGGAGGACTCTTAACTGCATATTACTAAATGAAAGAAGCCAATCCAAAAAGGGTATATACTATATGATTTCAAATATATGATGTTCTGGAAAAGGTGAAACTATGAAGACAGTAAAAAGATCAGTGGTTGCCAGGGGTTAGGAGGGGAAGGGATGTACAGGCAGAGCAAAGAGGATTTTTAAGGCACTGAAAATACTCCATATGATACTGCAATAGTGATACATGTCATTATACATTTGTCCAAACCCAGAGAACGTATAAAGCCAAGAGTGAACCTTAATGTAAACTATGCAATTTGGGTGATGATGTGTCAATGCAGGTTCATGAATCATAACAAATGTACCACTCTGGTGGGGGATGTTGATAACGAAGGGGGCTATGCATGTGTGGCAGCAGAGGGTATATGGAATATCTTTGTACCTTCCTCTCAATTTTGCTATAAACTTAAAACTGTTGTAAAAAAATAAAATCTTATACATATCAGTGGTTGCTGAGTGTTTGAGGCAGGGAGGAGAGAATAGTTGAAGCACAGGGGGGTTTTAAGGCAGTAAAACTATGTAGCATGATACTGTGATGATGGATATGTGACAATATGCATTTGTCAAAACTCATAGAACTTTACAGAACAAAGAGTGAACCTCAATGCATGCAAGCTAAAAGAACTCAGGTAGCAAATCTAGGAATCCTAGGATGGAACATGACTATGAAAAAAAACTAACTGTATGACAAATATTTTATACATTTGTATTATTGTTGAAGGAGGTAGGGGAGGAAAAGATGCAACCTAAGTACCTCTGGAAATGAGTGAATTCTGTTTGTTTCATAGGCATTGTACTCTAGTTGATAAAATTGTTTCTATCAGAGGAGAAACAAGTTAACAATTCTGAAGTGATACCCACGAGTACTGGAATTGAACAAGTAAATGGATTGCAGACCTAGGGAGTTAAGTTTCTCACTGTTGAGTGGTACTTTAAAGATAAGCAAGGGGAAGAGGCTGGAATGATCCTAGTGGTAATGCATTAGGGTTGGAGACATCAGTATGAGCTGATGAATATCTTAATATAAATGCAAATGCTATACATAAAAATACTTATAGATGTGTGTATACAGATAGGTTAATAAACGCACATATATATATTTGCTCTGTCAACTGAGAGAACCTGGAAGCAAGGACACCTGAGTAGCAATAAATACTCCCAGCACCTTGATCTTTGTTTCTAATACCATTCTCTAATAAAAGGAATTGTGGCTTGGGCAGGGAATATACAAGTGTGCATGGAACATCCTGTAGTCACAGGAAGTAAGAAAGTGCTAAAACACACACACACATGCACTGATTGGGGTATGTCAAAGTTCACAGAAACCAACCTAAAGAGTGGTCCCAGTGGCCAAAGCTCCAAATGTGAACAACAAAATAACGCAGCATTGGATTATGATTCAAAGTGTCAGATAAACACCCATGAGCCCATACTGATATAAAAAAAATAATTGAATAAGTAAATTCATGGACAAGAAGAGATAAATCTCCCATTCAAAGAATTCCAAATGTTATCTCAAGACCTTGTAATGTAATTCCCCACCACTCAAGTGTGGGCTGCACATAGTGACTTCCTTCCCAACAGAACAATATGGGAAGGGATAACAAAGAGTAATTTGTGGGGCTGGCCAGGTGGCATAGCGTTTAAGTTCACAGGCTCTGCTTCAGCGACCTGGGGTTTGCCGGTTCAGATCCTGGGCGCGGACCTATGTACTGCTCATCCAGCCATGCTGTGGCAGGTGTCCTACATATAAAGTAGAGAAAGATGGGCATGGATGTTAGCTCAGGGCCAGTCTTCCTCAGCAAAAAGAGGAGGATGGACAGTGCACATTAGCTCAAAGCTAATCTTCCTCAAAAAAGGTAATTTGCAGTGGAGAAACCTGAAAAGCACTACCTCAGCCAAGTGAGCAAGGTCAACGTTTATAGTGAAAAGTCACATTAATAACATGTACCCTTAATACAATACAATGAAAACGTCACTTTAATCCTAATGGTGCTCCTTCCAAAAATCCATAGCCAGTCAAATCATGAGAAAAACATCAGATAGGTTTCAATAGACGAGCATCCTATAAAAATAACTGACAAGGAGTCCTCGAAACTGTCAAGGTGATCAAAAACAAGGAAAGTCTGAGAAACTGGCATAGCCAAACAGATCCAGAAGAAGCTGACAACTAAATGCTATGTCATATCCTGAATGCAATCTGTAAACGAAATAAATGATTAGATGAAAAAAAAAACTAAGGAAATCTCAATAAATTATGGACTTTAGTTAATAATAATCTATTGACACGAGTTTTTAATTATAACAAATGTACCACATAAATTTAAGTTGTTAGTAGTAGAGGAAACTGAGTGTGGAGTATATGAGAAATATCAGCACTACGTTTACAATTTTTCTGTAACTCTAAAAGTATTCTAAAAATAAAGTTTATTTAAAAATAATCCATTTTCCCTGATTGAAGTATATAAAAAGTAAAAGACCTGTTATATTTGCTTTCTTTGGACCATCTATCAGTTTTATACATTCAATCTAAACAAAACTATTGTCTTCAGACTCTGAATAGACATGTATTCAGACACTGAAACTGATCAAATGGTCACTTACACTGATAATTATTATTAAGCATGTGTGCTTTATTTCTTTGATAGATTATCAACCTTAACTAGCATCAAATATTTCTCCCACTTATGCAACCCTCAAGTAGACAGGAGAATTCATATCTTATTTCATTTTTTAATATTTCATTAAAACTTTAAAAAGTGACTTTATATAGATGTATTAATTTAATTGAATTAAATTTTCACTTGCAAATCATAATTACTATCAAATTCAGTCCTACTTTGATCTAGTTTTATGCATTAATTGTGTATCTAGAATTGAACATGCAAGAAGGAATATATAATATCCCTTCAGTTGCACTGAGAATTTATGTATGTGAGAGCCCAGCTCTGCCATCAGTCAGCCGAGATTCTAGCTCTGCCAGTTTCAAGCTGTGTGGTGGGGAATTCACACAAACTCCTTTTATTCAGTTTCTTTATTTTTAAAATGGAGATAATGATATATCAAAATATCATTGAGAAGTTTAAATGAGATGATAAACAGAAAGCACTTAAAACATTATCTGACACATAGTAAACACTTAAAAGTGTAATTATTACAAATTATTACATGAACTTGTAAAATTGTGGGTTTGCACCTTGGGAATTCCCGGGGATGAAATCTGAAACTGGCTCCAATACACAGAGGGTGAGGAGAGACAGAAGAAAGAGGCAGACCACTCCAGATGGGAGGGTGGTAGGTTAAATAAACAAGGGAACTTACGTAAGCGGCTTGTCTTGGGGGCCACAAGACGAGCACATCTCCCTGCCTGCCCGCCAGAATCTGTAAAGTTTATACACAATCCTTAACTGGATTCAGTCATGTGTACAGTCCAGGTGGTCTCAACAACACCTTACTGTCTCAAGGATCCATCCTTGAAACAGCTGGTGGTACAAGGAGAATAGGAAATGGAACGCACATTCCAAGGACTGGGGAGGCCATAAGGATTCTCTGATTGCCATTGTCCTTCTCTTGGGTCAACGGATGGTCACATCCTCTCAATGATCCCTCCAACAAAAATAGGCTACAGGGATGTGAGGACTGTTCTGATATAACTGTTATTGTAAACAAGCAAGCCAACAAAAAAACAAGGGAGAAAGAAAGACCAGAATTCTGAGGGGGAGAAAGCAAGCTATCCTATAAAGAAGACTTTGAAAAAAGATAGACATCAAAACACAATCTTATACCTAATGGAGAGAACGGTACACCATCTTTGTACTTTATTGTTTGTTTGTTTGTTTCTAACTGGGAACAGAATGTAATGCAAAAGCTATCTTGATAGAAAATGGCATAGAGTTCCATCAACTTTAATTTAGTTGGAAAAAAGCCATGAAGACAAACATTTGTCCTTACTTTCTTGCAAGAAGAAGCAATACTTGAGTGGTTTAAGGTGAAGATTTAGAAAATAGAAGGAGTTTCCTAGGTAGACATCACATCAACATGACTCAAAGAATGGTAGAGACTTGTTAGAAGAAATAGAAAAAGAACAGGAAAGTCATGAACAGTGTGGACAATCCTAGTCAGTTTCAAATAAATATGTATCTGATGATTTTGCTCCCTTTTGAAAAAATTCATTGAGAATTAACCAATTGCAAGTAAAAGCCTAAGTGGGCAGTCCAATATCGTCTAGGTGTTTCTATTGCAATAGCATACTTCTGTGTCTATCTTGAAGAAAATCTATCTATCTATCATCTGTCTATCTGCCTATATATCTATCATCTGTCTATCTATCTATCTATCTATCCCTCCCTCCATCCATCCCACTATTTGTCTATCCCCCTCCAAGGAGGGGAAAGTACGCTATCTTACAAAGAAGACTCAGAAGAAAATACACACATCAAAATACACTCTTATACCTATGGTAGAGAATGATACATTACCTTTATATTCAACATTTTGTTTTGTTTTTATCCCATAAAATGGGAACAGACGTTACACAAAAGCTATCATGATAGCAAATAGCATTGAGTTTCATCAGCTTTAATCCAATTGGAGAAGACGCATAAAGACAAACCTTTCCTCTTACTTTCTTGAAAGCAGAAGCAATACTTGGAGAATAGCTTATCTGTGTATGCATGTGTGTTTGATTTGCACTTACATACATTAAAATTTAATTTATCTAGAATAAGTAGAAGATGGATGTTTTGTGTCAACGAAATATTCTAATGAATTCAGTTTCACACATTCTGTAAAATGTTCAAAAGATCAAACCTTTAAAAAAGTCATAAGAAGCTCATAAAATTACTGGCATAACCACTCTAGTTTCCTCATCTTACCTCTATATTCACTGCTGCCAGACTGTATATGGCTTACAGACTAACCCTTGATCTTATTCACACATACACTAAGATTTGATGCCTTATTGTCTATTGATGGAATATTTTTGTCTTATCTCTGACTCCTGTTTACTAAATTGATTTTTCATTCTGTTGTCCTCTTTAAACTCTGTCTTGCAACTGGCATCACCCTGCAGTCACAAACTTCAGTGTGTTCACCTCCACTCTGAGCTCACAATCAGATCTTCTCTATTAGGATGACGGCTGGAAGCATACCATACTTATTATCATCATTTTCAGACTTCCTATGTGAATAATGCACATTCAACCATAAAATTGTGCCAAATAAAAATAAGTCTGATTTAGAAGATTCACCATCATATAGTATCTCATAATATTTGTAGTGAAAATTAATTGTTCAAAACTATTGACTTAGAGGTTAGGCTGAATTATTATGTAATGACATACACCAGCAAAGACCTTTTCGCAATAAATCTCTGGAATAAAAATATTCACTGTGTGTGTATCTTTTAGAGAAGAAAGAATAAGAAAAAAAAGAAATTCAGTTATTGAGCATCATGGTTGCTTAAATTTTAGAGTAAACGGGAACCTACTGTGGTTTCTTACTCTCACATGGACTAGACACTGGCAAATTTCAACAGCAATTTTATTTCAACAACCTCAAATTAAATCTTTTATTCTTTCAAATGTGACTGGAGAATATTTTTTTTAAAAAAGACTAAAATAGTGAACCCAAAAAAATCCTTTTCATTCTCTAGACTTGGATTTCCAAGTACCAGTCAAGGAAAATATCTAATTTCTTCAAGGAAAAAAGAGTTCACATTGCTTTTGAAACATTTCTGTTGCCATAGTTACCAAATGCTTTTTTTTTTTCTTCCCCTAACAATAATATCACTATCTAGATACACATTGCTTTTAAAAGCAAGTGTTTTATTGTGGAAATTTATAAGGATATGGACTCTGCTTTCAATGAATTTCAAAAACCTGAAATTGAAGCATTTTATTAATAAATACACCTGCGTTGAACTTAAATGATTTTCTGAGCAAGAGTGTAGGAGAAACAGGGAGAATAGAGAAATTGAAAAGAGTCTCACAATTTTGACATCACCAAGGTGAAAATCATCTAAATTAGAGTTTGGACTTACATTATCTTCTCCACCCTACTGTGTATAAACATTCCCACATGGGTTACCATGTCTCTAAGACTGATAGCTTCATCTGGATAAGCTACAAGAAATTAAAACATACACACACATATACACATACACACTTTGGAATAAGAAAAATATAAACCAGCTTATTTTCATTATTGGTCTAGCCAAATATAAACTTTAGAGACAAAATTTTAAATAAAGCAGCAACTATGAAATTAAACAATGAGATCCTTGTGTACAGGATTACGTAGTTAGGGTGTGCTTATTTGAAATCAAGCTCTGAGTAGAAATAAAATCGGTTTTCTCTGCTTTCTTTTCCTCTTACTTTTTAAGAAGTGGTGACAAAAATCCTTATTCACAGGAATTTAAGGTGCAAACATACACCTTTTAGGGAGTAAAGCGTTGCTAAGAAATACGTGGTCAATGTGGTCATTGTAAACAATTCTATCAAATACTTCAAAGAATTATAAAACATCTAGTGTGTTTGTGATTTGGAAAGAATATTGAAAACTAAGACAGTCTGAAGACTTAAAAAGTAACTTTCATACCTCAATATCCCACTTTATTGTTAAAACATTAATTTTCTTCATAATTTTTCTTTTACACTTAAAAAATGTCTTATCCTACCCTACATGGTATAACAAAAATGACAAATTCTTCATATTAAATGCTTTACATTTTAGTGCACTGTGTAATCATGAGTGTGTTATTTAAATGTCATTTTTAGCTTTTTTATTTAGTTTTCTAGAGCAGTAATCTCAATATTTTTTTTAAATATAGAGAATTCAGAATGATTTTAACATAAAAATTATTTTTAATTTCTTCATAAGGAAGTTAATACAACTTTTTCAAGTAACCTATATAGGCAGAGTGTTATGGTGTTTGAGAAAAACTGGCCCCTCCCTTATAACTTGACCACAAGATTTATTGATGTAAGCAAAGAATGTATAAAGAGGAGAAATTCTTCATGATTTCATTTTTCAAAAAAGTTACATATATGTATCATGTTATATATATAATATGTGCTACATATATGTATATATTATATATATGTGAGGTGATATACATATATATATCAAGTACTACAGAGAAGTTTTTATGTTTAGAATGGGTCTTAGTAATAAAGCCCATGATTTCTATGTTCTAAACTTTCCCTTGATTCAAAACTGGTTTTGTGGGGCGATGAGTGGGTTGCTTTATTTTTTTCTTCCACAGACTTTGTTGGCTTTCCTTGTACTTATTTTGGTTCATTATCGTTTATATTTTGAATTCTGTGTTGGGAGGGATACTTTATCTTGCCAATCAGCTCTGTCTGCCTCTGGATCTCATCTCCTTTTACCTTGAGAATTTTTATTGGTCAATTTTCCCTTTTTCCTATCTTCTTACTCTCTTTCTTCACTAATGTGGGCTTTTTCAATTTTAAACAGTCAAGAAATGATCTTGAAATTCTCTTTTTGCTTATATACCCAGTTTTCTTCTCAGACTCTTTCTCCACTTTCACTGACCCATTTCTGAAATGTCCCTGTGCCTAAAGCCAGATGCTATTTTCAATCTAATGCAACCTTTTTGAGCAAACTAATCTTCTTCCAGTGGCTTTAGCTCTCAATTATCAGTTGCTGACTCCCAAATCTATAATTCTCCCCTGAGATCCAGATATATATTGACAAGTGCCTAATAGATTAAGGCATCCAAGGCTATTCACCTTTAGCTGGTAGAGTTTCCTTTTCTTCACCATTTCAGTTAATATTTCTCTCACTCCCCAAGAAAAACATTGAACTCTGTATCAAACCCTCCTCTCCTTTTTCTATAACCTTTGATCTGTGTGATTCTTTTGAATCCATTCCATCTTTTTATCACATTGACACTGCCTTATGTTAGACCTTAACCCATTGTTGTAGGCAATTAACCTTAAACCGCTCAAATACAACTTATACACTGAAAACAGGGACATCTTTATTAGACATGTGTCTAATTCTATGACTCATCTGATTTTAAATTCTTAAAAAACACACTATTGCATGTACTAACAAAAAAATCCAAATTGCTTAAAATGGCTTAAATGAACCTTTAGACTTTTCCCCGTCTGATGAAAAAATCCTATTCCCATATTCATACATACACTACTCACCCACCATCAGCTCCCATTTCAGGCAAAGCTAACTTCTTACTATTTATCAGAACCATGCCTGCCTCTATTTCTCAGGCAAAGCCTGCACCATTCCCATGGCTTAGAAGCTCGTTCTTCCTCTTCCTGAGGAACTCCTATCCATCCTCTAAAACCGAATCACTACTGACCTCACATGTGAACCATCCTTGCCTCTCCTCTTCTAAATGATTAGTTCCCAAATGGGTTTAATAATTCTATACAAATTTTTATGTCATCATTTAACTTGGAAGATGACACTAAACTAAAACCTGGTTAGATTTGTTGAGCACGTACAATATGCCAAGAGCTCTTCCAAAAGATGGATATACAGTATTTTATTGAATCTTCACAATCTCTGCTTGTTAGGCATCATTTTCACTTTACAGACCAGAAAACAGATACTCACAGAAGTTAAGTATTGTACCAGATTTATTCAATTAGCACGTAGCCAAGCTAGTATTTAATCCAAAAGCTTCCTGAGTCCAAATCCTTTTATTTTTTTCTATTATATGACTTTTTTTTCCAGTTGTTTCAATTCCAGGTTTTCCCTACCAGGGTAGAGTACATAATTACTGCTCTAGGAAATCTGTAGAATCTTTCTCTTGAACCCACTTCATTAATTTTTTGGATTCCTGAAAGAACGCTTTGCAATGGATAAGGTAGCACTTTTCATTCTACATGCTTTTGACATAAAGTAAGTGCATGCATCCTGTGAAATAAATTGTACTGACCTGCATCTTCAATGCTGGGTGCTTAAAATTTTCCCAAACCACCTTAAATATTGCATCTTACAAAACTGGTAATGACCTATGTGAAAAAAAATTCCGAAACATTCTACTTTGTGGTCTTTGCGTGACATCTAGTGGTTAGAATTGGAAATTTTGAAGAAATTATGGTTAAGTAGTGCCAGAGGCAAAAAGCCTATCTTGGTCTAGAGTCCTTATTTCCAACATGAAAGGAAGAGTGATAGAGAGAACCTTCATTTACAAAGCTAAAAAAAGGACCTTTCTTAATTATTTCTGTTTCTCATTCTACTTATCAAAGAAAAGGAATCTGCCTCTGTGTTCAGCAATCTGCTCTCTGGGACTTAGGAAACCACTTTATTTGCTCCTAATCGGTGCCCACTTGTGATACATATGACTTGGGTAATGATTATCAGATACAAAGATGAGCTAACACTTTCAATTTTCTTCCTCATACTCTTTGTGATAACAAACATTCTGTATATACACAAGTACTAAATGTAATGGTATTAAAATTTATGACTCTGTTATTCAAAATTATATCTTAAACATCTCTTCAGATACACCAGTTTTGATCCTTCTAAAACCTGTAAAACCAAGTAACTACTAAGCTTTGAGTCACGGGGATAACCTTAGGTTTAGGTCTTTGATGATACAAAATTTGAGATTTGCCTACTACAAACTCTTAGTCCACTCAGGTACTTGACAGCAGAAAATGGTATATGACACGCTTCTAATAAACGACACAGTCAGTGCCTCAGGGATGCAGCAAAGGATTAGGAGTCTAAGAGGTCACAGAAGGGATCGCAGAGGAGGATGAGGTGGTTGGTAGTTGGACAGCATAACATATTGTTAAGAGAACAAGCAGCAGAATAAGAATCCTGGCTTCCTTCTGGAGGGAACTTGGGCAAGCTACCTACTCTACATTTTAGTTTCTTCATCTGCACAACTGAGTAAAATTTAGCATCTGTTTCATGTGATGAAGATTAGCACAGTACTTGTCATGTGATGAATTATCAGTGATTTTTATTATCCATAAATAAAAAAGAAAAGTATTCAAGTCAAATGTTGCTTCCTGAGAACACCCAAAGGGAAATGCACCAAGAGAAAAAGACACTATACTTCTGACACCAAGATATCTCCAAGAGAATTTGAAAAGCGATTATAAATATTTTATGGTAATCTATTTAAAATGCACGTGCTACAGATTTTTAGGATGTGTGTCATGCAGATGTATCAGAAGTCCTTTAAACCCAGCAATTACTAACAAATACTACTTTTTCATTTTCTATTGCTACAGGGCACTCTTTTTGCCCCAATATGAACCAAAGTAAACAGTTACACCTCCTGAATTATAGGCTTTTATAAAAATCAAACCTAGAACATAATTTGAATCACAATAACTTTCTCTATTTATTTTAAATGAGAGAAGGTCAGCCAACAAGTGTTTAGGTTTGCAAAGTTTGTAGTTCAAGATTATTGTATCAGCAAATCCCGGAATTAACTTTCAGGATGAACAGTAAGAAAAAAAACCCCACTCCACATGGGCTCAAAGGAGACTTTTGTTGAAGAGAAGGGTTTTCCTGTGGTCTTTGAAGTGGGAATGGCCAAGTGCTAGTTAAATCCAGGGGCCTTGCGATGAGTGAGCTGTAAGAGAGATTGTTGATGGATCTGGAATCCCACAGAGGTTGTTTTGTCCCTTGCTTTGAGAATGTTGGTGATAATTAAACTCCCTTTCCAGCATGGTCTTTGTTTCTAACTCAAGTATCTTATTTAAGAAGAGCCAAGAAGTATAGGCATTTTTTGCTACCACTAAACTGACTCTCTCTTAGCTTCCTCCATGTTTATTTTCCTGAAATGTGTGTATTGTCAGTTGAAGAAATTATTTCCTGAGAAGTGACTTGGTGTATGTGTGTGTGTGCATGGAAGACAGAGAGAGACAGACAGACTGATGGAGACAGAGAGAGAGACGGAGGTGTGTGTGCATGTGTGTGTGTGTTGATGAATTTGCTTCCAGGGACTTAGCCTCCACCTTCTCAAGACCATTTAGTTTAAAATGTCATCTTTGCCTCTTTGTTATTTATCTGCATGAGATAGCTGACCGATTTAAGTGCTGACCTTATGCAAGGCTGGCATCTCCACCCTTGATATTTAACAGACCTGAACTAAACAAAGTATAGTCAGTTTGAGTCATTTTAAATATTTGGTCACTTTTTAACTCCATGTAAACTTTCTGGTTAAACCTTATTTCAAATAGTGAAAGAATTATAGCCTGAATATAGTGCCTGGCCTATGATAGTTTCTCAATAAATATTTTTGATTGATAATCCTAAAAGGGGAGAGTATGTTTGCTTTTAGGGGGCTAACAGACTTAAAAGGAATATGTAACATCATTTAAAGTCTGGACCTAATACTAATACTAAAATGCTAAAACTCTGTACTGCTTGTCTTTTTAGCTGCCTCATTCTATTTATTTCTTCTACCGTCTTCTTTTCTTCTCATAAATAACTAGGACCAGATTTGTGAATATCTGATACCTGCCACCTGTTGGAGAAGAAATCAGCAATTTGAGCTTTTTGACTCTTTGAAAACAAACTATAAAACATTAGCTAAATACTTCAGGTATACTCAGCATTTTCTTTATTAAAATGTGTTCATATCTTGGAAACATACAAACCTTTTCATTGACAGTTTTTTTGTATCTATTTCCTTTCTCTATTATATTTACCATGAAATTTTAATTTTAAAATATACTCTATATAATAAAAATTTAAATCCCTAACGTTTTCAATAATATTAACTTTTTGAACATATCAGAAGTTGAGTGTCATAGGAAAGCCACATATTTCATTAAATATCTTTCTCTCATAGTGTTTGACTTGTGAAATAATCTGGTTGCAACATACTTGGACTGAGCTAACACTTATATTTGGCATAGATCAGTTGATTGGGGAGAGATTGATAAGGCCGTAAAAATCTGATGGAGGAAAAAAAGGAAATTACTCCTCCTCCGTTTTTTAGTAAGTGCCCAAATATGTATATATTTCATACTGTGAGAGGAGGGTTCATATGAGTTTGTCCAAATGGCTGGATGTGAAAGTGTTGTTTCTATAAGATGCAGGTAAAATATCTTGGATTCATTAGTATGTAGAAAAACCAATTTTATTCTTTTTCCCTCTGTCATAAATAAGATTTTACTAAATAAAATCTCCAGTAGAACATACCACTCCTAACACTTATATGGTCAGTGGTTAATAACCACATTTGGTATAAAGAAAGGTGCAACCTGTCGAATAATGATAGTCCGGTCCAATGTAGAAATCCAAATTTCAAACAAGTATTTAACATTTCTTGCCTCCCTGACTTGGGTCTATTGCCCTAGGAGACTGTACTAGAAGGAGACAGTCCAATGGCTTCCTTTCTCTCTTCTTGCCTTACTTTTTCCTCTGCTGCTTAGGCTGCTGGGTTGGGCCCAGGTAAGGTGATACTGGAGTAACGAGCACAGGCTTATGTGTAAGGTATAATTGCAACATGGTGTTGGTGCTCTCTGGACTTGGTGACTGTTGAAAGTGGACTCGTCCTCCGGTGAGATGTTGATGAAGGTTCCTCAGAGGTCTTTTCTGGACCCTTTTCAGCTACCATTCTTTGAAGCAGACCATTAAACTTCAGATCCTCTCTTCCTCTTGTTGGAGTTAGATTTCCTATACTGGTGGTCATCTTGATCAAGACTCCACGTACAATAACACAAGCCCAGCATGTTCCTATAGGCAGTGCTGGGGAAATCATTCTTTTGCTTTGCCATTATAAAAAATATAGCTCACTTTACCCTCATTCAGTAAGCTATAACATTCTCACTGTCTCCTGAAGTCCAGGGGTCAAATCAATTTCCCAGAGCTTTTTGTTTGGTTTGGTTTTGCTGAAATTCCTCTCGTCACTAGACTTAAGCTAAAGGGAAAGTGCCCTTTAGTGGAATGCTAGTCAGAATAATTTCCCCTCAGAATAAACTGTCTCTCTCTCTTCCATCCTCTGTCTTACGTAATGGGTAATGTACTAATGTCAGCAGAATGGGTTTTGAGTCATCTCACGGCAAATCCTAAATGAGTGACCTAGCAATTGCTTTTAGAATGGTAAGAATGAGGCTATATGTGAGTTTGGGGGAAAGTTTTAGAGCTAGAGTTTTGTTCCTTAAAAGAAGAGCTTAGATATTGTATAAAATGATGTATCTGGAACAGATTTTGACAGCTATAAAGTGATCTATATTCATTATCATTATCTAGGGACATAAATTCATATGAGTGTTCAGATTCTACAACCTTCTTATGATAAACATACGTGGGCCTAGGGATTTTCTATGTTCTCCTCACCTTCCTGGTTTCTGTAGATAACCATTCCTCATACAAACAGATGGAATTACCCATGATTTAAGGTCTTTCCCAAGTGATCCCCAATAATGATGCTTGCATTCTTCAGTTTGGGAAGATCAAAGCAACAGGGATACAGACCCCTGTACAGTTGCTGCGTATGTTGAAAGATAACGTTCCACAGGCCAGTAACACATCTCTGCAGGTTGAATTATAGGGAGGAGGTGAGGAAGGGAGACTGAAACTGACTATACATTGAATAGCGTAAAAATATAGTAAATTCCACTAGGCAGACAAGTGCTGGAGGGCCTGAGTTTCTTATATGGAATAGTACTGGAGCCACAGAAGAAGGGAATATATTACCTTATATGGAAAAATATCTTCATACTGGGTTTGAGACTCTAATAAAATTTGAATACTTTCCCATAGCAAAATTCTACATATCCTCAAATGTTTTGTCCTTAATATCCAATATTCTTAGGATTTTAAAGAAAAGTGGAAAACACAGTCAGTTGAAATGTAAGCACAAAATTTTCAAATTAAAATCTATAATTCTCCCTCCTAAGGGGTTGCTCTACAATGATTTTTTTTTATTTTTCCAAAATCCATCTCACTCAATAACTGGCTTATGTCTGAGACACTAAATACAATGATAAGGAAAGAATAATTGTTCTACACCTGATTTTCTTTGAAAATTAGGAGGACTTTCAACACAAGCTATTGCAAAATCGATATTTTGGGGATTATGCCACATAAGTAATACTTTAATATGAACTACTTTTACATATCATTCATTGGCAGTTACTCAAGGCTAGCATTTTCTTGTCTCAAATGAAATTGTCATATGGATTAATTTGAGTTGCAGCTAATATGTAATTTTCAAAAACAGTGTTTTATTTTTCCAAGGTCAATTATTGTATTTGCCTTATATATATAACCACCTATTGAAAGACAAATGCAGAATTACTCATGACATTTTAATAGATTATGAGTTTTCAACTATATTAATAGGAAAAATTCTTCAAGTAATGATTCCCAGTACAGTGTAGAAGTGTTACATATTGTTTATTGTGCTTTACATTAGTATTTCTGAATTCTTGAAAGAAAGGTAAATTAGCAACAGTTTAGGATATAGGACCTCAGATATTTAATATTGGAAGCAGTAGTATAATATTAAACAATGTAAATTATTTTTATCATTTTATACTATGTTCTAGACCTGTACACATCTTAATACATTAAAACATAATTCCAAAGAAGATTGTAAGGTAGGAAAAGCTGTATGAGTAAGGCTAGAAGAAATGAATAAAGATTAAAGGGCTAAGAACAGAAAGAAGCCGTTACTACCCATAGGCCTAAGGGAAAAAAGAGAGGGACTGATTATAGGCATGCAGAGAAAATAGCCATAGATCAGAGCTTCCTGACATGAGTGTGACATTCAGTGGATTGATAGAACCAATAAGTGGTAACCCAGCAGAGAGAGCCAGGTAAAGAAATGCTCCAAACTCACTGTCCTCCACCCAGATTGGAGAGGAAGATCTAAAACTTTCTCTATTTGCAAAAGATATAGTCTTATATAGAGAAAATATTAAATAATCCACTGAAAAACTACGAGAACCAAGACTGTAGGACACAAGATTAATATACGAAAATCAATTGTATTTACATACACTTGAACAATTCAAAAATGAAATTAAGAAAATAATTCTATGATAGCATTAAAAAGTAAAATACTTAGGAATATATTTAATAAAAGAAGTACAAGATGTATACTCTGAAAACTCAGAGTTATTGAAGGAAACTAAGAAAGATCTAAATAAATAGAAAGATAACCCATGTCCATGAGATAAGGTGTTAATTGTTAAGATGACAATACTTTCCAGGTCTATTTACATATGCAAAGCAAACTCTATCAAAATCCCAGATGACCTATTTGCAGAAATTAATAAGTTGATCCTAAAATTTATATGGAAATTCAAGCGATATAGAGGAGCCAAAACAATCTTGAAAAAGAAGAACAAAGTTGGAGGACTCATACTTCTTGATTTCTAAACTTACTATAAAACCACAGTAATAAAGAAAATGTAGTACTGGTATAATGAAATAAATTTGAGAGTCTAGAAATAAAACCTCATATGTATGGTCAATTGATTTTCAACAAGTGTGCCAAAACAATTCAATGGAAAAAGAATAATCTTTTAGCAAACTGTTCTTGAACAACAGGAAATCCACATGCAAAAGAATAAAATGGACAGCTACCTCTCACCATATACAAAAATTAACTCAATATGGATTGGGTTGGTGGTTACCAGAGGGGAATGGGGGAGGGGAGAGGGAAAAAGGGGTGATTAGGCACATGTGTGTGGGGATGGATTGTAATTATTCTTTGGGTGGTGAACATGATGTAATCTACACAGGAATAATGATATACACCTGGAATTTATATAACGTTATAAATCAATGTTACTGCAATGAAAAAATTAACTCAATATGGATAAAAGACCTAAATGTAACAGCTAACACAGTAAAATTCTTAAAAGAGAGGCTAGGTGAAAATCTTTATGATCTTAGATTAGGCAGTGTTTTCTTAAATATGACACCAGAGGCACAAGAAACAAAGAAAATAATAGATAAATTAGACATCCTCAAAATTAAGAAGTATGTGCTTCAAATGACACTATCAAGAAAGTGAAAAGATAGCTCACTGAACAGGAGAAAACATTTACAAATCAAACATCTAACGGGCTTGTATTTATAATATATAAATAACTCTCATAGCTCAATAATAAGACAAAATTAACCCAATCAAAAATGAGAAAGAGATCTAAATAAACATTTTTCCAAAGAAGATTTACAAATAGCCAGTAGGCAAATGAAAAGATCTTCAGCATCGTTAACCATCAAGAAAATGCAAATCAAAACGACAGTGAGGTACCATTTTACACCCATTAGGATAGCTATAACTTAAAAAGACAATAGCAAGTGCTGCAAGTATGTGGACAAATTGGAACCCTTTTATACTTGCGGTGAAAATGTAAAATAGTGCAGCTGTTTTGGAAAACAGTCTGGTGGTTCCTCAAAAGTTTAAACATAGAGTTACCAGATGACTCAGCAACTCCACACTTAGGTATATATTCAAGACAAATGAAAATAGATGTCCACAATAATATTTGTACACAAACATTAATGGTAGCATTATTCATAGCAACAAAAAAGTGAAAATAACCCATAGTTCTCTCAACTGGTGAATGCGTAAATAAAATATTGTATATTCACACAATGGAATAGTATTTGTCGATGAAAACTAATGGAGTGCTGATACATGTTGCAATATGAACCTTAATAACATTATGCTAAGTGAAAGAAGCCAGCTAGAAAAGACCACATATTGTATGATCCATTTATACAAAATGTCTAGAATAGGAAAATCTATAGAGGCAAAATAGACTGGCGGTTTCCCAGAGCTAGGGGGATGAAGGAAATGGAAGTCACTATTAAAGAGTACAAGATTTCTTTGGTAGTGACGACAATATTCTAAAATTGATGTTGGTGATGGCTGTCCAACTCTGTAAATACAGGGAAAATCATGGAATTGTATACTTTATGTGAATTTTGTGGCACATAAATTCTATATCAATAAAGCTGTTTTTAAAACGTCTTTGACAATCACTATAAAAAGAACAAGTTTATAAAAGAGCTCCTGTCTTTATGAAATTTACAGTCTCCTTGCAAAGACAAAGTAGTACCACCCTCCATCCCCACCACTGTCCTAGAATCAAGATGCTTCTAAAGTCCTCAACTCAAGTTTCCAAACCCATTGTTGAGATAAGTGAAAACAATTGGGTAGAGAACACTGTTTTGATATCATTATATGTAGTCAGCAACTCCCACACATACAACCCTCCACATTTGCTAAGGGATTGTCACTCAGGGACATAGTAAGTTACCTGGTGATGTCAATCAATCCGTGAAACTATATCTTGTCTTTCCAGTTCGGTATCAATGTTATGGGCAGCAGGAATTATATGTCTGACAGAATGCTATTCACATAATACATGCTTAATAAACACTTGAAGAACGAACAATGAATAAATAGAGATACAACATGAGTCGTGGACATTGTAAACTCTCAGAGAAATCCAACTATCTCATGGTGGCATGTTAGCAATGACAAATCTTCAAATTATTTTCAGTACCAGTGTGCTGGTTTAGCAAAGTCCCTTGCTGCCAGATGTATTACTGATTAATCCATCTCTTGTTATTCTCATGCTAGAGTAACTTAACATCCACAAATTATTTTAAAGTTTGGGTTTCCTTAGAAACAAGAAACTCTGTTCTTTTCTATCAACAAATATCACTTATGTCAGAAATTTGTGACATTTATTTCCAAATTCAGTGGCTATATATTTTAAACATATTTTAAATTAATACATTTAGTTGCAATAAATTCTTAAAACTATTTTAAATAAAATGAGCATAGAATTATTCATTTGCTATTATGTGGCTGACTTTCTTTTTTTCTTGGTTTAATAGTCACATATGTAAAATCTTTAAAAGAATTTATCAATGAGACTCATCTATCAATGAGACACAGTTGTGAATTAGAAAAGTGGGAAATTTACTTTTTAAAATGGCCCTCTCATCTGCCTAAATTGAACTACGTTCCTTCATTATGAAGGCTCTTTGCTGAGTGGTATAATTTCAAACTGATTCGTATTTTTTCTTCCTTTTTTTCAGTGACAGCTAAGACTCATTTTAAATTGGCTGTCTACTTTTGCTACATTTGTTGCAAAGTGGTAGTATCCCATCTCAGGGTGTGACTTGCGGAGATCCCGGTTTGTTTGCCTTGTGATTCAATGAATCCATTAGAAGAACTTCTCACCCTTCTCCTTACCAGTAAACACACTAGATGCAGGTACCTCAATCTCTGGGGCAAGTGCCCCCTCCCAGACCAAAAGTTCATGAGCAAAGCCAGAGACTTGAAACTGATCAATGACATTGGGAACAGAAACATTCCCTTTCTCAAATTACTTCTGCTATTTCTCCTTCTCCCGCTACCAATAAAACTGTGTCAGAGGTCATTCCTTCTGGTCCTTTTCCACTCATTTACACACACACACACAAATTTAATGCACGATTTGCCACTTAAACGTCATTTAGGTTATTGCCAAATTTTACTACTAGTGAATACTTCGTTGATGAACGCACATGTAATTTCATCTTTCTGCACATGTGCAAGAATCCTAATAGAATAAATTCCTATAGTATAAATGCTGGGCTAAAGAACAAACGTAGCACTAATTTTAATGGGTAATGCCGAACTGTCCCTTCTCCTACCAAGAATTTAATGATCTATAATCCCACAATATTTGAGGAGTGTGTCTTTTTCTATATCCTGGAGAATACTGGATATTAGGCCTTTCAATGTTGTTAATGTAATGGATAAGAAAATACTTTATTGTAACATTAAATTTCATGATTATGTTTGAGATTGAACAGTTTTATATATTTATTGGTCATTTATGTTAATTTTGTTCATATATTTTACACATTTTGTTTTGAATTATTTGTTTGAAATGTATTTTATATATTACTTACATTGATCTTTTATTTCATATTTATAAACATTTTCACCCTATGTATCTTTCTTTCATTCGGTAAGACTTCAATATTTTTATTCATAAAGTCTATTTTTCAGGCTTGTACTAGGGTATTATTATTTTATTATTAATGCATTTCTGTATTTTATTTCCCAATAAACATAAATTGTTGATGAATAATAAAGTTTCATAAAATTTTAATTGTATGCTCACTTTTTTAATTTCTTGTACTTGTTTTAATAGTTTTTCAGCTTATTTTGTTAAGTTTTCTTGAATTTGCTAAAACTTTAAAATGTCTGTGTCAGTGGTTGTTTAACCTCTAGGATGTATCAGAATCACACACAGGGCTTATTAAAGCATAGATTACTCGGCTGCTACAGTAAATGTCTGATAAAGCCCAAGAAGTTGCATTTCTAATAAGTTCAGAGGACAGGTTGATGCGTCTGGTCTGGGGAACACACTTTAAAAACCACTATTTTATATAATAATTATTTAATCTGTGAATAGTGAGTTCTTCATAACGACAATTAGCTAAGACTTAATATATTATTAAAAAGTAAATTTCCCAGTAAACTAGGAATAGAGGAAAACTTCCTCAATTTGATCAAGAATATCTGCAAAAAATACAGCTACCATCATACTTAATCATAAGAGACTAGAAGCTTTCACACTAAGAACAGGAACAAGGCAAGGATACCCCCTCTAGCCACTACTTTTCAACGTCGTATTGGAAGTTGTAGTTAATGCAATAATGCAAGAAAAGGAAATAAAAGGCATACTGATTGGGAAGAAGAAGTGCAACTGTCTTTGTTCACAGATAGCATGAGTGTCTATATAGAAAACCTGAAAGAATCAACAAAAAGCTCATGGAACTAATAAGTAATCATAGCCAAATTTGCAGGATACAAGGTTAATATACCAAAGTCAATTGCTTTACTACATATCAGCAATGAACAGTGGAATTTGAAATTAAAACTACACCACCATTTATATTAGCACCCCCTAAAAATGAAATTCTTAGGTATAAATCTCACAAAATAGAAAATCTATACGAGGAAAACTACGAAATTCTGACAAATGAAATCAAAGAAATGGAGAGATATTCCATGTTCATGAATAGAAAGACTCAATATTGTCAAGATGTCCGTTCTTCCCAACCCGATCTATAGATTCAATGCAATCTCAATGAGAATCCTAGAAAGCTGTTTTTTGGACATCAACAAACCGATTAGAAAGTTTATATGGAGAGGCAAAACACCCAGAATAGCCAATACAAATATTGAAGAAGAACAGAGCTGGAAAGGTGACACAATCTGACTTGAAAACTTACTATAAATCTACAGTAATCAACCCAATGTGGCTTTAGCAAAAGAATGGACAAATAGATAAATGGAACAGAATAGAGATCCCAAAAATAGACCCACATAAATGTAGTCAACTCATTTTGATGGAAAAGCAAGGGCAATGCAATGGAGCAAAGATAGTCTTTTCAACAAATGGTGCTGGAACAACTCAACATCCGCATGTAAAAAACGCATCTAGACACAGACCTTATACCCTTCACAAAAACTAACTCAAAATGGATCACAGATCTAAATATAAAACACAAAACCATAAAACAAATAGAAGATAACTTAGGAGAAAACCTAGATGACCTTGGAGTTGGTGATGACCATTTAGATACAAGACCAAAGACACAATCCATTAAAGAAACAACTGATAAACTGGACTTCGTTAAAATTAAAATTTTCTGCTCTGCAAAAGACACTGTCAAGATCCCTTTCAATTCATGCTAAATATGACCCTAACACTCTTTCATTGGTTCTCAGAATTAGAGCTTTTTAATTAATTTTCTAACTCTCAAGTGAATGGTCTAGGATGAGGGTCATGTTTTCTTTGTGTTTTTAAAGGTTGTGTGTACAATAAAATATTAATCACCATTGATTAGTGAGTTTATTTTGTTGTCATCTAATAACTATTTTTGTCTACTCAAAACTGAAACTGAAAGAACTACCTTGCTAGTCTTTTACGAGGTAATATGAGTACTAGAATTCTTTAAGGATCTCACATGTGTTACCTGGGATTGAGTCCAGCCCTGAATAAATCAGGCCATTTGATTATGCTTGATTTTTTTTAATGAATTTAGTGTTTATAATAGTCTTGATTTTGGCTGCAGAAGATCTGATCCAAACTGGTACTTTGGGTTATTCTCAGTGGTATTTGGATTCATTTATGAGATTTGCCTCCATCGGACACTAAACCAGTCAGAGGAACACTTTGGCGTGGCTGTGGTCCTGGGTTTCACTTAGAGACTGCAGAGCTGCTCTTGAACTCAAGAGTTCTGGAGGAGAGCCTTCAGTGCTATGCTACTAAAGAAGCGTATCCAAGGGACTGCAGACCCATTATACAAGCATTCCAGCATTTCTTTGTCACAAAGAAAATGCCGCATAGCTGCTATCCAAACAGTCAGGAGTTAAAGAAGTTTGCCCTACAATTTAGAAAGCATGACTAAGTGATGTGTTATGTTCGAGTGTTTCTCATTGTCAATGAACACATACTTTGTGTTTGCTCAATCTGTTACAATCTCTCTCTCTCTCTCCTGCCTGCTTTTCACACAAAGTTCCTTTCTTGGGGTGAAAGGAGGGAAAGAAGGAAAACTTAGATTTAAATAAACAGACTCCAGTGATGTCCTGAGGTTATCGCATGTTAGATGTCTCTGCTATAACACTTTGCTTGACTTAATTAATAACATTGCATTCATTTGAATACTCAGTGAAATAGATTCGTTTTGTGTGCCTTTTTAAGGACTGACTTTAGAAGTCTCCCTCTCTTGAGAGATTTTGGAACTGTGTTGGGGGACTTTGGAATTTCACTAAGAATTCATAGTCTGTTCAGATAATTGTTATAGGTGCTCTCCCAGAGCAAAGATAACCCAGGAGAGGAGAGATACAATCATCTTGGTGCACATTACATGATTCATATGAAATTCAACCCTTTTGGAGTTTGAGTTCTTAAGCAAAATACCACTTCCTGTTTTTGAGGAAAAAAATGGCATAAAAAGTCATATAAAGAGACTCATAAGGCCCTTGGACATCAAATAGCTCTTACAAAACAACATTTTAATGAATTAAGTGTAAATGAATCAGAAACATGTGGGTTGAATTTCCTTTGAAATACCCATGGGCTTAAAAATTAAAAAGAAGAAAAAAAAAAGGCTTGGCTAAGGATCATGTGCATTTTATTCAGCTCAAGTCTTTTGAAAAAAAGAAAAAGAAAGCAGCCTTGATTTGGTTGACTGAATAAAAAAACACTGCTCTAGCCTTTATTTATTTATTTTTTTATTCTACACAAGTCAGATTGAAGGTAGAATTATGTTTCTTCTTGGGTGCCAGATTCATTTATGTTAGACCATTTTTCAAGTACAGTAACATTTTGGTTAACCAGAACCCTCGAGTCATGGTTGTCTTTTTCCAAGAGCAGAAGTTGTAGTCAAAAGAAGAGCTAAACTGCAGTTTGAACAAAGTTCATTAGAGCTGAGGTAAAGAAAACATGGTGATCATTCAGTTCACTAACCAAGAAGATCCTGAATCCAAAGGAGTGGAGAGCCTGGTTAGCTAACCATTGAACAAAAGGCTAGAAAAACAGTCACTCAAGGACCAGAGCAGCAGAAGACGAGGAAAGCTGAACTAAGTGGGAAAATCTGTGTACTGAGAGGAAGAACTGGAATACAAGGAAATGGCTGACAGAAGGGAATGAAAAATGCAAAGACTGAAAAATCTTGTGTGCAGCTAGAAATGGCCAAAATACAGCAGGGGCATAGGGATTGGAAAACTTCTAGAAATGGGAAAAGCTGGGCAAATGAGAATATTCGAAACAATATTGTGAATACAAATTTTAATATGAGTATAAATGTGAGTTATTGGCCTTATCAACTTCCACATAACAGGAGCCATGCTTCTGCATGGTCCCTGTAAACTGCTGAGGTTAGCGTGTCTTAAAAGACATATGAAAGTACTCAGGATTATCTATTGTATGATTTATTTGCATAGATACAGTTATATTAGATATATTATACTCAGGATCTTGGTAGAGTAAAGATTTTGAATTGAGAAAGCCCAGGAGACCTAGATTCCCAATAGAGAAAAATCTGTAATTTGAAGATTTGACAATTTCTTCAAATTTGTGATGTGAAGAAAAATAGTAAAGAGAAGGTTGGTGGGGCCAGCATTTCTCCGATTAGGCTAAAAGGAAACTCCTGTTCTCTCTGTAGGTGTTTTAGGTCAACTAAGCTAAACATTAAGTTTTGTCAGAAACACGTTTTTCCCTAAATCTTCCATTTATTAAATGGTTTTCTTTCGTGAAGGGGAGTTAGTCTGGTAAAGCCTTTATAACCATTATTTTTCTTCCTGGGAAATACTACTAATTGATAAACTTTGTTGATATAAACGTTGCCTATTTGTGATACCTAAACACCAAGATATTGTTCAGAATATATGGGAAAAGATTTGTGAGAAAGTGAATCTTATTAATTAACAATATTTGCAAAAGCATAGATTTTAGTTAAAGATAAATGTGAAACTCTTAGCAGAAATTGTGCTGAACATATTGTGCCTGCCACAGTGATCACTCTTTCCCAAAAAAAAGACTCTAAAGAGAAAAAAATTGGTAAAATAACAATAGTAATAAAGTTGGCACATATTTTGGAAAGAGTAAATCATAGTTTGTCTTTACACATTGTTAATTGAAAATAAAAATAACAAAAAGATAAAGTTCATATAAAAATGGATTCACGAGTAATACAAACTCAGAAAACTTCAGTGTCCAAGACACAGTTGATGATATTAAAAATGTCATCACAAATGGAAATTGCATCGAGTCATTGAGCAGTAATTAATAGTCTCAAATTCAGACTTTGCATTCTGCCCAGAAAAGCAGTCAGTTTTCCATTCTTTCTGTAACATTTATGTTAAAGAGAGAAAACAAGGACATTTCAGGAATTTTTCAAGACTCCCCCAGGTGTCTTCAGTAGAGAGCGGTTCAGTCTGATCCGTATGAGAGTGGAGAGGTGCACAACTCCAACTGAGAGATTCTATTTTATTTATTTTTTAGGTTATTTATTTCAGATTTTTCCTTCCTTTTTTTTGAGGAAGATTAGCCCCGAGCTAACATCTACTGCCAATCCTCCTCTGCTTGCTGAGGAAGACTGGCCCTGAGCTAATGTCTGTGCCCATCTTCCTCTACTTTATATGTGGGACGCCTGCCACAGCATGGCTTGGTAAGCGGTGCATAGGTCTGCACCTGGGATCCGAACCAGCAAACCGAGGGCTGCTGAAACGGAATGTGTGAACTTAACCGCTGCACCACTGGCCGGCCCCAGATTTTATTTTATTTTTATTTTGTTTTATTTTTTTGGTGAGGAAGATTGTCCGTGAGCTAACATCGATGCCAGGCTTCCTCTGTTTTGTATATGGGATGCCACCAGGGCATGGCTTGATGAGCAGCATATAGGTCCATGCTCAGGATTCAAACGTGCAAACCCTGCACCGCCAAAGCGGAGCACAAGAACTTAACCAGTACTCCATCAGGCCAGCCCCAGAGTGATTTTATTTTATTTTTATATGATCACCATCTTCAACTATGCTTTCTCAATCATCCTTTAGGGATAATTGAGCAGATTCCAAGATGTGTTGGCAACTTCTAGTTATTGAAATATACACCTTTTAAAGTTTAAGCTCAAATTCCATGTAAAAATCAATTTCCCCTAAACCAGCCTGAATCTGAGCTGAGACCGAGGTGTTTGCAGGACTCGGGCTGGGTGAGGCAGGCTCTGGCTGGGAGCTATCTCCTCCTTGCTCTCGTCCGTGTGCTGGAGCAGGAAGAAATGTGAGCCAAAGGGATGAGGGTCTTTACTTAACTGTCTTCTCTTGTAATTCTCTCTCCTCTCATTGTCACTGCTTCTCTCTCTAACACTGATTAGCCTTTCATACACTCTGGGTCACTAAGAGGCAGGTTGTCACACATTGGTAAAAGAACTGTGCTAGTGATTGATGCTTAAAGGCTCATTCACTCACCTCCTAACAGCTCTGGTAGAACACACAGGTTGCTTAAACTTTCACATTGGCACCTATGTAAGAGGGATAAGCTGTCTGGAATCATGGTTTTGCTATCAAAATCCTGTATGTTTTTGATACATGTTTGATGTATGCTTATATTTGTTTAAGAAAACTTTCATGAGGAGATAATTAATAGTTTCTACCTCTCTTTGCTTAAATCTGTCATGCTATCGTGTACACCAGCTTTTACGAACTCATGATAATTTTCTAAATAATTTCATGTCTTGCAACTCAGATTCAGCCCAAAGAGTTATTTCACGATGTGTTCTCATGCTCTCTTGGAATCTATTGAATTTATTACTTAAACTACAGACGAATGACCCCGTATGTCTTTCCAACAGTTTAGACAGTTATCAGTGAGTCAGTAGGCACCCACAGGAATGTGCATATATGAGTGTGTATGTGTGCGTGTGTGTGTGTGTGTACTGGGAGTGGAGAGGTACCAAAGAGAGGAAGAGCAACAAGGCAAACCAAATGACTTTATTCTGTGTAGGCATTCCATAACAGCACACCTTTCACTCTTTACCCAAAACTGCGTTCTGAAAAATTGATAAATCCATTTAATATATTGGGAAGTGAGCCAAATCAGCTATTGTATGCAAATTCCTGATGCTTTTCATCTATCATCAGGGACAGTTCAGCTGCAAAGTGCATCACATCTTACTCCTGGGGTTGTTTAAGAACTTGATCCTTGGGAACACCTGTTACTAGCATGGCTTGAAGTTCTCTGTGTTGCTTTTCCCTCATTTTGGATGCTGTTTCACCCAGCTGCTGATAATTAGAAAAACAAAGCAAATCTCTCCCATGGATGCTGGCCTCTGCAGAAAGCCAAGGGAACAGAAAGCCAAAGAACACTGTAAGCCTTTTTGTTTTAAAAACCAGGAGGCACACAGCACTATATCCCCCTGGACTGCAAAACCACAGGAACGGATTAATATCACTAACCGCAAGAAACATTTGTGTATGGATGTGGAGGGAGGGCATGAGAAGAATATTAATCTATGATGTATGATCTTAGGTTTTCTGAAAAACTTTAAAAAGCCACATGTATTTGAATCACTGCATTATAAATGTATCAGTCATATAAGATGAATAATATGGCTAAGTACCAAGATTGAGTTCTTTTCCAGAAGTTACTATTTTTGGCTCAGGGGGGTTTTCAAATATTATACAGAGATGAACATTCTGTAAACAGAATAGAACAAAAACAAGAATTCAATAGCAAAGCAAAACTCTGGCCCCAGATAAGCTATTTCAATTAATCATTAACTTATCTTTGGATATAGTACACATACATCCCTATGTGTGTGTGTGTAATATATTCAGCAAATACATGTTTACATGTGTATATATATATGTGTATGTATACACATATGACAATGATACTTAAGAAAAACCATTAAAATTTATATTATTCTTTAAATACTTAAAAAGGAAATATAGGAGCAAAATAGAGACATTTCCTGTGTCCTAGATACTTTTAAAAGATATAAATCAATGTGATCTTAGTAACTTAATATACTTGCCTTGTTTCCTGAACTAAGAATTTCTTGAACATCTAAAATATGCAAAGCATTTTTCTAGGTATTATGAATACTAAAGGAAAAAACTAAACATGGGAGATAAAACATGTCCAATAATCAATAGTCTAGGATTTCAGATTTTACTCCCAGTTATTCCAGTTACCTTTCACATATTATTACTCTTCTACCTGTGTAAACCTCTCTAGCTACAACTGTTTGAAGTTCCCAAAATGAACCCTATATTTTCAAAGAAATGTAAGCTTTTTCTGCATAATATCTTTTTTCATCTTTAAATGTCAAAATTCTGATCAGTCGTCAGACATGATAAAACCAGTTGGGAGATTAATTTCATAAATCAAGACAGTGCAATTAGGGTCTGATCTAGAGTGATGGAAATTGAGATAAAAATGAAGTGATGAACTCAATAGATGCTAGTGTATTTAAAAAGGCAGGATGTGGGAATTATTTGAAAGAAATGAGAGAATATATATGTTTGTGATGACTGAAGTTTCAAATCTGCGTGACTGGGAGAACGATAATGCCATGAATGCAAATGGGAAGATCAAAAATAGGAAGTGGTTTGTGGGATGCCTGTGAGCATCTTAAATTTAAAATTTAAGAGACAACCTGGGGATGTCATGGAAGTATACAAAAAACTCAAATGAGAACTTTAGGCTAGCACTAAGCTTTAAGGGGCACGTTGGAAAGCAGCAGTTGAAATTATGAGAAGTGAGAGGCCACTAGAAGAAAGCCAACCAAGAAAGGAACACTGCTAAAGACTTATTTTTAGAGAACAAGAACAAGATGAGGGGCTAGCTATCAGCTGACACAAAAAAAGCAACTTTCTCTTGAAAGTTGAGGAAAAGAGAGTAGCAAAAGCAGGAGAGATCAACGGCATTAAATGTTGCAGATGCCCATGAATAAAGATAAGACTAACAAAGGACGACTACTCAGTGGACACTGGTCAACTTTAAGAAAGCAAATCAGTAAAGGGCTGAGTGCAAAAGTATTTACAGTGCTTGGAATTGAGTATAAAAATAGTGAACAAGTTAAGGAGCAGTACTTTATGCCTTGGAGACTTGAAAATGAAAGAAAATCAACAGAGAGTATGATAACTTGAGGGAGATTGGACAAAGTAGAAAATGCAATCTTTGCTATCTGTAATCCATCCCTAAATTTTGTTGGGTAATGAATATTCAGACAGCAAAAGCTCAGTTTCCCTTCTTTTATTTGGGGGAGAAAAATAACAGCACACTCTAGCCCATTCAGAAACCCTAACAAATGTCTCCAAATATCACAAAGACATATTTCAACAGCAAAATAACAATCTAGTGAAAATGCTTGCATAATATAAAATAATTGAGTGAATTAATTAATAATTTAATGTGTAATAAACTTGTTAGTATGTTTGAGTGTAGTATACAAAAATATTGTACAATATTGAATATTGATTGTTTTACTTCTATACTGTGAAAACATGTATTATGATGTAAATAAAAATGAAATAATACATTAAAGATACGACTAGGTGGGACCCCTGTCAAGGTAGATGTCAACCATCATTATTCCAGCCAGCTCTATTATTATTCAACCTGGTTCTCATAGAAAGAGAGAAAGAGGATGAATAATTGACAGTTATTAATGTTAAAAGTATAATAATAGATAATAATTGTTGATTGCTTTTTTTTTTTACCAGGCATTGTCATTATCATTACATTTACTTTTTAAAACAACTCCATAATATAAGTAACATATTAGCTTCATTTTATAGATCAGGAAACTGAGGCCCAGAGAGTTTAAGTGGTGAAATTGCCCCAAATCACATAATTAGTGCATGGTAAAACCTGAATTTGAACTCTGGTATTCTGATATATTTTTCACTTAACCCTTCAGAATTCCAAACTAGACAAGGAGAGTCCTCTTATATTTGAGTATGCCTGTCCTTTTAAGGCAGAGTTAAACATAATAACACAAACCTAGCTTTTCCTAGTTAGAAGACAAGCCTCTGATACAGGAACATTGGCATCTAAAGGATGGATTTGGTCAGCTGGAGTGGTGGGAGATGGTATTCTCTGAGGAGACTTCCTACTGGTAAACTGGCAAACTTGGTGCCATGAAGGGGACTGTTGGCAGTGTTCTGTCCAAGAGGGGGAGTTCAGTATAGTGTACATAAAAATCATCTTTAAAGCATTTGCTTGAATACTAGTTATAGGGAGTAGGGAGAAAGGGCTAGAAGGCAGAGTATCCTGGGACGTTTCTAAGGTGATGAAGGCTATGAAGCGAACCCGGAGTTTATTTTGAGTCCATGCAGTCAGAGAAGACCTTGTAATCTGATCTGTTGTCTAATTTGGATGTGCCAACTCCTGACAGATAGCAGGGAGGGTGTTTGGATCCTGATAAGTCAGTTACTGTTGTCTGTAGTGTGGACTACCCAAGTCAAAATGCAATCTCATCCATTTGCAAAGCAAATATTGGAGCAAGATGAAAGACCTTAGGCACCTATAAAGATCCTGGACATGACAAAGTGACCCTAGAATCAGAGATATCATAAAAGAGGCCTTCTACAGTAGGAATAATATAAATAAAAGGGATTACATGTTTACAATAGTTCTTTGAGGGAGAGAAATGATCCTCTTGTTGGCAGTACATGAAACTGATTTTAATCACTGTAATAGGGAACATAGATAGATGCTTTGTGAAAGAAAAATTCTATAATAGAACATTTAGGAGGAAAATTATTATTTTTTTCTGTGTGACTTGAAGGTCTCATAAAAAGAAAAAATCAAGTAATATAGTGTGTGGACTGTGAGTAATTGCTGTTTGATGAAAGAAAAGATGGAAGTGGGGAAGAAGACATTCTAAGGAAAAACTGCAAAATCCAACCAGTTTAATTTGCCACAAAATGGTTTCCAATTATAAAGTACCAAAATTCAAAGTTTGGTCTAGGAAAATCACACAAAATAAATATCTAAAATTCTTAAAAATTGCATTAGCTCTGCACCACAATGAAAGCAAAACATTGAGTCAGTATGAAAACAAATCTATTTCTCAGATTATTACTTTTTTTCTCGAAATTTTGCAAAATATAATGACAGCATGTTATTATTACTTCAAACCATTCTGTGGGTTTAAAATTGTTTTTCTTTTTAAAGAATTAAATTTACATTGTGTTAAATGAGTATTATATAAGCAGTATGAAGATATATAGCTATAAGAACTATCCAAAATTTATTTTCATACCCAGATTCTAAATTTTTAAAGACTTGTGTCATTTTTCTCTAATATGGAAACAACTAACTTGCCACCTACTAGTCTTGTCATGATGCAAATTTACAAAGTGTTGGCTATGATTATCAGTAGGGCTATACAGCCTGAATCTAGCCCCCCAAAATCCCCTGTAATGAGTAAAAAGAAAGAATAACAGAAAGAGGAGGAATCAGAAGATAAATTAGACACAAAAGAATATTGTATCATTGGTTTAGGCACTACCCCAAACCCTGCCACTTCGATATGCAATTTTGTAGCAGGGAACCTGAATCAGAGGCACATAGATTCTGATGTTATCTAGACTTCAGGTTACTAATGGAGTTTGGTATTTGGAAATTTGGAGCCCAAATTTGTATGTTCAACATATGCTAGAATTTGATTTTGAATGAGTTAAATTTTCACTGGCTTTGGCTAATGTGGTAGAACAAGAAAAGGTTGGGATGTTGGAGAATGGAGAAATGAAACTCTGAAAAGCAGTGAGATCTACCAGGGAGGGGCCTGCGAGAGTACAAGGTTCTAATTTAGGCTACCAGTGGATTTAGCCGGGCATTTTCAACCACGTTTATGAATTAAGAATTTCAAAGAGAAATTATGAGGAAGGGCTAGTTCTAAGAGGGAAATTTTAAATACTTGCCTTGGATCTTGACTGGGTCAAAAGTTCTTATAGTACAAGTAGGCTCGAATAATCTATTTTATTGTTTTAGGAAATAAAATTAATTTTAAGACATAAATTTAAATAGATTTCCAAGTGTTTCCAATTAAACAAGACATTAAACATTAAGCATAAATACAAAGGAGTAGAAGTGAAAAATGGCTTCTTTTAGAATCTCTGCCATCCTGTTTTAAGAATGGGCATGGAGAGAGATGGTGCTTTGATCAACCTCTCTTGGGAAGCCACTGTGCCCCCCGGTGTGAAATTCACAATCATTGGAAGAATTCAATTTAGCCGATATAGTAGAAAACACAAATTATCAGAAAATTAGAGTAAACCTCCTAGGAGAAATTACACTAATATTCAGCAGTGTCTTTACAGTCAACTGAAGAGGAAGCCAATGCAGTGTATATCATGCATAAACCAGATCAAAAGGAAAGAAAACTCTGTTGAGGGGGCCAACCGAGGGTCTACTTCCATTCATATTTACGGAATTATCAAACATTATATTTAAACACAAGTTACCAGGAGGTAGCCTGTGAAATTGCCAACTTCAAAACAGGCTGGAAAAAGTCTTGTTAGCAAACTCATTTTCTTACTAGCTTGTTGACTTCAGGATGAGAATGGAGTAAGTGTCATGGGGGGTATTTTTGTCTGTCTGGCAAGACTGTCACACATCTGTTTTCTCAATATGAACTTGGATGCATTTTGGTAGATATTGAGCATTAATTTACAGTAGGTTTTTGTCATACAAGCTAAAAAATAAAATTATTTTATTATTCTTATGTAAATCAGTTTTTTAGATGTTTACAAGACTGAGTCAATGACTTAGAGCGAAACTGGGAAGTTTACCTTATAAATGTGACACTACATCAAGAAATGTCTTAACAAGCCAGCACTTTACTGAGTAATAAGTGTCAGTGCTGCTAATAAATTCCTAGGATGAGTCATAAACCATAGCAACTTTTATTTTGGAGCATTGTGTGTCAGGAGCTCTGGGTAGCTCTCTCTTAATGCACTGTAGATACCTGCAATATTACCACTAAATAAATAATGGTATAATTTAAAAGTTTCTTTGTGATACCTCTCCTTCCTCACTAGAATAAAAGAAAAATGTTTGTAAAAGTAAAAGGGCATAGATTATTATCTCTACTCCTTTATAAGTCCATCAAAATACTTACTTTAAAGAGGCAGCCTCACAGAATAGTGGTTAAGTTTGGCACACTCCACTTTGGAGGCCTGGGTTCACGGGTTTCAATCCAAGGTGCAGACCTACACCATGTGTCTGCCATGCTGTGGTGGTGACCCACATATAAAGTGGCAGAAGATTGGTATGTATGTTAGCTCAGGACTAATCTTCCTCAAGGGAAAAAGGGGAAGACTGGCAACAGATGTTAGCTCAGGGCTAACCTTTCTCAGTAAAAGAAAAACCAAACTTACTTTAAATAGTATATTTTCCATGAAGTAATTCTACATGAAATCTTATCATCAGTAGGATTCTAATCATGATTCTGAAGTTTGCTAAATAATGGAAGTACTAGTAAACATACAACTGAATTTTAGAAGTAAGTAAAAAGAAAACTTTACTCATTTTTCATGCTGGTAGCCAGAACTAGCTTTGTGCTATGACAGCAAAGTACAAATTTTATAAAGGAGGCCAAACATAGTTCCTGACTTCATGGGATTTAAAACATAATTAAGAAAAACTAAGCATGCTACTTATTGTAATATTGATAACAAAGAAAAACTAATTTAAGGTTTAAAAGATTCAGTTGAGAATGAATTGAATTTAGAACATAAAACTCTAAAATGCACTCATACTTTTTCCATAAACTACAATATACTAGCAGGATATAACTTGTCATAAGGGGAAAAACGTGTTATGAGCCACGTCCCTAGATTGTTTTGTGTGTTTTATATACACAATTTCATAATATTTTTGAGTGAGTGACCTCTGTGTAGTTGCAACTATTTCAGTTAGATTTTTTAAAGTATGAAAGAAGACATGCTTTTATTTACATCTCATTGTCTGGGTTAACAAAGAAAGAGGTATAAATAACCCAAGACAATAGCTAATAGACTATGATGTACACCTGAAAGTTATATAATGTTATAATCCAATTTTACTGCAATTAAAAAAAGCACATGCCAATAAAAAAAACAGCTAATAGATGCCTTTTAAAATATATTACAGAATATTATTTTATATTTGAGAGAAAGCAGAGAGAACACTGGTACATTTCATGGTTGGAGAAAAAACATAGTTTTTGTTTTGTTTGTTTGATTGCTTAGTTGGTTGGTTGGTTTTACTTTGAATTTCCCTTCAGATAACGTTCAAATAAGACAGTGTACTAAAAGCCTACTAAAAATTTATCCAAAATCATTTATAGGCAAATTCACCATGTATGTAGGGAAATACTTGGCCTGCAAAAAACTAAAAATGTAGGAATTAATTACTGTGATATTATAAACTGAGTTTTCATAGCATTAAAACCATAAAATTTAAGAGCCAGAAAGGTACCTAGAATTCTGCTAAGAACTATTTTATAGTTTCCACCCAGCAAAATTCATACATTTAGTGCACCTAAAGTAAAGAACCATTTGACAAATGTCCTATGGGAGTGCAAATTTATTGAAAGGAAGACCATCCTTCACGCATGTTTGAATGTCGACAACTGTGGAGTGCCTGGCTCCCAGGAGGGTTTTATTTCTCTGAGAACTGAGTCTTTGGTTGTTGACACTCAGCAGAAGCCAGAAAGAACACTTCACACACACACACACACCCCCCGCAAATCAGTATTTTAATCATTTTCTCCAAGTTTCATGGTCACAAACATGATCAAGGCAAATGTTGTGGTCATTTCCTTACTGCTATGGTCACCTTTCAATTTACCCTCCCTTTCTTTGCTCAACTAATGCCATTCACCCCTCAAGGCTCAGCCCAAAGCAACATCTCTTCTGGGAATCCTTGCCTGTTCCATCTAGTGTATGTTCTATGTTACTCAAAGATTTTCCAGTACATAATTTTATCAGGGCTCTTCACTGCCCAAATTGTCTTGTCCTCCAGCCACCTTGGAGCCATTTGAGAACAGGACCATATCTGACTAATCGTTTTATCCTCAGTGCTGCGCCCTGTGCTGGTAACCTATCAGACGTCCAAAGCATGCAAATGGAGTAAAGAAATTAGTGGAGCAGTAATGAAATACGTAAAAATCATGCTTTACTACTGAGTTAGTTCATTAACTCCCACCTGAAAAGGGAGCATTACTTTTCGGAAAAAATGCTTGTTTGGTGGGAGGACAAGCCATTCAAATAACTTTATCCTCACCCCCAAATCACTGACTCTATTTAGAGATGTTACTTTGAAAAAATGCACTGCATGTGTAAATGAGATATTCATAGAGGGGAAAAAAAAAACCTGTTACATATTTTTGATGTAGACATTTAGAAGAAAAACACTGGGAGAAAACAATAATGGGGGGAATCTTGTTATAGTCATCCTACCAGTTTTTCCCATGAAAATCGATTAAACTTACAGTTTTAATTTTTAACTTGATTTATTTGCTATGAGACTCACTTTATTGGCCTATCCTGAGGAAATTCCATACCTTAGAATTAACTTTATCCTCTCACTGCTGTTTTTACATTTCAAAACTGGATTTATTTTTTAAATTTGGGTTTATTAGTCTTTCTTTTTACCAGCCTCAGCTTTAGCAATGTTTTGTTTGTTTATTTTACTTATTACTGAGCAAAAAGAAAATAAATTTTATAAAATGGAGGCTCTGTGAGGGCAGGATTTTTGCTTGTTTTGGTCACTGTTGTATTTCCAGTATTAAGAACAGTTTCTGGCTAATAGGAAGTGCTCAATAAAAATTTGCTGATAAACTAACAAGCAGAAAAGAGCAAAGTCATTACCAATATTTTTCTCTATTATGTTATTTATATATCTGTGTTTCTGAAGGATTTCTAAGTTTTTTCAGATTATATTATTTAAACTATTTGATTAAAAGAAAAGGAAAAGCTAACAGTTCTGTATCTTTTGGTTAATAGAATGTACCGGATCAGTAACAATTAACTTCGTATAAATTTAGTAACTACAACTTTTTTGTCTTTTTTAAAAGTGAATCGTGACATATTCACACATACAAAATCTATGAACAATGATAGAGCAAATACTCATCTACCTAATCTGTTTAATAATTGCAACTATTTTCTTCGAATGCAGTTGAGTGTTCTATGTGCTCCTCCCACAGCAGTTTCCTACACACACACACACACACACACACCACTCACACACACACACACACACACTTCTGATTCTGGCAATTTTCATGTCTGTACATTTCATTATAGTTTTATATCACTTGGTCATATCTCTCTTCCATAAGGTATTGTTCATAGCTGTGGTTCTCAATGTGTGGTCTACAATCCAGCAGCATTAGCCTCACCTGGGAACAAGTTAGAAATACAAATTCTCAGGCCCCATCCTAGACGTACTAAACAGAAACTCTGATACTGGAGCCCAACATCTGTGTGATTCCAGTGTATGCTGAAACACAAGAACCACTAGTTTATGGCAACACTTTTTTTTTTGAGGAAGATCAGCCCTGAGCCAACTACTGCCAATTCTCCTCTTTTTGCTGAGGAAGACTGGCCCTGAGCTAACATCCATGCCCATCTTCCTCTGCTTTATACGTGGGACACCTACCACAGCATGGCATGCCAAGTGGTGCCATGTCCACACCCGGGATCTGAACCGGTGAACCCCGGGCCGCTGAGAAGCAGCGGAGCATGTGAACTTAACTGCTGAGCCACCAGGCCGGCCCCTATGGCAACATTTTTGAGTCTAACACCAAAGTCTAAATTCTACCAGAAACAGCATTCATTTATGGAACTTATTGATCCATTTCCTTCGTGCTATAATTAAAGAGAGAAATGAACTTTGTAGCATCATTTTTTAATTTTTAAATTGGAGGGGTTGTTTATCATTTTATTATGACCTAAGCTAAACTCTCCTTAGGAAAATATTCAGTCTACTCTAGCTCCAATCGTAGTGCATCAAGTAAGCTCTTTAAAATGTGTCCTAATTTGGTCATTCTACTTTTCATTTTTATAATAATGATGGAAAGAAAACAAGTCACCATTTGAATCATATCACAGTTTTCTTGAAGTGATGAGGAAACGAATTTCTCTGAAAGACCTCTTTGGCGAACTTTTCTCACTAGAGAAAAAAATGAGAGATCCATTTTCCTTTTAATTTCATAATTTCTTATGCAAAGAACTGAAGCCAAGCAAATTGCCATGCCTGTCATCATAAGCAATTTCCTGGCCACCTTATAAAGGGCAAAAAGCAGAGAAATTCCCCCAAACTCACCTTTTTTTCTTGCAGTTCATGTTCTTTTTCATCAGATCCCTCCTAAACTAGAAACACGGAGGGATGGAATTCCTCAATTTGTGTTTGGAGGAGTCGTTTTTTATGACTCTGTCCCTTTGATGCTTTGCATTCTCTGTCTGGGCAGAGAACTGTAAGAGTCAAAAGAAACGTAACTGCCACAGTTCTCTTATAATTTATTATAGAATAAATAAATCCTTTTGAAAGAAAAAAGCAAGGTTTATATCAATGCACACTCCTGATATTACTGGCACTTTTCTACACTAATGGAAATCGTGATGATTAAATGTTGCCATATCAGCCATATTTGTTTTTTATAAGATTGGCACCTGAGCTAACATCTGTTACCAATCTTTTTTTTTTCCTTCTTCTTCTCCCCAAAGCCCCCAAGTACATAGTTGTATATTCCAGTCATAGGTCCTTCTGCTGGTGCTATGTGGGATGCTGCCTCAGCATGGCCTGAGGAGCGGTGCCATGTCCGTGCCCAGGATCCGAACCAGTGAAACCCTGGGCCACCCAAGCGGAGTGCACGAACTTAACCACTAGGCCTCGGGGCGGCCCCAGCCATATTTTTAAGGCTGCTATATGCCATTACATATATTAAATCATTTAAGAGGCTGAAACTAATCCCAAACCTCTCATGGCACAATTCTATAAGGAAAATGGTTGCATTCAAGTCAAAACAGAGAAGACAAGTATTTACTACAATTGAGTGAGGTCTGAGCAGAATTTATTAAGCCAAAGACATTCAGGAGGTACACTGACAGCATCTGAATTCTAGAATGTGACATCCATCTACTGTCATGATTGCACAGGGCTTCTTTGTGGAGTGTGCAGGTTCTGCTTTGTCCACCTTCCTGCTGAACAGCCCGATTAGATGCATAACCTGTGCACTCTGCATACTGCTCTAAAAGAGCACCCACAGGTAGTGGAAGACCACCAGTGTTTCTAACATCTACATCATTATTCTGAAATGTAGATTGGTTTTCATCAGTTAACACAGGACAGAATAGACAAAAGGAACTAAGACCGCAGAAAACAGCATCAACAACATATGTAGATTGATAGATGATAGATAGATAGATAGGTAGATAGATAATGTATATGGCCCTGTTTTGCCCCAGTTTATGAAGATGATCACATAATCTTGAAGTGTTTATACTTATTTCCCAGCCAATAAAAGGTCACATTGATAGCAATTAGATGAGAAAAATAGAAATACTCTTGAGCCTTAACTCGTACTTTTTTTGTGTGGTTTGGTTTGGTTTTCTGCCTCATTCCAGGCCAGAGTGCTAACTATAACTGATATATGGACCCTTGAGGAGGGAACATGGCTCACATGGGGAGCAAAGAGGCAAAGGACCAAAGGTGTGCTGGAGATGACCAGTACTGGTTTACAAAACAAAAATTGTTAAGTTTCTGGAAATTTTGCAAGCCGGTTGTTAAATGCATTATTCAAAAATAAATTATATAAACTTAGAATTAAGTAAATCATATTGCAAACAAAGGTAACAAATACTCAAACTCATCACTTCCTAATTATTTTACCATGTATTCTTATTCCCTGTGCTCCTGGGGTCATTTATGTCTTATTTCTATGTGCCACTGTACAACTTTGTTGAATTCTGCATTCAGTGGCATCATGTTGGTAGCTTGAAATTGGCCATGTTGGGAAAATTTTCATCACAGAAATCAGCAAATACTATTAATCTGGGATGTCCCACCCCCACCCCATTTACTGTCACATCATTACAAAGAGTCAAAAGCAAGGACAGAGTTGTCCTGACAGTTGCCCAATTCCCCCCCCATTTCTCATTGCACATACTCTGCTGTAGGTTAATAGATGGGATTTCTAAGTAAGTAGTCAACATAAAATTTAATTTTCATCATTTTGAAATACCACGTAATTAGATTGCCATGTAATACATAAAGATGTTATCCTCATTAAAAATAGCAAACAATTACAAATGTTCAGGAAAAAACAAAAATTCCTCTTGACTTTTCCTCCCCCATTAAATGCCACTTCTACCTTCGTAGGTGACCAATTAATAGTTTGGTGTAGATTTTTCCATGTAGTTTCAATATAAAGGTTTTGTGAATTAATAAATAAAAGGTTTACTCAAATTGATTGTTTTTAAACATGTATTAAATTCATATTTACTTTGTATCTTAAATTGGTAGTTTAGGTCCACATCAAGGTTAATAGAGAAAAGATAAAATGTATTCAAAATGCACTATTCCGTTGTTAATGATCATTACTTTTTTGTGGGCTATGTGCTTCCATATATTTTTAGTTTAAGCTAACTAAAATATTCACCATGAACTAAGGGAAATAGCATTTGATTTAATTGATAAGTTACTCTACTTTTGCTTAAGACTGACTATTTGATACCACTCTTTGTATTAAGAATCCTGTTGTTAAGTGGGAGCTCATTTGGATGGTCTGTTTTATATAACTACATTTTTCAAAGGCCTTGCTGAAGTTATTGTATAAAAGTTAATTCACACTGACTAAGTTTCTTGGCAAAAATGGAATATAAAATAAGCAGCACAAATGCATGGAGAATGAGAGAATTTTGGTAACTTGACTTAACATTTAATAGATTCATCCTGGAGCTAATTAGTTCTCCTTAAATTCTGCTTGGTCTAGTAGCTCCTGTCTGGTAGAAAATTTTTGGCATGGTGAGTCAGACATTCTAGATTAGTGAATGATGATAAAATGATTTTCAATCCTGATAGATTACTTACATTATTCCACCTGTGTATATTATGCATACTACATTTAAGAAATAAAATATGCAATGAAAACTATCCTACAGAATAAGTATGCTGGCAGTGAAACATACTAATACACAAATTTAAAGCACATTTTGTAAAATGTGCATTACTTTGCAGAGACTATAAATTAACACTATGATGTTAAAACAGCATTCATCATGGGTTGGATTAAGGTTTTTAGAAGTATAGCTTATATTATCTCAAATATTTTTTTTCTGGAAAGTCATTGTTAAATTACATTTCCAAAAGTTTGATTCAATTAAAAATGGCAAGATTATAATCTTGACTATTGTCCCTCTAATTCCTGCAGTTCAGGGAGCTCTGAACAAGTTGTGCAGTTCTAAAAGGTATGTACTGACAAGGATATAAAATAGACAAAAGCCAATGGCTTGTCTTTCCACCAGTCATGGTACAAAGTATCCAAAAATACTTGAGTAACTTGTGTTCCAACTAACACTTGCCAGTTATTACATACAAACATACTACAATGTCATCATTGATTTTCTATGTGAAAATATAACTTCATAAGTTTACAGCCGACAAATTGAGGAAAATGATGATACCAGCAAATACTTTCACAGCCAGACTGAAACCTGGGACTCCTTTTCAAATTAATCAACGAAGGAGGTCAAATCAGAAATTACCTTTGATTACATTAATTGTTGCCATCGTTGTTTTCTCTCAATTAGTTGCATTAACAGGAGAGAATCCTGACGGTACATTCTACGGTTTGATGAAAAGAGCAAGGAATTTGGTACTAGAAGACCTGACTGTATTTCTCAGCAATAGTGCAATTTCTGGCACATAGTGTTGAAGCTACAGTTATACCTGCAATATATTAGCCATATTTCTGCGCAATTTGGATATGTTGTAAATAATAGTGAAAAAACTTTATAACTGCATTTGAAGAGCATCCTGATCTTCTCTAGAAAAGTCTTCTGATAATGCTGTTTGAAAGAAGCATTTTAGTCAAAGAATACAAGATGCCACTTACGTGAGACATTCTTATTCACAGTCTTAAAACATTTTCACAAATAGCATCTATACACAAAATTGATAATAATGATGCGTCTTTAGCAAGCCATTCTTTAAAAAATCATGGTATGGGTTTATACTTACTAAAATAAATCTTCTATGATAATGGAGTTTATTTCTACTTGTAAGAATATGATCTTATAGAAGTTGTATTAAGGAGAAGAGGTATAGAATGAATCTGTTTGAAAAGTCTTACATCAATTTTGCCGTCTTTTCTTAGCGAACTCAGAATAAATCTGACATATAACATCTGGTTGGTCTCTAAATTTGGAAACTGAATTTTCATATAAATTGAAGTTGATTTTAGTCCAATTTTTAAACTTGATTAGACTTAATTCATAGTCAGAAATATTTTGAAGTAGTTCGTTAAGTGATCCCATAAACAGGACTTTTGCATGCCAAATAAAAATACTTGTATTAGGTATCACTCCAAAATCCTAAGGTTTTTTTGTCAATGTAAAACAGCCCACACAGTATTGATCCATGGCTTTTATGAACTCCTTCAAATTACCCTGCTGCAATGAATCTAATACTGGGCATCACTTTGAAGACCACCCAGAAACTCCATCCTGGTCCAAATATAATTACCATCCTGCTAGCACGTATTCCGTGGTCTACAGCTTATCATAAATACCTTCATTCACAAAGCAATTCAATATGTTGCTCTTTAAGTAAAAAATGAACTATTAGTGTAGCCCTTAGTACTTCATTATCATGCATGAGTATATTCCAATTTCAATTTCCAACAAATACTTCTAACAGACAGCTTTGGCTCATTGATGTAATATCAATGTAATATCAATGTAATCTCAATACTTTTATTTCAAGGAAACAGAAGCCCATGCTAATGCCATGCACATAATTTCTCTCTTTAGAATGCACTGGCTTGCTTGCTGTGTAGCAAATTAGACACTCCATTAAGATAAAGAGAGAAAAAGAGAGAGAGAGAGAGAGAGGGAGAGAGAGAGAGAATGAGACACATGAGAGATGGAACCAGGCTTCTGATTGTGAACTTATCCTAGCTTCCTGTATGAGTTTGATCTGGCTTCCTGCTGCAGAGTTTCTGCGCATTTGACTAAATCCCCCAACTGGAGTCATATTGCCTCAACATTTCTAGCTTCCCAAGAAAATAGTTGAATCAAAAACCAGGTCTAAGAACAGATATGAGAGACAGAATTCTGAGGATACTGACCAAAACTTGAAAACCATTGTGTGTTCGAGGAATTGTTGATCATGGATAGCTGTATTCTTCCAAAATCTTTCTTAGCACATAGACTTCTAAAACGTAAATGTATGTTAAACCCTTCAATGAAAGTATTGAATAATACATAAAAAATAAAAGTCCTTATTCTCGACTTTAAGGGACTAAATTGAGATTAGAGAGATATAAATTGATTTTTGAAATTTTGAGTCTGAAGAAGCATAGCAAGAACCTGGTCTCATCCCATAATAGTACAGATGAGGAAATTAAGGCTCAAAGAAAATTAAATGATTCAGTTAATCGAAGAGTCGAGTCTAAAATACGGGTCTTCTAAATCCTAGGGCAGTATACAGTTGGAATCAGACTGTGTGCATCGGCTTTTCCTTTCTCCTTGACTTACCCATTGTTAAAATACAATCTGTGGTTAATTGGTAACTTGTAAATAAGTCATTTTAAGATTAATGGTCAAGAAACTAATAGGCCTCTTTTGATAAGTGTTTTCAAATCTCCAAATACTATAGAAGTTTAAAAATACATTGCAAAATTTAGAAGGATATTCTTTAAGAAGTTCCTAAAAGCACTTTTATAAAATAATAATGATATTGACATTTATATCTACTTCCAAAAATTTCTCTTGGCTTATATTTTAAAAAACTTCAAAAATAGGAATTTTTTAGTAACGGTAGCTGCTATTTACAGAACATCACCATGTGTCTGACAGTCCAACTACTGAGGAACATATGTTATCTCACTTTATTCTCAAAACCCAGCCTGCCAAGTATGCTTCCTCCCATTTTACACATCAGGAATCTGCCTAAATTAAAGAAAAAAAGTAAATGACTGAGTTTTTAGTACTGAATTAGCTCTGAGTTCAAAAACTATAAAATAAAGTGCATTTCAATACACAACATATATTATTTTCAACAATGCTCACAGTTTCATTAAAGCAAGTAGAAACCTCATCTATGCAGACTTTTTTTTCTAGAGGAAGATCTTTATTTGAGAGATTGTATTTTTGCTAGATTATGTAACATCATTGTCAATGTCGTTAGATTCACTCATTCATTTTTAACATCTCTTTATAAAAGCCAAAGACTTAGCATGTTAGTAGAACATTTAAATGATAAATTTTAATACACAAATTAATATTATGGATCCTCAGTAATGGATAATTAATGGAGCCCCTCGATTTTTTAAATTAGACAGTTTTTCAGTTGAGAAAATGAAGTTTTCGAGACATGATATTTCACTTAATTCTTTGTTAAGTGAACTATATATGGGCCTAAGAAGACAAAAATTGTTTCCATTTGAAGCAAAATCATTCTTATAATGCTAGGCTAATGAATAACATCATCAACATCTTTTTTTTTTTTTTTTTAAAAAGGGAGATTTATACAAAGACCACTGTTATCTAAAAGCCATGGCCAAAATACCAATATGTTTTTCTTTAAAAAAGTGCTTTGCTCTGCTTAGACATGGGAATAATTAAGACACAAATATATTAAAGTAAAACACATGGAAGAAACCAATGAGCATTGTGAAATGTTAGGAAATGGGGGAAAAAATTGTCCCTTTGACCATAGAGGAATCTCAGCACGATCCCTGAAGACCATCTGATTTTTAAATAGTTTTTCCCCCTAGTAGAGACTTGGAGTGTCTAACAAGCTCTAAGGTGATGCCCATGCTAATGGACCACATCCCTCTTTCAGTTGCAAGGATACAGGCAACACCTAAAATAATAATGTATGTACATCTGTTTCTGATTTAAAAGTTTTCTATAGAAAACCTAGGAAAGAAAGGAAACTCTAAAGAAGAAAATTTTAAAAAGTAAAAGCCCTGTAATCTTCAAATCCTGACATAATCATTCAAACATGGCTGCCTAGTAGATACGGAGTTTTACGTCTTACTTTGTTACTTAACAACCAATGGGCATTTTCCCCATGTAATTATTTTTTTCTAAAATATCTTAAAGTCTACAGAATTTTCTGCCATGTATTTCTACCATGACTTATTTGTCCAATTTCCCTACTGTGAAATACTCAGATTTTTTCTGAGGTCTTATGAATATAAATAATATGTTGGTAAATAATATTCCACATTTCTAATTATTTTCTTATGACAGGTTTCCTAGAAGTTAAGTTACTTCTTGAAAGGACATGAACATTTCAACACTCAAATTGAATACAATGTTATCTCCCTCAGTATACTACTCTAAAAAATAGATTCACCAATTTCATATATGAAAACTAGTATACTTTAATTTTATTACCCACATGCTTTTATCCATTTCTATTACTATTGCTCTATGAATCCTATTCTATCAACATTTTTCTCCATTCATCTCAATTATGTCCTAAAGCTTCTTATATTTTACAGATATATTCCTTGTAAATATTTCCCATTTTTGTCTGTAATTTTGTGTTTTTACCACACAGAAAGTTTTTATTTTCTTGCAGTTTCACATGTAGAAAGTCGTTGCAAATTCTAACCTTATTTTCTCTTAGATTATCATGGTTTCAATTTTTTGGTTTTAAATATTTAATCCAATTGTAATTTATCTGTGTATGGTTGACCTAATTTTATTCTATTTCCTAAAAATTTCCTAATTTTTCAAACACATTTTATTGATTGAGAAATGTCTGTCTCATGGATTGTGATGATTTTAAAATCATGTATCAAGAATTCATAAAATAAAAAGTTGTCTATGGGCTTTATAATCTTCTTCATAATGCACATATCAGTTACTGAGACAATAGAACACGTTTAATTATGTCTATAATATCTGGGGGTACACTTTCTCTTTTATTCTAACTTTTCTTCGTATTATTCATAACTTTTTTTAGAACTATTCATTCTTCCAGACAAATAGCCTTATCATGTTAGGATTAAAAGCATTTCCTCTGGACTCTGGAAATATTTAAATGTCACATTGGTTTTCTATTGCTGTGTAATTTAGTGCCACAAACTTAGCAGCTCATAGTTTTGTAGGTCAGAAGTCCAGCAGGTTGTGGTTGGGCTCTCCGTTCAGGCCGAAGTCAAGGCGACAGTAGGCTCCTTTCTCATCTGGTGTTAGGGATCTTTTTCTAAGCTCATTTCTGTTCCTGGCAGCATCTGTTCCTTGCAGCTGTCACACTCAGGTCCTCATTTCTTGCTGTCTGGCTACCACAAAAGTCTAAATTTATCTAGGGGAAAAGTTAGACTCTTGATAATATTTAGACTTTCAATAAACAGCTTAAACAAAATATATTTCAATTAATTCAAAATATTTTATATATATATGTATCCATAATTCTTATAATTTTCTTTATACAGGAATTATAAGTGTCCTGCAAGGATGTGCTTCTTTTGTGTACTTGATCTATGTGTAGATACTTTCTTTTAACTCATCGTTTAGATAAGAAACATCAGCATTCTCTGTATTTCTTCTCATTCTCCTAATTTTAACGCTTTTTGTAATTCTATTTGGTTTTACTTAGCTATCTTGAATTTTCTAGGATTAATCAAAATGTCCGCAAATACTGATTCCTTTCCAATTCTTAAACACCTTATTAACAGAGGAAATTCTTCTTTCCTTTCTAGCTAACTTTAATTGGAAACCCTTTACCATTTTGTAATTAAATGTACTAATGTCTGTTGATTTCATACAGTTATTGTTAACCATATTTTTTAAAATAACTTTCAGTTTTATCTTTATACATTTTTTCTTTTGTCTTGCTTTGCTTTTTAATCAAAATAAGCATTAAAGTTGTCTTTATTTTTGGCATCAATTGAAATAATCACATGGGTTTTCTTATTTGAATTATTCATGTGTATAATATTAAGTGATTTTCTAATATTTTAAATCAATTTATATATGATATATATTATATACAATCATACAATTTATATACATTCAAATGAACATTTTAATTGCACAGTTTGATTCATTTTGACAAATATATACACTATTTGCCTACTATAAATTAAATCTGTGTATTCATTCTCTACTCTGTCACCTGTAGCGCCAGCAAACCACTGGTTTACTTTAAAATGTTATGACATTTTAAACATCTCTCCTCTTTTGAGAATGTCTTCTCTCTGTCAGCACAATGCTTCTTAGATTCACCTATGTTGTTGCATGCATCACTAGGTCATGCTTTTTCAATATAGAGCATTATTCCACAATCTCTTAGTAACTCTCCTGTTGATAAACATTTGGATTCTTTCCAGTCTTTGGCGATTTTGCATAAAGCTGCCATGCACATTCTTGTTCTGGTCCTTTTGTGGATGTATATTTGCATTTCTCTTGTGTTAATACCCAGGAGTGAAATTGCGTGGTCGTAGGATAGGTATATGTTTAACTTTATAAGAAATGGATAAATCCTTCAAAAGTAATTATATCACTTTATACATCCACCAGCAATGTATGAAAATTCCAATTGCTCTACATCCTAGACAACATTTGGAATTGTTAACTTTCAATACATTTTTCCAGAAACATTTTGTCTTAATATTATATACTTATAGAACTTTACCTATAGATTGAGAGTGACTTTTTAATTACAGTTGAGGCCCATCAAATCAGACAGAATGGGAACAGTTCTGGGGGTAGAAGAGATTCTCCTGGATCTTTTTCAGTTTTTGGTGATTTGTGAGGTAGTTCAGAATCTTAGGGAGAATTCTTGACAATATAAAATGCAGGTGGAATTTCTAAAACTTAAACTCAAGTTAACTGTACTATCAGTCACCAATAAAGAAAAATGCTACTATTTATCCTGTTATAGAAGCCATGACACATTTTATAATACCTACAAACCCCCATTTTAAGTCCTGATAGCTCAGCTCAGAGCCTCCTAAGCAAATCTCTGTGATCCCTTTCTTCCTATTCCCAAAGGATATTGCTAAAATGAGGATAATTTAAACTTAATAGCTTTACACTGACATCATCTGAGAACATTTTATTATTTTGCTAATTTTTCCAGAATAAAACTTTTATTTTGCTTCCCAGCAGTCTTCAGTGATTCAGATTATGGGATGGACAGTTGCCCAGATACGTGGTAGTCAAGGCTAATTTAAACCTTTATAAAATCCAATTGCATGTAATTACATAAAAACTTCCTCTGATCCCAAAAGACCATTTTAGTAGAATAGTCTATCTTCTTTGGCCTCAGCAGATTTACTTATGCTATTGAAGAGAGCAAATTACTTCCATAATCTCACTCCCCTTCCCCAATTAGGTGAATAATCAGATTTGTGGTATAGAGCATGGAAGGATCACTTTCAATCTGGTCTAGCAAAACTCCACTCTAAAACGAATTAAGCTATGCTTAGAATAAAATGAGGATTGACTATCATTCATTCAGTAAAGCTGGTGCATAATTAATGATGTACTTGGAGTTTTTGCTGGCATATTCTATACGTTTGCTGTTTAGAAGTATACATGTTGCAGTAAAAGACATGGGAATTTTGTTTCTTCATTTAGACATCTACTTCTGGGTAAACAGTCCACAGGGAAGTAATCTCCACAATCCGTATTTCCTATGATGAAGCTTCAGGAGACTCATCATCAATCCTGACATTAAACTCTACTCATCAAATTAGTTTCAGTTAATGGAAGCTTTGAATATAGAAATTTCAGAAGTCTATTAAAATTGGTTCCAGCTGTCCAAGGGATCTACATACATATATAGGGTAGAGGTAAATATGTTAGACAATCCAGCTCAGTGTTATCAGAAAATTACATCAGAGTCCAGTCAGTGTCAGAATGAAAAAAAATAGTAAACTTATTACAAATGTCAAGTATCTCAGAAACTGCTTTACCAACTGATTAAATAACTCCATCTAGCTCACCCTTGCCCCTACCAAAACTACTATACTGAAAGGGAAAATAAGAAATGCAGAATTCATTAAGGAGAGTTAAAAATAGGATTAAAGCTCAGAAGACTTCTGTGGCTTTCCAGGACCTTCACAACTCGGCAGTAATCTCCCAACGCATCATCATTTTCCTGATTCACCTGTCATATCTTGTAACCCAAATACATCAAATCCAATTACTTATTATAGTCTGAAAACTTATATCTTAGTTTCTTTGCTCATATTATTGATTTTTTATAAAATGTAAACAATTGTGAATTAGCTGGGATAGCAATACGTGCAAATGGTAAGTGAAATGAGACATTAATTCTGAGAGGCGAGAGGTGTCAAGATGTTTTCACAGAAGACAGAAGACAAATACTAAAACTAAAATGGAATGATCAGTAGATTGTTCCTGCTAAGAGCGATAATTGAAAGGCAAGTTAAAAAGAATTTCAGGAAGTAAGAATTCTGGGACAATGAAGAGTGAATAAAGATAACTGGATTGGAAATTGGTAAGGCAAATGTCAGTAAATGGTGGAGATAGAAGTTGGATTTTAAGTGTACAATGAGCGAATTATACTTAGAGTGGAGAAAATTATTTAAAAATTGTCAAAAAATAACTATACACCAGGAAGACAATTTTCATCTTAAGACTTTATAATGGTTTTAGGTTGGAAAACAAATGCCCAGTGGAGGAGGAAAGACCTTTTGAACAGGGGATCAAAACGGTCAAGCATTTGTGTGGTGATGGCATGTGTGTTTTGCTTAAGGAGAGAACATTGGAAAGAAGAGAGACATTTGTTCCTCTTGTAGGAAGCAAAAAAGTGGATGAGGATAAAGAAAAAAAATAGGAAAGAGAGAACGAAGAACTACAGGTGTAACCTCTAACATATTAAATCAAAATTAATGTTTATGTTTCTCCTTCCAGAAATAAACTTTATGATAGATGAACCCTAGATTAATAGCCTTCTACCTCTAGCATCTGGCAAATGATAGGTCCCTCACTATGTTTTTGGAATGGATCAATGGAGGTAAAATAATCCTTGTCATATGATTTCACCATTCTTGAGGATGGAGGAAATTAGCTCCTCTGGGAATAGGGGAATTGGCAGTTAGTTGAGAGTCTGTTCAGAACACCTGCTAAAGGGAACATGATAATGATTAAAAAAAAATAATAAGTAGTGAGAAATGATGAGATAACATTAATTTGAAGTGGATGTGGTCAGCATGCTTTTGATTTTTTTTAATCAACAACTGCAATTTGGAGAGCAGATGTAGAAAAACCAGACAATGGATGTAATAAAGGGTTATCAATGCAGTCAAAGCAGTGTGTCCTTAGTATGGGTGCCCTTGGAGGCTATATGTGGAAGATAATGTGGTTGCCTTTAGCTTCCTGGCTGGAAACAAAGGAAAGTGAAATCAGAAGTAGGCTTTGGATTTGGAGAATAAAGTAGTGGTGGAATTTAGAATTAAGATTTTAAAATAATAGGCTTAATATGGTTATGGAAGTGGGACAAATGAAACATGTTAAAAAGAACTACTCTTCTTGTGATTATTGATTTTCAAAGAGGAGAAATTTCAACATTCAAAATTATAGAGAGAAATGAAAAAGAGAGTGATTATTTCATCCAAGGTTACATTTATGTTTGTGGGTAACAAATAAAATGGAGAAAACTTGGTTCTATAGGGATTGAAGGCCTCTGAGCCAGAGTGCCAGAAGAATCACCTACTTGGATGATGAAACTATTAATGGGACTGGAGTGGAGAGAAAAATTGTGAAGCAAGTACTCAATAAATGAGTATGTTAGGAGATTGTAGGCTGATGACTCTCAGGATAGAGAGACTATCTGTTATGACAAAAGTTACAGAAAAAGAGGAATGGAGAAAGAAGTGTTGTCTGGAAATGATGGCCATGAGTAAGTAATCTTTGGCACTTCTTCCTTACCTAGGTGGAAAAAAAGGGCTCCATCAGAAAGGTGATGAGAATCTTAGCTATTGGAAAAAAACTCACTTAGAGAGAAGATATGGAAGAAATTCTTGCATAAAATGTGGTCAAGGAAAGGAGTCCCTAAATTTTTCTAATTTATTACACTATTATTAAAAAGAATGGTCTGAAAAACATTCACATGGAGCATGGGAGAGGTAATCCAAATATATAATGCTTACAATGGAATAGAAATTAATATATTTCCCTAAAAAATTCACAGTATATATAATGAACCAAAACTGACTATATGAATGCTATCATAGGTGTAAAAACTGGAAATGTTTCCTATCAAAAACTTATTAAAATTACAGTATTATTTTGGACTGCTTGGTGAAAACAGATGATTTACCAGATAAAAACAGGATACTGACACGTACACAAACATGTAAGCCTATATTGAAATTTTCTTTCTCTAGTCTACAAAAAAGAACGGATGATATAAAATAGAATACACGTTTCACTTTAACTCTGAGATTCCTCAAGCCAGAAGAATACTGAATTAAAAAGAGTTGTTAAAAAGGACATGATAAAACTTAATCCTTTGATGGAGGGTGTGGTTATTTTTGATAATAATTATCAAAAGAAATTATTTTTACTTCTGAAATTCATACCAATTAGGTTTCAGCATTTTTGTTTCTTTGATACTCACCATGACTTATTCACCATGTTATTTCAAAGATCATGACCAGTTTTAGTGTCTGTCAATCTTTACAATTAGTGAATTGCAATGTGTTTCTTTTAGAAATACAAATTCCTTAAAAAGTGACACACAGTTTGTATAAAATTACCTATTAGTATAAAAATAGGTCAATAGCTCCAACATTAAAATATGCAAATTAATTAGATCCAGAATGTTGGAGAAGATTCAAACATTAAACAAAAGACATATTTGTAACATTCAAAGAAACAAAATTAACAAGAATAAGTAAAACCGGGGTATGGACATAGAGGTAATATTTCTTGGAAAATAAGAGTGAACACAAATAATTATGATGCTATCAAACTGATTTTAAAAGTAAAGGAATTATTTTTTGTGCATTGGTTACCCTGTTCAGCTAGGTCAAACAGAAACCAACAAGACCTAAAATATAGCTTTTTCAGTTGCTATATGTAGTTTAAACTGCTTAAACTCTCTATGGTTTTGTTCTTTCTGCTGGGATTCTAGCATACTAACTACCATATGATAGCCTTTTCCAGCATTATTTCTAGCCAAATTAGACTAGTGATTAATAAAATTACTATTTTAGTTTTGATAGGTTTGACTATGCTATGTCCAGGTGTGGAGTTATTTGAGTCTGTCCTGTTTAGAGTTCACTCGGTTTTTTGAATCTGTAGATTTGTCTTTCACCAAATTTGAGATGTTTTCAATCGTTATTTCTTCAAATAAATTTTCAGCCCTGCATTCTTTCTCCTCTCATTCTGGGACTCCAATGACACAAATGTCAGACCTTCTGTTATTGTCCCAGAAGTCCCTGAGATTCAGCTTATTTTTTTTGCTTTCTGTTTTCTCTGTGTTGTCCAGATTATATAATTTCTATTAATTTACCTTCAATCTTACTGATTATTTCCTCTGTCATTTGCATTATGCTATTTATACCATCTTGTTAGATTTTTATTTTGATTATTTTTTTCAGTTCCAAAATTTCCATTTGGCTCTTTATATCTTCTATTTATTTACTGAGATTGTCTACATGTCCCCTTTTTTTTCCCTTTTGGAACATTTTTATGATGTCTTCTTTAAAAACCTTATCCAATAATTTTAGCATTTGTATCATCTTGGTGTTTGATTCTGTTGATTCTCTTTTCTCATTTGAGATTTTCCTCGTTTTTGGTATGTTGAGTATCTTTGGACTGTATCTTGGACAATTTGAGTATTATGTTATTTGACTAAGGTTCCTGTATATATCTTCTATTTAAGCAGGTGGTCAACCTGTTTAGGTTGAAAACGCACGTTCCAGCTCACTTTTGTGGGCTGTTGATCCAGTGCCAATTTAGTTTATAAGTCCCCTGCAGTGTGTCTGGTCTCTCCAATCTCCTCCATATGGACTAGGGAGAGGGAGGGACAGCACCTCACTACCATAGGGAGATGGTGGAATGCAGAGTTCCATCCACATGTCCATGGAGGAAGGGTACCTTGTCATTAGGGCAGGGCAGGGATGGACAGCAGAATACCTCCCACAGGCTTCACCAGGCAAGTGTGCCCCCTCTTCCTGGAGTAGAGTGGATGTCAGAGTTCTACCAAAAGTCTCTGTGTGGGAGGAGAGCCACTTAAACCCTGAAGAAGGAGAGTGGAAGCCAGATTTATGACCACAGACTCAGTCGAGGAGAGGTGCTTCCTCATTACTGTAGGGTGAGATGCTGCCTCCTTACTGCAGGGTGGAAGGTTGGGTTCTATCCTGGTCTTGTTTCTGCAGCACTCATTGGAGTGGGGAATGGACATGACTTTTTTTTTTTATTGGGGTTCACTCTAAAAACAATCAAGTATGGATACAAGGTTTCTGTCCTGAGGGCTGGCTTTCTCGCAGTAGTTTGGCTAAAGATAGATAGATAGATAGATAAAATAGTCCAAAATAAAAGTGAATACTTCCTGATAATATTGGATGGGATTATTCCCCAGGACTTGTTTTACACGTATGTTGCCTAGTATAATCGAACAAAGCCAAAGATTGTTTCTAATGAAAAACTCTCCACTGCTTGTATAATACAGTGTCTATGTTTTCATCCTTAACTTGACTATTTAACGTTAAGGTGTTCAAAATAAATACTTTTTTGAAAAAAGAGATTAACCTGTTTCCACCTAATATCACCCAAGAGAGTACAGCATGCTTTGGTAATTAAAGGAGAAGTTAAGTTTAAAAAAAAAAAAATCTATTTTTTTCTAATTTATCTGAGGACAGGGGCAGGAGGATGGAGCTTGCAACATTATTCAGGCACAATTAATGTGCCACATTAATGTAGTGTCTGGGTCAGTTGAGAAATTTGAGGAGCCAAAAGTCAGAATGAGGACACAAAATAATCAGAGAAGTGTTTGCCAAAGACAAGTGTTACGTTAGTATTCAGCTTCATCATTTTAACTAGGATTGGCTATGAAAGCAGAAAATATCAATTCTCTATTAGATGGTCGTAAAGAATTGAATAAATGGTGAAAATTGTGATAAACACTAGAGATGTCTGAATATCGATACTTCCCTTTTCCTGTAGTAGTAAAAATTTTAGCTCTACCAACAGATACTCAGAATAAAGAATATGTCTCAAGCCTCCTTATTCTAGACGTGCCCACGTGACTGACTTAGACATATTGGGATGTGGGTGCAAGTCATAGGCTCACCTTCCAGATAGTGTCCTTAGAGGAAAGAGTGTGTCATCCTCTCCACTTTTCCTCTTCTCACTGGTCCAAAAATGAATGCTGAAGGTAAGCACAGCATCCTAGGAAGTAATAGAGTGCCACCAGATAGAGAGAACTTGGGCTCCTTTCAATTTTGCAGAATGGAGCCATCACAGCTACTTGGAATTCTATAAGAGAACAATAAAAGTCTATCACATTTAATTCATCCCTGTGTGGGTTCCTGCCTATACTCAAGCTCAGATTCTGACTAATACAGAAAGGAAGAGAGAATGGTGAGATATGATATTTTTTATAGCTTCAGCTTAATCTATCTGTATGATAGCAATTGCTAAATCAATAGTTGGTTGAATCATTTCATAGGAAGTCACAGAGGAAAATAATGGAAAACATTTTGCAATTGTTGGGCAGGGGAGAACTGAATTTCTTAGTAATACTTTCATGTTTAACCCAGGGACTTGGAGTATTTGTTGACGTTAAAGATTAGGTAACCAACTGAAATTTCATGTGACTATATTCAAGTTAAAAAATGTTTATAGAATAAACTCTAGTAAAGATCTACCTTTGAGAGCCATTTTTCTAAAGTTGAAGTTTGAGTATTAAGTATTATAATGGCATGATAAAGCTTCAATTAGTTTTATATCTAACCTTGAATGTAAAAAGTTGATATTATAGGCTTATATTGAAATCAATTGTTTATCTCCAGAGGGCTCATATGGAAAAAAAGTTATAATCTGGAGTTATTTCTCATTTTCTTCAAAGTATGTATTGTAGGCATACTTGAACTACTATATTTAGAAGAGTGATATTTTTAATGATGATATACATATTTTTGTTATATACTGCTGTCTATAAAAATACCCCAAAACTTAGTGGCTTAAAACAACAATCACTTTATTTCCTCTTGATTCCATAGATTAGGAATTTGGGAAGGAATCAGCACTGGCATCATTCACTCCCTTCTTTATGCTAGAAGGTCCAAGAAGTTCACTCACTTCTCTAGCCCCCTTGTGCTTCTTCATGTGTTCTCTTCCTCTCTGTCTGAGAAGACTGGGCTTCCCCACAAGAAAGTGGTCACCTGCACTTCTTACATGGCAGCTGGCTTCCAATAGGGAGCATACCAACAGAGGTGACAAAGGAAATTGCATATCTGTTAGGGCCCAAGCTTGGAAGTTACACATGTCATTTCTGAGGCATTGTACTGGTCAAAGTCAGTCACAGGGCCCTCTCAGACTCAATGGGAAGGAAATAGTCCTCTCTTCTCAGTTAGGAGGGGGCAAAGAATTGGGGGCTGTCTTTAATCCATCGTGATATAAAGCCCCATTTCAGATATGAAGGTAAAAATACGAAGTTGCACACATCCAAAATTGGAAAATGGAGAAGAAAAAAAACTTGCAATATAAAATTTTCTCCTCAATTTCTGGCAATATTAAAAAAACTCTCCATGAAAAATACGAAATTTCAAAAAGCTGCTAGTAGGATTTGAAGTGACTGCTGGAAATACATGGCTTAAATGATATATTTCTACCAAAATGTCTTTAGAAGTGACACTAGTGAGGATGTTTATTTATTTTTTTAAAATTGTCTTCTTTTTTTCCCAGCTTTTTTGAGTTATAATTGATGTATAACATTGTGTAAATTTCAGGTGAACAACATGATGGTATATATTGAGAAATGATGATCACAATAAGGTTGGTTAATACATCCGTCAATTGATGAAGTTTATTGAACCAAGAGAAAAAGACAAGCCTTCAGATAGGTTGCCCAGGTCCTCATTCACACAACTGTGTCTTCACTTATTCACTGGTCCAACAAGAGTTTCTTGAGGGCTCACCCTGAGCCCAGGGATTATGTTAGGCAAAGAAACAGTAACAGTGAAGAGACAAATGTTGTTTTCTTTCCTTCATGGTGCTTAAAACCTAATGTTACAAATTAACTGGAAAGATCATTCAGCTGGAGATTTGCTAATGCCGCACAACAACAATCTTTGTATAATCTATAAATGAGGAATATTATATGAAAAAGATTAATGTAAGATAAAACAATAAAATGCAAATTCATGGATCCATTCAGTTATTCAATCAAAGAAGCATAATTTCAGGTTTTGTTTTATCCCCAGCTCATCCTAAATCTTTAGGCCAATGCGTAAACTAGGTTTTAACAAAAACAGATGCCTCCCAGCACACAGGACAGTCACATCTGCTCTGTAGCTCCACAAGGGAACGTCTTCTCATTGCTAAGCAGCCCATCACCAGTTCCAAGAACACATGAGCTTCTTAAAACAAAGTTGAAAATCTAGTGGCTTGCGAGTCAGCTGGCAGCGTATCTGCATTTTTCAGCAGGCTTGGATGTCGGGGGGAGCTTAGTGCTCACTCTGTAACTGACCTCTCCGAGCCAAGTTCAGAGTGGTGTGAGTTATCAAATCTGACAGCCTTTTGGCAAGTCTTTGAAGGCTCTCGGGCCAGACTCCCTTCCAAGCTCAGCTGGGATCAATTAGGATAAATAATAGTTCTTGCAATAGCTGGTTCCTACCATGCTTTTAAAAAGCATTTAGTGTGCAATAATGCAATTTATGGCTTACCTGTACCATGCTGTCCATTCAAAAGAAAATAAGACCAAATTGAAAGGTTAAAATGCCCTGTGTTTCAGAACAATACAGCGGGGGAGAAGGGAGAGAAGTCCCAAAGGCCAACGTTTTGAAGACTCCTTACTCTCTAACTTTATCTAACACCCAAACATATATTCAAATATATTGTATTCCCACAAAACCTGAATTCCCACCCCAAAAGCAATATTTTGAAAGCCTGCTTAAAACATATCATACACACACACACACGCTCAAGGACTTTTGACTGCCCTCAGCAACCAAAGAGATCTGCTAGTATATACGGCAGAGTTTTCCTTCTAGGATAAAAACTGAACTCAAGCACAAATTGCCGGTGAGTAATAATGGTAGGAACTTGATGGAAGTTAATGGTACAACAGCAAATGATAATTTTCTATAGAAAGAGTAAGGCCGCATTTAATGATGCTAATTTTCTGGCTTCATGTGAACCAAGTTTTGTTTTATTGCGTGTTTTGCTTTACGTGGCCTGAGGGTAGCTGCAAGTATCTCATGGTTGAAGTTCAAACCTTGACTCTTTGCCAGAAATTTTCTTTTTTTACCTTATTAATTGCTACTAGAATCATGAAACTACCATGGCACCTCATTAATGATTGTGTAGGGTTGACATTGGTCTGCCACAAAATGTAACTGCTTGTTTAAAACAATTGTAAGTTAAAATGTTGCTCTATATTTGCCTTATAAGTGTTTTCTGCATCACTTGGGGTCTCCACTTTTTTGGCCTCACCTCCTTATATTTTTAACAAAAAAGATTTATTGTTAACAAGAATGTTTGGGTTTTTGTGTGATGTTTCTTTTTTTCATTCAAGGATTGAAAGTTATTTAAAGTTCTTTCTGTAGAAACCTTTCACGTAAGTGACCAGAATGAATTTTTTTTTTCAGATAGACTTTATCCACTATATTAACAAGTTTGTTGACTTATAATGACTGTCAAAATGTATGAAGATTGTGGATAAAATGGTTTAATGCTGTGTACAAATATCCAAACAGACCCATGAATGCAATTGATCTTTAGTTTCTGAAATTAGCTAGAGTACTCTTTCAATAATGTTCCTGCTAACTGCTAAGGATACCGTGGTGCTCAGACATGCTCCTTGCTCTCCCAAAGCTGCCTGTTAAGTCTGGGTAAGTAAAGCGCTCTCTCCAGCTCAACCTCTAAATTTATGAGGTTTGTGGAGCTGAATGATATGGTCATGCCAAATGGGCCTGAGTTCTTAAGAACTATTAGTAGATGTTATAATTTTGGTGAGTATCTAAACACAGTATTTTTTGTAGAACATAGTTTAAGATGAACACAATATATGGTTTGGTTAAGTGACACTTAGAGCATTTCACTGTTTTTCAATGTAAAGAATCTGCAATGTGGCTTGTGCATATGTGTGTGTGCACGCATGTGTACATTCTCTAGTATCTAAACCTTTGAAAATCAGAATATTACACTATATGGTCAAATGATTTTGCAAAGGATTTTTTTGCATTATGACTTCTAATTGAGAAATTAGTGAAAAGATATCAAAATTGAGGTAATAGACGAGAGAAATTAAAAAGCTTAGGTTGCCTTCTGTATAATTTAACAAATGTTCATAGAGTCTTAAAATATACTTTCATTGTTTGGAATATGGGAGACATGATAGATACAAGAGTTAGTCTCTAGTCATATAGGTATTAAGAATCTCAATGAAAAAATTCTATGGAAAAATAACAATGAAATAACAGCACAGGGTGACTAATAATTCCAGCTGATTGGCACAACTGACAGTTACCAGAGCAAGAAGAAAGGAGAGCTGACTATGGACCGACACACTCAAGGAAGAGTTTGCTGGAGGGTTATGACTTGTGCTTGCCAAATGTCTGATTTGGATGTGCAGAGAAGGGAAGAGAAAGCATAATAAATGGAGCGCTGAGAATTTGAACAAATGGATAATCATCTTTACATAATCAAGAAATGACTTTAGTTACAAGATTTTTCAGCAATTTCACTTCCGCAGATATGATCTTCATCAATTCTGTTAGCTTGTTATCTATGCAATTTTCTTGTACTTATTTCAATAAAAGTCAGTTGTACATTTAAGAAGAATTCCTTTGGTGACACACTGTGTCTATTTGCACAGATTTCCTACAAGTAAACACCTGCAGAAACCCTCTGCAGTGCAAAGCGAAGTCCAGAATTTTGCTTTAGAAATATTTGCTTGCTTTTTTGTCAGTTTGTTTGTTTTGATTTCTATAAACATAACATTATTTAAAAGTTAGGCATATTTTTCTTTCTTATTCATGTTGTTATCCACTCACATTAACTCAAACATTTTAGATTCATTCTCCTAGTTTTTCTTTTGCTTTTGTTTGGGGCTAAATGTTTATCTTTCAGATTCATGTGTGTTTTTATATAAAAGAATTAATTTAATATTTGTTTTGAATATTTTGTCTAGTGGTTTAGCGTTATAATTTTACTGTTTTATGTTAATATATAAAAATGTAAATTAAGAATATAAATTTATGATGTTACATCTTCTGTAATTTACTTTTAAATACTTCAGAAAAAGCAGTGCAATGAACATGAGTAGAAAAGTTAACTTTAATCTACAATCTTGAGCTGTTAGATCACATTTGAAGGATGTTATCTGAAATCTACATTTTACAGAAATAGGTAAGAAAAGCACTTAAGAGAATACTAAGAGTACAGTAGCACGTTGTGGTAGCCTGTCTCTGAAGGTGGCCCCCAGGATTTGAACTCTTGTGTAGTCCCTGCCCACAAAGAATGATGACCCAATTCTGGACTTATACATTAAGAAAGGCTGTTGGTTTCCAATTTTGAGCTCTTTGGAACCCTGAGCCACCATGAAAGTTGTCTAGTTACTCAGCTGGAGAAACTATGTGGAAATGCCCCAAGACCCTGTAGTGAAAGAGAGAAACACAGTTGTCTCAGTATTCCAATTGAAACTTTCATGAATTCCACTCCAGGCGCTATTTGACTGCAGCTACATGAGAGATCCCAAGTGAAACCAAAAGAAGAACCACGTTGAGAAGAATTGGAGACTTAGCAATAAAGAAACAAGTTAAAATAGAAACAAAAATATGAACAACACAAGCTGTGCATGGAGACTGACTGCATTGATAACCAATAAGGGAAGACAATTTTCTCAACCTGATACAGTTTACTTACAAAAAAGCAAAAACCTACAACTAGCATCATACTTAACGATGGAAGACTGGACCCATTCAGTTTAAGAGCAGGAACAAGGCAATGAGGTCCATTCTTAGCATTTTTACTCAACACTGCACTAAATGACCTGGCCTGTGGAATAAGGAAAAAATAAATAAATAAATGCAATGCATGTTTATTTGCAAGTGGTAATTGCATACGTAAAAAATCCTAAATAATCTACAAAATATCTCCTGAAACTTATAAGAGAATTTAACAAGATTACAGGGTATATGGTCAATATACAAATCCTGCCATTTACCACAATACGGATGTGTCTTGAGGGCATTATGCTATGAAATAAGCCAGACACAGAAGGATAAATACTGCATGATTCCACTGATATTAGGAATCTAGACTAGTCAAACTCATAGAAGCAGAGAGTAGAATGGTGGTTGCCAGGGGCTAAGGGGAAGGAGAAATAGGAATTGTTTTTCCCTGGGTATAAATTTCTGTTATGCAAGAGGAATAATTTCGAGAGATCTGTTGTAAAACATAGTCTCTATAATTAACAATAAGGTATTGTGTACTTTAAAATATGTTAAGAAGATATACATGACATTAAGTGTTCTTGCTGAAAAAAAAGACAAAAAAGAACACGGAGAAATTTTGTGAGGTGATAGATATGTTTAGTACCTTGCTTGTGGTGTTAGTATCACAGATGTATGCATATGTCCAAACTCATCAAGATATATACATTATATGTGTGCAATTTTTTGTATATTGATTATACCTCATTAAAGCTAAAAAAAATCTAAATGTCTTCAGTTGCATCTCCTTTTGATCAATGTCTTTTTTTTTTCTTCTCCATGGTCATTATTTAACAATGAAAAATTTAGAAAAAGATAATGAGTTGTGCTAATCTCACTATATCATTTTCTATGTATGTTTCCCATAGTTTAGTTTTCAATATAAATTATATTATACAATCTGAAATTTTACTTAGCAATTTAATTATGGTATTTTCCTCCTTATGAAATAACTGAATAAACACTGAAAAAGAATTTATGAAGAATGCTTGCAAATTAGTAATAAGAAGGCAACTAATCCAGTTTAAAAATTGGGAAAAAATTTAAACAGATATTTTACAAAAGAAAATACACAGTGGCAAATAAATAAATATAAAGATGCACAATATCATTGTTCATCAGGAAAAGAGAAATTACAAGTACAGTGAGATATCACTACACAAATACTAAAATGGCCAAAAATGAAAAGACTAACAGTATTAAGTGTTAGGGAGACTATGGAGCAACGGGAACTTTCGTGTAGTGCTGGTGGAAACAAAAATGGAACAACTTCTCAGGGAAAGAAATTGTATACAATCATGCAATTAACCCTAGATGGAAATAAAACGGAATGGATTACTGAAACTCAAAATGACATAGATAAACCTCAAAAGCATTATGCCGAGCAAAAGGAGCCAGACACTAAAATAGTATCTATTGTATGATTCCACTTGTATGACATTTACCAGGCAAAACCAATCTCCAGTGGCAGAAATCAGATCAGTGGTTGCCTGGGTTGAGAAGTGGGGAAGATTGACTCCTAAGGAGGACAAAGGGACATTTTGGGGAGATAAAAATATTCTATTTCTTGATTGTGGTGATTAAACTGATATGTACATTTAGCAAAACTCATCAAACTGCATTCTTTACATGATGCATTTTATTGTATGTAAGTTACACCTCAAAAAAATGGAATTTAAAAATACCTCAGAAAGATACCATGCAGTAAATAGAATGGCTAAAATACTTAGAAGATCAACCATAAGTCAATAGATCATAAATCCTTTCTGTTGCGGAGGATGTTCAGCAACTGGAAATTTTATATATTTCTACTGGAAGTGAAAAATGGTACATTCACTTCGGAAAACAGTTTGCCAGTTTTTAATAAAGTTAAAAATAGACATACTGTATGACTCAATAATACCCTTCTAAGCCATTTACTTAAGAGAAACGAAAACGTATCCACCAAAAGATGTGTACAAAAACGTTTATAGCATCTCTATTCATAAAATTCCCAAACTGGAAATAACTCAAATGTCCATCAACAGCTGAAGAGAGAAGCAAATTGTACATATTTCATATATTCATACAATGGAATATTACTTAACTATAAAGAGAACAAACTACTGATATATACAACGGACTCATGGATGAATCTCAAAACACTATGCTGAGAAAAAGTCAGATAAAAAAGCACACAAAATGAATGATTCCATATATATATTGTATTCCATATATGTAATTCTAAAACAGAAAAACTAATCTTTGGCAATAAAAGTCATACCAAGTTCACGTAGAAACCTGTACACAATGCTTATAGCAGCTTTATGCATCATTACCAAAACTTGGAAGTAACTAAGATGTCCTTCAGTGGATGAATGGATAAATTGTGGTAAATTTTAAAAAATGAGCTATCAAGCCATGAAAAGACACAGAAGAAACTCAAACACATCTTTCTAAGTGAAAGCAGCCAATATGTAAATTCTATGTACCTAATGATTCCAACTATATGACATTCAGGAAAAAGTAAAGCCATGGAGACAGTAAAAAGATCAGTGATTTCCAAGGGTCTAAGGGGGATGAGGGATGAATGGATGGAACACAGAAGATTTCCAGGGTAGTAAGATGACTCTGTGTGATACTGTAGTGATGGATACATCTAATTATACATTTATCAAAACCTATAGAAGGTAAAAAACCTAATGTAAACTATGGATGATGATGTATCAATGTATGTTCATCAGTTGTAACAAACACACCACAGTAATGGGGATGTTGATAGTGGGGTAGGCTGTGCCTGTGTGAGGGCAGGGGATAGATGGCAACTCTCTGTACTTTCTGCTCAACTTTGCTGTGAACCTAAAACTGCTTTTAAAAAACAAAGTCTGTTTAAAAGGGGAAAAAGTTATATCAAGTTCACCTGATCCAGGGCGTTGGTCTTTCATTGCAAAAAGTCATGAATGAACTTTTTTGAATGATGGGAGGTTCTATCTATAATGATTAAGTAGTAGTTACATGAGTGTATTATTTTTCCAAATTCATGCACTCAAAATGGATGAATTTTATTGTATGTAAATTGTACCACAGTAAACCTGATTAAAAATCACTTTAAAGAACATTTTAACAGAGAAGTCATTGAGTAGACTCAGAGATTGGTGACTTAGAGCAAAAGTTGTATGTAGAAATGCTAAGAACATGAAGTACACAAGCTGTTTATGGAAAATTGGTTGCATTGTCAGCCCTAATTAATGACACTCCTCCTTGTGCATCCTCTTTGGACTATATCTTTGTAATGCCCTGCCACTTTGATTCTGGGGTCAGTCATATAACTTTCTTTGCCCAATGGTAATATAGTCAATGTGGTACATGCTGAGGCTTGCATGTGTGTATTTTCACTCTTGTACTTTCTCTTGACTGGGCTTACTCATTTTTAAGTTTCTGCCCTAAACAGGAAAACTTTAGTACAGAATACTGGGTGGATGGGAGAGAGACATTTAACAGAACTATCTTTTCCCAGTCATCCTAGATAAATTTCTTATAGATTATCCAAGAGCCAGCCAACGCCCTTACCTGTGGGGAAATCCAGCTGAGACAAGAAGATTCTCCTCGCTGACCTCAGCCTAAATAATTGACCTATGTGAACTCAATGAATGCTTATTCTTTTGAGCCACTGAGTTCTGGGACGGTTTGCGATGGTCTATGGGGCGTTTTATATAAAAAATAGCTAACTATGATGATTCGTAATATATGTCTACTAAACATATTTTGACATTATAATTTAAAGGATGGGCTTAAATGTTTGATCATCCAGGATTATTATATATACATAATAGAAATTTAAGGTTGAAAAAAACTTTTTTAAACCAGGAAGTTAAATTTCTAAACAAATTGATACACTGTAATTCAAATTCTTGGTGTATTTTTCTTTCACAGAAGTTGGCACCAGGTATAAGTGAGGTTGAGTCATTGATAGTTCTTATGTTTAAAGTCTTTTCATTCTTCTGTGGGATTCCTGACTTTCTGAAGGCTATTCACATCTACCATCTTTTTTTTTCTTATGTCAAAATAATCCTGTTATTTCTTCTCTCTCTCCCTTTCCCTTTTACTCTAATGGTCAACTGGAAGTTTCAGTATAATTCCTGAATACGAGAACATTGGCATGTATCCAGTTTTTCAAATCTACATCATATTTAAATAACTATTTTATAATGAACTCCATGAGGTTTAGTCACTTTTTCAATTGTTCTGGAATTCTGTGTGTTGGACACTCTTTAGCCTGATGAAGCACTGACTTGGCTTGGCAATCTTTTTTTAAAAAGATTGCTATTGGCGGTAGTGATATTTTCTCTGAAACTCCAATTCCTAAGTAAGATATCCTAGTGTTAACACTTTCTCCCATTGGAATCCATTAGGCTACGAAGTAGTAATACCTTACAAAATAAAAATGCCACCAGGTGTATAAGCAATAATTTTCTCCTAAATTTCAAAAAGGTCAAGAAAAAGGGGAAAATGTTACTGTCAGCCCTCTTTTACCAGGAAAGAGGCAAAGCATGAGAGCTGACATACCAAATAAGGGCTTTGGCAGATTATTATTAAAAGCACATTGAAGTTGCTAAGAGAATAGATCTTAAAAGTTCTCAGCACAAGAAAAAAAATTTGTAACTATATGTGGTAATGGATGTTAACTAAACTATTGTGGTAATCATTTTATAATATATACATATGTATATCAAATCATTATCTTGTGCATCCAAAACTAACACAATGTTACCTGTCAATTATATCCCAATAATAAAAAAAGCACATTAATTCAAAGAGCATATGTAAGGGGAAAAATGACAAGTCAATACGAACTAGGTTATATTTCCCATGTATTTAACTAATTTCTATTACACAGAACTATTAAGAAATTATTCCTATTTTTTATTCTGCAAATTAAATTTTTTATCATAAACTTGATTTTAATCTTTCAGAACTAGAAGAAGAAAACAAAAATAATTGCTTTCTGATGACAATACTGAATAAAAGGATTTACTATTAATGCATGGAATGGAAACAGAAATTTTGTAATTAATTTTCTATAGTAAATTACACCTTTGATTACTCAAGTATTTTCTACTGATTCATGACTTAAATATTTGCTTTTATTATAACCTTACAACACCAATTAAAAAAAATCCCATTACCTCTAGAAATGTCGAAATTTATATCCATCAATTTTAGTACTTGCCTATTTCACTCAAACTTAGATTTCCCTCTTGGCTTACTATCCTTCCAAAACTAGAATATGGTGGGAAATGATTGCTTCTTCGGGCTAAAATTGAACATAATAATGATAAGTTATCCATTTCTATCTGTATAACCAAACAGAAATAACCACAATCTCTCTGAGAAGTTTGGATTCATAAGTTTTATGTTTATAATGACAAAAGCACCCTTCAGTTCCACCCTTCGATCCACGTGCCTGCTAGACTTAACATCAGCAAAGTCCTCCTACTCGTCGCATGAGTTTAAATTAAGTGCCAACTGTATACATAGAAGACACTTTAGAACAGGAGTCAGCAAACTTTTTCTGTAAAGGGCAGAAAAGATTTTGTGGGGCACATAATAGTCTCCGTCACATATTCTCCTTTGATTTTTTCTTCATTTTTCAAACAACCCTTTAAAAATGTTAAAACCATTCCTAGTTCATGAGTCATAAAAAAGGGAGAGAATGCCATTACTATTTTGAATAGAATGATTAATTCAATATCATAGATTTGTCTCCCTAAGTGTGTAATTTTAAAATATTTTAATATCTATTTTTTTAATTATGGCCTTAAGTCTATACTTTCTCAGTGGCTTCTACCTCTAAAGTTATAATGGGTATGTGGTAGTTTAAGTAACTTTAGCTGCCATAACAGATAAATCCAAAATTGCAGTGGTTTTATTTTTCTTTATTTTTGTGAGGAGGATTGGCCCTGAGCTAACATCTGTTGCCAATCTTCCTCTTTTTGCTTGAGGAAGATTGTTGCTGAGCTAACATCTGTGCCAATCTTCTATTTTACGTGGGAGTCTGCCAAAGTGTGGCTTGAGGAGCCATGCTAGGTCCCTGCCCAGGATCTGAACCTGCAAACTCTGGGGCATGGAAGCAGAGTGGGTGAACTTAACCACTATGCCATCAGGCCAGCCCCTGCAGTGGTTTTATTTTGACAGCAAAGCAGTTTATGTTCTGTTAGTGTAAATTTATATCAGCAGTTGGGAGTGTTGGTCTGCACCACAGAGTCATTCGGGGCCATAGGCTGAAGAAAATTCTATCATCTTCGACACATAGTTTACAAATCTTGAGAACACCCTGAGCACTGACATCTGATCAGCAGGCTTGTGGAGAGAGAGAATTAGGAGTGGGATTCTTTTGGATCAAGGATGAAGGTCCACATTGTTTTGGACAAACTCAGTCACGTGACCACACCTGGCTTCATGAGAGGCAGGATACTGGAGTCATACTGAGCATCTAAAAGGAAGAGGGAGCAAGTTTGATAAATAGCTGGTATCTGACTCAGGTACATACAGAAGGTCCCCGACTTGGCATAGTCTGACAGGATTTTTCGACTTTACGATGGTGCAAAAGCAATACGCATTCAGTAGAAATCATGCTTTGAATTTTGAAAGTTGATCTTTTCCTGGGCCCACAATATGGGGTATGATCCTCTCTCGTGATGCTCAGCAGTGGCAGCGAGCCACAGCTCTCGATCAGCCACATGACCACGATAGTAAACAACCAATACAATTAGAAGCATTCTGTAGCCATCCAACCATTCTGTGTTCACTTTCAGTACCGTATTCAATAAATTACATGAGACATTCAACACTTTATTATAAAACAGGATTTGTGTCAGATGATTTTGCCCAACTGTAGGCTAATGTAAGTGTTCTGAGCACGTTTAAGGTAGGTTAGGCTATGCTCTGATGCTTAGAAGGTTAGGTGTATTAAAGGCATTTTTGACTTATGATATTTTCAACTTACAATGAGCTTATCTGAACACAACCCCATCCAAAGTCAAGAAAGATCTATAAAGACAAATAAGACTCCTTTAATAGATGCTCAATTTTAAGGCAAATTTGCTGCAATTCAAATATTTTCTTAAAGTATATCTTTAGATAAATTGATTAAAATTACTTTTTCCTGATCTTATTATCTGGTAAAAGAAAACGAAGTTATAGTTGAGTAACAGTAAATTCCAGAAACGTAAACCAGATAGCAATAAATGCCACCTTAATAATCCAGTGTAGTGATAAAAGAGCCAAGGGCTGTATGGGAAGATCACTTATCGAGATATAATTGCTAATCTCCATAATCATGTGGAATAATGGTTATTCATGTTTGATAGGTAAGGTTTGATTCACCCATGACTAAGCCCTTCCCCTTGGTCTGTCAGAAAGAAAGTTGCCATCCCACAAAACTCCATGTAAACTAACTTTAGCATTGTGATTAAGACAATCAATTCTGGTCATCTGAAAAGCATGGACCCTAATCCTGATCATACCAGGGGGACAGACTGGCAAGGGACAACTGGAACAAAGTTTATATCATATCATATGGCTATTGGAGAGGGTAAGCTCTTCTGAAATCCTTCAGCCTAAGAGTCTACAGTCATGAGGTGAGCAGTGTTCTCCCAGGGACTGTCTTGCCCTGTTAGACCTTGTGTGGCTCTGGAATAAATGAGCAACTGGTGAGTTTTCCCCAGTGCATGTTTCACCAACTTATCCATTGCCGTGATTTGCACGTCAACGTTATTTTGCCAGACATACGTTTAATTTTTCATTTATCTTACAGCATGAAGCTTACCTTAGGATTTATATTCCTCTCGTTCATTTTTCTCCACTTTTTCTTATTTATATTTTTATCTTATCTTCTAGCAAATTGTGAGGTTTTGAAAGAGAGAGTTGAGTACTGATGTGAGGAAAAAGCAAGAAAGAATCATGAAACTAATTATCCCATAAATTTCTATAAATGAAGATATTTCATTAGTTTCATTTTAGTGTTTTATTGTCATTGTTTTACTGTGATGTAACCATTTTAATTCACAGCAACATCCAATAGCATCTGAATTTTACCAGGACTACAAAGATAGAAAGCATAAATATGCCAGGGTGTTTAAGAAATTATTCCACACATCCATGTTTGAGTCTAAGCTGTCTTATAGGAAATTGCTGGGTCACCTATTTCCAAGAAATAAGTCATTCCCATAGCTTTTATTCCATGGCTAGACCTTCACAGTAAAGAGCCATTTCCAATTCTTTTATCTCTCCAAGAAACTATAAACATACTGATTCTCAAGCCAGTTACTGAAAGATCAAAAATGGGTAACTTATCTGAGTATTACAAAAAATAATGCATAAACACATAGTATGTATAAGTTGTTCTTATAGTATGTGTAGTAATTTTGAAAATTGAATCTTAAGACTTTCAATGGAAATGCATTTATATTATGTGTCCTTTTAAATAAATTGGTTCAGGCATGTGAATTATTATATTAAGGGGTACACTCATTCGGCTTTTTGTCATTGCCTTTCTATTGTTTTGTTGCTCTACTTTTCTTTGGGAGGTGTACATAGAGAACTTGGAAGCTATTTTCCAAGTGGCAGTTTGGCCTGCTTTGATGTTGGTACAGGGCGTGTCACAGGGTCCTGTTGCTCTTGGACTATCTGGCTACACTTCAAGTCGTAGGCAACAACAGTTTCCATGACTAACCCTTGATTAAAATAATCTCAAGGTTTTAACTATAATATTGGAGAGTTAACTTGTAACTATTTTAACATAAAAGGATTTGTTTTAATGTCAGCGGTGGGTATTTTTTGAGACGTCTGTCTCTTATCTAACTGATAGTAGAGACCAATTATAAAGAATGTAAGCGACAAGAAATAGCTCTCCGCCCTCAATTATGCTCCTTCATATCACTATGAAAGACATAATCAGGGGAAGGATTTAACAGAAAATTGCAGAGAATGGTGCTAGAGTGTTTTGATCTAATTGTTTTATAATGAAAAAAGAAAAAATCATAATTGCAGAAGTGCATATTTCTAGATTGGCACTAAGGAACAAATGATAATGGTTTACACGCCAAGAATATTTTTGTTCGCATCTAACTGGAAATTCATGATTGATCCTAAGAATCCTTTTTTCAAACACTGTCATTCTGAACTCTGAAAGCCTCAGTTTTATTTAAGAGTTGATGGCATACTTATAGGATTATTATTATTTACAACAATTTGGATGATTATTAGTTTAAACTTTTATCTCACAAGAAAAAAGAATGATACCAAGCTTTGTCTAATTTAGGGAGAAGGGAAGGAAGCAGGAAAAGTAGAATAAATGAAACTTTACAGTTCTCACTTGATTGGAAGAGTTATTTTCTGTAATCAATGGCGACATAGAGTTCTACATGTCAGTTTATTAAACTTGGTATTTTAAAAAGATCATGAAATATTGTATTTAAAATAATTTTGGTGCTAATATTTACTACTTGTCAAGTTTGGCTAGAGCCTACATTATATTTCATCACACAATAATGATTGATAAGCAAGAAATATCATGACTATACTATATTGAAAACGTCTAAGTCAATGAAATAGAAGAGCTCTACAATGACTTTGTAATTGAAACAAATTCTAGTTATAAGTTGTAAGAGGAAAATGCAAGTTTATTTGAATTAATAGTTAATTACTCTTATGATTAATCTACCTCCAACTGGAGTTAAAGAAAAGAAGGGAAACTTGAATTATGAAGGGCCAGAATATTAGAATCACTTTAATAAAATACGATTCAACTATGTGCTATACATTGCATTGATTTTAATTGTATCAACACATTATTTTCTATCAGAAGTCCCAAGCAATCTTGCATATCACTGACTTGCATTTTGCTTCTAAGTGCTAGAGGTTGTGTGCAAAATTTGTCCTTTGCAGATTTTAAATTCTCCCTGTAGTCTTTCTCTCCTTGAAGATTTTAGACATAGGCAATAAGTAGTATGCAAATACTGAAATGCTTTGATAATTCCAAACGGACAATATGAACTTCAGCTATGAGTGTCTTCCATGTCATTAAGTTCTTAAGGTCTACTGAAATATTTTAAGCTATTTGCCCTTCTGAAGTATACTAAACCTCTATATTTTACGGCATTACTGTTTCCTATCTCATGGGTCAACTCGTAATAGCTGTCTCTCAGTCTGTCCCTCATACCCTGGCCTGTTCTGAGAAGGAAGAGCCATGTTGGTTCAATGAATAGTCTAATTTTATAGACTATATTAAGACAATAGAGATTCAGGCAGCCTCTTGTCTTTCTTGAAAGACTAACACAATACAATGAAAGAATCTGGAAGCATGTCACAAACTAGCTCTGTGACCTTGGCAAAGTCATTTATCCTACGTATCATCGGTTCCTTTGTTTGTAAAGTGAGGAAGTTTAACGGTCCTTCCAAAGTCCCCTCTTAAATATAAACTATTATGATATAAACTTTAATCAGAATTAATCGTATTTTTGAAACAATGAATACAGAAGCAAAATAATAATTTGGATAGCTGGCTAATTAATGTAAGCTAAGAATGAATCTAAAAAAGCAGCATACATCTGAAGAGTTCATCTGACAATAGTCACTATTGCAAATGACTTTGCTATTTAATTCACTATTCACCTACGCCAATTCGCTAACACTATTCACCTATGCCAATTCACTCATGCTGGAATTCTATTTATACTCCTAAACATATCACATCCAATCACAGAAAAATGTTGCTCACTTGTTGAACTACCCAATCTCCACGTAAAATTTTGCAAAAGTAGCATTTTTAAAAGTGATTGACCCACGCCCACTAAATTTTTTTTTCAAATATTTCCCTCCCTTGGATCACAAGCAACCAGTCAGTGGAAATTTTTGCAAAACTGTTGGCTTTCTGTACCAGCCTAATAGCAGATGGCTATTTCCCCACTACAGATGAAACAAATGTTACTCTTTGGATAGGTTTTCCCATTAAACAAACTTTTGCCATTGAAATCTATGTTTAGATTTGGGCTGTTGGGCCATCACCAAGTTAAATAGATGCTCGCTGAAATATCTGTTTTATTTTGCTGATTCAGAAACATGTTAATTGTTCTGTGAATTTAGGAACAATCACCAAATATTATTTTTAAACAATTACTTTGTCAAAGGGTGGTACTTCTAATGTTTGATTTTTTTGGCTCATGAAGTTGACTTCAATCTTATGAAAATTACTTAAGTTATCTACATTTCTTTTCCCTGAATACGAATGCATTGTTTCAATTTTTTTGGTGACAATCACGCTCCGCTCAAGTTTGCCCACAGAAAAGTCCAAGACTAGAAAAACACATAACTGTTACTTAATGGAAACGTGAAAAAAGAGGATTTTTCAAAAGTTCATGCCTATATTTATTTTGGGCAACTTGCCCCTTCTTGATCTCAGTTTCCTCTGCGTAAAATGATGAGTTTGCATTAGATGATTTCCAAAGTCTCTCAGCCCTAAATTACTAGGACTCTATGACCCCATTTACAAGCCGTACTGAGCTAATTTCCCACAGATGTACTCTTGTCCAGTATCAATGCCAATAAACATCAGCGTTGAGAAACAGCTAATAAGAAGCTAAATGTTCTTGATGGTGCAAACAGATATTGATATAAATGAAAGCACAGTTTAGTCCTCACTAGATAGAACTGGATTTCTTCATTCTATTTGTTAGCTATTACTTATAATATTGCAATTCCCATATAATCAGTGTATTATCCTCGTTCTCTATCTCATCCCCCCTTTGTTCTTATCTTCTATCATATTCTGCTGATTCAGAGGGATTGAGTCGAGATAAGCGCCAGTTTAAGGGGAGTATTATTTGTTCTTCTCCAAGCCCCATCTCCTCCCTCTCCTCTCTCAAATGCTTAGATGCCCTGCGTATGGGGATAAGGCATATGCTGCTTAGGGGTCAATGTGGTCACAAATTAAGAATAAAATGACCAAACCCGGCCCCATGGCCAAGTAATTAAATTTGTGCACTCTGCTTTGGTGGCCCAGAGTTTGCTGGTTCGGATCCTGGGTGCAGACCTACATGTCGCTCATCAAGCCATGCTGTGGTGGCATCCCACATAGAAGAATTAGAATGACCTACAACTAGGATATACAACTATGTACAGGGGTTTGGGGGATTAAAAAAAAAAAAAGGATGATTTGCAATAGATGTTAGCTCAGGGCCAATCTTCCTCACCAAAAAGCTTAAAAAGAAAAAGAATAAAATGACCTATGGGAAATAACATTTTTTTGCATATGACATCAGTTCCCTGTTTCCCCTTTATTAATAAAACCTCATCAGACAATGGTATTCCTTGCCCCAGAAAATTAATCTAAATCAATCAAGATAATCCTGTGTCCTTTAGCAAACTGTTAAATCTGCCAACCTTCCCCACTCTGGGACCAATTCTGAATTATAAGAATTAAAGGTAAGTCTCCTGGAGGACCTTAGCTTTCTTGATAAAGGGAACCATGATCACCTTTCTTTACCACACCCTCCTGCCACCCTTCCTCTCTTTTTCTTATCTTGATGCCTAGAATCAAAGTTGTCATCTTGCAATCATAAAGAAAGACCAAGAGAACTAATATGCAGAAGTCTTGACATCGAGTGCCTGTAGCAACCATTAATATGTAGTCTTCTTGTCCTATAAGAGAAAGTCAAGATGTTTGTTGGTGGTGAATGCAGCACTGGGCTGCCTAGAACTCCCCTCCAGGATTGAAGGATTTATTCCTCCAACTACTAGGAAGATTATGAGCTGATAGTTCTCAGCCTTCGAGGCTCTTCCAGAATTGCATAAGCTGAAGAACATCTCCTCACCCAAAGACACATCCCCTTCCTGGGGAAGCCCATATCCAATGACTGGTTGATATGGGGGTTTAAAGGCCTGGGTGTCTCCCCTCAACACAGGATAACTCTGAAAAGCCATCCAAACTTTGAGCTCCCCACAAGCTCGGCTGAAGTCTTGTTGCAAATAAACCTCAGCCCAACTCTCTGTCTGTGCAGACTCCTGCTTTCTTCACATCCCCTAAGGTGATGTTTCACACTACTTATAAAAAATTCTGATGCTACTCTCTGTTTCAAAATGGATTCTGACAAAAACTAAATTACAATATTGTTTAATCCATGGTTAGACTTTCTGTTACTTGTGGCCAAAATTATTCCTAATTTATACATATATGAGGCAATTGGGAGACTGGTGAAATGCTCCTCACATATCAATCACTGAGGAAAGCTGTTGTAGACCCCAACAAAAGAGACTTTGTAGCGTGATAAAAAAAATAACTCATGACTTCTCATGTAAGTAGGGTTCAAATCCAGGCCTGGTCACTTAGCCAACGAGGTAAATTTAAGCAAAATATTTAAGCCTCTTTAAGTCTTATTTACCTCAAACGTTAAGTGAAATAATAATACCTTCTTTATTGTTTTATTTATTTACTTATTTATTTGTGGGAAGTGATAAAAAAGTAGCCCATGTAAAGCGTTCAGCACATATAATCATCCCTTGGACATTTTTTTGTGAGGATTCAACAAAATAACACGTGAATAATACATATCTAACACATGGAGTCCCCCTCTATAAATAGTAGCTATTGCTATTACACTAACTTTAGAGTTGTTTTCCTGAAATGACACCAGTCCAAAATTATAATTCCAGATTTGGACACCTAAAAGCTTATCTTGTATAAGTAACTCTTTGGCATTTTTTAGCTTTTATCTTTAAATTTTATTTTAAAATACCTGTGTGGTCCAAGGTCCTCCCTGGGATTTCTGGAAATGACATGAGTGAAGAGATTTGAAAATCTGGAAATGGCAGGGGTTCACGTTCAGACCTGTGTGTGGAGTACCCTCAAAGGAGATCGGGTGGAGCACAGATGTGACCCACTCACGATGGCCCAGGATACAAGATGGCTTCAGATAGGGTGCACATGCCCCTTCCACCTAAGAGGATCAGGACCTGAGGCCTTCATGTGGACACCTCCGTGCCAGTTTTGACAGCTCTTTTATGCGTGACAGCTTTTGAGTCAGACGTTTGTGTCTCACGTCATGCATGCTTCCTTCTGCATCTATAGCTTTGGGGCACTTAAGAATCTCAATACTATTAACGGATCTTGAAACACCTTATCAATTTGTTTCTGCTCTCCACTGTGCTATGCCTTTAATAGCAAAGAATTAATTCCTCTGAGTTAGTCAGGAGGATGGCTTAGCCAAAAGATCAAAAAGTGTCTTTCAGTCTTTACATCAAAAATAAAAAGTAAGCCAATATTTCAAGAAGGTCATCTCTGAGAACATGGGAAAAGAAATGCTGGAAATGCTACTATAGAATTGTTGGTAAAGTGAAGCTCACTCATGGAAATTAACATAATTATGAGACAATTGCTGGTTAGCAAAGCCTTCCCCTTCTCTCGTGGAATTCATGGTCTGGTGGGAAAGTTAATGGTTAAATTCTATGTGGTGAGAGCCTTAAGGAAGTGTATTAGACTCACCACCCTCAGAATCTAGACAGATGAAGGCAAGCTGCCAGGGAAGGTTTATCAAGGCTCGGTTTCTGTTAAGAGCCGCCTCCCTCAGGGAGCAACAATCACTGGGCAGATTGCTATTGTAATGGCTCCGGCTTGATGTCTCTGGAATAGAGGTTGCAAACTGGCAACTTGCAAGCTGAGCCTGACCCCCAGATTTGCTTTATTTGCCTCTTGCACTGTTTCAAAAAATGTTACCAACATTTAAAACTGATAAGTTTTACATAAAAACCCAGATTTCTGGCTTCTGCAGAGAAACTTGAAAGATCTGGCAACATTAAGTTTACTTTCTTTTATGACAACAATTGCCCTGTATCATGACTCCCCAACAAGAAAAGAGCGTGCCCTTCCATTTACCGCAGTCCCCACTACTCCTTAATACTCCAGTTCCAAACCTGAGTGTCTGTTGCCATTTACCATTATACTTATAGTTTTACAGTGTAAAGAAATATTTCTTTGCAGAAGTTGACATCTTTATCAAAATCAGGGTAAAACAAAATAAGAGATCTTCAGCTTAGAAAACAAATGAGAGTATTTTGTTTTAGAGGTTTAGTGTTTAATTTACAGTATCTGCCTGGCCCTAAATTAAGTGAAAATCCTCACTACTCTTTGGGGTTTGATAAAGAAATATTAATTTGGTGAAAAGATGACTCTCTTCCTAACCACATAACACTGACTTTGGGATAGGACTTGGCATATGATAAGACCTCAATCACTTAGATAAATGGATACACTTGAACAGAAAAAGACCTAGGACCAAGCCATTTCTTATAGCACATAAATAATGCAGATTCTGAGGGACGCTCTCTGTCCTCTAGTGTGTTAAAGGCATGTGTACAGTCGGCCCCCCTTACCCACAGGGAATACATTCCAAGACCCTCGGTGGATGCTTGAAACTGTGGATAGTACCAGACTTTATATATACTATATTTTTTTCGATACATATATAGCTATGGTAAAGTTTAGTTTATAAATTAGGCTCAGTAAGAGATTAACACTAATAACCAATAATAAAGTTGGCTTTGGGGCCATTATTAAGTAAAATAAAGGTTACTTGAGCACAAGCACCACGCTACCACAACGGTTGATCTGATAACCCAGGCAGCTACTAAGTGACTCGTGGATGGGGAGTACATACAGCATAGATTTCCTGGACAAAGGGATGATTCACATGCTGGGATGGATAGAGCAAGACAACACGAGATTTCATCACGCTACTCAAAATAATGTACAATTTAAAATTTATGAATTGTTTATTTCTGGAATCTTCCAATTAATATTTTCAGACCACGGTTGACCACAGGTAACTGAAACTGCAAAAGTGAAACTACGGTTAAGAGGAGACTACAGTATATTTTAAATCCCTGCAAGGCTATTGGCGCCTCTCCACCAGCTGAGAACACCTACACAAAACATTATGAATCTGTGTCTTCAAAATGCATTCCTCAGAGTCTTTCAGAATATCATCTGATAAAGACTTTAAGGACTTGTTCCAAAACTTTAAGCTTGATCTTGACCCATTCAATTTCTTTTTTTCGGTAAATCAAGAGTTAATGAAGATATTGATGATTTGCTTAACATATCTACAGATGACAGCATTTGGGGGAAAGAACATCTCTAAGCTAGTTTTAGGTTCAGTATCCATATCTCGAGTGTTCCCTACACTGGAGATCGAGTTCACAGGTTCACTCACATGAAAGGTTCAGATGAAGACAACATAACACGGAAGGAGAAACATGACTCAATGAGAGAACACTTTAAAAAATGTGGGGGAAAGCTCAATATGAGTGAATAGTGTTATGTGACCTCCAACAAAGCCTAAATAGTCTTAGGGCAGTAGTAGAAATATAGAGTTCAGTTGTGTTTGCTGACTTACACAAGGTCAAGGAAAATGGCAAAATTGAAACATAAATCCAAGATACGTGATTTTCTAAAACCTGAGGTTTTCCCACTATACTATACTTTCTCCTTTCATGCATATTTTAGAATAAATTAATAACCTCCAGACCATGCACATGTCAGACTTTATCCAGTTTTTATTTTCACTTCTTAGTATCACAAATGTGTGAGTGTGTGTGTGTGACAAAGAGGAATGGTAAAAGCAGAAATATTGAGTGGAGAGCACATCACGTGAAGAATGGTTAAACAAACCTGGACCAATTAAATTGGAAAAAAGATACAAAAGTCATGCATATATTTAATTTAAAAGAGATGATTATGTTTCGAATAATTGGGTCTATTTACTCTGTGGCTTTACTAGGGAGAAGTAGTAATAAAGGATAAAAGGTCAATTTAAGAAGTACTTCTCTCACAAATGGATCTACTTCCCCTCCCAAAACAAATAAAACACACCATCTCAGGGAAATCCTTTGTCATTATTACCTTTTCCATATTCAAGTGAAGCTTGGAGAAGTATCAGGCTAGATGATATTTAAGAGCCTTCTCATCACTGGGAACTGCTCATTTTACAAAAAGAAAAAAGAGGAGCCGGTCCCCTGGCCAAGTGGTTAAGTTTGCGTGCTCTTCTTCGGGGGCCCAGGGTTTTGCTGGTTCAGTCTTTGACGGGGACATGGCAGCACTCATCAGGCCACAGTGAGGTGGCATCCCACATGCCACAACTAGAAGGACCCACAACTAAAATATACAACTATATACTGGGAGGATTTGGGGAGAAAAAAGCAGAAAAAAAAAAAAAAAAGATTGACAACAGTTGTTAGCTCAGGTGCCAATCTTGAAAAGAAAAGAAAAAAGAAACAAAAAATGTTGGTCTCCAGCCTTTTATAGAAGCCCTGACACTTGAGAGTTGCCATCACACTACAGCAGATCTACCTTGTTTTTATGGACAGTTGTCACTTTTTGGCAGATTAGCACCCAAACAGACTTCCTACTTTTGGGATATTTACTCTCCTCACCTCCTGACAGCCTTGGCCAATCAGATACTCCAGCCTTGTACTTTGACTCTGGAATCGGGACCACAGAGATCAAGAGAAGTTAAGAAATTATTCCTAACAGCAGTGCAGGCAGCCTCGAGAGCTGTGTGCTGCCCCAAGCGTCTAAAAGAAGTGTCCCGTCTCAATTCCCTTGATCACTGATCATTTTATGAATCTGGTTCCCCAGCACTCATATCACTTCTGTGCACTTCTCTATGTGACCCTGAAAAAGTTAACCAGGGACCATTTCTGTTGTTTGCAGACAATAAATTGGCTCAGCAAAAAAAAAAAAAAAATTCACAAAAGACTATTTTATAGAAGTCAATACAAATGTGTTAATTTACAAGAAGAAAAACTGCAAGGGATTGGCTTCGGTGACTTATGGCCACCCAGCATATTCTCCTACAAGAGAAGTATATATTGCAGTCTCCTTTGTAATCAGAAGATTTGGGGAACATGGAATCCAAAAGAGAGTTTTATGACTCACATGGTTACAACTGATCACAGGATCAATCATTGGGACCCTGGCATGTATTTATTCTCATTAGCTGGACTCTTCTGTTATAGAGGCCAATGAAAAAGGGAGAAAAAATTTGTACTTTCTCTAAATCTCTATAAATATTTGGATGGGCACTATCGTCTTTCCTCCCTGATTCCTAGTTTTCACTATTTCATGGTGATGCATTCTGATTGGTACATTTAACATCAAACATTTTCTTTTGCTGTTTCTCTAGCAATAATGAAGCAGTGAATCCAGATTCCTTAATCCTCCATTTAATTATTGATTTTCAATAATTTACTTTTCAATACTGCAACTTCTTTCAAAAGTTTGGGACTAACTTTGCTATCCATCAGGCACAACCTATGATTGATTATGTACTTTTATAAAAACTTCAAAAAATATTTAATCTAAGGCACTGTAATAATAAATCATCAAAATGTATTGAATGTTTAGAAAAAGGAATTTAAATAGTCACTGCTCTTTCAGGGTAGTGATTTAACTCAACTGTTTATGATATGACTTCTTTCCCAATTGGAATAGCCAGTCTCTCTGACAAAGGCAATAATACCACATTTCCACTGATTGTACCAAGAATGAGGTTTCTAAAGTTCATTATTTCTTATCTTACCATCCTTATCTCTTAAGGAATTTAATCTGATAGTACAAATAATATCTGTGTCAGTTTCCTCATTTGTGTAACATATTTTTTTGTGAAGATCAAATGAGATGATGTGTAGTAAAAACATTTATAAACTAAAATATTTTATAAATCATAGTTGCACTTACTAACAAATTAGAGAGTAATGATGTTATTACATAAAACACGATGAAATTGATGATTTTGCTAAGGAGATTTCCAAGCAAAGGAATGAAGAAGCTGCCTGGTTTCTTTTTGCTGCTTATAGTAAAATGGAAGGGAAAGGAGATAATTGAAAGAATGATTAAACAAAAAGGAACCAAGAGGTGATGATTTGTGAAATTCTCAGCCTACCCAGATTGTCAAATATGCTAAAGTTGAGAGATTTGTGACAGGAATGAATGATCTAAATAAAAATCTGAGGATGTGGCTGTAACAACCTTTTACTAATACCTCAAAAAGGATTAAAAAGCCAAATAGGCACACAAAGGGCTTTTGAAGAGATTATGAGTGTGATTCTCAGATACCCGCAATCAAACCAGAGAAAATCTGAGAAATTTAAGAGTGTCATCTCTCAGATATCTTAGCAGAAGCCAAAAATAGAGAACTATCTAAGAAATATCTGTGGAAGTCTGTTGTCTAATGAAGTCAATCTCTGTGACATACATGGGAGACCCACGAGGTTCTTGAGAATTTTATTCCAGCAGAAACACTACCAGTTTGGACTGAAAGTGTGAAATGAATGAATTCTGTTGAACCCCCTAAAATTCTGGCAGGAAACAAGTTGATAAAACTACTCACCTGACAACCCTTGCCATATTTCATGAAAAGGGAAGGATGATTCACATGTCTGGAAGGAGGGGCTGAAACCACAGAAGATTATTCTCAGGCCTTGAAACTTAATGGAGTTTGTCCAGCTGGATTTAGAAGTTGTTGGGACCAGAGGTTCCTTTTTTCCTTTAATGCTCTCCCTTTTATAATTGAAGTGTCTGTAACTGTTATCCTATGCCTATCCCACCATTATATTTCAGGAGCAAATAACTTGCTTCTTTACTTCCATGGCTCCACAAATGGTGATAAATTGTGCCCCGGCATAGATTATACCCAGAGCCTCTCCCATACCTAAATTAGCTAATTTAGATGATAACATTTGAAACTATGAGCTGATGAGATTTTGGACGCTTAGTTGATACTTTAACAAGTTAGACTTTTGGAAAACTTGGAATTTTGCATGTGAGACAGATGAAAATTTTAGGGGACCAGAAAGTGGACTGTACTAGATAGACTAACGGTCCCCCAATGATACCCATATCCTAGTTCCCAGAATTTATAAATAGGTCACCTTACATGGCAAAAGTAATTTTGCAGATATAATTAAGGTTAGGGAATTTGAGGCAGGCAGATTATTATCCAGGTGGGCCCAATCTAACCATATGAGTTCTTATAAGCAAAAAACCTTCCCTAGTTTTCCTGTTAGAGAACCAGAGAGATGGTAGTATGAGAAGGACTTGACCCACCACTGGTGGCTTTGAAGATGGAAGAAGGGTACCGTAAGCCAAGGAATGTGGGTGGTCTTTAGACAGTAGGAAGGCAAGGAAAAATGTCCCTCCTAAAGCTTCCAGAAAGAAACGTAGTCCTGCCAACACCCAATGACTTGATTAGATTTTGGTCCAATGAGACCAGTGTCAAATTTCAGAACTATAGAAACGCAAGGACTGTGCAAAGCAAGGACTGCCAATCTCTAGAGATAACTCTATGTATATAGGTCCTGGCTTACAAAGTAAAATGTAATTTTCAATTTTAAAGGTTTGAAAAATACTGGTAAAAATGGCATTTGAATAACTTTCTTATTTAGCCTACATTTCCAGCTGCACATTCCAAAACCACCTTCTATTCCAATCATTCTATAAATATATTGTGCTTTCCTAAACATGCTTTGAGGTGCATGACATTGCTCAAGTTGCTCCCTCCACCTGGACTTTACTACCCTTATTTAGCTGGTGAATACCTATGCATCCTTCAACATGTCTTTCAAGAGTCAGTTCCCATCAAGAGCCTTCCTGGGGCCCTTCTTCCCACCCTTGTCATCTATCTAAAGAACTATCAGTCTCTCTCCATCTATGTTTCTATAAGAATGTTAGTGCCCTCTTCAAAATTCACATGCTAGAATCTTTTGTTTGTTTATTCGTTTTGCTGAGGAAGATTCAGCCTGAGCTAACATTTGTTGCCAATCCTACTCTTTGGTTGAAGAAGATTCATCCTGAGCTAACATCCGTGCCAGTTTTCCTCTATTTCGTATGTGAGTTGCCACCACAGCATGGCCACCAATAAGTGGTGTAGGTCCACACCCAGGAACTGAACCCGGCTGCTGAAATGGATCCTCAAACTTAACCACTAGGCCACTGGGGCCAGCTCCCCATCTTAATGCCCAAGGTGATGGTGTTAGGAGGTGAGGCCTTGGGATGATTAAGTCATGAGGGTGGAGACCCCACAAATGGGATTACTGCTTTTATTAAAGGTGTTTGCACAGAACTTCCTAGCCCTCATCTGACCATGCTGGCATCTTGTTCTCAGACTTCCAGCCTCCAGAACTGTGAGAAATAAATGTCTGCTGTTTATAAGCTACCCAGTCAGTGGTGTTTTGTTATAGCTGCCTGGATAGATTAAAACAAAATCTATCTTTTTTTTTTAATTAGTAGAATGCTTTCTGTGATAGCTATTGAGCTCCTACCAGGAAGCCCTAATGAAACGCTAATGAGAAATTGAAAAAATACTTAAGCAAGTATAAATCACCGTCAGATAGTCACAGAAAACTCAGGCAAATCTTTCTCTCTATATTTTTTAAGAGGGCAAAGAAGTGTAAACAAGGGAGCATCTGTGTGTGTTGTGCATGAACAGTGTTTTTATAGAAAAATCACAAGGTTATGAAAAATATTTTGACATGATTAGGGAACTGGCTTAAGAAAAAGTAAACTAAAGAGAGAATTTATTTTTGGATGAAAAATATATAAACAGTAGGATTCTCCAGTGATAGGTACTATGGCCAAGTTTGTTACCCATTTTAATTAAATGTTCTTTGGTGTCATTCAGAAATAAAACATTTGGTTATACAACCATTACTTTGGCGATTTATTGTGACATGAAATCCCAATGTGGCAATTTATGATGATATCTTCATAGGGGTTGGGCTGTAAACAGCGACTCATATAATTAATTAATCATCTTTTGAGCTAAAACCAGAGGGAGGAAGGTATTTACCAGAGAACCTATTATTAAAGACATGTATATGTAGAAATTTCTATATGTAGAAATGGATTTTAACAACTCAATCATACTGATTTTCTACTTTTTAAGTTAATGAATTATCATAGGACGTAGGCAGCTCATCCATCCTGTTTTTTAATCATTCCTCATTACACACGAATTACAGCACTTGTGTCTCAAAGATATTACTTAAATCTGAAAGAGTAATATCACATTTTTCGCAATCTTGAATATCTCCATGTTTACAAGCACAAGAATTAAATTAATTTCTACTCTTTAGAAGTTCTTATCAGTTTACTGGATCTCTCCCACGTTTAGGAGAATGAGAGACTGCAAAAAATCTTAATTATGTTATGTTGAGGAAAATGATTTGCCTGTAAATTTCAGTTATCAAATAGACATTAACGGGAAAGAAGATGATTTTTGTTCTAGTTATCTCTTCTTATACTAAATACCAAAATAAATGTCTTAAGTCATTTTCTGCCCTGAATATTGTAATAGCCAAAATATATTTGCACATTTTAATTTTCACTGTAAGGTACTTTTTACATAGATATTTCCTAATAATGTCTTTTTCAAAAGTTTCCCACAAAATCAGCAGTGTAGGGAAAAAAGATTTCAAAATAAAACATTTATTCTTTTAAAGAAGTTCAGATTATTAAGCAGATGAGAACTATCTATTTGTATAAAACAATATATTTAATATAATTATATATTTAGTAATGTAGTCTCAATAGATATTCAATATAGCAATATTATGATTTATCTGTCATCTGGTATTTCATGTTTTAGATTTGTAAAAAATTTTTTTTGGTGAGGAAGATTGTCACTGAGCTAACAACTGTGGCACTCTTCTTCTATTTTGCACATGGGACGCTGCCATAGCATGGCATGATGAGCAGTGTGTGGGTCCATATCCAGGATCCGAACCTGCGAACCCTGGGCCACCAAAGTGGAGTGTGCGAACTTAAACACCAAGCCACAAAGCAGCATTTTTAAAAAATAGTATATGCTAAATTAGTCTTCAAATTTTCTACAATTTGTTAAAGTTTGTAAGGATGTGTAGACACATTTAATATTTTCTCCAGAGACAATTTTTACAGACTGTGAATATTAAATGGTAAATCCAAAGACCAAGAACATATACATGAAATGTACCAGATCATTTGTCAATAATCTATGTTAATTCTTCTATGATAAATTGAGAATGTTATTGACACTTAGATCAAGCCCATATACTTTATCAATAATGAATATGAATAGAATCATAGGAAAATTATATTTTATAATGTATTCAATATATTTCTTTCTACTCACATTCTTTCAACATACAGTGAACTTAATTGAGGATCGTAACTCTTTTTTTTATATTTTATCCATTTCCTGTTCTTCCCATCTATGAGCTGTGCAAGACGTTGTGGTTGTAATTAAAAATCAAAGCATTATTTAAAGACTGATAGAGTAAATGGAAGTCTATACAAATGCCTTTAAGGAGTTTTCACACTTATTAGATGATTTTTTTAGGATGATTTTTCTTTTTTTCTACTAATGCAATGAAAAACAAGAAAATGAACATTTAGGAAACTGTTATGAGCCAGGTATCTTTCTGCTATTGTATATAATTCTTTCCATCACAATATGAATAGTTATTATAATTCCCATTTTACAGAAGAGATATCTGGCCTGCAAAATGTTACCTGTCTTGCACTAAAATGAGACACTCCAGAAGATAGTGTGGCGGGAAACTGCTGCTCAGATCTCTATGAATTCTAGGCTCACATGTTTTTAATAGACTACCTTTAGTGAACTAATGAAATGTTTCAGAGGTAGACATAATCTCCTAGCTTTAATTGTGTCCTCCCCAGAGAGGTGGGTTATGCCTCTTTTATATTTTATGCAATATAATGCACTTCCAGGTTAAAATGATAAAACTTATTCCAGAAAATGAAAGTCTAAATACATTTAAACTGTTAAATCATAGTATCAGACATTTTGACGCTAACAATGACTAATAAGAGACTTGACGATAATGCTGATGGTGGGGTGACAATAATATATGCCTCGTGTTGACTTTCACGAAGGAGTTAACAAAAGGAAGATTATAGAATCTCAAGCAAAGAGGAAATTTTGGAGCATTCCAAACTGGTGCTGGTTTATTGGTAAGAAGTACCAGAATCCGGAGATTTTCTTTTTAAATCTCTGACATGGTTCTTCTCCAGGGGCTGTTTTGAGTAAGGATGGATGATGTGAACATTTGGACATAAGACAAACATCACAACATGCTGTGAGGGCATATCTTTTGGCACCAAATAATTCCTATCAGCTCCAGAAGGAACTTCATTCTGAAGAGTACTATTTGGAAAGACAGTTTCCAATAACAAATAACAAAAGAAAAATCAGTGGGCATAAGACTATTAAGTCCAAACCACTCCAGATGCATCATATTTAAATGATATTATATATTTACTGTAAAGTAGTTAAGTTTCAAGCCAACATATATTGTTAGAGTTTCTTACTCAAAACCAAACCAAACCAACCAACAAACAACAAAACCTCTCAGAATAAATAGTGATCTATTTGTTGAGTTTAGATGTATTTCTTCTTTTAAAAGTCTGAAAGGGAAAATTTAAGGCAGACTGGAGCAAAATTTTCGGAAGATACATACACAGAACATCGCCAAATAGTGGGATTTCTTAGGACTGGAAACAATCTGGTCATACAAAAATATAAAGAGTTCAGATATATATTTTATAAGTTCAAATACAATCTATGTATTTGAGGAGAGAGAGGAACGATGGTGGCAACTTCCTTAATTGCTTTCATTACTTATCTGTCATGTAGTAAATGTGTGTATGGTGGAATATGGTAGTTCAGATTAGTGGCCTCAGAATTAATTCTGACTCCCCTCCCCCTTTTTGTTTTTGAGGAAGAGTAGCCCTGAGCTAACTGCTGCCAATCCTCATCTTTTTACTGAGAAAGACTGGCCCTGAGCTAACATCCATGCCCATCTGCCTCTACTTTTTTATATATGGGACACCTACCACAGCATGGCTTTTGCCAAGTGGTGCCATGTCCGAACTGGCGAACCCCAGGCTGCCGAGAAGTGGAACATGCGAACTCAACCGCTGAGCCACAGGGCGGCCCCTGATTCCTCCTCTTTTTAAGTAACAGTGTGTTACAGTGTTGAATTGTGACCCCCCAAAAAAGGTTTGTTGAAGTCCTAGCCCCTGGTACCTCAGAATGTGGCCTTATTTGGAGATAAGATCTTTACAGAGATAATCAAGTTAAAATGGGTTTATTAGGTTAGGGTCTAATCCCATATGACTGGTGTCCTTATATAAAGGTGAAATTTGAACACAGAGACTGACACATGTAGAAAGAAGACAATGTGAAGAGACAAAGAGAGAAGATGCCTACCCTACAAGGCAAGGAAAGAGGCCTGAACAGATCCTCCCATCACAGCCCTCAGAAGGAACTGACTCTGCTTGGCATCTTGATTTCAGACTTCTGGACTCCAGAACTGTGAGACAATAAATTTCTGTTGCTTAAGCCATCCGGTTCATGGCATGCTGTTATGGCAGCCCTAGGTAACTAATACACAGCGCTTCCACCTTCGTTAGCAAACTCCTCCCCTACTCTACACGGTTTGAGAGTCTCTAGCCTGTGCAGGCGCACATCCCCTGCCTCATCAATTAGGAGGAACCAGACTAATAGTTCCTTCCTAGAACATCTCTATGAGAACCACCTATTCCCTGTGGGTTTTGGTGCTGCCAAGAGGATGTCCATATGGAGAAGGTAAGGAGGCCGGCTCAAAGGAGATGTGGAGACAAGAAAGGATGCATGATAGGGAGAGCAGAAGGATCCAAATTATGTCCGTTGAGCTGTTGCTTCTAACCAGGTGTGAGGACCTACACCTGGACTACTCAACAGTCAATTATTTTTGTTCCCTCACATTGATCTAGTCTGAGCTGGAATTCTAGTCCTTTAATCACAAAGGGCATAATGATTCTGGTTAACATTGTGCGTGTTTGACTAAGTCTCTTTCATTTCCCCATTTTCAGGAATACATGTATATATGTTCATTCATGCACATCAGTAACACTATTTTAGGAAGAGAAACGGAGTTTTGCTTGGTGTGAACTTATATACCTAGTCTGCATGGTCACATTTCAGAAGATACTATCAGAGATGAATGCTGGCGTCATTTCATGGCTGGATTTTTTTTCATTCACTCTTTCTCGGCTACTTATCCGTGTAAGATGAACTCACTTTAAAGCTAATTAACACTATTGCTATATTTGCTGCACTTCTCAGTGAGGCAGATGCTGACTATGTGAGGTGCTGCTCCTAGCTAAGGTGTGTGCCCTGGAAGGGGTCACTTGAGACCAGTATGTAAAGTTGAATGGGATGGGCAGCACCTGTGCTAAGCCATATCTACGCTAATGTCATTGATCTAGGGCCCAGCCCAAACTCTGACCAGACCGGGACTTCGAGGTAGTTGGCCACCAAAATGGTATGTACATAGCATATAGCACGATGCTAAAATACCTAGCTGAGATACCAAGAGGCAACATCATGTTCCAAAGGATTTCCTAGACTCTGTGCAGGATTTACAAAGCTATTGACTAGAACCTGATGACAATTTTCCTCCTCATTTTTATTAGAGAGAGTTGGATTTTGAGAGAACTTTCCTTCAAAATGTTCTGCCCACTGCAGAAGTAGGAATAGGGGTGGCTATTTTTTGTGCCAAGCCAGGTGAAACCCAAATGATATATTTTTTAAGATGATTACTTTAGAGAGAGGAAAGGAGAAGGAGTGGCTGTACCCTCCCTATCTCAAGCCTAGAGACGGTATCTCAATAGGAAAACTCAGGGCGCTTGAGAAGCGTTTCTTATAGTTAGTAGACAAGGTCAACTGATGTTAGGCTCTGCCTAAAAAATGTAAAGCGTGGGAGATAGGCAGGATAGCTGTTGATGGATGAACCAAAAAAGTAGTGGCTGATTAGGGAGGCCTGCACTCCCAGTTTGTCAAGGGTAAATATGTGCGTGTGTGTGTGTGTGTGTGTGTTCGAGATGGCTGCTTGTGTTTAAGGGGCAAACAGACTTAAGTAACAAGAACTAGAAGAACTAGAAACGCGACCAGATACACAGAGGCTGAGAAAGAAACAAATGAGGAGCCAGGGGAGGGAGCATCTTTCACTTCAAGGGTGAAGAATGGAAGAAGATAAAAAAGGATCCACAGGACAGAAGAGGTCAAACTATTTTCAGGCTCCAAGAAGTATAACACCAGCCCCTCCTCTCACTGCCTGTTTGCTGACCTTTATGGGGGCAGAAAACTCTGTTGCCAAGAATGGAGAAAATAAGTAAAATCTTAAGGTAGGACAAGAGGACGGAATAACCACTTGACTTTTTATCTTGACCATTCGCTTTTCTGTCTGTAGCAGGTCTGACCAAGGAGAGTGGGATATGCACTGTCTTTAAACAAGTTAAAAACTTTACTGTTACAATGGGATGGGGTATTTTAATAACCAACCAGAGAATTTTTTTATTACTTGAGTTATATCAGGAAAGAAGTGTTTATATCAGGAAAAAAACACTACATAAATATAAAGGGACAGTGGGAGATGAAAAAAGAAAGAAAAATTTAAACATAATTTTCCATCTTCTTAGAGTAAATTGTCTCTGGATCTAAAATAATACACTGCAGCTTCATATGTAGGTTTTATCCAAAAATCAGCAAGAAGAAGGGCGATGCCTAATAAACCCTGTTGAATTATTGTTGGTTCTTAATCAAATGATGTTATCACAATTCTAAGCTTAAAAATTTAAGTATACTTTTGGAACATATTTAAAATTTATGTTTTTGTTCCTCATTTTTCCTAATTATAGAAAATTATTCTTTTCAAAACAATTTTAGTATATTTGATGTCACATGATTTCTTAACATATGTTAATTACAAAGATTGTTGTAAAAAGTAATAGTTTCATTTTGCAGACTCAAGCATCCTTTTAATACGTGTTCAAAACAGCTTTAGAAAATAAAACATAGCAAAGAAAATGGTGGGATTTTATTCAGTTGTGCTACTTAACTTTTTTGTGCTCGATGTCTGCGTGGTAAAATATGGATAATATTAACTACTTCATTAGCTTGCCTTAAGCAGTAAATGTGGTCAGACATTCGAAATATTTAGAATAATGACTGTCACACAAAAAAGTGTTGGAGAAATGTTAGCAACTATTATTGTCATTGTTTGCCTCATTATGCATCTGTATACATACTATAAAAATAAATGTTGTATTAATGAGTAGTTAGCGCTTAAGTGTTGATATAGTTCTACTAACAAAACTTTCATGAGCTGAAGAGGAAAATGATGATTCAATGACTAACAAATATTATTATGTTATACCTATTTAGGCAAAATAAATATTTCCTGTGTCCCTCATAAATGAAAACAAGAATTACAGAAACATTCCTTAACTCGATGAGAGTAGTCCAAATGAAAACACAAACAGGATGTGTAGATTAAGTACCACTAACAAAAACATTGTTTGCCTAGTTTGTTAAAATGGAATGTAATATAAGCACAGAGAATTAAATTACTTAGTATTATGCAAACAGAATTCTTTTAAAATTTGACAAAAATACTGGAACACATCCTTTAGGTTTTAATTAATTTTTTTACATCACCCTTAATTTCTTCCATGAAAACTCTTCCTTTTTGAGTTGTTCAAGAAGCCACAAAGAAAACTGAATAGTTAATACCTACCCTGATTTTTCTATACTTAAAAAATTTCTCTTTATACTTAGGAGCTTTTTAAAGGATTTTCCTTTCTTTCTTTCTTACTTTAAATAGCACCTACCTTTTCCGTTTTTTTTTTAAGTACATGATTTTGATCACTTGTTTTCAAATAATACTAAGGTTTTAAAACATATAGTCCTTTAACCTGATTATAATAGCAATAATTTTGATGGCTTGTCTGCTTATTTAATTGTGCTTCAGTTTTCATTAACATTTCCTGTGACCTAATTTTTGCCGTCCATGCAAATACTCAAGACCTAAAAAGCACTAATGTTCCATGACTAGGCATCTCCCTGCTGCAAGTGAAGAAAGAATTTAGGAATATCTGTTTTATTACTAATACTCGTGGAACACAGTGGCATAGAAACCAAGTCTCATTACCCTTCCCATATATTCTAGCTGTCTCCGTGAAGATCTTTCCTTTGTGAAACGACATAGAGGGTAACTTTTATGTCTAGTCTCTCTGTCATCAAAGAAGATACAACAATGACACATGCAATCTCAAAATCCTCAACCAGCCCTGTTCTGATTTACAGAAGTGGTAGGAGAAGATACACAGAGCATAGACTTTATCATTAACCAGGGCTGCGTCTAAAACCCTACTCAGTCAGTTCTTTATCTCATTGCATAACATGACATTCTCCAACTTATTTCACATATTTTAGAGGTGGACCAGATTGTTTCCTGGGCTCCTTTCCCCCTGGGTCTGCCTCCATCTGGCTGATCTTGGCTCTTGAATCTTAACACTGATAATAAGAGCAGTTCAGAAAAGAAACCGAAGGAGAGATTTCTCTTCAATCGTAAGCAGACCTGGCCTCTGTCACCCTATCCACATGCTCCTTCTTTGAGACCTCTGCCTGTCTGCCCTAGCCTTAAACTTTCGGAGGCAGGAGGCCTCCTACGTGAGCTGTCGCTCAGGGCCAGGCTTCCTACCCAGCCTCACTGACAGACTGATGGGGAGAGGAGAGGGAGCAGAATCATAAAGCAATCTTAAAGGAAAACAAAAAGGATCTAAGAAAAAGTTCCGAGAGTGAAGAGTCTACTTTCTCTACCCGTTCAATGAAAACACACCAGGAAGTTTTGAAGAAAAATGCAATTGATCAGAGAGGGACCATTAAAGCATTCGTTTCTGTCATATTTTAGAAAAACGACTAATGTAGTACACTGCAGCCGAATAGTGAAGAATGTCAACAGTTATAGAAATTGTAGATAGTATTGGAAAAAAATCAAATACTTCTCCCTGTGAATCTCTGAAGTTATTGTCCATTCATATCCCTCCTCGTTTCTTTTGGAAGTATCAGCCCTATTTATTGAGAAACCAATGCCTCCAGCCTTGGTCCGTCTGGTTTGGGTGGCACAGATTTTGCTGCTTTCGCCCTAGGTCGTCCTAATTTTGCTCATGACTGAGGCATGGCTAAACAGATGAACACATCACATGGCAGCATGGCCCTATTTCAGGCTCTTTGCTAGAACTGCCCCAAAGGAGGTGTTTGTTTTCCCCTGATGTTATTATGTTGGGAACCTAAAATTTAGGAGCTTTTCACAGACATTTGGTGAAATAGTGCCTGAGAAAAAGGCCAACACAGACAGGGGAAATAAGAATCAGGAAATGAACCCCCAGGCCTGCCATGATGAAAATCAGGCCAAGATCTGGACTCAATTGTGTAATCCAATATATTCCTTTTCTTTAAAATTTTTTTAAAAAATATTTTCATCGAAGACGAGTTAAGTACTTTCTACTACTAAACCAAACATCCTGACTAACATGATCACTTTGTATTTTTACCACTAGTTCCAATCAAATTCCAATTACATGTTGTTTAATTTTATAAGAGCTAAGGTCAAATTGGTTAATTAACCTTTGAAAACAGTGATACACAGTACATTTCATTCTCTTATATTAAATTCAATAAATGCTATTAGTAATATGAAATGTATTTTTAAATTATTTGAAAGATTTTGTCCTATTTATATTTGAGAGTAAGCAGCATAGTATCATGTCTTGGGTTCTTAACATTTTCCTGAGTTTTCCAACATGCTTCTGGTTTCCAGAATGTGATGTTCTTTTCCTACAGGTAATTACAGTTGAAATAATCCATGGGGTTATCAGAATTACAACCTTATTCGCTTGATAATTATTCAAGTAGAAGTCACTTTATAGTGTTTTCTTCTTTTTTTTTTTTTTGATTTTGTAAAATAATGAATACCCTATGACTTTTTATGATTGAAAAAAACAAATTATTTTCAAATATTTTATAATTGGCAAAATAAAAAGAGACATTTGCCAAACAAATTCTGCTTGAATTCATAAATGTGTGTGTTTTTGACAGAAACTTCATCCATATGTTTCTCATTCATTTACAATTAGCTGACAAAAATGTTGTTTTGCAAGAGTTTGATATCCATTATTTTTAAAAGTGTGCTTAAATAATTTCCTTTTATCTACAAAATGTTAGAAGGAAATCTATCTCAATCAGTATAAATTGATGTCGATTTTTTTATTCTATTTGTGATTCAGGTGGCATATTGCCAACAAATTAATCACAGTTTAAGAAAGATTTTTAAAATGGTAGACAGTTAAAATGATGGGGATGATGGTAGAAAAGAAGCAATCAAAGGAAGACTACAGAATATCAATTAGAGAGGGGAAAATGGATAATAAAAAGATAGCCAAATGATTCATCCCCAAGGCAATTTTCCTAAATAACTACATGCTGTAAAATTATGAGTCCAAATCAGTTTCTCGTTTTAAGTTATGGAACATGCAGCCTTCCTAATTACACAATAGAGAGCATGCGCTAGAGTTCTGAGTAGATGCTCAGCCAACCCACAGCTGGTCCCTGATCTGTGACTTTCTTGTCTCCTGCCATTCCATTCTGTAATACACCCAGCCCCACAACTAGGCCCAAGTGAATTGGGTACCCAAGTAGCACCATCGTAAGACAAAATCTCACTTTGTGTTGAAAACTATTGAACACATATCCTGTCACTCCTTTTTTTGCCACTTTCTTTTCTACCATTTAGATGTGAAAATTCAGGAAAGACAATTGTCAAGTGATATATTCTATGAGGGTCAGAAATTAACAGCAAATGAACCTAATATCCTATTTGATGAGCAAGCATTTGCACCATTTGAAAAATAACATATTCTTAATAATTTCTCTCCATTCCGAAAATAAATATCGTTATCACTAACACTTGACTTAACTGTGCCACCAGGCCAGCCCCTACTCTGGAGGTTCTTGATAAGGCTTTTCCTCCTTTCTCTGGAAAGCCAACTCTCTTAAACAAGTCCTCCTGGATCCCAGGTTCTGGAAAGTTACTGCTTGTCCATGAATCTACTTGCCCACATCTGAAATGAGAATTCCTTAGGAGATGCCTACCTCATAATAATGGAACCCTACATCTTATCTTCAGCATTAAACAGTCAGGTTTCTTCGGTAATATATTTCTGTCAAAAACAATATTCTTCTGCTCTATTTACTTCCAGTGAGTTCCTTATGCCAGAAACCATACCCATAGTTCTTTTCTTGATGTAAATCTCAAGACTAATCAATTTTCTTGTTCCCATCATCATGCATTTCTCTCAACTGAACAGTTTTTACTTAACATTAACTGATACAATATGTCGAAAGGCAACATTCTTAAATTCTCTTTTCCTTGGTTCCTTTATTCACTTGAGAGTTATAAACACCACAGGTTTCAGGGCCAGCCCCAGTGGCCTAGTAGTTAAATTTGGCATGCTCTGCTTCAGTGGCCAGGTTCAGTTCCCAGGCATGGACCTACACCACTCGTCTGTCAGCGGCCATGCTGTGGCAGCGGTTCACACACAAAAAGAGAAAGATTGGCAGTGGATTTTAGCTCAGGGTGAATCTTCTTCAGCAGAAAAAAAACAAAAAGACAAAAACAATACCACCAAAAAACCAAGTTTTAGTCTGTTCTCTCCTCCATGTAAGTTTGTCCAACTGATGACCATAAAGTGACTTTGTCATTCAAACTCTTTGTCATCCCATCCCTTACTGTTTGAGATCTAATGCTTCAAGGGGCGCAATTGCTGTACTGTCCCTATTTTTTTCCCTTATGTTCATAAACCTGCTAACTCATTTCTGAACTTATCTTTTTCTTATAATAATTTGTCAAGTGTAGACAATAATAACCACACCCACTCATGCTTTCATTTTATCCTTCAACGTTTCCTGGTTTTATAGGCTTCCTCTCAGGTAACTGCATATTCTAGTATTACTAAATATTTTCTTACTGTATATTAGTGATTACCATCTTTCTAGCCTCCAATACCTGAGTCTTTGCCACTTTCCAAAATCTTTTCACTATTACCACATATTTTCGTTTTTGTTTTATGTTTTGTGTATTAGTCAGGGTAGGATAGACTACATTGCAATAACAAATACATTTTAACATACCACTGGCTCACTGTACAAGTTGATTTCTTGCTCATGTCACAGTCCAATATGGGCATGAGGCTCTCAGCTTTATTCAGCACCTCTTCTCCAAGCAGAGACTCAGGAGCCAGGCTGCTTCCATTTTATAGTCATTTGGTGCAAGTGGCTTCCAGAGTCACTATAGGATGGGAAAAAAGAATCAGAGAATCAAATGAGTTATTTTTTTTTAAGGGCAATGCCTGAAAACATTTTCAACATCTCTCATACACCATTGGTCAGAACTTGGTCACATGATGCCAACATATTCTCAGGGGAGCCTGGGAATTGTAGTCTTTCAGTGCCCAGAAAGAAGTGGAGAAAGAAGTGGATACAGAGCACTATCTTTGCCCTATGGCTGAGAATGTTTAATTTAAAAATACGTTCCTTCATCTGTCTTTAATTGACAGGTGAAGACTGAAAGAAGAAATTCTGCTCCACATAAATTTCTTTTATGCTGTCTGCTGCCCTATTACATTAATTTATTTCCACTTTGAAACAACTGCCACCAAAAAGTTCTCAGAGAATTTTTTCCCTTGAAAAAAATGTATCCAAAAATGTTATAAAAATTCACCTGGGCCTAGGCAATCTGGAGTTGGAGAAAGATGCATTGCCAGAATTCATTCAACTACGCCCTCTTTTACTCTACCTACAGTCGCCTCTTCCTCTCTCCTTCCATCTCTTAAGAGCTAAAATCACAATGTTTCTGGCTTCAGGGATCACCATATGGGAAGTATCTAGTGCTTCAAAAGTCTTTTCATGACATGGCACATATGAAAATTTTTAATATTTTATGATACACTTAATCCTATTGTACTGCATTCCGTCCAGGTCATATCAGATTTATTTTTTTAAAACATGCTTTGGTATGCATTCTAGAGTGGACCTGAACTATTGACCATTCAGACACAAATGGTAAGGGGTAGAGAGGAGCAAGGAGTGTTCCCTGGTTTCTGTCTTAGATAACTGGTATTTGATTTAAGCAGCAAAGAGGAAATTGAAAGTTATTGGTGGAACAAGCTCTGCACATTTATAACTTTAAAAATGAGTGAACTTACCAGCCTTGATAATATAAATAGGTATATGTGACCATATATATCTACCTGTGTGTGCTTTATAAAATGTGGATATTGATACTTGGAGAAAAAAGTATCTTTTTATTTTATTTATTCATAATATTATATCCTTAATCCCAACTATTAATATGATCTTCCTCTCTCTTGATTGCAACCTTAAAGCTGAAAATTATAGTAGTTGCCACTAAACAGAAATAATTATTTATTTTTTAAATTTTTTTTTACTTTTTCTTGAGGAAGATTAGCCCTGAGCTAACATCTGCTGCCAATCCTCCTCTTTTTGATGAGGAAGACTGGCCCTGAGCTAACATCTATGTCCATCTTTCTCTACTTTATATGTGGACGCCTATCACATCATGGCTTGCCAAGTGGTGCCATGTCTGCAGCCGGATGCCACTGGGCAGGACCCAGAAATAATTTTTTTAATAATTTGTACTACAAACTTTATTAGTTTCAATCCGGCTGAATGCAGAGCAGTAGATGAACAAAAAGGCCTTTAAGATATAAATAATTAAATAAAAATAAGTACACAATCAATTTGATATCACAATCCCTATTTCTGCATTTTAGACATCGATAGAGTGGGGACTTACTTAGAGGATAAAAGTTTACATTAAAATGAAATGATGGTATAGTCAAAAGAATAAAATTAAACTGCTGTGCGGAGGATTTAGATTTTGCTGTTTAATATTATTTTAGCTCAATGTTTTAAGAAAACAAGAAATAGAAAACTGTTCTTTTGAATTAATTTGTTTTAGCTTTCTTTCTCCATTCTTCCATTGTTAGCCTCTTATATTTTTCTATTATTATAAACACACTGCCACAACAGTTCTTTTCTAACTTGCAGTAAATTTGCTTCATATGAATTCAATCTTCTGAAATTAACCCTCTCCACAGATCTGATTATTCAATAAAATTTTATGTTAAAAAAACTAGATTGCCTGGTAAAAAATTGATTTCAGGGGCCGTTTTAAAAATTGGTAGAGATTATATACTATACAGGCAATATCTTACTTTTAAGTGGAGTGCGCAAATCTGTGTGTGTATGTGTGTGTGTGTATATTTTAAGGGGGACACTGTGTAATGAACATTTCATTTGCCCCCCTGAGGCTGGACTCTGACAAGAAGTACTAAAATGCATGCTTAGCCAAAAAGGGGACTATAAGAATTATTGATGAATAAAGAAATCAGAGCCAACCCTGTGGCTGAATGGTTAAGTTCGTGCACTCTGTTTTGGTGGTCCAGGGTTTTGCCAGTTTGGATCCTGGGCATGGACATGGCACCACTCATCAGGCCATGCTGAGGCAGCGTCCCACATAGCAAAACTAGAAGGACCTACAACTAGAATATACAACTACATATGGGGGGGGGGGCGGTGCTTTAGGGAGAAGAAGAAGAAAAGAAAACAGATTGGCAACAGATGTTAGCTTAGGTGTCAATCTTTAAAAAGAAAGAGAAGGAAGGAAGGAAGGAAGGAAAAAAGGAAAGAAAGAAAGAAAAGAAAGAAAGAAAAGAAAGAAAGAAAGAGAAGAAAGAAAGAAAGAAAGAGAAAGAAAGAAAGAAAGAAAGAAAGAAAAGAAATGAAGCCTTTTGATGAATCTAAATTATTGGTTATACAAACAGGACAGATAAGGTGGATCTAAAAAATAATGTACATTTAATTTTTTTAACTGACATATTATTCAAAAGTAAGAATAGAGAGTTTTTATTTATCTTAGAGGTTATTAGTAATGCATGTATTTTTAAAGTAACCTCTGAAAGAACGGATATAGAAGGTATAACTTGCTAATCAGTAAATAAGAGATGTATGCTAGAATAAAACTCAATCTTATCAATAGACTGCCAGAGAGGAGATGAGTTAGTATTTGTAAAAAGCAAAGGAAATTAAAGTAAACAAAAACACACAAAATACACCTCTAATTATTAGAGAAATGTAAATCAAAATGACAATGAGATTGGGGGCGGGCCCCATGGCTGAGTAGTTAAAGTTCCATGCACTCAGCTTTGGCAGCCTGGGTTCACAGGTTCAGATCCTGGGTGTGGACCTACTAGACTCATCAGCCATGCTGTGGAGGCATCCAACATACAACATTAAGGATGATTGGCACAGATGTTAGCTCAGGGTGTATGTTCTTCACCAAAAACCCCCCCAAAACCAAAAAGCTACAATGAGATATTGCCTCACACCTTCAGAATGGCTATTATTAAGTAATAACTATAAATAACAAGTGTTATAGAGGATGCAGAGAAAAGGGAACCCTCATACACTGTTTGTGGGAATGCAAAGTGGTGAAGCCACTGTGGAAAACAGCATGGGCATTCCTCAAAAACTTAAGAATAGAACTCCCATATGATTCAGCTATAACACTTCTGGGTATTTATCCAAAGCACGCAGAAACCCTAATTCAAAAAGATATATGAACCCCTATGTTCATTGCAGCATTATTCACAATAGCCAAGACTTGGAAATGACCTAAGTGCCCATCAACAGATGAGTGAATAAAGAAATGTGGTATAGATATTCAATGGAATACTACTCAGCCATAAAAAAGATGAAATCTTGCCATTTGTGACAACATGGATGGACCTTGAGGATATTACACTAAGCAAAATAAGTCAGATGGAGAAAGCCAAATACTATATGATTTCACTCATATGTGGAAGATAAAAAACAAGCAGACATAGGCACAGAGAACAAATTGGCAGTTACCAGAGGTGAAGTGGGGAGCAAGAAGGGTGAAAGTGGTAAAATAAAATTAAATTAAAAAATAATTTTTAAGTAAAAAACACACAAAGGCATAGCAAATAGATTCAAAATATATCTCTAAGCATAATAGAAGTAAATGAATTAAACACACTACTGGGTAAAAAAAGGAAGTTATAGAATCCAGTCTATCATGTGATATCATTTATATAAAACTTCTGAATGCAGTAAAAATATTGTGTTTTTGTTGGATACGTATACTTGCAGTACGCTTATAAAAATACAAATGGGAAAGATATGCACTAAATTCAAACAGCAATTACTTCTAAGAAGGGAAGAAAGATAAATTATTTATAGTGCATTGTTTTATTTTATTTAATAATAAGTTAACTTTTGCTAATTCTGGGTAGTACATACGTGGATGTTTGTTAGATTTTCTCTATACTTTTCCTTGTCTTTGAAAATATTCACAATTAAAAAGGTTGACTACGTAAGTTAGAATATACTAAACTTAGCCAGATCTAATAGACACTCTTCTGTGTATATCACCTGAGAATCATAGTTTCTTCATTTGGGTTGCTCTGTCACTCCCTTAGCATAAGGCATTTGCCTACCTCTTCAAAGATGGCCTCCCACCAGCAGAAAGGAGGAAAGATAAAATAGAGTAAGAAGCTGTCTTTTAAAGACATGACATTTCAATTTCACACACCATTTCTGTTTTTAAGCTATCGGCCAGGACTTAGTTATGTGATCATACCTATCTGCAAGAGAGGTTGGTAAACATAGTCTTAAGTTGGGTAAAGATGTGTTCTGGTTAATACTTGGGGGTTCTGTTACTAAGAGGAAAAAGTGAAGCATGAAGATTGCCAGAAACATACTCTTCTATAGAATCATTAATGATGCAGTATTTCTAAAAGTGTGGGCAGTAGACCCCTGATTGTTCAGAATCTATTCTCAGTTGAGGAGAGTATAGTTTTATGCTGCTAGGGCAGTGTATTTTAGCAAAACAGCAGCTTAACAGGGAGACTTTATGCTTATATACAGTTTAACCCCTATAAAACACACACACACACAGTTTTATGGGGTTTCTTTTCTTCTTCTACCCAAAGCCCCCCCAGTACATAGTTGTGTATTCTACTTGTAGGTCCTTCTACTTCTGCTATGTGGGATGCCACCACTGCATGGCTTGATGAGCAGAGCTAGGTCCGCAGCTAGGATTCGAACCACCAAAACCCTGAGCCACGGAAGCAGAGTGAACTTAACCACTTGGCTATGGGGCCAGCCCCTGGAGTTTGAGTTTTAGTTTTAATGGGAAAAATATAAGCAAGCAACCCTTGAAGGGCTGGAGGGTTGGGCACGATTACTTCTATCCAGATATTTCAAGAATTAAAACAAAAGAATCATATTATTCCTGAGCACTAAGCTACATGAGAAAGAGCGGGCCTAGGGCAGGTGGCTTAAATTCTTCTTCTAAGCAAATCTCCTTTGTTTAAATAAAAGCAGTGCTCCTTAGTATAAATAGGCATCTGGAAGGAATTGAAGTAGAAAGACCAACTAATGTCATTAAGAGGAATGATATTGAAAGTGTCAAGATCAGATTATCCCAAACTACATTGTTAAACTGATAAACCATCCTCCAAAAATATCTCCTCTGGACAGTGTTACAGCTGTTACATTGTTGCCCTTGTTTAAAAACCTGTTCTTTGATCTTATGCGTGTGTGTGTGTGTGTGTGTGTGTGTGTGTGTGTGTGTGTGTGTGAGTGTGTGGTAGTGATAGCAGTTACTCTGATTTTAGGCGTCTGTATACGGGGAAAAAATTCTTATATTTTGCTCCTCTAATCCATACTTATAAAGAATAAGCTACAATTTTAAATTCTTTTGCAATCTTTAAATCCATAATTTGATGGTGAGATGTGACTATCTTCTGAAAGTTATACGTACCATACTAAAAATTTGTCGATATATTTTTAAAATTTAATTCTTTAGAGGCATATTCTCTTTTCAAGAAAAATGTCAAAAGCAGAAAATCACAAAAGACACCAGAGAGCAACTGAAGTCTTTCAAAACAGCCAAGTTCTGCAATTTCTTGTTAAAGTTTTGTGAGGTGAAGTTGGCCTGACACAGATATTTTCCAGAGATGAGGATTTGGCAGACGATGCATGATGGCATTTTACTAATGAAAAGATAAACTGGTTCAAGTGATTGGAAAGTATGCAATATGTTTGTGTATTATTATCTGCTAATGATCCGAGTGGTATAATTGGAAGCTACAAATGACTTTCCCAACTTAAGGAGTAAAAGATTTTCTTCAATCGCATGTGTTACGTCATTGTCGCTACTGAGTATGGAGAGCTTTCTTTTACTTTAAAATACAAACATTATAAGAATATGAAATTTTAAAAATAAAGGGGAAAAGTCAAAGGATGTTAAAGACTCTAAACATCAAGCTTTACATAATTACAATACATTTCTTTCTAAGTGCCCTGTGAACAGAAAGGAAAAGAAAAAATTATTTTGATTGCTTTTATTCAACGTGTTATGTGAGGTGTAAGTTAAAGATTCTATGAGTAATTCGTCAACCCTGCAGAGTCCTTTACAGTCATTTGAATACAATTACGCAAAATTGTCAATTTTGGAAGATATGAATCTGAGAATGCAGAAAAAAACATTAAAATTATTTTGAGAAAAAACCATATCATGTGTTGTAAAACTGATAATAACTTCAGGCACATCTTAAATGTCCTAAAAATGCTAAGATGTTTCTATTTGCTAACAACAGCAGAACACATATAACAGATTCTCTTTCATTTCAGACAATTTTGATGGCATATATATGTATACCCTGAAAAAATACAGTTGATATTTTCATTCCCATTTGTTCTCAGAATTAGCTACGCCTGAATATATAAATATTATTTTGTTTTTAGATATCATCAATAACAGAGTCCTCCGTTTTTTCCAGTGTATTGATACTGGCTCTACGAAGAATAAGAATTATCCTTAAACAATACGCTTATGAGTTCAAATAAATTACAAGACAACGAGTCTTAGTTAACCATGACGTTCCTTTCTAGAAAACACAAATCTTCATGGAGGGTGAATGGCTTAGCACTACTCTACAAACGTCTCCCAGTTTTAGGAGAAAAAAGACAAGCTCACTAAGTCTCCACCTCATTCCAGTCTTTCAAACAACAACGGAGAAAACATGATCGTGGACTTAACCGGCCAGCACTACAAATCCGCAGGATTGAAAATGTACCGTAACTAAGAAACTCACAAAGCCAAGACTCAGAGAATCCAGGTTCAATGATTCTCCAAGTATTTTCAGAGACCTTATCGCCTAAGCAAATTAGTCTGTTATGTAAAATACACGGAAAACTTTTGGCCCTTCTTTCTGGAGCCCATTCAAAAGTCTGGGGGAGAGTGGTCTACACATTACCACAGTTATAAAGTTTCAGGTTTCCATCACAAAGTTAAGCAGAGCTAGGAGGATTAACTAACTTTATTTCTATTTCAGAATTAATATTCTCAGAATGCAAGTGTTCTAGATATATTGATTATGCCTGCTAAGAAGAAATGTAAAGAAAAACAAAACACATGGAAAAGTTACCAAAAACTCTGGCTCTAGGCAATAAAAAATTAAAGAGGCTCATTTAGGGAGTAAATCATTGAAGATTAGGGCTCTAAGGGAGCAAAACAGTTTCCTATTGTGATATGAACACATGAGAATGTTCTAATATAATTTTTATTAATTCACCATCTTTCTGTCCTTTCACTCTCCTTCGGATTACTTTGTAAGTTTATCTGAAAAGAAAAAAAATTAAACATAAACCTGCCATAGCTTACCCTGGCGTGGTTACTATTTCCATGAGTTTTGATTTCCCAAATATGTAAATTCAAACCTAGTTTTCAAATTAATTTAACAGGGATGGCCTGATTGTGTTTCTGTAGCTGTTGAGTAGAGATTGTGTTTCTTACGTTTAAGTCTCATTTAAAATGAAACCCAAACTCTTACATTTTTTGACCCTATTTTTAGTAATAAGCATACACAAAAACCTTCACGAAGCCAAAAATAATTTGGCAATTATATTTCTGAGAAGCTATAGAAATATTAGTTTTGATGACAAGATTTAAGCTTTAATTTACCAAGTGGTTTTAGTGCCCATGTAAAGATATGTGACTTCTAAAATTTTCATTTAGGATTCCAAGATTAACTTCTTTCCCTTAAAATGTGGGGCTATAACTGCTGCTGTAATATTAAAGTAATAAGAAAGGGAAAAAGTCAATGAATACAGCAACAACCAAATCAGCTCAATTTGGGGTGCAGAAAATGCTGTTTACCTTTGGCTTCATCATGAGAAACATTGTATTCAAGATCAAATTTTCAAAATTCTAATGGTTGAATAAAAGAAGAAATTGAATCTCACTGACTTCATGGAGCATATAAATATAAAATATATTAAAAAGATACACTAGATTCAGGTAATTCACATTCTACTAACTTATTATCATTAAATTCATGAATAAATGTTTATATAACTCCTCATCACAGTTAAAGTTTTTATACAAGAATATTTTATCCTTTTTAAATTTACCTCTTGAGTAAAATATTGATAATAAAAAATTTCCTGTTGGGGCCAGCCTGTTAGCATAGCAGTTAAGTTCACAAGCTCTGCTTTCTGGCCCAGGGTGAACCAGTTTGCATCCCAGGTGCAGACCTATGCGCCATTTATGGAGCCATGCTGTGGCAGGCATCCCACATATAAAACAGAGGAAGATGGGCACAGATATTAGTTCAGGGCCAATCTTCCTCAATAAAAAGAGGAGGCTTGGTGGTGGATGTTAGCTCAGGGCTAATCTTCCTCAATAATAAAGAAAAAAAACCCTGTATATTTATGTGTATTTTTGGTATCAGGGAAATAATGCAATATGCACTTCTAAAAGAATTTGGTGTCTGCATAAACTGTGTTCACACTGAGAAATCTACATTTCCAGAGAATATTTGATGAGAATATGAAATGGCGAGCACGATAAACACAACCATAAGAGCAACTCTAAGAGATGACATAGTGATGTTTAGCCCAGTAGTAGAAGTCACCTAAAGGTGGGTGGAACCTGGGTGTGATCAGCATGTTCTAGGATGTAATCAACACTCAGCTTCAATCCTGTGAATGGCTGTTTTTTTGGATGCTACAAGGTCATATTATCTTGCTTTATCTTCTCTTGGATTTCTCTTTCTTTGTCTTCTTTATGAATGACTCTTCCTCTAAGTGGCATTTGGATGTTGAACTTCTGTATTCCTTTCCTGAGCCCAGTTTCACATTTCAGGTCTACCTGGTATTTAGACCCATCCAGTCAGCTCCCTACTACACAACTTCACTTTTGGAAAACAAACAAACAAATAAATAATTCAAAATTGTAAAAATGAACAAGTTATCGAGAAACAGAATAATAGGGAAGCAAAACTTCTTAAGATATGGTGATAAAGAAATGCCTCTTTGAGATGGGCCATTTAATACAAGGGTCAAAGCTCATAAGTTACTCATATGGCTCCTGGTCATAGGAGGGTTACAAGGCGAGAAAGGAGCATGAGCAAAATCATTATGGTAGGAGAGTCCATGGTGCATCTGAGCCATCAGTGAATAAGGAAATTATTGAAAATGAAAAATTAGAGTGGAATTTAAAGGCTGCTTTTTCTCTGTAGCTTCTTGATTCTGCATAGGAAAGGAAGAGCACACAATCAGGCTCCTCAGCAAATGTTGCATCCTGATTTCATTTGGTAATAGCAAAATACAGAAAAAATAAAGCAATAATAGGGATCAGAATGGATCATTGCTAACCACCTTTTATTATGAGTATAAATTTTGTACTTTTAGAGTATGGCCCGAAAATCCATATAGAAGGTATCTTCCAGCAATCTAGCCCTCCTTAACACCAAGCCAATTGATAACTAAGCTAGAACAATCACGAGAAACCTCAATAAAATCCCTGCTTCAAGTTCTCCTATAAGAATCCATGGTTGACCCAACACTTTATAGAAAATTATTTTTAAAAAACAGTGCAATCTTTAACGTTGGTTTGATGTGATAATGTATGACCACTCCAAAGATTTCATTATTGTGGGATTCCCATACCCCTAGGAAGTGCCATATTCTAACAGATTTCATGCTAACCATTGAATATGGGTTCACAAATAAAAGTTCTTGGAGGGAAGAGGGACTTTAACTTTCTATGAGTTGCCTGCCTGATGCACAGAAGAGAGCAAAACCACTAAGAATAAATTCCCATGGCAAACTTGTTTCCCTTTTTCACTATGGAAATGGGGTTGACTGTTATTTTCAATTTCATAAATGTTCCCCATACTGGATCCCTTTGGTATTCCACCTATACTCTACAAAAGCAAATGAACCAAAAAAAATAAAGAAACAGAAACTAAAGTGCTGTTGGAGGAGTCAGCATAACTGAAGAAAATGTTTTTTTAATTTATTTTAGAGAGGGTTGTACTCATTTTAATACTCCTAAAGAGGAAAGGTTTGGAGTTAGTCTCACTTCAGAAAAACACTCCCATAGCTGAAATGTAGCCAAGTTTCTGGCGATCTGAATAAGATAGATACCACAGAAACACACTTTTCATTGTTGATGTGATTGATTACCATCTTTTAAAGCCTGGGAGATTTACAACCATTTACCGCTCTCAGCAGCCATCATAGCAGTTCGTGTGTGCAGAATTGTGAAGCACATTGTGGTCCTGGCATTATTCCGACTTGGATGTTGCTGTCTGGTGACTGTGACATTCTTTAAGAGCACTAGTTTGCATGGGTAATGTACAGTACAATGTTTGAGTCTGAACTGATCAAAATAGCACCAATACACTTCCACCATTCAAGAAACCATCAGGTTCTCCATGACATACATGAGAAAAGATGAAAGTTCACTTTCTTTGAAAAATAAACACTTCCTATATAAATAAACATAGATGTTTACTGCAGTATAAATTGCTTGTGAAAAAGATTTTACTTAAGAAGAAACAAAGGATTAACATTGTGAGATTAAATAGTTGCTACCGTATATATCTTTTTTCTTTTTATACATACCAAGAAATCTAGACTCAAATACTGAGCAATTTAAGTACTCTATGATATTTGGAGAGTTTCTTTTTCTGGTCAAATCTTTCTTAAAGCTTTCTTAGGGAGGGCATGAAAAGTACAAACCCACAAAAGAAGACAACAATAAAAAAGATAAATTAGACTTAATCAAAACTAAAGATTTCAGTCCTGTGTAATATGCTGTTACAAAATGAGAAGACAAGCCATAGACTGGGATAAAATATTTTCAATATTTGTCAAATATGTTTGACAAAGCACTTGCATCTGTAAAATATAAAGTCTTTAAAATTCAATGATAAGAAAACAAACTCAGTTTTTAAAAAATAGACCAAAAATTTTAAAAGACAATTCACAAAAGATGATATACAAGAGACAGACACTTGAAAAGATGCTCAACATCCTTACTCATCTGAGAAATGCAAATCAACACTTAAATGAGATAACAAGAAAAACCTAATAAGATGGCTAAAATATAAAAAATTGACAATACCAAGTGTAAGGATACGAAAGAATTGGATTTCTCATGCATTGCTGATGAGAACATAAAATAGTATAAGCACTTAGGGAAAAGCAGTATTACAGTTGCTTATGGTTAAACATGCACATATAGAAAACATGTAACCCAATCTGAGCTAATTTGAACCCCTTGGAGTTTTACATAAAAATTAGTTGCAAGAAGCTTGGTTGAAAGATGACTTTGTCCTGTAATGAGGAAGTAACAATGGAATCAGAATAATGAGGTAAATTGAGAACATTGTTTGGTGAATAAATTTGACAGAATTGTCTTTTGTTTACAAAATTACTTTATGTATTTTTATATAATTCTCTGGGCATACTTTTGCCAAAGACTAATGGGATTTATTTTATTTATTTGAATAACCAAAAGTAGTTCTATTCCCAAGTCTAAAACTAGCTTGTTTATGATCTGGGCTAAGTTGCTTTAACTCTTTGGGCAGGAGTTGGCTATTGTGTAAATAGAAATTATAACATCTTTCTTATCTTTCTCATAGAATGGTTGTAAAGATAAAATGACATAATAATATTTAATTGCTTTGAAACTTGTGAAACCCTGATTGGATATAAACTGTCATACCCAAACAACTATTAATTTTATCAATTTCACTTACATAATTATTTTGGATATTAAAAATCTAAAATGATTAAACCTGATTTCTGCCATTTGCTATCATCAATCATTAGCTAATAGACATCATAATGGCTAAATAGTGCAATCTGTAGAAATAAAAGAGGAATAGATATTATTCATATGATTATAAAATGTTTTCTTTGACTTAATTTCAATTATCCTGAAAAATAATCCTGTGTAGAGTAAAATTGCAAAGGTTATTGAAAATTTGCTTTATTTAAGTCCTTTAGGACTTTTTTTTGTTTAAATCCTGACATTTTTATTATATAAATACTCCCTTGGTTGCAAGAGGTAATAATCATCCTAATACTGGTTTCAAGTTCTGTAATATATTCCATATGAAAAAACAGGATGTGTCAAAACAAAATTAGAAATTTTTTGAAATCACGCGTCAATATTTATCCATATGATTCAGAGAAAAATTTGGCACCTTTGATAAAATTAGTGGGAGTGGATCACCTAATTACAGATATGCTGAACTAGACTTTGTAGTTAGCCAATTGTGTTAAATCATAATTAGTAAAAAGAGCAAGAGATTTGCTTTAATGTTTTAAGAAATCCAAAGACCCACAAATGTTAAAATAAGAAAACTGGAGATTAAACATGAAAATAGTTTTCAAATTATGACGATGAATTAGAAGTTGTGTTCAGTTTATACTCAATTGGAAACTCTTCAGCTGCTATTGGAGACTGGTTTTTGTGGGGTTTTTTTTGCTTTTTGAGGAAGATTAGCCCTGAGCTAACTACTGCCAATCCTCCTCTTTTTGCTGAGGAAGACTGGCCCTGAGCTAACATCCATGCCCATCTTCCTCTGCTTTATACATGGGATGCCTACCACAGCATGGCTTTTGCCAAGCGGTGCCATGTCTGCACCAGGGATCAGAACCGGTGAACCCCGGGCTGCCAAAGCAGAACGTGCAAACTTAACCGCTGCGCCACCAGGCTGGCCCCTGGAGACTGATTTTGTAAAGCTTTCAGCTGAGGAGTTTTGAAAAACCCAGGGCCCGTTTACCACCTTCCTGTAAATTCAACACTAACATGTTAATGTTTGCGTTAATGGATATACGTAGCAAAAGAAATCTTCTCTAATTCCAAACACATATTACGTCTTGTAAGTAATTCTTTAAATTCCCATTTTTTTTCACACAACTATGCGTTGCAAAGACAGGAATAGTGTCCTATTCATCTTTGTATCACTATCCCTAGAAAAATTCAATAATTGTCATATTCTCAAGCAAAATATTTGAGTCAACAGCCATTCTGAGCTTGAAGGTTCATTTATGAATTTTTGATATACATTATCTAATCTTATCCTCATACAAACACCCCAAAATATTTATTACTTCTGCTAGTTCATTTATGATGTCAGGTAAACATCTTTATTACAATCTACTCCAAGTTAAACTTTAATAATGGGTTTAATGTCTATATTTGAAAAATAGGTACAATTGGCCCTGTGGAAAATATTTTTAAATGAGTCTGAGGATAACTATGAGAAATTATTATAGTTAGTAAAGAAAAATCATGACAAAGATCAAATGATAAAAGATTATGCCAAAGGTAAAGAAACAAAAATGTTGATTTTAAGAAATAAGACAGTGATCCTGATTTAGGAACAAAAACAGGAGAAAGAAGTAATAATCTGAAATAACTGAAAAATTTTTTCTGGGATGAAAAATTACAAATTGATAAAAATATGCATATAATATCAATAGGAATATAACTCAATTTAAAGGATTTACTGTGTTCTATGCAAATAGCTATAAAACATACCCTTCTCTGAAATAATTCATTGATACAAATGAAATACAAAGAAAGTGTAAAATCACCCTATAAAAATCTACAAAGGAAAAATCAATTTTGTCCAAAGGAACAATATTAGTATTAGTAGCAGCTATCTCCCTTCCAACATTAAATTTAAGAAGATATGTAACAATCATTAAAGGATTTTCAGAAGAGTTTTATACATGACTCTGCTAGAAAAATTCTATGTATTCACTGAATAGTTCCCTCTTTCTGTGTGCCAACTATGTTTCCCAAACTCTCTTACAGTTAGATTGGGGCCATATGACTGAACTCTGGCCAGTGGGATGTAGAAGAAACTTACATGAGGCAATTCTGGCTCATAAAAACCTCCCGTAGAATTGATCATCTCCTCCTGTTTCTGCAGCAAACCAGGAATCTGTTGTATGACTTAGCTACTGATTGCAAGAGACTCAGAATCCCTGAATCACCACCAGAAGAAAAACAACCAGACCTGCATTGTGCTGTGATGTTACTGAGAGCAAGCTTGCTGTTACTTTCCCATTGCTGCTGTAACAGATTGCCGCACATTTGGTAGCTTAAAAAGACACAAATTATCTAACAGTTTCGGAAGTCAGAAGTCTAAATGGTTCTCATGGACTAATATCAAGATGTTGATCCATCTGCATGCTTTCTGAAGACTTTAGGGGACCATCCATTCCTTGTCTTTTCCAACTTCTAGAGGCTTCCCACATTCCTTAGCTACAGCCACATCACTCCAACAGCTGTCTCGAGTGTCACATCTCCTTCTTGACTCTGACCCTCCTGCCTCCCTCTTAATAAGAACTCTCATGATTTTATTGGTCCTACTCAGATAGTCCAGAATAGTCTCCCCATCTCAAGAGTCTTAACTTAATCATATCTGTAAATTCCCTTTTGCCATGGTAACATATTCAACAGATTTTGACGGTTAGGACGTGGATATCTTGGGGACCATTATTCTGCCTACCAAACTTGAATTTGGACAATCACTAAAATTTCGTGGCATATTTGCTACTGCAGCACAGCCTAGCCTATTGAGACTAATAAACAAAACAAGATTTTCTCTGGTGAAATGTTAACATGAAAACCTCCACAGACATGCAAAGTCTCAAATATGTCAGGTGTATTCCTTCTCTGTAGAAAAAACTATTGAAATTTACTCTTTTATTTGAGAAACAAAGCAAAACTTCCAACTCCAGACTGTACTCATGGTTTAAATGGACTTTTGTTATCAGGTATGGACTGAGATTGAAGAACTGGTGTGCTGTGCCTCAGCCAATCACTCTTCTGCTTTGGTTTCATTCTCCAAACCAGGAATGTACTTGTTAGGGTACATCCTTCTGTTCATAGTTTACTTTGAATTTCTTGTTTTGACAGCTATTAAAAAACAAACAAAGCTGGTGCTTTTCTGTACCCATAATTGGTAAACCTGGTTCAGCCTTTCACAGAGTTGAGAGATTCTTCTTGAAGAATTTCTAAATTAAAAAAACCAATTTTCCCCACAGAATTACGTGAAGTAACATAACGACTACCTCCTTGGTCAAAGAACCTGAGTGAGAACATTTTGCATGTTTAAGTCCTATGGCAAATCTCTCGTTTTGTTGGGTTCTTGGCAGCTACCTTGTATCCTTTTATTATTATCTTTCCACATATTTTCTTCTGTTACCATATAAATCAGAGTAGATTGAGCACTTTAGCAAACAATTCAGGTTCTTACTGGCTTAACACAATGTAATTTTTTGCCTGTTCATGTCATGCTCCATATCAGGCTGGCACACTGGGAGGATGTATTCATCAGCTCAGGTTGCCATAACAAGTGCCATAGATTGGATGCCTTAAACACAGAAATTTATTTTTTCCAAGTTCTGGAGCTTAGAAGTCCAAGATCAAGGTCCCGACTGATTCAGTTTCTGGTGGGAGCTTTCTTCTTGGCTTGCAGATGGCCACCTTTTTGCTCACATGGAGGATAGAGAGCGATCTCTCCTTCTTCTTGTAAGACAACCAATCCTACAGGATTAGGGCCTGTAGTATAAGTACCTAGACCTTAAGCTTTTTTTATTGTAAAGTAAGTGCCTGACATTACGATTTTGATAGCTGAGGCATCCGTTTCATAGACATCCATCTCAAGAAACATACCACCATCCTTATGACACAGCTAGTAGTAAAACAACTAGATAAGAAAACAAGCTGCCCCATCCATGAAGTTCCCCTTTCAGAAAGACCAGGGTAACCTATATAACTGACTGCTGGAGTGACCCCACTTTTCCTTCCCCACACCCTACTTCCCACTCTTATGGTTTAAGTTCCCCACCAAGGAGTGAACCCATGAAACCCTCAGCACCCCACCCTTGAACCCCAAGAAAGGCAGCCTTCCAGGTCTGCCCTCACCCTCTCTCTCTATAGTGACCTCACCGTGTGGCCCTCAGGCATGCTGTGTACCTTCTGGGATCGGTGAGTAATAAATCTTGTCCTTCAAAACTCCCTGATGGCTTTCTGCTTAGGTATGTCTTACAATCATAAGAAACACAAAGTCAGATCCAGCCACAACACTGGTTCCGGTGGGGAAATATCTGTGGTGGCTCATCACAAGTAGTACAGGCCTAGGTGAGTGCCTGAGGCATTCCTAGCTGATAGCACCACTATCAATAGGCTGAGGCCTGAGGCCGACAGAACAGAACCCCACCCTTAGGACTTCATTGAACCTTAATTACCTCCTAAAACTCCTAGCTCCCAATGCAGTCACATTGGGAGTTAGAACTTCAACATATGAATTTGGGGGTACAATTCATGACCTAGAGTCCCATCCCTGCCCCCCAAAATTAATGTGCTTCTCACATGCAAAAAACATCCATTCTACCCTAAGAGCCCCAAAGTTCTAACTCATTGCAGCATCAACCTTAAAGCTCAAAGTCTCATCTAAACATCATCCAAATCAGATGTGGGTGAGATTCAAGGTATGATTCATCCTGAGGCAGAATTTGTCTCTTGCTGTGCATCTGTGAAACCAGACAGGCTATATGCTTCCAAAATACAATGATGGGGTAGGCATAGGTTAGACATTCCCATTACAAAAGGGAAAAATTAGAAAGAAGAAAAGGGTAACAGTTCCCAAGCAAGTCTAGAGCCTAGCAATACAAATTCCGTTAGATTTTAAGACTCAGGAATAACCCTCTTTGGCTCGATGCTCTGCTCTCTAGACCCACTGAGATGGTGGTCCTGCTTTCAGAGACTACTGGGGCAGTGGTACCAAAACTTAGCTCTGCCCTATAGGGGCCCTAACCCCACAGTTCTCTCTGGCAGCCCAGCCTCCAAGGGTCTGCAGGGTGGTCCAACCCCTAAGACCTCTGGCTTGTTGAAACTGAAGTGATAGCCCTACTCTGAAACCAAGTAGGCAGCTTGATGATCTCCCTATCACCGTTGGGGTCACTCTTCCTTTTCCTTGAAGAATAGCATACATTCACAGCCAAATAACTCTTTGGTCCAGTCCTATAGGATCTAAGAAGTCCAACAGCCTTCCTTCATTTCACTCATTTTTTCTGCCCCCTTTGGTCCCAGACAGCAGTGATTCTGCTGCTTTCATCCCATCTCTATTCCTGGCTTTTGCTGAAATAGCTGATTAAGTCTATAAGTCACATGATCTTTTTATCGAATGGTTTGTGCAGCCACACCCTTAGCATTCTCTTCCAAACAAGCTTTCTCATTTTTTGCATACAGATAGATTGAGAATTTTCCCAGTCTCCAAGTTCTGCTTCCTTTTTGCTTAACAATTTCTTCTTCAATTCTCATCTTTCCTCATGCATTTTACTATAAGTAGTAAGGAGGACTCAAGCTACACTTTCAGTACTTTGCTTAGAAATATCCTCTGATAAACATCCAATTTTATAGCTTGTAAGTTCTATCTTCCACAAACACTAGAACACAATTCAGCCAAGTTCTCTGCTAATTTATAACAAGTATCACCTTTTCTCCAATTCTAATAACCTGTTCCTCATTTTCATCTGAGGCCTCACAAACATTCTGTTCACAGCAATCCAGGCTTTCTCTGGCATGCACCTCAAAATTCTTCCAGCATCTAAATATTATCCAGTTCCCAAGTCATTTCCACATTTTTAGGCATTTGTTACAGCAGCACCCCACTTATTGGTACTAAAATCAGTATTAGTGACCTCAGGCTGCCATAACAAGTACCATAGACTGTGCAATGGGCCAAATGTTCGTGTCCTCCCCAAATTCCTATGTTGAAATTCTAACCTCCTACATATTGATATTAGGAGGTGGTGTGTTTGGGAAGTACTTAGGTCATGAAGATGGAGCCCTTATGAATGGGATTAGTGTCCAAACCCCAGAGAGTTCTCCCACCCTCCTTCTGCCTTGTAAGGATATAGGAAGACTGCAAACCAGAAGACATCCCTCCCCAGAAGCAGATGGACCATGCTGGCACTCTGATCAAGACAGAGTAGTACTGGCATAAGGACAGACAGGTAGATTAATGGAGTCTAATTGAGATTCCAGATATAAACCCTTACATTTACACTCAGTTGATCCTAAACAAGAATGCAAAGACAATTCATTAGGGGAAAGAATAGTTGTTTCAACAAATAACGCTGAAACAATTAGATATCCACAAGCAAAAGGATGAAATTAGAAAGCTTTCCTATGCCATACACAATTAACTCAAAATGGATCATCTCTAAACGTAAAAGCTAAAACTATAAAATTCTTAGAAGAAAACATAAGCTTAAATCTTCAAGATCATGGGGTAGGCAAAGACTTCTTAGAAATGACACTAAGAGCACAAGAACAAAAGAAAAAAATAATAATTCGGACTTCACTAAAATTAAAATCTTTCAGGTTGCAAAAGAATAGCATCAATAAAATGAAGACAAGCCACAGAATGGGATAAATATTTGCAAATCACATATTTAACCCAGAATGTATAAAGAAAACATAAACTCACTTCCCAACTCATTCTATGTAGCCAATATTACCCTGATATCAAAACCAGACAAAGACAGAAGAAAACTATAGTCAATAACTCTTATGAATATATATAGATGCAAAAATCCTCAAAAAAATACTAGGAAACTGAATCCCACCGCACATAAAAAGCATTATACACCATGACTAAGTGAGATGGCTTAAGTAAAAAATTATTGTTAACAAGAATGTGGAGAAATTGGAACAATCATACATTGCTACATTGGGAAAGGTAGAATGGTGCAGTCACTTTAAGAAACAGTTTGGCAGTTTTTCAAATTGTTAAACTTAGAGGTATCATATAATCCAGCAATTCCACTCATAGGTATATACCCAAGAGAAATAAAAATATATGTCCATGCAACAAATTGTGTACTAATGCACGTGGCAGCACTATTCGTAATAATCAAAAAGTGGAAATAACCCAAATGCTCATCAACTGAGGAATGGATAAACAAAATGTAGTATGCCCATATGACAGATATGATTCAGCAATAAGAAAGAATATGCTACAACATGGATGAACCTTGAAAATGTTAGGCCAAGTGAAAGAAGCCAGTCATGAAAGACCACATGTTGCATGATTCCATTTATATGAAATGTTCAGAATACGCAACTTTATAGAGAGAGAAATCGTATTAATGGTCTCCTAGGATTCAGGGTAGAGGGTGAGTGGTAAATGGCAAGTGACTACTAATAGGTAAAGTGGTTATTTTTTGAGTAATGAGAATTTTTTTAAATTACATTTTATATATTCATGTAAAAAGAGAGCTTCAGGGTGGAATAAGTCTGAGAATAGCTTACTCTCCTACTGGGTAATAATGTGGTAATCTTCACGATTAAAAGGGGCTTGTTCCACTGTTCAGGAAAACCCAGTCACAGGAGACTAAGGATTCCAACTCCTCCTTGTGTGTTAGTAGCTCAGTGAAAGTATTTGGTCAGTATCATGTAATTTTATTTTGACTGCATCACTTTCTTTTATGAAATTTTAGGGTTTTTTTCTATTTTAGAAGAAATAAATACTATAAACATGAGAGAAAATTGGGGATTTAAAGGGAGGTTAAAAAAAAAGAAATTCACTTCACTTTTAGAGATAACAGTGATGGATGCTTTGTTCTACTTCCTGTCATTTTTAAGTGTATATGTAACTTTTAATTTTATAATATATGATATATATATAAAGATATATATTAACCTTAAAATTTGCAAAAGTTTCCATCCTGGTTAAGTAATGTCTTCTCACTGTAAAAAAATCTGAAAATAAAGCGTGAAGAAGGACATAAAAATTAATCCCTGGATTCTACTCTCCAGAGATCAAACACTATAAACGGTCTACTGGAGATACAAAGTGTGGCTGCATGCAGGCATTTGCCTGTTTGAAGTCCCTCCAGGAGAGCTTCCCCCTTTACTCATTTCCCCTTATTCTTCTCTGAAGATTTTCCTCCCAGTCAACATTCCAGTAGATGCTGATTCCTTCAGGAAGATTCTACTGCCTCTTCAACCTTCCTCCTTCTTTGTGAACTTGTCACTGTTTCAGTGCGCTGTGCTGTATGCTTCCTTTTCAATTGCTTCTGTCTGAGAACCCTTTGCCTTGGCCTCATTTTCTCCTTTGAGATCATAATATTCCTGAACTTCTGGTATTTTCTTCTTATTTGTTTTTTCTGCTTACTTGGTTTTCCCATCTCTTCAACTTCTCTCCCAACCAGGCTCTTCCTGCCAACACAAGTCTTTGACTTGAGAAGTCAAAGTTATCACTTTGGCTTCTACTGGAGTCAACTGCAAGACTGTCATTTTGGCTGTTCTGTAAGAGTCAGGGTTTGGTGCCAGGTCAGTCATTATGAGGGCACTGAGAGCTGTTTCTTTGCTTTAAAGGTGTTTCTACATGTTTAAATATATTTAACTATGGTTAAAAGAGAAAAGTTACTTCATGACATTTGATTTTAACTTAAGTACAAGCAGAATTTATAATTCATCATGGATAAAATTTGCTGTTGCTAGATCTTGTGATTCTATGTAAAAGTGCATTTCAAACTCTCATTACATTCTAAATTGACATTATCAACTTAAGGAACACAACTTTTTATGCATTTTTGAGTATTCCTGCAGAGTGCCAGTACAAATTGTCCAGGAGGTATTTCTATGGTTATTAATATGTTATCAAAGATTGTTTAACTTAATCAAGTTGGGACATCAAAATTTCCATGTCATTTACAAAGAACACCAATTTCTCCCCAAAAATATTAATATTAAATTAGCATATAATATAATATAGGATATTAAATAAAAACATCACATCATATTAGATCTCAAAGTAAAATACATTATATGTATGTATAATGTATTTTATATATTTTTTACTTTATCTTTTATCATATATATATACTCATATATATGATGTTTTTATCTTTTATATATGTATGATACTTATATATATATGAGAAAAGATAAACTGAGGCACATTAAAATATTGAAGAGTTTATTTGAGCATATATTGATTTGAATCAGGCAGTGATAAACCAAAGGTAGCTAGGAGCACTCTACCAATGACAGGAACTGGGGGTAAGGTTTTAATAGAGAAGAAGCTGAAGCTAAGCAAGGAAATTATTTGAGTGGCTATAGCTTAAGTGGTTGTCTTATTTGGGAAAGCGTATTTGGCCATTTGTGGTTGAATTTTCTAAGTTTCCTTTTCCTAGATGTGAGTGGATTGACTCTGGTTTAAGTTTTGGTTTGCTTATACAAGCTACCAAGACATCACAGCCACCTCTGTCTAATCACCTCCTTGCTTAATTACTTTAACATATATATAATTATATAGAGATAAATTTAAATTTATATATAAAACCTTAAGTTACAGCATTAATCACAGATAATTATATCTTTCCACAATTGTTATAAAACCATCAATGAAAGCTTTGCCCAGTAAAATGGATTGGAAATCACCTCTAAGATATATTCACCTTTGCATTAGAAATTCTTGCTACAGCTCATTTATCCATAGAGCAAAACTTTTATGCTTTGTTGCATACAAACATAGTAAAATTTTTTTATTTATATTGGGCCTCATCATAAAGACAAAGAATTCGTACTTACCATCTCATTTACTTCTCTCGATCATCCTGTGAGGCAGGAATGGAACATCATATTTTTATTCTTTACCTAAGGAAACAGTTTCACAGTAGTTCAATGATTTATCCAAAACCATCCAGTTAAATGTTGGTGGGTTGAGAACGAGAGAGGATAGCTGGACTGTCTTCTTTGAGAGCTCTATCATGCCCTTCTTCAGTTTTGGTGCACTTCACAGGAAACCTCATTTTTTAAGGAGCCGTTTCCCTCTATCTTCCCAGTGGGATCGACAATGAGAGGCTGGAACCAGTGATTGGAATGCTAGAGGAAGGAGAAACCAGAATATTTCCCCTTCTGTCTGCTCCTGTGGTGTCTCTGGTTGTAGTTGATTCCTCTGTGGCTCCAACTCCTGACCACAGCCCATCCATCAGGATTCCAGCAGCTATGAGGCAGCCATGACTTCTGGACTCTGGTAACACCACCTGTTCTCATTGCCCTTCCAGTCGTAAGGTGATAACAGCTTCCTGCTGTCGCTAATTTCTGGGTGGCCTCACTCTCAGCTCGACTAACCATTTCCTCTTATCAGTTAACCTAATGTGGTTTGATTTTTCTTCCTACCTCCTAACTAACTCTTGAGAGAGAGCAACAATGATTCCTCCTGTAAAAGTATTAATCCCAAACTGATTTTTCTGTTTTATGTAATAATATTCTTCTATCCTTTGCTCAAAATGCCAAATAGCTTTATTTTATTGTTCATTATGCTTTATTGATATAAACTGTATGTGCTTAATGCTCTTGTATTTGAGTTCCTAAAGTGTTTTCCATTGTATCTCTTTGATTAACTTAAGATAGTTAATGAAATAATTTAAAAAATGGCCAGTGTAGTGATTAAGATCAAGGTGTTCCTTGTTCTGTATTTCAAAAGTTGTATGACCTTGAGCTCCTTTATCTCTGAGCCTGAGTTTAATAGAGATAATAATTCACAGGACTTAGGATTTTTGAGAGGAATGAGTGAGGTAATATGTAGGAAGGACAGAGTGTATTGCCTGCTTCATAAGCACCAATAAAAACTAGCCATTTTTAAGGTAATATTTAAGAATTCAGAGTAAAGCTAAGATTATTGTGGTTGATATAACTGTAGATTTAAAACTATTTAGCTCGGATTGTGAGAATTTCTAAATCACTTATGTGTGCATATATATGTATAGTGTATGTATAGCTGTATATAATATATACACACATACCATTGTATAATGAAATTTAAATATACTTTTCTAAGATCTTTATATTTTACACTTCAGGAACTTAAGAAAAAAAAATACCAGACTAGAATTTTAATGCTTTAAAAAGATACATTTCTTGATTATAACAAAATTAACTTCAAAGTGTTAGCAAAGAAGTATTTTGCAAATGCAAAATGTATTCCTGAAGAATATTTTTAAAAGCCAGTAAAAGATTTACTATCTTGAATCTACGTAAGGGAATGCTAAGGTCTTCAGATATGCAGAAAACTCTTTGGGAAAGATAACTATTTTTATGGAACTAGTTCTGGAGGTGAGCCAAATTATTGCATGATGGTCCTGATTTTAATTTATTTATCTGTTCCAGTATTGTTTCCTTAAGGATGCTTTTACAATCACCTGCAGATGGTTCTTAAAAAAACAAACAAAAATACTGAAGATGGTACCTGAAGAAGGATACTGTTTGTCTAAGGCTGGAGAGAAAAAAAGGTCCCAAAGTCAAAAGGAGTTAGAGGCTTCGGCGCAAGTTTACAGATAGAACTGGACAGAAAGAAATTCTATTCTTCTTTGTCAAACACAAAAGAAAGTAAAAGTGGTGAAGATGAGGATCTCCGTAACTAGGAAAATTCATAGTAGTTTCAGGAACTCTTATAAAAAGCAAATTTCAAGTTCTGAATGACAAAAACTTAGCAGTCAACTGGGACCCTAAATTAATAAGAGATTCATTTACTCCAACCACAGCTGACTTCCATATTGTAGAAGCATACTTTTCTGACTCATTCCAAGTATGCATTATTCTAAAAGCCAGATTTCAAAATTTAGCCAAAATGGAACCCAAAAAACATTATGTAAAGCACTCCCTGTTTCAATTCCCTCAAAAATCCCTAGGCTCCGTATCAGTAAAGGCTGCATATGTGGGACAAGGTTTTGAATATATATAAAACACAAGCATTCACTGTAACAAGAGTCATCTTGATTTGTCTCTTTGTAAAGTACCCACCACATTTATTCAGAGCTGTAACAGGGCTGTGTAAACCATCCAACAGACTCCAAGGGTAGGAGTTTTTGTGTGGAATTCAAGATGTTAATATTTCCTTTCTAACCAAATTAACTCCACATGTTTTCTGCTGCAACTAATCTCTTTCCTGTGGAATTAGGCATGGTCTGACTCATTCTTTATTTTTCGAACATGACAATTCACTCCAGAGTAGCCCTCATTTCACATAGCCTCAGGCTCCCCACCATTGCTGCACCCCTAGCATCCTTGCTGGTCTTTGTAGCAAAGATGTGGAATTATGGAAGAAAATCCTAACACTGCTAGTGGACAAGCTAAGGAGCCTTGACCAATCATCTCATAAATGGCAGGCTTTAGATGGCATGTGTCTGGGACAAATAATTTCTTAGGTGTTTACAGAACTTTAAGATGGATAAAATGCTCCCAAACATATCTGAAAATAATAGCAAGAATAAGATTTATATTAACTGATAATATCCTAATTATCAGATTTTTATTCCTATTGCCGTATTGCTAACCCTGACAAAGATAAGGTGGATAATCCAACCCCACTTTGAACATAAGAAGACAGTCACACAGCTAATGAGCAATAGAACAGAGATTCAAACCCAACTCTCCTGGTTCTAAAGCCAATGGCTTTGAAACGCAGCATCTCCATCATTTGCTTCCCAAAGTGGCCCATGCAAAGGCAGAAGAGAGATCACTGTGACTACCTAGATCTGGGAACCAAAGCTCAAAGAGGTGAAATGGCTATTAAGGCCTCAAAGCTGGAAGGCAGAGTCTGAAGTACAACCCAGCTCTAAGGATGCCCAGTTCTGTGCTTGTTTTCCTCCATCACTCACTTCATAGAGGATTTAGCTAGAGGCCCATCTGACAGAGTCTGCTTAGGTAGAGAGGAAGGATAAGCGGAAGAGGGAGAGAAAGGAGACGGGGAAGAGCTGAAGCATGAGTACTTGAAGGGCAGAATCCATATGCTATTTGTTTTTGTACCCAAAACACTTAGCATGGTGAACCTGAACATACTGATGGTAGGTATTTAATAACATGTTATAAATAAATAAATAAATGAAGTAAATAAAAATAACATAAGAACTATTGGTGTTTTTGTTTGCTTGTTTGCATACTAAAGATCGTACTACCTAATTATAAAGATTTTCTGACTGGGTATCTGGACAGCTCGGTTTAGTTCTCTCCCACCTCTCATCTCAGCTGTTATTCTAGAAAAGTTTTTTCACCTCTCTGAGCTTGATTTCTCTCATGTACATAATAAAAGGGGCCCATTAATTAAGTTTTACAACGTTTTCAAACTAGAGTGCACCATCTGTAGGTAACCTGTTCTTTGGAGGACTTTCCAGTGTAGGATAATGATCTGCTCATAAAATTTTTGACCATATGAGGATATCAGTTATACTATATGTGTGATCTCAAAGGTTTTCAGTATCCTGGTGGAAGATAGCAATAAAGCATTCCAGGTCCTTGATATTTTCTGAGTAGCTAGTTATTTTTCATTCATTCTTTCTTTCAGCAAGCAATTATTAAGGGACCTCTATGTGAAAGTTCTGGATTAGCAAGAAGTTCAAAACAATAATAACTGGTGTTCTAATAGAGTTGCATGCAAGGTGCCAGAAAGAGAAAAAGAAATGCTTCATGGTACTTCTTAGGAAATTGAGAAAGTTAACATTTGAACTTGAAAGGAGAGTAGGAGTTCACTGAGCAGCAAGGGAAAAGAGCTGCCCCAGCCAAGGAAGCAGCATGACGTGATGTCTTTGGGGGATACCAGCCCTTTCAGCACAGCTAATGCAGAGAGGATCAAGAGAGTAGAAGCAGATGAAGCTGAGAAAATAGGCAGGGCCCACAGCCTAAAGAGCCCTGTATGCAGATCTAAGTTTTTCTGTTACCTTGTGGGTTATAAGCAATCACTAAAAACATTTTGAAGGACAGTGACTTGATTATATTTACATTTTGAAAAATCAATATGGCAGCCAGTGGAGGGGGCAAGAGAGGTGACTGGATGGAAGAGCCCAACTGTTGCAATGGACAATGGAAGGGGCACAAAAGACCTGAAATGAGACAGCCACTTTAGGGATGGAGGGCTACATGAGACTGTGCCGCATTCAACACAATTCCAGTTTCTTGTCTGTTGCCATATCAAAGAATAACTCAGTATGTTTTATATTGAAATAAAGTTTCTGACAGAAAATCAAAGGTGAGAAAAGTCAAAATGTGAGTAAATAACAGCTAATACAAATACACCCATGCTTTGAGAAAATACTGCTATTGTGTCGTCTTGATGATAGGAAGTATATGGTCGGAGATGTGTTAAGCTAGAATGAACTGTAATAGAACTCTGTATTGGCAAGGTACAGACTCACTGGAAATATACTTCTCTAAAAGTAGACTTGCACAGTTCCTTATTTGTTGGTTCTTTATGTTACCACTTGATTTGCTTGACTTGGAAGAAAACAAATAAGTATTGAACATATATTATCATTACAGATTTTTTTAATGTAAATGTTTCCAGTTAAATTTATCAAATTATTAGATAGATTTTTCTCAAAACATAAATTCAAAAATGAATGTATTTTTACTCCAAATTCAAAATTTGTTGTTTTCTAATTTGTGCTTGAACCATCACCCACTGGAGCACGCTCTCTCTCTCTCTCTCTTTCTTTTTCTCCCTCTCCATCAGGACCAAAGTTTGTGTCTTACTCCTTTTCTGCCCATGTTTCAGAATCTCCAAAACATGTACATAATCATAAATCTAAGGCCTGCCTTATCCCTGATTTACCTTGCCTCCAAAACCCATAGTGGTTATTCCAGAAACTGCCATTAGCATCCCAAAAGATTCATTGTAATTTCTCTTTTATAACTTATGATCATTCATATCTCTGCTCTGGATCAAAACAGTGATATGTGATAAATAATCTAATAATTAAAAAGGAAAATATAATTTCATCAGAAATATAAGAAAAAATAATGCAAAGTGAGAGAAAAGGCAGGGAAATAAGATATAGTCATACTTCACTTAATGACAGGATGCATTCTGAGAAATGTGTCCTTAGGTGATTTCATCATTGTGCAAACATCACAGAGTGTACTTACACAAACCTAAATGTTATAGCCTATTACACACCTGGGCTATATGGTATAGCCTATTGCTCCTAGGCTACAAACCTGTACAGCATGCTACTATACTGAATATTGTAGGCAATCGTAACACAATGGTAAGTATTTGTGTACGTAAACATACCCAAATATAGAAAAGGTACAGAAAAAATATGGTATAAAAGATAAAAAATGGGGCAAACCCAGTGGTGCAGGGGTTAAGTTCGCACATTCCACTTTGGCAGCCTGGGGTTTGCCGGTTCAGATCCCAGGTGTGGACCTGTGCACTGCTTATCAAGCCATATTGTGGCAGGCATCCCACACATAAACTAGAGGAAGATGGGAACAGATATTAGCTCAGGGCCAATCTTCCTCAACAAAAAGAGGAGGATTGGTGGCAGACGTTAGCTCAGGGCTAGTCTTCCTCAAAAAGTAAAAAAAGATAAAAAATGGTACAGTTGTATAGGGTATCTACCATGAATGAAACTTGCAGGACTGGAAGTTGCTCTGGGTGAATCAGTGAGTGAATGTGAAGGCCTAGGTCATTTCTGTGCACTATAGTAGACTTTTTAAACACTGTACACTTAAGCTACACTAAATTCATTTAAAAAAATATTTTTCTTTGTTCAATAATAAATTTACCTTAGCTTACCACAAATTTTCCAGTTTATAAACTTTATAACTTTTTAAAAGCTTTTTGGCACTATTGTAATAACACTTAGCTGAAAACACAAACACATTGTACAGCTGTACAAAATATTTTCTTTCTTTATGTCCTTATTCTGTAAGTTTTTTTCTATTTTTAAGATTTTTTTTTCTTTTTTAAAGTTTTTTGTTAAAAACTAAGAAAGAAGCACACACTTTAGCTGTGGCCTACACAGGGTCAGGACCATCAACATCACTGTCTTCACCTCCACACCTTATCCCACTGGAAGGTCTTCAGGGGCAATAACACACAAGGAGCTGTCACCTCCTGTGATAACAGTGCCTTCTTCTGGAACATCTCCTGAAGGACCTGCCTGAGGCTCTTCTTGAGGAGGTGCCACTCTTTTCAGAAATATGTCCATGGTGGTTTGCTTGGTTTGTTTCTTTTTTCTTTTGTCACAGATTTTCTCATAAGCTAATAACACACAGGAAACATTCCTCCTATTAACGAAAACCTTTCGGTGTTTGGGTCCACATTTTCAAACTTTTTAAGGATCTTGTTGAGGTCTGCAAAACTTCTGCTAAATATTCCACTGTGAACTTTTGTGAAGGTTCTTCTCTTCCTTATCCTGCAGTTTTCTTTTCTCTTGCCTCTTCTTCAGCTATGTGTTCCTATTCCAGTTTCAAAAACTCCTCAGTAGTCAATTCCTCAGGAACCACCTCTATAAGCTCCTCAATGTCATCCTCATCTACACTCAGGTTAATGTTGTTTGTCATCTCACCATAATCTCATTATTTTGTGCATTATCCTCATCCTTGGCAAATCATTTGAAGTCATGGATGAGCCTCTTGAGTATCTTCTTCCAGATGCCACTCATCCAGTCCTTGATGACATCACCCCAAGCAAAGCTCTTGATGCAGTCATAGATGTTTTAATCCTTCCAGGATTGCATCAGTGTCTTCTCAGGTGTCTGGAGGGAGACACTCCACTTTGATATTGAGATGAAGATCACCAACAAAAGGCGGACATCTGGAAGCATTATCAACAATAAGCAAAACTTGAAAGGTATGTTATTCTCCAAACAGTACTTCTCCATTTCACTGAGATAGCAATTCAGGAGGGTATCTTGGAAGAGGAGCTGTGTCATCTATGTCTTCTTATTGCTCCTGTAGTACATGGTAGTGTATGCTGATTGATATGCCTGAAGATCCTAAGGTTCTCAATGTGCCAGATCAAAAAGGAGTTTAAATTGTAGCCTGCAACATTTCCCCCAAGCAAGACTGTTTCCCTGTCCTTAAAAGCCTTGAAACTTGGCATTGACTTGGCCTCCTTATGAATGAAAGTCCTTTTAGGCATTCATTTCCAGAATAGCAAGGTTTCATCCACATTGAATATTTGCTCTAGAAAGCAATTTTCCTCCACAAAAGCGTTACCTAGAGTTTCCAAAAATTCTTCAGCTGCCTTCACATCAGCACTCACAGACTCATGACTCAGTTTCACATTATATAATAAATAACGGATTTTGAATTGTTTAAACCACCCAGAGCCAGCAATAAATTCAACATTGTAGTAGTATCTAGCCTTTTCTTTCAATGTTACAAACAAATTTTTTGCTTTGGCTGTGATTGTCATGGTGCTTAAATGGAAATGCTTCTGTGTCTAGTCTTCAATCCAGATCATTAGAATTTTCTCCATGTCTGAAATAGGCTGTTCTCGAATTTTTGTTAGTCTCACTGACTTCAACGAAGTAGATCTTTTAACAACTTCCATCACTTTGCTCTTGTTCTTCAAGATTACAGCTGTGCTAGATGGGAAAGCAGTAACCATCACTGATTTTCCACCTTAATAGTCCTCACTCACTTTTAATTTAGCTTCCAGGTCAATCACTCAATATGGCCTCTTATTCTCAATATTAGCAGTGGATTTCATATGCTTAGGGGTCATGCGGAACAAAACAACATGAGATTAAATCAAGCACAAGAGAAAATTATGCAATCAAGGGATGCAATAAACACGAGACATATGAGGTTGCATAACACAGTGTACTGTTTTAAAATAAACTGTTTTTTATAAGTAGAAGGAGTACACTCTAAAAGAGCAATAAAAAGTGTACTATAGTAAATACACAAACCAGTAACTTAGTCATTTATTATCATTATCAAGTATTATGTACTGTACATAATTGTATGTGCTATACTTTTTTATGACAGACAACATAGTAGATTTGTTTACACCAGTATCACCATAAACATGTGATTAATGCATTGTGCTTCAATGTTATGACAACTACCGTATCACCAGGTGATAGGAAGCTGTCAGCTCTATTACAGTCTATGGGACTACCATCACATATGCAATCTGTTGTTGACTGAAACATTGTTATGTGGCACATGACTGTACAAGAGATGACTATACCTATGAAGTAGTTATTTGTGTCAGAAAAAAATACACTATTCCAGTTCTCTATTTTTCCCACAATGTGAAAATTTCTGTAAATATGTGTTTTGACATGTTTAGTTCAACTATATATAATGGATGTAGAAGAAAAAAGGAATAGTTTTCTAAATACAAATTGGCAATTATGATTTCCCTAAATAGTGAGTAAATTGGAAAGAAAAGTTTGAATGCTAAAGAGTCCTGAGCTATATAATTAACATTTTATAAAATTTCTCATATTCTAAAATATTTCCAGTTTTAAAAAATTTTAGGCAGAACATTATTTTAAACATTATATTATACTTTTAAAAGGTATTTTATTGGAGTTATTTCAGCATTATGGCAGAAAGAGCTGTTCCCTTAACCTCTCCCTCCTAAGATACAACCAAGAACATGCATTAACCAAAAGAGGATACCCACCCTGCACAATAGGACACTTGACAGATCCACACAGCCTTACATCTAAAGGTGGGGGAACTGGATCCCTGGGAAGTAGTAGAAGGAGGTGAGCAGATCTCTTCCCCCTCCCCAGCAGCAGCAATCTAGGTCATGGGTCCACATGCAGTGGCCCAACTGGAAAATGACTAAGAGGAAGTGGGAGAACAGACAGTCCTCCATGTGAATGCTTTCACTCTTGGAGTTGCATCCCAGCCTGCAGGAACACTCCATACCAAGGCAGTTAAGCAACCCCGTGGGCAACCCCACCAAGCCCAACTGCCTAGGTGGGCTGCCAGTGAGTGCAGAGCAGACTCATCCATGCAAAAGAAAGTGCCCCCACTTCTCTCCTGCCTGGAGCACCAGCTCAGCCTGTCAGCCAGGGAAGTGGATCTGCTCCAGAGCACCTGTGCCTTGGTATGTGATCCACCAAGTGGCAGTGGCCAGCAAACGCAGATGAACCCTATAGGAACAACTTCCAGCAGGTGAGAACAACTTCCAGCAGATACCACAGGTTCAGAAAACACAACTGCCTCCCCCCTGTGATGGGAGGTGGAATCTGTGACCAGATACTACCACTATGTGCCAGCAAATGTCCACTTCATCAAACAGCATGAAGAAATACATTAACACTCCAGAACAGAAGGAAAAGTCTCCAAACAAGTCTCCAGAAACCAATCCTGAAGTCACAGAAATTTACAATCTAAATGAGAGAGAATTCAAAATAGTCATCATAAAGAAACTCAGCAAGTTACAAGAAAACTCAGAAAGACAGTTCAATGAACTCAGGAATAAAATTAATGAGCAGAAGGAATTCTTTATAAAACAGATTGAAATCCTAAAACAACAAACAAACAGAAATGCTAGAGATGAAGAACATAATGACTTAGATAGAAACCAATCTAGAAACCTTAAAAAACAGAGTTGACATTATGGAGGACAGAATTAGTAATGTAGAGGACACAAATATAGAAATACATCAAATGGAAGAGGTGAGAGAACTAAGACTTAAAAAAAAAATGAAGAAATTCTCCAAGAAATATCCAACTCAATTAGGAAATGCAACATAAGGATTGTAGATATTCCAGATGGAGAAGGGCGGGTATAGGAGCAGAGAGCTTATTCAAAGAATAACAGGTGAGAACTTCTCAAACCTGATGAAAGAACTGAAATTACAAGTAAAGGAACCCAATAGAACTCCTAATTATATCAATGCAAAAATACCTTCTCCAAGGCATATATTAGTAAAACTGGCAAAAGTCAATGACAAAGAAAAAATATTAAGGGCAGCAAGGCAGAAGAGAATAACCTACAAAGGAATCTCTCTCAGACTTTCAGTAGACTTTTCAGTAGAAACTTCGCAGGCTAGGAAAGAGTGGAAAGATATTTTCAAAATATTAAAAACAGAAACTTTCAGCTAAGAACACTTTATCCAGCAAAACTATCCTTCAGATATTTCAGAAAAATAAGAAGTTTCTCAGATAAACAAAAGCTGAGGGAGTTCATCATCACAGGACAGCTCTCTCCAGCTACAAGAAATGATCAAGAATGTCCTCACACCTGAAACAAAAAGGTAAAGGTTTACAAAGCATTGAGCAACGAGATAGACAAAATCAGAAAATTGTAGCTCTCAATCAGAATAAGTTAGCAAACATTTAATTATAACATTAAAGATAAAGGGAAGGAAAGCATCAAAAATAACTGGAAACATTTCATTTTAATCACAAGCTTACAACACAAAACAGAATAATTTGTGACAACAATAACTTAGACAGGAAAAAGGAAAGAGATGGAACTTGCTTAGGCTAATGGAGATAAGATGCTATCAGAAAAAGGACTATCTCATCTATGAGATCTTTTATACAAAACTCATGGTAAGCCAAACAAAAAATCAGAACAGAGACACAAATCATAAATAAAGAGTAAACTGAGAAAACCATCATAGAAAAACACCAACATGAAATGACAATCAGAAATACATGGGAAGGGAAATAAGCGAAATATAGAACTGGAAAACAGGAGATAAAATCGTAGTATTAAGCCCTCATATATCAATAATCACTCTAAATGTAAATGGATTGAATTCTCCAATCAAAAGACACAGAGTGCTGGATAGATTAAAAAACAAGAACCAACAATATGCTGCTTCCAGGAAACACAGCTCAACTCTAAAGACAAACACAAGCTCAGGGTAAAGTAATGGAAGACGATACTCCAAGCAAATGGCAAGCAAAAGAATGCAGGTGTTGCCATACTTATATCAGACAAGGCTGACTTCAAGATAAAAAAAGGCAATGAGTGACAAAGAGGGTCAGTATATAACAAGAAAAGGGACATTCTACCAAGAGGACATAACACTTCTGAATATATATGCACCTATAACAGGAGCACCAAAGTAGATAAAGCAAACATTAACAGACCTAAAGGGAGAAATTAACAGCCACACAATGACCTCAATACCCCACTTAGATCAATGGATAGATCATCCAGACAGAAAGTCAGCAAAGAAATAGTGAAAGTACATGAAAAACTAGAACAGATGGACTTAATATATACAGACAATTCCATCCCAAAACAGCAGAATACACATTCTTCTCAAGTGCACGTGGAACATTCTCAAAGATAGACCCTATTTTGGGAAACAAGGCAAGCATCAATAAATTTAAGAAGATTGAAATCATTTCAAGCATCTTTTCTGACCACAATGCTATGAAACTAGAAATCAACTACTAGAGAAAAGCTGGGTAAATCGTAAATATGGGGAGACTAAACAACATGCTACTGAACAACCATTGGGTCAGTGAAAAAATCAAAGGAGAAATAAAAAGATACCCAGAGATGAATGAAAATGAAAATACATCATACTGACTCTTATGGGATGCAGTAACAGTGGTTCTAAGAGGGAAATTTATAGTAACACAGGCCCACATCAACATACAAGAAAAATCTCAAATAACTAATCTTAAACTACACCTAACAGAACTAGAAAAAGAACAAACAAAAACAAAAAGCCAGCAGAAGAAGGGAAAAAATAAAAACTATAGGAGAAATAAATGAAATAGAAACAACAACAAAAAACAGTAGAAACCATCAATGAAACTGAGAGCTGATTCTTTCAGAAGATAAACAATATTGACAAACCCTTAGCCAGACTCACCAAGAAAAAAAGAGAGAAGGCTCAAATAAATAAAATTAGAAATAAAAGAGGAGAAATTACAATGAAATTACCACAGAAATACAAAGGACTATAAGAGAATAATATGAAAAACTATATGCCAACAAATTGGATAACCTGGAAGAAATGGATAAATTCTTAGACTCATACAACCTCCCAAAACTGAATTAGGAAGAAATAGAGAATCTGAATAAACTACTCACAAGTAGAGAGATTGAAACAGGAGTCAAAAATCTCTCAAAACACAAAAGTCCATCTCCATATGGCTTCTCTGGAGAATTCTACCAAACATTCAAGGAAGATTTAATACCTATCCTTCTCAAACTACTCCAAAAAATTCAGGAAGATGGAACACTTCCTAATTCATTCTATGAGGCCAACATCACCCTGATACCCAAACCAGACAAAGACAATACAAAGAAGGAAAATTAGAGACCAATATCGCTGATGAACATAGATGTAAAAATCCTCAGCAAAATATTGGCAAACAGAATACAGCAATACATTAAAAGGATTATACGCCATGATCAAGTGGGATTTATACCAGGGATGCAGGGATGGTTCAACATCTGCAAACCAATGTGATACACCACATTAACAAAATGAGGAATAAGCATCACATGATCATCTCAATAGATGCAGAAAAAGCATTTGACAAGATCTAACATCCATGTATGATAAAAACTCTCAATCAAATGGATATAGAAGGAAAGTGCCACAACATAATAAAAGCCATATATGACGATCCCACAGCCAACATCATACTCAATGGTGAAAAACCAAAAGCCATCCCTCTGAGAACATGAACAAGACAAAGATGCCCACTCTCACCACTCTTATTCAACATAGTACTGGAGGTTTTGGCCAGAGCAATTTGGCAAGAAAAAGAAATAAAAGGTATCCAAATTGGCAATAAAGAAGTGAGACTCTCACTGTTTGCAGATTATATGATTCTATGTATAGAAAACTCTAAAGAATCCATCAGAAAACTATTAGAAATAATCAGTAACTACAGTAAAGTTGCAGGGTACAAAATCAACTTACAAAAACCAGATGCATTTCTATACTCTAATAATGAACTAGCCAAAAGAGAACTCAAGAATACAATCCCATTTACAATAACAAAAAGAATAAAGTATCCAGGAATAAATGTAATCAAAGAGATGAAAGACCTATACACTGAAAATGATAAGACATCTATTGAAAGAAATCAAAGATAACATAAAGAAATGGAAAGATATTCCATACACATGGATTGGAAGAATAAACATAATTAAAAGGTTGATATTACCTAAATTCATTCATTGCAATTCCAATCAGGATCCCAATGACATTCTTCACAGAAATAGAATAAAGAATCTTAAAATTTATATGAAACAACAAAAGACCCCAAATAGCAAAAGCAATCCTGAGAAAAAACAACAAAGCTGGAAGCATCACAATCCTTGACTTCAAAATATACTATAAAGCTATAGTAATCAAAACAGCATGATACTGGCACAAAAACAGACACACAGACCAACAGAACAGAACTGAAATCCCAGAAATAAAATCACACATCTATGGGCAGCCAGTCTTCAATAAAGGAACCAAGAACATACAATGGAGAAAGGAAAGTCTCTTCAATAAGTCGTGTTGTGAAAACTGGACAGCCTCATGCAAACGAGTGAAAGTAGACCATTATCTTACACTTAACACAAAAATTAACTCAAAATGGATTAAAGACTTGAAGTTAAGACTTGAAACCATAAATCTCCTAGAAGAAAATATAGGCAGTACACTCTTTGACATCAGTCTTAGTAGTATCTTTTTGAATACCGTGTCTAATCAGGCATGGGAAACAAAAGAAAAAATAAACAAAGGGACTAAAGATCTTCTGCAAAGCAAAAAAACCAGGAACAAAACAAAAAGGCAACCCACCAACTGGGAGAAAATATTTGCAAAACGTATATCCAACAAGGGGTTAATCTGCAAAATATATAAAGAACACATACAACTCAACAAAAAAAAGACAAACAACCCAATAAAGAAATGGGGAGAGGATATGAACAGACATTTTTCCAAAAACATATGCAGATAGCCAATAGGCACATGAAAAGATATTCAACATCAGTAATTATCAGGGAAATGCAAATCAAAACTACAATGAGATATCACCTTACACCTGTTAGAATGATTATAATTACCAAGACAAAAAATAACCACTGTTTGAGACAATGTGGAGAAAAGGGAACCCTCATACACTGCTGGTGGGAGCACAAACTGGTGCAGCCACTAAGGAAAAGAGTTTGGAGATTTCTCAAAAAATTGTAAATAGAAATACCATACAATGCAGTTATCCCACTACTGGGTATTTATCCAAAGAATGTGAAATCAACAATACAAAGGGACTTATGCAGCCCTATGTTCACTGCAGCATTATTGACAATAGCAAAGAAGAGGAAGCAAGGCAAGTGCCTATCAACTAATGAATGGATAAAGAAGATATGGTATATAAATATACAAAGGAATACTACTTAGCCATAAAAAAGACAAAAATTGTCCCATTTGCAAAAACATGGATGGACCTTGAGGGTATTATGTTAAGCTAAATAAGCCAGACAGAGAGAGACAAACACTGCATGATTTCCCTCATATGTGGAAGATAAACAAACACATGGACAAAGAGAACAGATTAGTGGTTACCAGAGGGGAAGGGGATTGGGGGGTGGTCATAAGGGGTAAAGGGGCACATATGTATGGTGACAGATAAAAATTAGACTATTCCCACAACTAGAAGGACCGGCAACTAAGATATACAACTGTGTACAGGGGGCTTTGGGGAGATAAAGCAGAAATAAAAAAATTAGACTATTGGTGGTGAGCACGATGCAGTGTATACAGAAACTGATATACAATAATGTACAGCTGAAATTACACAATATTATAAACAATTATGATCTCAAAAAATAATTAAAAAAATAAAAGATAAATATTGGAAAAGATATTTTATCAACAAATATTTTATCCAGTTCATTTTTCCCCTCCTTTCTCCCCAACTAAATCTCTTAACTAATTTTATTCATTTCTCTCATTGATTGAGGTTAACATTTCGGATGCTTTGGATGAACATTTTTTTCCGAAAATATTCATATTTATCTTTAAGGTCTTCAAGCCCTATACCAGCTTTCTAAATCTTCCATAAGTGCCCTTCAGTCTACTTTCATCCTTCTACTAATGAGATTCACAGACTGAAAAGAAAGTTCAATTGCTGTTAAAACAAATCTAAAACAGAGATATCCCTTACATTATTTTAAGATATGATGAGTCTACAGTTATGTCTTTCTCTTTCACTACCATTTTACTTGGTAATTCCAAGATGATTTAATTTTCTTTTCCTGTCACAGGTAGACCTCTGATGGTATAAGCCTATTTTAGCGTCTTCTCTAATTTGCAGTTGGTTATTTTCATCAGGTGGTATCAATTTAACAGCTCTGAAGTCAAGACAACAGATGAGACTACTGAGAACACAACGCTTTCTCTTATTCTGCTAACCAAAATATACTTCAGAATGAAAGACATGAAACTCCAGACCTCAATATGCTTCTGGGAAAGTAAGATGAATGTGCCCCTTGGAGTAGGACACTCAGAGATATGGTAGATTACCTTGTCCAGGCACTGGCCAAGTGGTACTGTGGGAAGCTCCAGGAGCATATGATCTACATGAACTAATTTGTGTCCCATGTGTTTGTCTCTCAGGGGCACGGATGTGTGCCTACTAAATGGGAAAGGAATTTGTGTCTCTTATCTTCTCTCCAAATTGCACACCATTTGCACTTTTGAAATTTTGTTTTATTTCCATTCACTGGTTATCAAAATTACCGACAAAAGCCAGATGACTATATCACTTATTGTTAAAACCCATGTTTAATTTATATTTATAATTCACATATAATGTCATAATTTTCTATATTACACAGGCACCCTACAAATGATTAAATCTTTAGGTGAAATGTTTTTTTGAGAACTGTCCATAATCAGCCATGTTCCATACAAGATAGAATTGTCATATAATATAGCTTGTTACTAAAGGAGGCAGAAAAGAATTATGGAGACCTATCCTTATTTTGAGTTCATAAAAAAGTACTTACTATGTATAACTCACTATACTTATTAGACATTCCTGACCAAAGAGCTAAAATAAATCACTTTTAGATCAAGTAAAATTAATGTAACATAACACATTATTTTAAGGGTTTTTTGTTCTTTTTTTGAAGAAAAGATATATATTGCATGTTTTTAGAAAAGTAACTTTGACTTAAGGTTAACAATATACTTAACTTATATGTTGCAAAGTTACATATCATTAACATATATAACTTAAGCTTATATGCTCTATCATTTACTTCTTCAGTTGACTTCTACATCTAGTTAAAAAATAAAAAACTAATCCTTTTTTATAAGGACATCTATAAATGCTTAGGGATGCTCCAGAATTCCCAAATCTGTTTATAAGTCAGGCATTATAAGAGATACACAGTAATTACTGTAGTTTTTATTGTTCATGCATCTGACATTGAATCAGATACTAATCAGACCCCTGGCCCAGCTGTCTTGCAATTAAGGGTTCAACTGTTATGCAATAAACTGGATTCTAAACCCTCTTTTTCCATCTCCTTCCCATCCAAAATATATTTAATATGTCATTTGTCCCTCATTATACCCAAGATATTTTCTGAGCAAATTCTCTGGCTAAAGAGAACATATTCACACTACAGTGTTAGTGATTAGAAGACCAATGAGATACAATTTAAATGAAAACAATTGAACCCTCAGCTACTGAGGAGAAGTATTTTAGAATTGAAAGGATTTAGGGGGGCTTCCTGATTTCCTGATATTTCTATAATCTAACTTCCCACTTGTAATAAAAATATCTTTCTCTGGTATGTGACAAGGAAATTGGAGTTTTGCTTTGGCACATATTTCCCTTTCCTCTTCCTGCTCCCCCAAGAGAATGTAGTATATTGCAGGATGAGATTGTTTCTTCTTGCTATGTTTTCTAGCTCTAGAGAGATTTCGAATATGGAGTGTCCCTCAGAGGAACAGAAATACTATCAATTCACAAGGTCTTGCTTTTGAAGACGGAAATCCATAGGCAGGACTTCATCACATTGTAACTCTAGCAGAATGGGGCAGGTTGTAGCCCACAACTTGCTAGAATTCCAGGAGAAAACAACAGTCTTGGTTCTGTGATCACTGGATAAATGGTTTCTGTGGGACATGATCTCAAATGAGACATGGCGGCCATAGCCCATTTGTGTTGTGTTCCACGGTACCCAGAGGTGTGAACATTTGGTCCAGGGAAATCTTCATAAAGATGGAAATACAGCCCTGGGGAGCACATGAGTACAACCAGATGTACGTTGCAAACCATAAGCATTAATTGAGAAAACTTCAAGTACACCCACAAACAATAGGGCTTAGATATGGTTGTCATGCTAACAACAGCTAAATGAATGCTCTTCCCGGACAATGTGAAATTCGTAACTAATCTTTTTTCTCATTTCTTCTTTGGCTTCCAGAAAGCTTAGATCTAAAGCTGTAGACCTAATTTTAGTACCTATGTAGAAAATTATGACATGCTTATCCCTCCAGAAACTTTTCCTGATATGTTCTTTGTACTTCCAACTCTATTTTCTATGGTCCTGAATTATTTTTTTTCTATTTTCTAAATTGTTTGCAATCTAATGAATTGTTTCAATCTCTTTTTAGAATTAAAACAAAGGTATTCAAACATATCTCAATCATTAATGAAATAAATACACGATAATAAAATTCTATTACTTCCTCACTGTTCTGCTTCTGTAGAATGACTCAGAGAGGTTAAACTAATAAGACTTGGTCAAATTAGCAATATTTTTGTAGCAATAAAAACCAACACTCTATGTCTCGTTAGTTTATCTTAAATATAGAGAGGAATATCCTAAAGTTGCAAAGTCCAATAGTGACTAAGACTCTACAAAATGGAAAGCAAGGATATAACTGGCTTCTATTCTCTTCCTTGATTACTCCAATCAGCCTTCCACAGTGATTGCTTCTAGGGAGACTCAGCCTTGACCTCTCCCATTCAGAAATGACCAGACTGAGCATACAGAGATTGCAATATAATACAATATTTTTATTATATACTACTATATGATATTATATGTATTTACTATAATATATTCAATATAATGTATTTAACATACATGTAATGTAATACATATTTTAAAATACATCCTTAATAGAAAGGTAGAATTCAGTTTCTTCCTCATAAATGTCCCTGCCTTGTGTCCTTTGGACTTCTTGATTTCCTGGCCCCGTTTCTCATCTTACTCCAAATCTACTGTAAATAAACATGATGGAGGAGATACTTATTATTCATAAGGGTATTTTTTAGTTAACTATGCCTTCATGACATAAACCAAAATATCTCACCACCAAGAATAGCAAAGTTGCTGTCCAGAGCCAGAGAACTGATATTGAATCACCTGAGATAATGTTGTCTGACCAAGGATGAGAACTAGAACTCCCCCTGCACCCTTGAGCCAGCTTAGAGGCAGTGGTGCCAGGCAAGAGCTGGTTCTGGTGTTACACATGTATCTGTTTGAACGTCAACTCTGCCGCTTCCTCAGTATGGAAACTTGAACAATTCCTTAACCTCTTGAAGCCTCATATCTTCATCTCTAAATGAATATAATCTTTTTTAGGGTATATAGTACATGCTCAATTAAATGCTTCCTTAAAAGAAGCTCCAAATACCTAAAAACTATGTTTTTGAAATGACACACTTAGAATTATATTATCATTCATTGAAAAAAATAATTTTTGTGTGCAAGCACGATACCAGCTGCCTGAGATGTAGAACTGAAAAGCATATCTCTGGCCTCATATGGCAAAAGCTAACAGACATAGGCCTATAAATAACTGATTACAGTACTTTTCATTATATGTTCTAAGGTATCTTAGAGGCCAGGGGTAGATATTGGTGGTATTATAAACATTTTGCAGTCAGGACGTATGACAGTTAATTTCATGTGTCAACTTGACTGGCCACAGGGTATCCGGATTAGATGTTATTTCTGGGTGTGCCTGTGAGGATGTTTCCAGAAGAGATTAGCATTTGAATGGGTGAACTCATTAAAGTAGTTGGCTCTTGCCAATGTGGGTGGGCATCATCTAATCCATTGGGAGCCTGAATATAACAAAAAGTGGAGAAAGGAGGAATCCACTTCCTTTCTTTCCTGCCTCACTGATTGAGCTGCGATATTTTATCTTCTGCCCTGGGACTAGGACTCATACCAATTAGCTCCCCTGGTTCTCAAGCCTTTGGACTCAAACTGAATTAGGCTCAGCTTTCCTGGGTCTTCAGCTTGCACAAGGAAGGTCATGGAACTTCTCAGCCTCCATAGTTGCATCAGCCAATTCCTCACAACACATCTCCCCTTGGCTCTGTTTTTCTGGAGAACCTTGACTAGTACAGGAGGGTAGGACAACTTAAATCTTACGTCACTGCCAAGAATCCCTTCCACAAGGTATTAAGTAGGATACCCAAGGGTCAAAACAGAACAGGAATAAAAGTATCATTTTGTTGTTGCTGTATTCTCAAACTAATAGCCCTGGTTGAAAGATAAATTGAAGCTCCTGGCTCAGGCTTTAAGTCTGAAAGGAACCTCCTAAACACCTCCCTCACAAGAGCTCCCTATTTTAAATATTGAGATCAGCGGGCCCTGGTGTACCCGCATGAGAAAGAAAGATATCCCTAGAGTTCATGTACCCACCCAGACACATGAGAGTCAGAGAAAGGCTACCAAAATTAAGAGGAATCCCTGACTTTGCTTCCCAATTATGCAGCAAAATAAAAAAAGAGAAAAGACAATGAAAAATCTGGGAGCCTGGACTCCTCACTTTGAATCACTCAGTGATTGCACACACAGTGGTCAGGACCATTAATAATTGTGTAAGCAGATTCTCTGGATCTGAATGGTCAGACTAATCTCTTTCCTTGGGTGGGAGGTGGGGGGTAGAGAGAGAGGGCTGCTAATGAATTGTGAGCATATGCAGACCATTGTTAACCTGCTAAAACAGAAACCATTTTAAGAGGCAAAACATTTATTTGGGATCAAGGAATTGCACTTCAGGGAGCACAGATTCAAGCAGAAACCCAAATGGTGTCCAAATTACAGGAGAGGGACTCAGGGTTTTTATGGGGAAAAAGGAGGATGAAGGAAGTTGTATTAAAGAAGAGTTCATTGGTGCTAAGTGAGGTAAGGCTAGGTTTGTACTTCACTGATTGACTTGAGATTCTATCATCAGACAAAAGGCTAGACTCTTACTTCGTTGATTGGTTAGTGATCCGGTCATCAGCAAAGTCCAGTTCCATAAGTCCTTACAGACAGGATATTCTTGTCCTTACCGACTTCTTGAAATGTTGGAGGTTTGGTGCAGTTTGTAAGATTAAAAATAACAAGACATGCAAGGCAATTCCTCCAAAATGGCTGCTCTGGTTCTATTTTAATATTTTAACATTCAGGAAGTACATAGAGGGTTGGCCCACTAGCCAGATTTGCTAGTGACTCATTTGTAGATTTTGTACTTTTCCATCTCCATAATTGTAGGCTCTGCTATACTGCAGGTCCTAGCTCTCTATGGTTAAGCACAGAGATACCAGGAGAAAGAGAGAGTACCACTGAATCACCTGTCCACTCTTATGCTGCAGACCAGCAAGCAAAGGATCCAAGAGGAACTCCTGTACTGACTAAAATATTCAGTCATGATTACCATGAATATTTAGATTTGTTACTACATAATGGGAGCGTTATTCTAGACATCTCATGATTCAGCAAGACAGGTAGTTAAATAGAGGGAAATAAATAACGTTATGACATTGAGACTATATTATACAGATGATACATTTTATATTGATTAAAATTATTTTGTTGGATCCTACCTGAGCATAATAGAGGAAAGGGAAGTTGCATTGGAACTAAAAAAATTGTAGACTTCAGATATTTTTTCAAATTAACAGAAATTAATTCCTATGAAACTCTTTTTTTTTAAAGATTTTATTTTTCCTTCTTCTCCCCAAGGCCCCCTGGTACATGGTTGTATATTTTTAGTTGTGGGTCCTTCTAATTGTGGCATGTGGCATGCTGCCTCAGCGTGGTTTGATGAGTGGTGCTAGATCCATGCCCAGGATCTGAACTGGCAAAACCCTGGGCCGCCAGAGCAGAATGCACCACCTTAACCACTCAGCCATGGGGCCAGCACCCTATGAAACTCTTTAAGAAAAAAAGGCTGTGATAATGTGAATAGATGGGAGTCATGATTTTAACGACATATTTCAATTTTGAGCAGAATCTATTTTCTTCCCAATGAGGTAGATAAGGAGATTATAACTCACATCATCCCCATCTCCTTCCTCTCTACCCCTCATTTTTGTTGGTTGTACTCATATAGACACTATCATACTAACATTTACATTTTGCCAAGGGACAGTGTATTCTGTAATCATAATTAAGTCATCAGTTCACCAGCTAAATTTCATCACCTGCTACGTTTGTTAGTGTATCTGTTGACTTTTTCAGAAGAGATCCTTGGTTCATTACTTTCTAAGTTATTTCAGGTTCTTGGTAGCAGGTGCAGTGAAGCAGAATTTGCTACCACAAAGTGTATCTCTTTGGCTTGATTATTTTTAAGAACAAAAGACTCAGAAAGAAACTTTGAACTTCCCCCTAACTGCCTAAAGCTATTTAATATAGAAGGTCTGTTGCAAGAAGGAGCTAATAGCATAAACAACTATAGTATAATATAAACTACATGTTGTAGACAGGAAGGAATCTAGAAAGGCCCATTTGATGAAAGTCTTCCCCACGTCTCTTTGTCTCTACAAGTTATGGCAAATATTTACCAAACATTTGCTTTTCCATTTCCATGTGAATTGCCTACCTCCCCTTTGAAGTCCCAAACCACTACCCCTGAAATCCTCTTTTGTCCTTAGCTGAAGATGGTATTTAAGATGGTGGCTTCAGCCATTTTAGTGAGTTAGTTTTCCTGGTTTTCTCCCCTGTACATTTGTGATTAAACTTGCTTGATTTGCTCCTGTTATCCTGTCTCATATCTATTTAACTCATAGACCAACCAGAAGAACCTAGAAGGTTACAGGAATATTTTTTCCTCCCCTAGATAGGAAACCATGCAGTTTCTTCAGCCAAACGACCTGGGTTCAAAACCAAGCTCTATCATTAACAAGATGTAAAATCATGAACAAATTAAATAACTAACTTGCCTTGATTTCCTCAACTGTAAGATAAAGATAATAATTGTACCCCTTCTCATGAGATTATTTTGAAAATTCAGTTTGGTAATACCTCTAAATAATGCATAAAAGGGCTTTACCTAGAGCAGGTACTCAAGAAGTGCTAGCCGCTATTCTCAGTATGCTGGAGAATGTCTCCTTGTTGACTTCATGCTTGAATGGCAACTTGGCTCAGGTGATATTTGTAGTTCATTCTTTCTTTTATTTTCTTCAGATTATTTTAGACAATAGCCCATTTTCTTTGGTTCTAAATATAGCTGGACAAATTTTTCTTCCTTAAAGATGTCTTGCTTTTTTGCCTGGGTGCCTGAAGATTTTTTTCTTCTTTATCCTGGAAGTTTAATAACTAGTGAGGATATGTCCAATATCAATCAAATTTTATTCATATTTTCTGGAATATTTTCTTCCTTTTTGAAAGGAAAAATCAGTTCTTCTTTAATGTAGGGGAGAGTTTCTTCTATCATATTTTTCAGTAATGTTTTTTTCCCCTTAGGTACTCTAACTCAGGGACAGCCATTATCCTTAACTAAGATTGTCTTTTTCAACAAATATACTTACTACATCCACTTACTTCACATTCTATTTTTCTTTATTTTCAGGCAATAAAATTGTTTCACACTTTCCCTTATTTCAGTAATTTAACATCTTCTTTTTTTCCCAGCTTTATCGACGTATGATTGACAGAAAGTGTATCTATTTAAGGTATGTTATATGATGTTCTGATAGGCTTATACATTGTGAAATGATTATTACAGTCAAGATAATTAACATATCAATCACCTCATATAGTTACCACAATTTTTGTGGTAAAAACACTTGAGATTTACACTTTTAGCAAATTTCAAACATACAATACAGTATTAAGTATAGTCACCACATTGTACATTAGAGCTCCAGAACTTATTCATCTAACAACTGAAAGTTTATACCCTTTGATCTCCCCCTTTTTTTTTTACTCCATAGCCCCCAGTAAGTACCATTCCACTCTCTTAGTTTGAGTTCAACTTTTCTTTTTTTCCTTAGATTCCACATATAAGTGACATCATACAGTATTTGTCTTCCTGTGTCTGACTCATTTCACTTAGCATTACATCCTCCAGGATCATCCACATTGTCACAAATGACAGGATTTCCTTCTTTTTAAAGGTTGAATAATATTCTGTTGTGTGTGTATATATATACATATATATATATATACACCATGTTTCTTTATCCATTCATCTATCAATAGACACATAGGTTCTTTCTATAAGCTGGCTCCTGTGAATAATGCTGCAATGAACGTGGGAGAGCCGATATCTTTTTGAGAGACTGATTTTATTTCCTTTGGAGAGGTAACTAGAAGGGAGATTGCTGGATCATATAATAGTTTTATTTTTAATTTTTTGAGGAACCTCTATACTGTTTTCCCAAGTGGTTTTACTAATTTACATTCCCGCCAACACTGTACAAGAGTTTCCTTTTCTCAACGTTCCTATCAACACTTATCTCTTGAGATTTTGGTACTAGCCATCCCAGAGATGTGAGGTACTATGTCATTGTAGTTTGATTTGCATTTCCCTGGTGACTGGTGATGTTGAGCACCTTTTCACATACCTGTTGGCCATTTTTGTGTCTTCTTTTGAGAAATGTCCATTCAGGTCCTTTGCTCATTATTTAATTGGGTTGCCTGTTGTTTTGCTATTGAGCTGGACGAATTCCTTGTATATTGAGGATATTAACTCTTTATCAGATGTACAATTTGTAAGTATCTTCTCCCATTCCATAGGTTGCCTTTTCATTTTGTTGATTGTTTCCTTTTCTGTGTAGAGACTTTGTGGTTTGATGCAGTCCCACTCATTTGTTTTTGCTCTTGTTGCCTGTACTTTTGGTGTCAAATCTGAAAAATGATCACTAAGACCAATGTCAAGGTGTTTTCCCCCTATGTTTTCTTCTAGAAGCTTTATAGTTTCAGGTCTTACATTTAAGTCTTTGATCTATTGTGAGTAGATTTTTGCGTCTGGTTTAATGTAAAGGTCCTATTTCATTCTTTTGTTTGTGAATATCCAGTTTTCCCAAAACCAGTTTTTGAAGAGATTATTCCTTTTTTTTTCCGGCACCTGAGCTAACAACTGTTGCAATCTTCTTTTTGTCTTTTTTTTTTTATTCTTCTCCCGAAAGCCCCCCGGTACATAGTTGCATATTCTAGTTGTAAGTGCCTCTGGTTGTGTTATGTGGGATGCCACCACCTCAGCGTGGCTTGATGAGTGGTGCCATGTCCACCTGTGCCCAGAACCGGAGAAACCCTGGGCCACGAAGTGGAGTGCACGAACTTAACCACTTGGCCACGAGGCCTGCCCCAGATTATTCTTTTCTCATTTTGTATTCCTGGGGCCCTTGTTGAAGATTGGTTGACCATATATGTATGGGTTTATTCCTGGGCTCTCTATTCTGTCCCATTGGTCTGTGTGTCTGTTTATATGTCAATACCACACTTTTTTGATGACTATACCTGTGTGATATAATTTGAAATCAGGAAATGTGTTGCATCCAGCTTTGTCCTTTATCAAGATTGCTTTAGCTATTTGGGGTCTTTTGTGGTTCCAAATAAATTTTAAGGTTTTTTGTATACTGTGAAAAAATGCCAATGGAATTTTGATAGAGATCACATTGAATCTGCAGATCACTTTGAATAGAATAGATATTTTAACAATATTAATTTTTCCGTTCCATCAATATAGATCTTCCCATTTGTTTGCATTGTCTTCAATTTCTTTCATCAGTATCTTGCGATTTCAGTGTACAGATCTTTCACTCACCTCATTGGTTAAACTTACTCCTAAATATTTCATTTTTTGATGCTGTTGTAAATTGTTTTAATTTCTCCTTCAGTTAGTTCATTGTTAGTGTAAGAAATACAGCTGATTTTTATACATTGATTTTGTATCCTTCGGCTTTACTGAATTCATTTATTAGCTGTACCAATTTGGTGGAGTCTTTAGAGTTTTCTAAATATAAGATCATGTCATCTGCGAACAGAGACAATCATACTTTGCCCTTTTCTATTTGGATGCCCTTTACTTCTTTTTCTTGCTTAATTGCTCTGGTTGGGACTCCCAGATCTATGTTGAATAGCGGTGGTGAGAGTGGGGTCCTTTTTCTGTTCCTGACCTTAAAGGGAAAGCTTTCACTTTTTCACCATAGAGTATGATGTTAGCTGTGAGCTTGTCATATATGGCCTTTAAAAATGTTGAGGTACATTCCTTCTATAGCTAATTCGTTGAGAGTTTTTATTATGAAAGGACATTGACTTTTACCAAATGTTTTTTCTGCCTTGTGTTGGTGACCGTGCATTTGCAGAAGCAATCACTTCTTCCAGACCTTATGGACTGACTTTAGTAAGGATATACTTTGACCTCCTGGGGTGGGGGGGGTTGGGGGGTGAGGGGCTGGACCGGGACGGGACACGACGACACACTCGAACAGGCTTTGGCGTTGGGTCTAGTGGCATGAGATAGCAACTGTGGAGATGTGCGTCAGCTCTGGATCTAAGGAGCACAATTCTCATCAACTCAGGTGGCTTGGGTCTGTACTTTGGCAACAGCATGATCCTAGGCAGCAAGAGCTGTGGGGTGTTTGCAGGGGCTGTAAGGGCTGCTGAGGTTCTCAGAAGCATCTTCCAGTACAGTGTGAGGGACAAGGGCCAGTAGTGTGTGCACGCGTGGCTGCAGGAGCCAGCTGCCCGCACGCACGCACGGAGCTTCAGCATCCAAGGCTAGCTGTGGACGTGTGCACAGTGGCAGTACTGTGTCCTGGAGATGCCTGTGGCAGCGCAGGCTGGGGTGACTCCGGCAGTGTGGGAAGCAAGGAAGAAAGGAGAGGAAGGGAATCAGGCAGTTAAGTCCCCGAAGGCAAAAAATCCATGAGACCCTGGGCAGCTAAAGCTGTGGCAGCTGTGCTGCTGTTGGTTTCCTCAGTAGAGACAACCACTGGGATCCTCGGCAGAGCAGTCCGCTGGGGTCGGCAACAGCAAACACCGCTGCGTTCTGGGTGGTGAAAGCTGCTGTGGGTGGGGCGAGGGTGTAGGTCTGCAGTTTCCACCAGGGTTGATGAAACCCTCAGCGGTGAAACCTTCCGTGGTCCTCTGCAGAGCAGGCCGCTGGAGACCACGGTGGCTCCCACCGTGTGGCTGATTCCCGTCACCCCTGACCTTCTTCTTTGTTCCCAGTTGTCTCCAGATGTTTCCAGCTGTCTCCTGAGCGAGATCTGGATGGAGTGAATCCCAAGCGTGAACTTTTGGCAGTGCCCTGAAAAGGCTGGGGAAGCTGGTCGCTCCCGTGGCTCTCCTTTTTACTGAGAGGGCAACTCCTGGGCCAGGCTGCTCCCTCTTGGCTCTGGGTGCTGGCATAGGGGATGTGCCGTGATCCTGGGTGGTTTTTTTTTTTTTTTTTTTAATTTGTGGATAGCTGCCTAGTTGTTGGGTTTTTTTGGGGGGGGAAGTGAAGGCTGAGATCTCCTACGCTGTCAACTTGCTGATGTCATTCCACATCTTCTTTTCTTGACTTCATGCTTTCTTCCTCTCATTCTTTTCCTCCACATATTTGCGTATTTGTTTTCCCCTTTGTCTTCATTTTGGTCATAGTGAATCTGTGCAATGTCCATAGCTTCACCTTATTTCATGTGATACATTAGGGCCTTTTTTTTTTTGAGTAGTCTGAAGGCAGCAGGTCATGATGGAAGGAAAGCTTTATTCCGGTGCTGTGTAGATCTGGCTGGATGCCAAGCTTTTTCTTTCTTCTCTGAGTTCCCAATACATATTCCATACCAGGACCATCTCCACTCTATAAGGACTATTCCCACTTGCATGCACTTCTGTAGCATCCCATTACTCTCGGCACGGTGGTCTGGAAATTGGAAAACCTTGAAGGCACTTCATTTTTCAGCAAATATTCTGTGGTAGTCTAAAGAGGTTTACATTCTTGAAGATTCTTTCTTTCCTCACTTCCTACTTGCCATATTACCTCACCCCCCCACATACACACATTCATAATTTATGAAAAATAGACTATACATTATTAAGACTTAGTTTAATACTGATTATAACAAATATTTAAATGAGACAGATGTGTGTACGAAATGGAAAAATATTAATTTTATAATGAATTTTAAAAAGCAGATACATAATTTGATAAATTCAGGCATGAATATCTAATTCTAATCATAATTTATCGGGAGTAGTTCACTAAAAGGGCTAAAATTTACCCAAAACTTATTTTGTTTTCTTTATAAATTGGAATGTAAATTGTTGGTGGTAAAGATAGTTCATGAAAATATTTATGCAACACTTATGAAATAAACATTTTGCATATTTTCTAATGGATAACATTAGTTTTGAAACTTATTTTAAGGTATATTTAATTTTTAATGTTGGTACAAAATAAGACAACAAATAAAACTCAAGTTTTGTTGTCCTTCTACATCTAAATGATTAATCCTGTTTGTAAAATGTGAAAGTAATTATTTGAGTTACTTTTAATTGATTTTTTTGGGGGGTGGTGAGGAAGATTGGCCCCGAGCTAACATCTGTTGCCAATCCTCCCCTTTTTGCTTAAGGAAGATTGGCCATGAGCTAACATCTGTGCCAATCTTTCTATATTTTATATGTGGGATGCCACCACAGCATGGCTTTATGAGTGGTGTGTAGGTCCACACCCAGGATCTTAACCCATGAACCCTGGGTGGCTGAAGTGGAGCACTCAGATTCAACCACTATGCCACCGGGCTGGCCCCTAATTCACTTTTAATATATGAATTTCTCCTTTAACTCTTTAATCCCAGAAGTACTGAATATATCAGTTATAGAAGGACATGAACGAAATAGCAGAAGCCATTTTAGACGTTCCTTGTTTTTCATTTGTCAGAAGATGAATAATCAAAAGTATAGTAAGTAAGCTCCTGAGCTGACCAAGGGAACATCATCATGTGTTAAGTCACGCCCTATCTCATCTATGGAAAATTTCTTTTACTCTACAAGTAGTAGAAAGGGATACATATCTCACTAATCAAAGTTTAAAAGAGATTCTGGAACCTGATGAATATTATTTTTCTGAGGATCTATTTCATTATTTGTGGCCAACACTACTAGTGTCTTGCCTAATGTCCATTCTTCTTTTCTTTTTTTACTCACCGAATTCTACTTTTCTGTGAGGTGGCAACATACACCAATTGGGGTCCTCTCTATCCTGGGCTGTTAGCTTTGCAGAATTCAATACCACTGGGGCAGCCACCTGTCACGCTTCTGGCCAATGAAATTGGAAGGAAGTCATTGAGTGTGATTTCCTGGAAAGCTGGTCAGAAAGAACAATCTTGCTTCTGTGATCACTGAATAAATGGTTTCTGTGGGACGTGATCTCAAATGAGACATGCAGGCCATAGCCCATTTGTGCTGTGTTCCATGGTACCCAGATGTGTGAACATTTGGTCCAGGGAAATCTTCATAAAGAGGAAAATATAGCCCTGGGGAGCACAGAAGTACAACTGGCTGTACATTGCACACCATAAGCAAGAGAAAGACAGAGTCGGTTGGCAGTTATCCTTCAGACTTTGCCCTTTGGCCCTTCGCTCTTCCCTCGGAACACTGTCAGGATATGCTGAGATAGAGAAGCTTGAGGTTACAGGCCATGTGCCAAGCAGAGTGAACCAGAAACCTGGAATGAGCAGAAATATCTGACAGCATGGACAGTTACCATGGTAGTCTTGGATGCCCCACCTCCAGGCTCTTGTTACCCGTGAAAAATAGACTCCTTCCAGTTCAGCCCCTGCTTAACAAGTTTCCGTTAGTTACCACATGTCAAATGCCCCCTCGACAGAAAATTTTGTATTACTTTGTTTAGAATAATTTTCTCATTTAGGATTTAGCAGTGGCACGTAAACTTTGAAACAAAGTCTTCTCGTCACTTTCTCTAATTCAATATTTCAACATATAAATTTTGCAGATATTTTAATAGTCCCAGGGGAATTCATTCAAGCTGAAACAAATTATCTTATTTTAAAATTTCAATTTGAAAAACAATTGTGTCTTATTCAACGTGTAATGATGAGTATTAATTGTTCAAAGAAGTTCTGTTTTTCTACTCACTTTATTAACATTGGCGTTAGTATCTGATGATGTTCCCTTTCGGGGGCCGGAGCGGATGGCACACAACTTACTCATTTATGCAACCATGACATTGTGAAGAGGCTGAGTGATGAGCAAACGATCCAGTGAAGCACCCTGGAGCTATGAAGAGTGTCATTTCTTTTTGTTTTTTTTTAAAGATTTTAGTTTTTTCCTTTTTCTCCCCAAAGCCCCCCAGTACCTAGTTGTATATTCTTAGTTGTGGGTTCTTCTAGTTGTGGCATGTGGGACGCCACATCAGCATGGTTCTATGAGTGGTGCCGTGTCCGCGCCCAGGATTCGAACCAACGAAGCACTGGGCTGCCTGCAGCGCAGCGTGTGAACTTAACCACTTGGCCACCGGGCTGGCCGCAAGAGTGTCATTTCTCTTTTTTTTTTTTTAAAGATTTTTATTTTTTTTTTCCTTTTTTTCCCCAAAGCCCCCCAGTACATAGTTGTAGATTCTTCGTTGTGGGTCCTTCTAGTTGTGGCATGTGGGACGCTGCCTCAGCGTGGTTTGATGAGCAGTGCCATGTCCACACCCAGGATTCGAACCAACGAGACACTGGGCTGCCTGCAGCGGAGCATGCGAACTTAACCACTCGGCCATGGGGCCAGCCCCAAGAGTGTCATTTCTTAATCTTAAAACTCTCTCTTCATAAGGGATGGTCTTTGTGACTCAAATGCTTAAAACATAACTTATTCCATGCCAAAGACAGCTTGAGGAATGTTAATTATCCAGCAATAATAGTACTTGGGTGTTCTCACTGCTGTAAATGCTCTGGAGAGATAGGCCTTGCTTCATCTATCCTTACCCATGAAATTCTCCATAATGTTATAGGCAATTAATAATAAGGATCAATATATGTGAACCTGCGCCCTCATAATATGGATTATAAAAGAATAGTAGTTAAATTCTGCACCGTGGTAACCTAGTAAATGTCTTAAAGGCATTGCAACTAATGGTGTGATGGTGGTGGCATGCCTCCACCAGGGTGAAGTATGTTCTTAGCTTGGTCCTTAATGAGGGAGATACTCTTCCCATGGCCAGGTTATAGCAGGAAGCCTGTGCAAAACAGTGTGGGGCTTGTGGGATCCCAGCTCCTCCAGATTAGTGAGAAATACAGAGGTGTAGGGCAGCCCAAGCAAAGAGAGAGTCTGATGGTTTCCCAGGCTAACAGTAACTGTGAGATGGCAACCAGTGTGAGTAACTAGTGTCAGGGTAGTGTCAGTGAATTTCCCCTTTGCAACATAATTAAAACAGACTGTCACTTTCAAATCAAATTGAACAATGGCAGACAGAGAATGAGAAGTAGTTCTGTGACTTTTAATAGCTCTGGTGGGAGGAAGCAACTGCTCAGTGTGGACTGGCGTAACCCCTGAGGAATACAAGATAGATGGAGGAAAGCAACAGCCTGGACCAAAATAGAGACCAGGCATTGTCCCAGCTATTCCTTGTTTAGGGGTTTCACCCAAGAGGAGAAGGAAGAAATTCAAAGAAACTCAAATCCCTTTGCATGTTATTTTTACCTCATTCTATACAATTATCTTTCATTCATTATTTTGAATCCAGTAAAGTGAATGTGGTTCTCATTCTGTGGAGCATGAGCAGTCATATCCCAAAAAATCCTTCTATTGTTTTCTTCACGTTTTATAGAAAGATTTCTTTCAGATATTGGATGAATCCTGACTGATTGTTAAAATCAAGATTCTGATGTGTTCAATGGGAAAAAACTAAGCAGGTGGAGGTACTTTCAATGACTTCCATCAGCTAATCTTGTTTACCTAAGTGTGCCGCTTCTTACCAAACTCTTTCCAATCACGTACTTTATTCTCATGGTCCACATAAAAACTCTGAGAAATAAGTACTATCAATATAACTTATTTTACAATGAAGACCCTGAGACACAGAAACCAAACAGCCTGAGGCACATAGAGCTTTCCATTTACAGGAATTAGAAGAGGGCTAACGCCTCCATTGCCAGAAGCTTTCAGCAAATTGAGATGAGAGGGAAATTTGGACAAAATTTTTGATGCGAAAACTAGACTTTCTGAATCTTTGAACCGCAGGCCGATTTCCCACTTGCCTTGGTCGTCGTCAAGGATTTATCTCTGAAAGAAACTTTAGAAGCCATATCTTTTGAAAAGTCACAGATTTAACTCAGTCTGTTCCACCCTGAGTAACTCCACTGAAAGAATTCTTAAGGACATTGATGGGTGGCATGCTCTGGGGTAGACAGATGGTCAAATACACTTACCACAAGTGCATTTTACTTGATTTCCTAAGGCAGTGACGTACACTGATATATTTGGAAAGAAAGAAAGAGAGATAAAAGAGGGAAAGAGAATGGACAAGAGATGAAGGGAGAGTTGTTAGCGCTGAGAACAACTGCTCAGCCAGAAACTACATTTCCCAGACTCCCTTGCACTGAAGTGGGGCCACATACTTAGTTTTTGCCAGTGAAATGCGGCAGAAGTATTGTGCTCCACTTCACTTCCAACAGCTACTTAAAAATACAATGCCACACCAGATTCCCTCTTAACGATCAACAGAAATGACAAAATAATAATTAGATGTGGTGAATTTACAAAAAGGAAAGAAATTTACTGGGATTAATAAAAGGCTACTTAAATAAAAAAGCAGACCATATATATGAATATGAACACTATTGTCAAGACGCGTGTTTTTCTAAAGTTAATTCATAATTTTAATATAATTCAAACCAAAATTTATTACCATGCTCTTTCTAAATTATCTAAAGAAAAACCAGGGAAGGGAATATTTTTTTTGAAAACTAACAAAGAGGGAATTATCCAACCAGTTAGGAAAATGGACATAGCTCAATTAGCGTACAGCAATAAAACCAAATAAATAACTCAGAAACTAACTTTATTACATATGAGAATTTTATTTAGATTAAGAGCATTACTATAAATTACCAGAGAAAGAAAGGGTTTTCTTTTCTCTCCATTTATTTAGATATTCTTTTTTTTCAAGTAATTTATTGAGATCATAGCAGTTTATAACAGTGTGTAACTTTGGATGTACATTATTATTTATCAATTTCTGAATACACTTCACTGTGTTTACCCCAGGTAGACTAATTTTTGTTCACCAATATACATATGTGCCCCTTGAACCCTTTTGCCCAACCCCCAATTCCCTTCCCCACTGGTAACCACTAATCTGTTCTCTTTAACCATATATTTGTTGTCTTCCACATATGAGTGAAATCATGCAATATTTTTCTTTCTCTGTCTAGCTTATTTTGCTTAACATCATACCCTCAAGGTCCATCCTTGTTGTTGCAAATGGGACAATTTTGTCTTTTTTATGGCTGAATAGTATTCCATTGTGTATATATACCACATCTTCTTTATCCATTCATCTGTAGAAGGGTACTTGGGTTGCTTCCACATCTTGGTTATTGTGAATAATGCTGCAATGAACATAAAGATGCATAAATCTCTTTGGATCACTGATTTCAAGTTCTTTGGGTAAATACTCAGTAGTGGGATAGCTGGATCATATGAGATTTCTATTTTGAATTTTTTGAGGAATCTCCATACTGTTTTCCATAGTGGCTGCACCAGTTTGCATTCCCACCAGCAATGTATGAGGGTTCCCTTTTCTCCACATCCTCCCCAACATCCGTTATTTTTTGTTTTGGTAATTATAACCATTCTGACCAGTGTAAGGTGATATTTCATTGTAGTTTTGATTTGCGTAGGAAGGATTTTTTACTAAGCATCACTAGGGGAACTAACTGATTGTCTATTTAGAAAAAAAATAATAATTTAAATCATCCCTTACATAATAAAATGAATTCCAGATTGATTCAAGAATTGTTAAAATTCAATAAAAATTAATATGAAAAATTATAAATTCTGTGAATTATGGTGAATGTTCTGAGTCAAAAGACAAAGGGAAAATAACATTAAAAACGTATTTATTTAAAAAGAACCCTCAATGAGTTTTATAACTCAAACAAGAAATTAGGAAATGTTATTATGACTACACATATAAAATTTTCAGTTTCCTACAGTAAATTACAGGGAAAAAAACACAATCAACCAAATCACATAATAGATTATTAATAAGTGTTTGAAAAATATTTTATCTTGCTAGTAATAAAAATGAAAATGAAAAAGCAATGATAAACTATTTTCATGTAAAACTAGAAAAAAAGATAAAACACAATGATTCTATAAAGATGTGTTGAAACAGCTATCTCATATAATCCTGGTGGGATAGAAATGTGACCTAATGCTTTAGGAAAGCCACTTGGAAATTCATCTCAGGAGCTTTAAAAGGAGTTGACAAGGAGTTTCATGTTTGTTTCTAAACTAGACTCCAAGATCTATGAGTGCAGATATTGTGTCTTTCTTGTCTGTTTAGCCCTGAACTCCAAGCCCAGTGCCTAGAATATAACAGATGATGGATAAGGGCTTGTAGAATCGAATTGAATTGAATCGATCCTAATTGTGCTCTCTAGAGACAAACAGGGAAAATAACGAAAAGTACTTGGTAATCCCTCATCCACAAAATGACCCTTCAAGTCTGTAAAAACAGCTTTCATGATTCCCTAAGGCTCTTCTTTTCCTGGCAGCTCACTGGCCCCATGTTTCCAGACTCCATGCCATGGGGAGTTCATCTCCAGATGTGCTACGTGCTGTGGCCGTGCACAAAACAAGACCCTGCTGTGATTTTCCTTGCCTTCAGCATTATACTACAATCAATGAACCTTAGGATCACATTAGCTTTATGATATGATATTAAATAGAAAAACAACATTAAATAAAATAATGATGTGCATATTATGATTTGAATTGTGCTTGTATGTGGTCAAGGCCAGGAAGAGAATATGAAACAATTGAAGTTGTGAAATGCTGATGGCAATACAATAGTTTTTATACTTACTTTTGTTGTTGCTGAAACATTATAATTAAAGTAAAAATGATTTCTCCATTTTTGGCAGTTACTTCATATTATTGATTCATATGTAGCTTGCAATCAACTAAAAGACATCTGCCTTTTGCAAACAAACTGTCCTTAGTCCAACTCTTTCCACATCTTGGATTTACATAATGGATGTTTTTAACTTAGTATGGGATTTTATATTTGAAGTTTAATATTAGTGAATCTTATTTCAGCCTGTGGATGCCCTTTTGAATCTTGATTCTTAAAATTAGCTCTTCCAGCCTTGGGTCACATGAAAATATTAGGTCATTCATTAAAATAATCACATAAAAAAGAAAAAAAGTTAGATGAGGCCAAGTACATACCATCTGAGCATGCGTTTCAGGGTCACAATCTTCAAGTTATCATCTCTCTGTCTTTATAGAAGTTACTTAGTCTATGTCTATATTACCAGCTGTCTTTGTTTGCTATAGCAAAATACCGCAGACTGGGCAGCTTATAAACAATAGAAATTTATTTCTTATGGTTCTAGAGGCTGGAAGTCTGAGAGCAGGGTGCCTGCATGGTTGGGTGAGGGGTCCTTTTCTAGGTCGCAGACTTGTAGTTCTTTCCTCACTTGATGAAAGGGCCAAGGGGGCTCTCTGAGGCCTCTTTCAGAAGGCACTAATCCCATTCATGAGAACTCAGCCCTCGTGACCTCATTGCCTCCCAAAGGCTTCGCCTCCTAATGCCATCACCTTGGGCATTAGGATGTCAACACGTGAATTTTGGAGGGACACAAACATTCAAACTATAGCACTTGCTTATCTATCAAGGCTTCCTGAGATTGTTTTTCTAATTAACTTAGCAGAAATCAAGATATTCTATCATGGATATTGTTTTGCCAATCAGGTAATACTTATAGAAAAGGCAACAATGAGATGACTCAATTCTATTCAAGTAACAGAAGAGTTGCACACACATTCTAAAGTGGTTTTCTAACTTAATTCACGTAACAGTCACATAAACAATTTTTTTTAAACGCAGGTTCCAGGAACCCATACCCAGAATGTTTTGATTCAGTGAATGTGGGGTAGGGCTCAAGAATGTGCATTTGTAGGAAGGACTCCCTCTTCCTTAGATTTTTCCTATATAATTGGTCCTCTAATCATACTTTTGAAAAACACTGGCAGTTATATGTTGTAGAGAAGAAAAAAATTACTAATTTTGACCCAGAGAAATATGAGAGCACATAAGAAATGTAATGTCAATAATATTTATTGGTACATATCCTATGCAATGAAATAGAAAAGAGTAAATAGTCTAACAGGGAACACACAATTTTATACCATGTGTTAGGACAACATATGAATAAAATCAATAAGTGAAAGTATAAAAGTAAAATAATTTGCAGTAAACTGGTTCAACAAACGTTTATTGAATGCAATCACAGAATATAATAAGTAACAGGCAACAACAATCTAAGTATATAAAAGTCACAAATATTACAATACTGAATTTAAGGGTAATCAAAATTTCTGACTATCTTCTAGGTATATGATTTTTACTCTTCTGCACATGTGGATATGTCAACACTGGAATGGCCATACTTGTTCCTAAGAATTGTGAAGAAGTTATGTAATGGTCTGGTGGTCCAGAGACATCCTCTGTATATACGTGGGTCTCTAAGGATCCTATGTGGCTGTCAGGACTTTACTACGTATAGGACAAAATATATAAGGTGCACATTTCTAAAGAGTATTGGTTTTTGTTGCTGCCGTGGATAACATATTTGTTTTTATTCAGCCTTATCTTCATAATACCTCACAAAATAAAATATTTTTCATTTTTTATAGTACTACGTGGCTACATCTCAATATTAAATTTTTTCAAAATGCAAATCTGATGGTATAACTTCTTGTTTTAAAGCCCTTCAGATTCTCCCCGTTTCTCTTAGGACAAAGTCCAAATTCTGAACGTGGCCGACAAGGCTATCGTGGGCTGAATGCCCCTCCCAGAGTTCTTCCCACTAGCTCTCTCTACAGCCTGGCCACCGTGAACTTGAGAGCATGCAACAAGAGCTCATGATGGGCCAAATACTGTCCCTGATGCTTTTACATACCAACTTTAACGCTCGCTAAAGGTTTTCAAAGTAGGCCTAATTTTCTTTTCAAAAGCTGGGCATTTGAAAAGTGAAGTAACATTTCCCATGTCACATAATGTCTTATCAGTTAGAAAAGGATAACGCTCTGATTTGGGCTCAGAAAAGTCTAAATTCAAAGCCCTGATTCTCCACCATTGCACTGGGGGGCTTGCTCTTCAATTTCTTCAGATTTGCAAATAAACCTTCATTCTCTATTGTTCAGAGCTTCACTAATTCTGCCTGGAGAACTTTTCTTGCTCCCTATGACCCTTCACATGCTAGTCCTACCCACTCTTCCTCTTAGCCAGCCTAGGCTCAAGCTGTATGTTCCTACTTCACCCAGCACAATTCCTCATGGATTGTATTGTAATTGTATAAATAATTGTTTACATCCCTCAAAAAATATATATATTTGATGAGAGGAAGGACTTTAGCAATCCTATGCACTGGCGTCTTCTGAGACTAGCTGACACATGGCATATAATAAATAAATATTTGTTGATTGGTTGATTGAAATAATTGTATGAGAAATGATCAGAAATCATGTTTATAGGTTTTCTTGAAAATGTTTCATAACTTAAAAAATATGTTGTTAATTCTCTCCTCATGGCACCAAGGGAAGAGGAGTTTGAATCTAGAAATTGCAAAAAATTAAATCTTCAATATGATAAATGACATTTATTGGCCAACATAGTATGTGAGTAAAGGATCCAGGTAAGGGATTGGAGTCCTACTAAATCATTTTCCCATTTCAACCAGGCTCCAGAAGTCTTGTGAAGCCCATGACATGACAGAGCATGGAACTGGATTCATGAGAGAGATTTTTCACCAAAGTAGGCACTACCTTCTTTTGTAGATAGAATAAAGTAACCTAAATATATTTTGCTTAATGAATGTGGTTCATTAGCTTATGTGGCATATATATGGATTATATAAGTGTTTTTTAACAAATTTCTGCTTGACTGTGTCTGAGAAGACCTAGGTTCTCAAACTAATTTATTCGCTTACTAACCATATTAGCTTGGGAAAGTGAATTAACTTTTCTGAGCCACAGTTTCTTCAGATCTAAAGTGAGTAAAGTGCAACATGAACTTCCTACATCACCCAGCTGTGGAGGGTATAAAGTGAGTTAATCTCATGAATGAACTTTAAAAAAGATAAAGCAAGTTTTGTAATATGGTTTTTATAATTATGTTATTATCATAATTTTCCTTGAGCAAAATAAATAAATAATTGATAGACATTTGCAATCTTCTGAAATTTCATTCTAAAGTAAATAATTTTAGACTGAAGTCTGAGGTGATTTTTCACATAAAAATAAACAAAAATAGTTGATAGCTGTATGATTTAGGATTATTTCATCAGCAAAGAGAATGAAAGCAACTCAAACTGGTGTAAACAGGGAGAAAATATCTTAGCTCACAAAACTGGAAGTCTAGGGTCAATGTGGGCCTCCAGCTTGACTGATCCAGTGGACAGGTCATCAATTCCATCTTCCATTCTACTGACTACACTGCATGTTTTCTCCTGAAACCAATTCTCTCATGCTTGTGGGCTGGCCATAAGCAGCAATGGAGACCATACACTCCCACATTCATGTCTAGTGAAAAAGGCAGAGGCTTCCAGTGGCTCCATCTCAGGAGTGAAGAAGAATTTTCCCAGAAGCCTGTGGTAGACATTTTTACACCCATGTTTGCATATCATTTTTGAATAACCTTTCTATATTTGGGAAGTCCCACCTCTCAAATAAAGAATTCAAAACACATGTTCCCAGTCATCATGCCTCTAGAAAATAGCTGAGTCTCCTGTAAGCAAATGTATTCATAGGTGACTTTAATTCAGGGTAGGGTGACAAGGAAGCAGGCTCCGTGCGGAGCTTGCACTTAATCGTACAAGAGGCAGAAGATGCATGAGGTTTGCAGGCCATAGTTGTCGCAGATTTGCATTTCCAATGCAGAAGCGACATTAATGCTGATGAAAGAGCAACTAGAGTGAAGTCTAGCACCTGGCAATACTGTGCAGTGGCAAGAGGGACACATTGGAGAGTCTTTAAATGGCCTCAAATTCAGTTGGGACATTTTTCCCAGATCTGTTTTTCCAGCACACACAAAAGATGTTAGAGTCAGACACGCCTTATGCAACACTTCAGATCCCCTTGGTCTCAACTTTCTTTGTTCCCAGGGTCACAGCAGCCAGCACGATGTCAATTCTCATCAGTTTTGCGCAGGATCAACCTGACAGTGCCTTGTGCTAAACTTTTCACTTTGTTTTCTGGGACTTCTGATAAGAAGTTCCGGGACCTAACTCAATACCCTGGAGTGAATCTTCAACCACTGAATCAATGTTTGATGGGAAATCTTTGATGGGAAAGCGTGGATAAATTCTTACCGATAAACACACAAAAAAAATGCTCAATCTTACTGCAAATCAGGAAAACAAAACTGAAATTTCAAAGTGAAACTATTTCACCCATTACCAGTTTAACAAAAATGAGTCTGTATAATACTAAGTTTTGACAAGAATGTGGAACAACAAAACCTCTCATCCACAACTGATGTAAGTATAAATCATTGAAACCATTTGGAAAAATAATCAACATTACTAAACTGAATTGATTATACGCTGTGATGAAGCAATTTCTGTCGTAGATCCCAGAACATATCTTAAGGAAATTCTTGTCCATTTGTCCTCAGAGGCAGATATAAGAAAATTTATCAAAGATTTTATTTTATAAAATCCAGTAATTAGAAACACTACACTATCTTTCAACAAAAGATAAGATAAATCATCTGTGGCATAGCCCTACAGCAAAATACCACTTAGCAGTGAAAATGAATGAAGTTCATCTGCATGCAAAAGTGTGACTGAAGTTGTCAACCGTAAATGTTGAACCAAAGCAGGAACTCACAGAACATACTGAATGATTTGACTTATGTGAAGTTGACAACACAAAAAACAAAACAACACATTTGCGAAAAAATCCACAGAGAAAAGCCAAAAAATAGTTGTCACAGAACACAGAGGATGTTTTCTACTAACTAAACTGGTATTTATGGAGGCAGGAGAGGATCTGAGATGGAAGGGCATGGAAGGTTTCAAAAGTTCTGATAATGATCTATCTTTTTAAGTTAAACGTTGAATACACAAATGTTCATTTTATTCTTCTTTATATTGTTCATGTACATATTTGCTCACTTTCATATGATATTTTACAACATAATTTTAAAGTTTTTGTCTATAAAATGCAAAGCCATTTTAAATTAGCAATTAAAATCTCAATGCTATATTTGTGTCCAGATATATGCCTCTATTATGCCTACACGTTCCATCCAAGAACTTATGAATACGTAATTCGTTAGTTTATCTCTCCGAAAACAAAGAGGAAATTTCTTCTTTAAAAAGGAGCACAGAGCTGAAGTCACGTCTTCTGAAGACATAGAAATGACCTAGTGTGGATATCATAAAAATAAAACACCACAAGTTGTTGAATTTAAAATCTTTCGGACTTTAGGTCTTACTTTACAACGTAGGGTACTTTTAGAAATTTCAAGCTGTGTTCAAAACTAAAATTAAACTTGAATTATGAGAAGTACCAACTTATTTTAGACTTCTTAAGAAAGCAAATATTTATTCTTCTATCAAAATCAAAATGTGAATCGAGGCTTGGTTGATGACTAGAGTAAGTTTGAAAGAATGAACATTGGTTGACAAGGAAATTCTGAACACCTGAGGCTGTGTTTGAACAACTTTTAAAGTTAAAAATGAATGCACTCAACTAACTACTCTGGTTTGCAATTAGGAATTAGGTTATTTTAGTCATTGATTAACCAAGAGGTGAAAAACACATCATTTACTTCTACCTTCTCTAACAGCATCAGCCACCTTTTGCAAATATCAGGTGCTCTATATTTCAAAGTGCGTTTTGCTCTCTAAATTTATTTTCCTATATACTTAGCGATGTGTGGCTAAAGTTGCCTGTGTATTTAGAGTATCACCACACATCCTGGTTGCGTATCTTCTTTTTTTTCTTATATAGCTATTAAATTATTCAAAGGCCAAAGCTGGACAAAGCCATTATTAATCTTAGTTGTTTTGTTTCATTTTTTTTTTAACCAAGCACTTGCACTGAATTTTCTATTTTATGTTAGCCTTCCTTTGAAGTGTGCTAGACAACCTAGGTTGGAACCACAACTCTCGGGCTCATTAGTTGTGTGACTTGGGAAATTTACATAATCTTTCTCAACTACTCATGGATAAATAACAATCATATCTACCTCATGTGGTGGTTGAGAGAATTAAACAAATTAGTATGTATGTAAAATCACCTAAAAAATCCTAGTACGCAGTAAGTTCCACATATTGTTAGCTCTTATGATTTTTCTAATTATTTGTACATTTAAAGTCACATTTAGACATATAAAACATCAGTTATACAAGTTGCTTATTCACTATCAAAAATTTGAAATATTAAAAATATTTTTATTTGCCAAGATTATAGCTAAAGATTATTGCAATAGGGTCATGTAAAGAATATTATTCTTCCAAACTTAGATTGATTGCTACAGAAATTGTAAAAGAAAATGGCTTTGACTAGGCTCTTAATGAAATTATATTACGTGAAACACGTAAAATGTATGAAAACAACATACATAAACATCTTATCCCACTTTGGTGGCAATATTGAGTTTTCAGTGACCATGACTGACACTTCTATTTAATTTCTGTAGTTGCTTTAAAATTGATTCTTTAAAATAAATGTTTAAATGATCTCTGAGGGAGCTGGGCTCCCTCAGAAGAAAAGGTTGATTCCAGGCGCCGTGGTGATGGTGTACATATTTTTTTTGGCCCACCTGAGACACAAAATCTCCTAGGTCAGGAGACTGAATGTGAATGGACACCACTCAGTGCACTACGACATGGTGTCATATCAGTCACAAAGCCAAATTAGCAGCCAAGAGTTCTGTGACTGCTAAAGTTTGCAGGGACAATAAATAATTGACATAAACCTAATTAAAAATTTTTGCTTGAAAGAGAAAAAAATATTTAATTATATAAGTTCTTGAAAGGACTGCCAGATGTCACTCAAAGTCCTTGCTTCACTCTTGGAAGCTGAGAGCACTGAGGCTGAATGTTCCAGAAGTCATTGGAGCATGTCCAAATTTTCTTCTCACTGCTGCCAGTCCTCTGATATTCCAGAAGACAGCAACGTAGGAGTGGAAAGAGTACTTCTCCTTTTACTGTTATCTTTCTTTAAAGTAGAGCATATGCAAAGAAATGATATAATACACACACACAAATAGACACACACGCTCACTCACTCACCCATCTAGTCTAGTCTCTGTTCCAAGTGTCTCTGAAACTGAGACTGAATTCATAAATTCCACACTGATAACACATGGAAAGGCCTGGGAATCAGTAGATATTTAAAAGGCCCCAGCAGGAATATTGGAAGGTCATTTCTGAGGTCTCGTCTCTTCACCTGTCATTGCTATTATGACATTAAATTATTGTTAATGATATTGAAACTACTTGTACTCTATTATTATTTTACAGTACTATTAAAGATAGTGAAATACATTCAAGTTTAAACTTGACATTATTGTAGTATCCAGAATGTCAAAAGAATTTTAAATGGAAATGTCTTAACTTGATTTTAGCTTTAACTCTCTCACACATATTTCTGAAAGTTTCTCAGCTAATGCATATGGTTATTTAATTAATGTTGATTATTTGTGGTTCATTAAACTGATAAATTTTATAATAATTTCTAATTAGGAAAGAAATAGATCAAAGTCTTGAATTTTTAACCGGAAAAAGAACACAATCCATGAATTTAAAACTATTCATTAGTATAAATTTCAGGAGTATATAATTTGCATATTAATAGGATATACAAGTATTCATAGGCAAAATGTTAATAGAGAATTGACTCTGCTAATATGAATACTATGTTGCTATATATTAGATGAGGATATTTAAAATATTTATATATAATACCTTTTCCCAAGGTAAAAATTATAATCAAATATCTTCTGGAGAAACCTCCTTTATACCTTTTTGTTCTTTTTAAAATAAATATCTCAGGGGTTGGCCTGGTGGCGCAGTAGTTAAGTTCACACTTTCTGCTTCTGCGGCCCAGGGTCCTGGGTTCGGATCCCAGGTGCGGACATGGCACTGCTCATCAAGCCATGCTGTGGTAGGTGTCCCACATATAAAGCAGAGGAAGATGGGCACGGATGTCAGCTCAGGGCCAATCTTCCTCAAAAAATAAATAAATAAATAAATAAACAAAGAAATAAATATCTCAATTTGTTCTAGAAAGGATTCCAGACTGGGTGGCCTGCACGGTGTAGAGTGAAAGGAAGGATTCAAGAGAAGACAGCCTCATAAAAAGGAGCTAATGTCACATTGGCTTCCTTGTTAAGATCACTAAGGAAAACAACCAGCAGACATTCCGGGAAAAGACAGAACAGAATTGCTTATATAAATTATCTATCCAAATTCTGAAGCTGCTGAATGACAGTGGTTTAGAAGAATGTCATTCTGTTTCATGAGAATTACTCCTGATGCTCGCAATTTCATAGCTAAGCTTTGTTTTCCTCCTTTGATTTTGCTCAGCCATTTGAAAGTGAAGTTAATTAACTGTGTATGCAAATCTGTGAGTGAGTGTGTCTGTGTGTAAACATGCACACAAGTGCTCTATATTAAAATGTTGCTGGGCTCTTTTTGGTCAGGCACGAGTATGCCCAGCAGAAAAGAAAAACCTCAATCCGCAGCTCTCAGACCAGGGTCATGTTTCTTTCTTTCTTTTATAAATTAAAGCCTGCTACGTCTATACAAAATACACTTTCCCACACAAGAAATTAAAACAGCAATAGTTATACTTGCATTTTGCCACTCGTGGTCTTAGAAAAAAATAAAAACTAAATACATCAATCGCTAAAAACAATTTTGCAATCTTGCTAGGAAAAGTTTAGGGATATGTCACGTATGTCCTTGAACTGTTTGTTCTCGAGCTCTCTTTAAGAATGTAAGCATGGCTGAGAGGCTTTCCCGGCCGCCATAGTGGTTAAGGTCACGCCCTTTGCTTCAGTGGCCCAGAATCTGCCAGTTTGGACTCCCTGCGTGGACCTACACATCGCTCTTTAAAACCATGCTGTGGCGGTGTCCCACATACAAAATAGAGGAAGATTGGCAAAGATGTTAGCTCAGGGACAACCTTCCTCACCAAAAAAGAAGAATGTAAGCATAGCTAAATGTCCCAGCTTCAGGCCCTAGAGACCTTGCTTATTCTCTTTCATAGAGAAAACATGAGAAATCATGGGCAATCTTCACATGTCCCTCCATAAAGGACACATTTTATTTTTGTCTTCAGTGATCATAAGTATTTGAGATAGAAGATAGCTAAGAATGGGTGGAAGTTTTGAAATAATCTAGTGGAATTCCTTAAAACTTTATAAATTAAAGTGCTTCATGTAAATTCTCAAGTATTCGTCTCTGTCATGTTATATGATTTTATATATAAAAGCCAGAAAAGATCACTAAACTTAATGAGGTAGGAATTAAAACTAAAATTCATAATGGGTCAGTTGTATGATGAATAAGTCATGTACCAATGATGAATACACATATACCATTTAATTTTAACTACTTAGTTGCTTTCCTCATAGTCAATTACTTTCTAATCACAAAAGCATGTTTCTTTCTATTTAAAAGTTAGGTGAAGTAATAATTTAAAATTATGCTCAGAAATTTATTGAAATTCACTTATAACTCTACTTAAAAAGTTAAAAGCAAATCTATTAAAAATAACCATAACTATAATAACTTGTTATTGGATACACAGGATGAAAATATGTAAGCTGTAACATCAATAACTTAAATATTCCTAATACTAGAAATGTCCTCATGATTTCATGGGCACACCAATACATCATTAAAGACTTTGATAAGAAATCCATATGAAAGAGATTCAAACTCTTGTACAGTGTTCCAAATTTTCTTGTCTCCAAATCTTTGTTACTGTATATGTTATTTTAATGCTATTATTCACAAATAATAACTCAATGTAATATTGGCTACATTAGTATTTTCTGTATAGAGTCATGCATCACTTAGCCATAGGGATGTGCTCTGAGAAATGTGTAGTTAGAAGATTCCGTTGTTGTGTGAATGTCATAGAGTGCACTTACACAAACACAGATAGGATAGCCCACTACACACCGAGGTTATATGGTATTAATCTTATGGGACCACCATCGTATATACAGTCTGTTGTTGACCAAAATGTCATTATGTGGCGCATCACTGTATTTGGAATAGTTTAACACTGATTTGAGAAACAATATAATAATAACTTATTTAACCAGTAAATTAACATGCCACAGATCTACTTATATTATTTAGCAATATAATACGATTGAACTGTAGCAACCTTAATGATTCATCTATCATAATTTTTAGGAGGCTGAAGATGCAAACGGTTGTCGACAATAGATCCATGACTATCAACATAGCAAGTATTGTAAGATCCAGAATTTTACTGCTTCTTAGAATATGTAAGGAGAGAGAAAATCTATTTGTGGCTTATGTTATTCTCATGAATGTAGAGTCTAAGAACATTCAGATACCAGTCATCTGTACATAATAACAAAAGGGGAAATATCAACAATTTACATCAGCCTCCTGTCTCTTTCTTCCTCCCCAAACTTATTCCCTACTTCCTTCCCTCTCACGTAATCCATGAGGACCATACTGAACTGCTGGCCTAAATAGCTCATACCTCCCTATACTTGCGCTTCCTTTCATCTCTGCCTGTAATCTCTTTTTTCCTTCTATTGTTTATTAGGATAATACCTTTGTCATCCCCAAGAGTGAAAAATTTTGTGAAATTATCTCTGAACTCACCCCGACCCTTTTTTCTTCCCATCTGGTCACTTTGGGCCAACATTTTTCCCTTTGGTCACATCACAAGTTGTACATAGTAATTGTCACTTTGTATTAGATACGTTGGGTTGCATTTCTGTTTACCTCGCAGACTGTTGTCTTCTTGAGGGCAAGGGCTTTTCATTCCCCTATACCTGGGACCTTGAGTAGTATATGGCACATGGGAGATAGTTGACTGAATAACAGATTCTTTCACTAGTTGAGGAAAACTTCTTGGACTATTTTCTTTCATCACAACTAACAGAACAGCTTCGATGGCAGAGACTCTATTGTTCTTGTCTTAAATATGAGTTACCATCATGATGTTCTTTTAAAAGTTCACTTATTATTTTTTCTCCATTAAGATTTGCTTATTAACTGGAATCCATATTATCCTTTTTTCCTAATAATTTTAAGAAAACAAAGTCAAAAGAAAAAAATTGTCTTACTGGTAACCTATCTGCTTTTCTCCCTAGTAAATTATTTTTTCTCTAATCCAGTTTCACCCCTCCTTCACCTCCCCCTTCACTTCTTCCTCAGCTTCTCCTCTTTCTTCTTTCCAACCAGTAAAGTTTACCTGTGTCCTGGAATACTTTCCATTTGCCCTTACAAATCCACTCTCCACTTTTCTTTACTCTGCTGTGCCCTTAAAAGGGTCTCCAGTATTCCCAGAGAAGTCCAAACAACATCATCTCCCAAAAGGAGACTCATTTTAAAGAGGAGATGGGACAAAGGGCTCATAGCCACAGATTTTACTGGTCTGACCATGTGCCCAAGAGCTGCTGGCATGATGTAACAATGTCATGGCCAACTAAGGATTCAATTAACTCACCAAATGGAAAACAACAATCTACAAGTTTGGAATTCTGTCCCATCGGACATGTTATATGACTTAACCCAGTGCTTAATATATGGAGCCATCGCTCTTATAACCAGAATATATAGGAAAAGGAACTAAAATGTAGAGGTAAGAATAAACTTTTATACTATTACCTAAATAACTCACTGGAAGAATGCCTGCTTCCAGCCCCCACAACCTGAAGTTAAGTGGGTTTGGAGCTGTATTCCTTAAGGAAGAAACGTTTCCATCAGGAAACAGAGTCACAGTCTGTTTAATTGGAAGCTGAGATTACTCTGGGCCATTCATGGCTCCTCAGACCATTGAGTACACAAAAAGAGAAGATAATGTGTTGACTGAAGTGATTCATCCCAATCACAAAGTGAAACTGAGTTCCTGCTACACAACTAGAACAAAGAGACCAATGTGGGAAATCCAGAGCATTTATTGGAGTGCTTCTTGGTACTTCCTTTCCCAAGAGCCCTGGTCAATGGTAATTACAGAAACACAATAAAGACAGGACCACCCTGGACCCAGGTCATGCAGGATCACCTCATCAGGTAAAGAACACCGTACAGATGAGGTCCTGGCGAACGTAAAAAAATCAAAAAACAAAAAAGCATGGACTGAGTAATGAAAAAAGGAAAATATAATTACCAAATTATGCCTCATGACTTGCAACAGAAATGGGGACCGCAGCAGTAAGATGTTACGTTATTTGTTTACTTTTCGCCTTCCCTTCTCCCTCACTTTCCTCCCTTATAGGAGCACACTGGTGATATCTTCTGTTTTAAGTTTCAGGTGGGTAGATCACTGAATTGCCATCAACACAGCTGATGGGAGTTTGGGTGGTCCTTGTGTTAGCACACAAGATTTCATCTGGACAAAGTACAAGAATAGATGCAGAAGGGTGAGCCCTGCTGGATATTTCCCATTTGTCTGTCCAGATCCACCCTCCGTCTTTTTCTGCCTGCTCTGTGTCCTTGGAGGCTGAGCTACACAAAAGATTTCAATGAGCTTTCTCACCTTCTAGCTGCCAGTTGTGTTCAGTTAATGGGAGTCAAGAGCAGATCAGAGGAAGTGGGAAGAGGAGTGAGATGAAGTATTGATTTCCCCATCCTTCTTGTGTGTTGACCCTATCTCTCTACCAAGGTCACAGCTCCTAAAGGACAACCCTTTATTAAATTAATTAAACAAGGATGCCTTAGACTAAGGTGGTTCTAATACCTTAGCAGCCTCCATAAGTAAACCAAAACCTAAGCCTCAAGTTTAAGAAATCAAAATCTAAGGACAACTAATCACAAACATCCAACTAGGCTTTCCAAATAAGGCAAACGCTTAAGTTATAGCCAATCAAATAATTTCCTTGCTTTGCTTCTGCCTCTTCTGTATAAAAGTCTTTCCCCTAGCTCCTGCCAGTGGAGTGCTCCTAACCACTCCTGGTTTGGCACTGCCCAATTCAAAGGGATTTTTGCTCAAATAAACTCTTAAAATTTTTAATATGCTTCAGTTTATCTTTTAACACCTTTCATCAGTTATTCTTCTGGATTCTAGTAACTACTCCTTCCTCTTGACTCTTTAGTGCCCCTTTAAGGCAGTAAGTGTAAACCTACCCTCCCCATTTTAACTAGCCCCATGGTATTATTCCACCTTAAATTGGCTTCCCTGAATTTGGTTCAAACTTGGAAATAACTCCCCTTTATTAAACTTTCCTTGATTACCACCTCTTTCTATCAAAACGATTGATGTACAGTTGTCAACATTAAGGAATTGTGTCTATAGTTAAATCATATTTATAAAATACTTTTTTCTTTTATAATATGGTATACTAAACAGCCTTTTTCCAATATACTATTGATAGTAAAGATATATTACCAAAAAAAGTAAACCCATGAGTGCTAAAAGTAGAAAAGTTGTCTGCCAGGAGCAGACAAGAAATGCTAACAAAATTTTAAAAGACAATGAGGAGACAGGGTTGTATAGAATTACAGTCTAGATCAAAGAAATCACATCTGAAATGCATGGGTGAAGGTTACAGGCGATTGGAGCTGTTCTCAGTTGTGAAAAAATGAAATTAAGCAGTTCTCAACCTGGAGTTAGGAATTACAGAGAGCAGGAAAGAACTCCAGGTGGCCTTGCCAGAATTGGACTGAAGACCCATTTACAGACCTGCTGAGTCATTCAGCCCCCACCCCTCCTCAGCACGTGCAGAGCAGCTGACTGTGGTGGTTTTCCCAGCTGAAGATCTCACCTTTAATCTGTGCAGCAGATTCTCCTGAATGGTCCCAAACAGGGGTTGAGAGAAGAGCAGAAAACAGCAGGGGATGATTCTAGATCTATTCAGTGGAGCTGGGAACTGGGGATAAGGAAGGGGAAGCAGTTTTACCCAGAGTAAAATAAATCAAAGTACTACTTCCCCAAAGGCAAGTCCTTCACCCTACTGTCATTGCCAGCCTGCCTGCTTTAGAAAAAGAGATTTTAATCTAACGGAGAGCGGCCCGGCAGCTGGACTAGATCCCAGTCAGTTCTCTGTCCACAGGGGCCTTTAGGTTAATACTCACAGAACAGCAGAGCAAACCCTGCTAGAAAAGACTCGTCAGCTTACCAGCTAATTAAAAAATATTAATGATACCCTGAGACTCATCAGTTATAAAGTCTCAACAGAGAAAAGTAAAGGATGCAAAAAATGCAAAAAAATACAAATTTTTTATTTAAATCCATGTTAGTAACCCCAGAGAGATTTGGGGAATGTTCCATACCTAAAATAAAACAATCTGCCATAAAAAAGAACAAGAAATAAACAAGAAAAAATTTTTGGAAACTGAAAGTACAATTGCCAAAATTAATTGAAAAGAATCAGTAAGAATACCTAGTAAAATGGAGGATCATGGATTAGTAAACTGGGAGATAAAGACAGGGCCATCTTCCAGAATATTGAAATTTATAACACTGGGAAATGGAAAATATTAGAAAATGTAAGTGTCAATTAATTATATCTAGAAGGCCCAAGACCATTGGAGGACCAGAAAGAAAGGAGAGAGACAATTGATTGGATAAATAGTGACAGAGATAATATAAAAGTATAAGAGAAATCTCTGAAAAAACAGACTCAAATTGAAGGACTTCATGGATTACAGGAAAAATGAAAAGAGGAACAAACCCAAAGAGAGAATTGTGAAATTTCAAAATTCCAAACACAAAGTCATAAATTTCTTCCAGTGGGGAAAAAAAGTAATCTGCAGAGAAAAGAGGAGTAGATTGGCATCAGACTTCTCATTAGTACCCGTCAGAAAAAAAGCATTAAATATCTCAGAAGATATATTTAATCTACAATTCTATATAAAGGAAAATGTTCAATTAAATATGAAAAAGAATTTAAGAAGTAAACATTTTAGGCTGCAAAGTCCTGGTGTCCATGAGTCTCTTCTGAAAACAAAAGAAAATAATATCTTTAGCTTACATTTATAACCCAGAAAAGCAAAAGAAAGCAAGGAAGAAGTGACATGTTAGATTTAATTAGAAATCGTCTGCTCGGTTTAATAAATTAAAGATACATCTCTCTTCTTTTAATAACAGCAAAGTCAAATGAAAGAGCCAGGAAAAAAAAATAAGTGGTTCGAGAATAGTATGGTCCAAATGCGAACATTTGTTTTAGGCAACTGATTGAGTGAAAGAAAAGATAATTTATTTAACATTGAATTCCAATGTACTGAGAACAAACTGTGAGCCCAACACTACACTGGAATTTTTCCTACATGTTAAGTAATTTAATTCTCAGGACAGTCTTGAAGTAAGCATTACAATCATATAATAAATGTACAGATAATAAGATTGACTCTAGAAGCATTTAAATTCCTTGCCCAAGGTCTCCCAGAAAATAGCAAAGAAAGTAGGATATAGTACTCAGAGGAAGAATGGACAAACTGTGAAATGGTGAGATTCATGACACTAAATCTAAATGTAATTTGGATACTGGTTTGTCAGGACATTAAAAAGATTTCTTATTCAAGGGGAAAGTTGGATTCGAAATGCATTTATTTTCTCCTTCACTTATTCAACAAATATTTATCAAGCTAATATTATGGGTCAGGCAAAATATTTGAAATACAAAGAAAAATAAAGTATCTTAGCTTTCCAGAGCCATACAGTTTAGTAGACTATTAATCAAAGACAGAGGCATGCTGGTAATCAACTGCTTTATTACTGAGATTTCTTTTCTGCTCTTGACTGCGTCACACAGTTTTGAACTTGTGATCGTGGTAATCCCACATCAGCCTTCCAAAGTAAAAATTTTGTAAACAAAGGAAAGAACATTAATTGTTTGGACTTCTGGATCTGAATCAACATGGTAGAGATTATTAAGTTTCCAATATTTTATAGTGGTGCTTCTAAATCTTTCTTATTTCATGTAACACGTGAAAAGAGACGCTTGAAAGAGGCAATGGGCCCACAGGACTGAAGAAATTCAGAGGGATACGAAGATGGAAAGAAAAAGATGTCCTTGCAGATTACATACTCAATTATGATCTTCCAGAGGGAGAAGAAATTGAAAACCATCATTTCTTGTGATACTTGCAAACTCAACCGGTGATCCAACAGGATTTCACCATGCGATCTTTGAGAAAAACTGAAGTTCCTGTTTCTATAACACATTATTGAGACATTTAAAAATTAATGGAAGTTACGTGACTCAACCTTGTCCAGTAATACTAGTCAGTGTAAAAAAATGGCATAGATTTTATTGTAGACACATTAATTCCCAGAAGTGACACGCTTGCAAATAGGTGCTCTTTTGGTTAATTAATTTCTTTGAATCGTGGGATCTGAGGGACTCAATAAGCATGAACAGGAAAAACATGTAAGTCGGTAAAATATTAACCTCTGTGTTAGACCAGGAAAGACAATTTTAAACAATCTTTTATGCCCCATTAATCTGTTAAATTTTCTGTCAACACAGGCTTAGTAACCAGTTGAAAACCTTGATCACATTCTGGAAATTCAGATTATACTCAAGACACAATCTCTTTTGTCCCAATGGGCAATTTATAGAAAGAATAAATGTAACACAGAAGAAAGTAAGTTCACTTCAATGGAGGATTTATAATTTAGTTTCTTTCATAAGCCACTTTCTTATTTCAGTTGGTGGTTAATTTTTTT